>NC_052514.1:22021895-22666061 GCF_014356525.2 Nilaparvata lugens | reverse complement strand
TACGTTTTTTGCTCCTTCTTTTTTGTGTCATTCACTCGATCCACATTTTTTGATCCTGCGTTTCTATCACTTCTCTAGAGACCAGAATGTGAATTTTGGATGCATGCATTGATTATTTTCTCATACCTTTGAATCGAGTGATACTTTCCCAAATCAAGTATACTTCATTATTACTGATGGAGAGAACGATACTTAATCATCAACCCTAATAGATTAAATCGGGAATGGTGATGATGATAGATCATGAAGATTTTGACCAAGCTCAAAAATTCATCAAAACTTTATTTTGGAGAGTGTATGGGAATTAATACCTCCTTTTGATTCTTATAGTTGAATAAATCGTAATAATTGACTCAATTCTACACTTTTTTCCAAATGAAGTTTGATGAAGTATTTCTATACCAAATTTTTCACAACCATCAATCAATCAATTATCAAGATGATGATTGGATGAGAGTATTTCTCCAGGAACTCGCTGGTCCGATCCCTCAAGTTGTCAAATTATCTCTCAATGAACTTTAAAAATTTGAACAAATCAATACGTTAGGGACTATTTCCAAGAGTTGATTTTATAATCCTTCTATATCAACATGAGACATGCCTGGATGAATTGGAGTAAGTTTTCGATTCTCAACTCCGCTTTACTTGATCAATGATGGTAAACTATAAAACCTGAGATTTTTTTCATTTCGAGAGTATATTCACATTTCTTGTGAAGAAGCAGTACTTGCTCAATGTGACAAGAAAGAAAGTAAATGGAAAGAGCTCTCAGATCTGGAGTTACTTCGTATCCAAGTTCACTATATTACTCGTATAACTCACATTCAATATCATTGGACATCACCCATATTTTCCATCTTACTTTTCTAATGCTTTATTTTCTGTCTTTCTTTTTCTCATCCTGTCTATCATATATCACCTGCATGCGCTGCCACGGCTTGCCTCTTTTAACATGCCAACTCGAATAACTCGCCGTTAATTGTACTAACTATCCAAATCGTAACATCGATCACATGATTTTTCAACCGACTTTGGAACTGGTTCATCCGCCATTCCTGTTACAATATTGTATTGCTGAAATTGATAGCCGAAAACAGTATTTTTGCTCGGCCATCCAATCAGCAAGATGGGTCCGACTCAACCCCGGCTGCCAAGGCTACTCCCTCATCATCCAACCACCCTCCATCCTCATTGTCCTTACCAGATTATTGCTCCAGTGGCATTGTAAACCCAGTCACACCAATAGAAGAGATTCCTTGCTGTCTGAATAAGAATAAGAGAATGTCGATTTGTTCGGAGGAGGTTTGCCAACTGTCCGAGGAGGACAAGCAGAAATTGAAAGGTGCCTGCTTGTTGATGATGAAAGAGGAGAGTGAGAGGCCAGAGTCCCCTGTTCCTTTCCCAAAATCTGGCAGCGACTCTACGGTGACAACTCCACAGACAGAAGAAATGAAAAGCTTTGGTCTAGCTGTGTCCAACATGAATATTGAGGAGAAGAGAGAAGGAAACACTTCAACAAAAACGTTAGTTTCAGAACAGTTACAATCACGTGGCATGGAGGGTTCATCATCTAGTCAAAAAGTTGAAAAGTCTGAAGACAATGGAGTGCAGAGAACCAGAACTATCAAGACTGAAGAAAGTTTTTCCCATTCTTCTAGCTCATTTTCATCTGTCAGAGCTTCTCAATCCACACGTTGCATAACACCTGAGATTTGTGAGATTATGGAGAAACCATTCGGTAGCCCTTCTCTTCTCCCTCCATCTATGGACAGACCAACCACTCCCCAACAAGTGATCAGTTTCCCACCTGACATACCAGAGTGCCTTCCTCAACCCAAATCTCGAACAGGAACTCCTCAGCCTCAACCCCTACAGAGAATCCTCACAGAAGAGCTTGGTGTGAAACCAATACAGCCTTCTCTCCCAAAACAAGAAATGGCAGAGCTTTTCCAGGTCACAAGTTCAAAAGATGATAGTACAATGGTGAAAATAGAAGAGCTCTATACTAAAACTCAAGTGGATGAGATTGTCAAGAAAGAATTGATAAAATATCAAACTGGAGCAGAATCAGTTGATATGGGGATTTTTGATGAGAATGTGAAACAAATGCTGCAGCAGCAGCAGCAACAACAGTTCCAGGAACAAGAAGAGCAGCAAAGACAAGAACAGCTTCAACGTCAGCTGGAACAACAGAGACAGGAACAACTCCATCGTCAGCAGGAACAACAGAGACAGGAACAACTCCAACGTCAGCAGGAACAACAGAGACAGGAACAACAGAGACTGGAACATCAGAGACAGGAACAACGTCAGCAGGAACAACAGAGACAAGAACATCAGAGACAGGAACAACGTCAGCAGGAACAACAGAGACAAGAACAGTTTCAACGTCAGCAGCAACAAAAGCAAGAGCAGATAAAACGTCAACAGGAAGTAGCACAACAGGAGAAACAGAGACAAGAACAGGTCCAGTATGAGCATGGACAAATGAAATTGCAGCATCAGCAGCAAGCAATCACTCAGAAATTTCATCAAGAGGAATATCAACAGAAGCAAGTTTCTGAAGTGTCTGAGAGTCAGTCAAATAGAGAAGTACAATCATTGTTTCATCAAAAGTCAGAGAGATCATTCAGCCCAGTCCATGCACCACCAAAGATAATTCGCCCCAAGCCCCAAATGGTGCCTCTACCACCAGAAACAAAGCCTTATCAGCCTCCTCCACCACCTCCACAAATTTCAGAAGAAGAGTCACGTGCTGAGATGCTGGAGTACAGGAAGATGGCCTGCCAGTCGCCCATGGTGGCTGCTCTGACTGTGGCTCCAAGCAGACCTTTCACACCAACCTCCTTCCAGCCCATACCCACTCTCGATGATCTCCCAAAACCACCAGTTGGTGAGAGCATGTCACTTTTGTCAGCACTTACCATAGCACCTGATGAACCATTTCATCCCTTTCCAAAGCCAGTTGATGTGTCTAGAATATCACCACCAACGTTTCAAAAGTGGCAGCAACAGTCTGCTGTCTCACAGGAATCAAATCAGAAGTCCATGACACAAAAGCAAGAGCAGAATTCCACAAGTTGCATGCAGCAATCACAGACATTCTCCTGTCAGAAATCAATGAGCTGTTCAAAGCAAGTTTGTGAGAGACAGCTAGTGTCAAAGTCTACAGAAGGGAACAGTGCCTTCAAACCAATGTTTAAACCTCAGCCTCTTCCTTTACCTGAGCCCATAACAAAACAATCTATTCAAACAACTTATGTACCAAAATGTTCCACAGTATCTGATGACGTGAAAAGTAACACATCCAAACCATTCATTCAGAACTTTTCAATCAAATCACAAGTTGATATTCGAAGTATTAGTCCTTCAGGTCTGCACAAACCTGCTATTTTGCCAACCTATCAGCAGAATATAGGAGATAACTCCCTTCCAAATAGATCCAAATCCCCTGTTCCACATAAAGCTCCAATGACTGACTCTTCAAAATCTCAGTTCTCTCCAAGAAGTAGCAGTGTAGCTGGAAATATTATCTCTTCAAATAATGCCAGAGCTAGGAGCTTCATTGGTAGCTCAAGTGGGTATGTATCCAGTAGTGTTTATGGTCAAACATTCACAAGTGATAAGGATGAACCTTCTCAGAGGCCAAAATCAACAACTTTTGGAGAAGCATCTGATAACCTCCTACCCTACTATCAGCAGAATATTGGTGAAATCCCACTTGCTCATCGGCCAAAGTCACCAGTTCCTCATCCTATAAAAGCCCCATCAGTATCCACCCCGGCAAGGGCGTCACCAATCATGAATAAGCCATCGCCATTAGCTGGTAAAGCTCCAGAAACTCTATCAAAGTCAAAACAAGTGTTCAAACCAGAAGTGAAACCATACAATAACGTGTTTGCAACTCCTCCAGAACCACTAAAACCTCTGAACAAGACTCTCCCTCATTTCACAAAACCGAAATCTGTGGAAGAGACAACACAGAAAACTGCTGGTGTGCCATGGGTGGTGAAAAAGGTTGAGGAACTGTCAAACAGTTCAGTGACAAAGAATAAAGAGAAAACATCTCTATCATCTTTGCTGAAATCTACAATGCCACAGCCTGTATCATCCCTGTCTGTAACCTCTCCTAGTGTCTCCGCCACGGGTAGCCAGAAATCGGCAGCCGGATTTACTCCTCCTAAACCCGTAGGTGCTCCCACTACATCAGTCCCCCCAACAGGTGCCGGCGCCGGTGGCGGCTCAG
Source organism: Nilaparvata lugens (assembly GCF_014356525.2). Classification (NCBI taxonomy): domain Eukaryota; kingdom Metazoa; phylum Arthropoda; class Insecta; order Hemiptera; family Delphacidae; genus Nilaparvata; species Nilaparvata lugens. Next base: position 22,661,815 of record NC_052514.1, on the reverse strand, counting down.
CTGGCAACAAGGGCGCCACTTTTGCAGGGTCGACGGCACCCCGCCGTGGTCGTGGCACCCTCAACGCTGGTGTTGCACCGGGCGCGCGCATCCCGCTTTGTGGCAGCTGCAACAGTCAGATTAGGTAAAAAAATACTTCTGGTGCATGTCGTTTGTTGTTAGCGGTTCGCTTCTAGTGTGATGCCTGAGTTTTTTGAATATAATCGTTCTTCTACCTTTCTGAGGCTTCTACCATCCATCAATGTGCAGATCTTCTTCTCTTATCAGTTCAAGAGGTCATTCAACGGTGAGTGTATATAGGAGAGTGCCCGGCTGCACCCGCTCTCCTATGATAAATTTAGGCAGTAATTCTATTATTTTTTGATAAAAAGCGTGTTAATTCTCTTACTAGAATCAATTTTCAATTTCAATTCAAAAAATAATTTATTCCGCACAATATAATATTATTACAAAACATTGTACCATCTAAAAATACAAAAAAAAAAATACTAATGAAAATTATATGTTTTGCTTTGGATGACAAAAACATAAATCGGAATAAAAATGAGCACACCTGGGCATTATCCCTATTGGAGTGCACTTCTCTAGATAAAATAAATTTAAAGACTAGAGTGGTAGGACCATTACGCTCTACACAAGAAATAAACTATTTTTGTAAAAAGTAATAATTATAAATTTACAAGTGTTATGGTCTTCATAATGCGTATTATACAATTAATTAATGTGTTATAACAATTTTAATGTTATTGAATGAATTTCCATTGATTTTCATGGAAAAAACTAAGTTAAATGAAAAAAATAATACAATAAAATAAATAAAATTATTCAAAAATTTTCTCAGTGGACAGCGAATGTCCTATGTAGATGATGAAAACAGAAAGACAGGGAAAAAACCACTGACGTAAGAATAAGATTATACTACCTAATATTTATACTAATGTACAATACTCAAAAAAGATTCACAGTCATTCAATGTGAACAGATAGAACTTCAAACTTTTAAGAAATTTATTGAATGGGACTAAGGTATTAAATTTTCTTGAAATTAAATTGAACATTCTAGGAGCATTAAAAAGAATGAATGTTGAAAAATTGTTGAATCAGATTGGGGAACTAAAACCCATCTGAAGTCATATCTGTTATCCCGAGTAAGATTTGCATTAAGGCTTCTTAGAAAGAATAGCTTTAGTACTTTAAAAACATAGAGATTTCTGATTGGAAGTATCTTAAGGTGAAAAAGCAGTGGCCAAGAATGGTCAGCTCTGAGTGATCTGTTTATTATACGTATAAATGATTTTTGAAAAATAATTATGGGATACAGTGTTGTGACAGGTTCCACCCCACAAAACAATACCATAGCTCATGCGAGAGTTAATAAGTGCATAGTAAGCATTCAATAATACACGACAATCAATTCTTTGCATTCATTGTTCTGCAAATCTTCTTTCCTTTCCTGTTCATAATATTACAAGCTTGTTGATTTTGCTGCTTTGTTATTTCAATTTTAGGCACATTTTCATTGGCACATTGTCTTCTCATCTGTGCGAAATTCATGTGGATAGAATTGAATGTTGTGGCATTACTATTGTAAAATTCTCTTCTGCTCAAGTAGCTAATAGCACTGCACAATATTTACTGTAGCCTCCATATGTTTGCATTAATACTAGCTTTCATAGTTGCAACAACTCTTAATTGTAGATTATTCATTACAGAGTCAACCACTTATCTCATATACGACTTTGAGTGTGACTATACGTCTCACAGAATGTGAATGTAGAGGTAGAGATAGACTTGTTCTATTAAAGAAAATCATCAACTGTAATGATCATAGAATACTGTTACTAGTTTCTTACTTCCATAATCCATGGTAATTGGACGGATTAGTCTACACGGATTAGTCATATTGAACAATTGTTGTTGTTGTTTCAACAGCCGGAACCAGAAATACTTCCGGCTTCTATCCTACAAATTCTGAAATTCTACAATGATTGCGACCCACTAAAGTTTCTTGTACAGTTCTAGGATTAAAGTTTCCTCAATCAAAGTCAAACTAGCTTCAGCAGTGCTTGCGTGAGAGACTCTTTCACTTCACCTCTCAACAGAAATTCAGGCTTTAAATGAGGTTAATTGCGTTGGGTGCTTTGACAAATTCTGCAGCCCCAAAGTGGAATGGAATAAGCTTTATGCGAACCGAACACTTCTTGTAATGAATTAACTCGATTATTATTACGTTTTTCCCTCTTTTGAGACCGTTCGCTCAACAAAGGACAATGCTGGAGATTTTCTCCTGCAGAAGCCGGTAATTCGATATGTTTCCACGTTATAAAGGAGACTGACCTTTCCAAGATTGGATTACTTTGTGTAAGATTATGAAAAGCGGCTGCTCTTGGAACAAGGTACGCTACGGTTCTAGGCCAAAAGCGAGCTTTGTTATACGAGCTTCCTGGAAAAACAAAAGTGAACGAGAGTTGTGTCTGAATGCAAGATTATTACTCAATTCAAAGAAAGCTTTTCTTCATTCTAGACGGATTATTTCATTATTTGTAGTTCGTTTTCAGAAAAGGACAGGCGAGAATTATCTCTTTCCGCTCCACAAGAAATGTTATATTTTAATTCATTTTACCTCGAAATTCCACTTCAATCAACAGACGTGATTGAGAGTAATCCAAAAAATGCAGGATGAATGAATGTAATGGAAATAAAGACGCTGAGTTTTCTCTTCACGCATTCTGATATAATAAAACCCTTATAAGAAAGTTTGCTTGTTTATTATTGGGTGTAATATCTTTCCTTATTGGAATGTTGGATGAAAATTATTGTAGTTTGACCCGAGTGATGACTGAAAATTATTACTATTTGATCTTAGAACTTTGATCTTTGAGTTTACTAAAAACCATGCATGTATTACGCTACCTGAAAACTAGTGTTATAAAACCACTTTCTAATTTTCACAAGACATGATTTTCTAAGAAAACCACTTTCTAATCTTTCTCCTGATCCGCGTAAATTGTTATTGTTGTTATTGTTGTTTCCAATGAAAAAAAATAGTAGAAGACATACTATTACATGTCTATTACCATACATATGACCTCTCAATAATAAGTCATACTCACCTGGCATAAAAGAGGTTCTATTTCAACTTATTTCTGTATCTTGCCAGGTCAGAGAATAAAGGATTCATACTCTAATCCTATTCTCTCTTCACATACAAAAATATCACTTACTTTATAATTATTATTTGATTCAATAGCATCAATGGCAATAATTGAGAAAATAGAGTTCAGTTTGGAGATTTATTTGGATTAGACTTGAAAAACTAAAGCCAAAGTAGCCTAATCTTGAATCATATCAGGGTTTCCAGTAAGATCTTGTGGATCCGGCGATCAGTAGTCAGTGCTATGATATAAACTTGATTTCCAAGTGGTAAAATTCACGATGAAGCTAAAAATAATCTTTATAACGACTCCTCTTCTTCCTTAGCTGCTTTTCTCATGAGAAAATCTAGAGTTCTTTTGATGTACTTGAAAAATACTTATGTGAGGAACTGATTGCTTCAAATATTCATGGAAGTCTTTGAGTAGACTGAGTAGTATTAATATACTGAGTTATATTAAGAGGTTGAGTGCACTATTCAAATGTTGGTGTAAGCAGTATTTTCGTATTCAGAGTTGTAATTTTCTCATGTTTCCTATTTTCATAGAATAGTATGTTATTGCACCGAAATAATTAAAATTTCAACCAGTTTTAACAATAACTTTTCGTATCTACTAATTCTAGAATGATTGAGTTTGATTACCATACTAATGAACTTGTTTTTTGTTTTTCTTCTTTTTTCTTCTGTTTCACTTTCTGATTGCTACCTTTTTGATGTTTGGAGTGAACTAACCCATGAAATCTGCTTCAGCATTGACATCGCCTGCAAATGATGCCCTTGTTATGATGATAGCTGACAGTGTCTCGAAGGAAAACTATCCTGTTTGCAATAAATGTGGAGAAATGATCAAAAGGTGAGAGTTTCAAAGCTTCCAGTACAGGAAGCTGGAATAGAATGGGGTTCAAGTGTTTACTGATATAAGTGTTCAGAGTGTTAGGAAATACAACATTAGTATGATCATATTTCATCATATACAACCTCACTGTAGAGGTTTTCAATGATATATCACAGGGTACTCCGTGTGCCTTATTGACGTTCATTTTGCACTATGCAGTTAAAATATGCTCGATACTTTGCTGTTATTGGAGTAGTATATTCATGATTTAGAAGAAAATTCAGTGATTCTTCTTTCCATCTCTGGACTCTTCTTTTTATCTTTGATATCATTTCACCAGATATTCGATATTCATTCACATTGATACACATACGGTATTTGAAGCCTGCTTCGATTGATTCTTATATATAGCTTTTATATTGCTTACCGTATATAATATATTATATTATCTCATATATTGCTTCTTCTTCTTTATTTATTTATTGGCAAGAACAATATTCTGGTTTTTCTCATGTCTGTGAGATTAGTTTATTATTATTGACTTTACAGTAATGAAGAGAATAGTGTTGTATATATCCATATTGAATAGGATAATATGATATATAAGCTGCTGGAGATTATATTACCTTGAAATTCACTTAGATGTTAGCATTGGGTGAATGAGAAGCATATATTATATTTATGAATGATTCATCCAAAGAACGTAATTCATTAATTACCTTGATTATAATTCCTCCCAATACTCGTAGTCATGATGTAAACCATGATAACTGGAGATTTATGTGTAAGGTCATCACAACTGAGATTTACTTAGTTTCCAAAAAATTTCCAGAATGAGAAGTTTTGATGTTATTCATAAGTAGTAGTTGTGGCTCTTGCTGGAACATGATACAAGATTGAGCCGAATGTGAATGAATGTTGTATGTGATCGGTTTGATTGTGTGACTGCTGCAGGGGACCGTTCATCACCGCCCTGGGCAAGATCTGGTGTCCAGAGCACTTTGTGTGCGCCAACGTGCAGTGCAAGCGACCTCTGCAGGATGTCGGCTTTGTCGAGGAAAGCTCCGGCCTTTATTGCGAGTTCTGTTTCGAACAGTTCTTGGCACCCGCCTGCAATAAGTGCAACAAGAAGATCAAAGGGGTAACTCATACATACCACTTCCTTCCGTTCAAAATTATTATGTTTCTAGAAGAAGCGTCTTCAGGGAGAAATGCTGCTTATCAAATGCAATGAGAATATCAACAGGATAATTGTTACATAACACTCACTGCTGTTCAAAATTATCACATGCTGGTAGAAAGAGCGTCTTCAGGGAATATTCCCGCTAATCGAATGCAACAAGAAGATCAATTTGGGTAACGGTTACATATCTACCTCAAAAACGTATGATGACTTGTATTACATGATGATAGAAAGAGCTTCTCTTGAGAAATTGCTTGCTGATTTAGTTATTTCGTTATTTCTTTATTGATTGGTTCATATCAATATGATAGGGAGAGAAGAAAGGTAAACTTGTGCTATTCCTCTACCAAATTTATATAAGGTTACACATAGTCCGATATCTTTCTAATTCGATTGAAGATATCGAATCGGATGAATAGCATTTGTTTGAAACTATGTTCAAATAATGTTATCCTTGCAAATCCAGTTGATTGAAGAGAAGAACTGATTCGAATTGATTTGCAAATTTAAGAGGAAAATATTTTGTACAAGGAATGATTGGACAGTTAGAATGTTGATTACGATAGAAATTCATGATTTAATATGGAAGTTTTAAACTATCAAGCTATGAATACAAGTCGTAGTCTGAACTAGAACAGGATTTCTATTATATTGATAGAGATGAAAAATGTTGTAAAATCATAATCTCTAAATAAACATAGCTGAATTGAAGCTCTTTTCAAGTGTTGAAAATGACTTGAATATGACAAAAGTGCTCCAAGCTAGTTATGTTTATATAAAAAATATAAAAAGGGTACTAGTAATAATTTATGATAATTGAAAATATAAGTAGCCCTATTATCATTTCTATTATGCATAATTGAAAATTATTAAACTTTATATATTGGAGTGATTATTTTTACTTTTCAAGTGCGTGTTGACTTTTCCATTTGTGATTTTTTCGTAGAGTAGATTCATCCGAATAATAAATGATTTGTTGCTTTTTCTGTTTGTATTGTTGTTCATCTGTTCACAGTATGCAGCAATGACGTGCCACATATCCATTATCAAAATTATTTGTCCATTCATGAAACATCTCCACTTGTATTGCTCCAAACACCATAAAAAGTACCATGTGAACATTTTCTCCCTTGACAGAACCCGATTTTTTCTATTCTGAAGTGAGAACGAACCTTGCTCTGTTCTGTCTTTTACTGTGCATGTATTTTGAGTGACATATAAAGGGGATGACGTCACCTTGTAGTGATTTATATGCATGACGACAATTGATTATCTTCTCCTTCAGTTGCTCCAAGTCTGTATCACAGACAGAACTTCTGGAACTTTTTCTTTTCCGTTCCCGGTTACTCTGTCTTTCTGTATTCTACACTCACTCGTTTACTTTGATGGAAAGCTTTTCTACGAGAGTCTTTCCTCCGAAGCTTTTTTCTCAACTTGAAGTACATTTTCAAGCATTTTCTTTTCTCTATGTCTGCCCACACGTGACATTAATCCAATTCCTTATCACACTCTATGTCAATCCACTTCAGGCATTGTACAGAAAAAGAAATAATGGTAGAAATATTTTGATTTCTCAGAAAAATCGGGTGATATGTTCGTATAAGGGATATTGCCAGATTAATTTTCAAACACAGTGATACATTTCTATGACCTGATTTATTTTGTTCAAGAACATTCTTGAACAAAAACGTAGCTGAATTTGCCTTTTTGCCAAGCAAGCAATGAGGACTAAAACTTATAGTACTTGTTTACTAGGCAACAAAGTCGAACTTAGCCGATTTTTGTTCGAATAGTCGCTATAAATACGTTATTTGTTTCTAAAGCATCTGCTGGGTTGTTTTAGTAAATAAAATAACCGGAGTTATATCTATAGGTCCACCTTCTATAACAAGTCAATTGAAATAGAGCCAAGTTGAATCAAGTTAGATTTCAATAGAGATTTTATTATAATGCTTTGAAATTCCCATTGTTTAGTTGACGTGGAAGTCCGATTCAATTATTTGGTGGTTGGTGACTGCAGAGCTTATCAATTCGATAACAATGGATGGAAATTAAATTTATGAACTCATCGTATTGTTCGAGCTCCACTATGTTACTACAAATATTTTCTGTAATATTTCCCAAATGACGTGTTTGTCATACATGTTTCAGTAAATTTCTAGTGGAGTCATGGAATGAATGTCTGATATGACATGATGTATGGTGAAATCAACTCTCCATGATTTCAAACATATCTCTCTTCTGAATTCAATTAAATATTGTATGAATATGTTCTGCATTCAAATATTCATGAATTCAAATAATATTGTTATTATGTATGAGCATTTTACTAATCATCAACAGGTACCAAGAGAGAGTAGCCACAGTTCTTGACTATTCTGAGCAAGTCTTTTTTCAACGAACGCAAAAAAACTGGATTTTTTTGTAATAGTGATTTTATTGATAATAATGTCTGATCACTGGAAATCCGAAAATTGAATTGTTTTCTACTCAAAAATGATTAAGATTGTACAGATAGGAATTTTGAACACAATCTGGTTCTCCACTAGTTCAACTGCTTGACATTTATGATGGAAATCGAAAAAATAAGATTTTTTATCTGTATTTAGAATGAAGATGTCTTCAATTACAAACATTGATAGAAATCAAAAGCGTTTCAACGTGAAACGCGTTGAAAAATTTGAATTACTGAGTCCGCGATAAGAAATGACATTTTACAAATAATCATTACAAAACTTCTCTATTTAGAGTCAAAAAATGATTTTGTTACAGGTATGAGTCTCTTAGAATATGTGGTTACACTCACAAAGAATACTATTGTTAATATGATATCATAACCATTTTCATGCTGACAAAATAATGTGGAGACGCTCTCTGAAGTTGGCATCCATTCTCTCCAATAGTTGACGATCGATCTAAACGATTTTCTGCTCTATTGCTTGCTACAGTTCGACCAATTCTTTTTTATAATGAGTAAGGAATTCTATTGTATCTAATGAATGTGTTAATGAGTTGACAATTGGATAAATGTTTGTAGGAAGTTTGGTCTTACACCGAAATCTTAAACTTTTTAACAAGGAAAAGTAACACATTGGAAGATCAAAATAACGCCGAATTGCGACAAGAGATGAAGTAGAAAATCGCTCAACCGATCGTAAACTATTGGAGAGAAAGCCTCCCTCCTCCACATTTTTCAGCATGTCATTTGAAAATAAAACACCATCTTTTCTATTCTATTTGACACATAATCGTATCAAATATAAATGTAATATTATACGAAACTTGAATTGAGTTTTTGATAGGGCCACTCGCATTGTTCAATTATTACCAGTACCCTTATTATATATATTTTTATATAACACAATTCGTTTCACGATGTTCAACTTGAAAATGTCATAAGTGCTTGAAACTAGTTGTGTTCATACATAAAATACAAAGAGGTACTAGTAATTTCCAATGTACCTAAAATACAATCTCCTAGTACACAATGACTCTATTATATATCATTTGTGCTGCAATCAGAGTGAGGGAACATTATTTTAAAGAAGTTTGCTTAAATTCACTCACAAAATTTCACTTGATAAGAATGCCAAGTCTCTCTGCTGCCATTGAAAATCAGAATTAAGGAATAAAGCAACACTCTGCAGCTCTCCAGTTTTCTATCCGACTGACATTCACAATAATGCTGTTTCAAGATGTTAAGAATTCTACTTTTTTCAGATAGAAATTACTGAGATATTACAATAAATCAAATGCTAATGAATTAATAATTATTATTAAACGAAAATCCAAATTGAATGCTGTAATTCGCCCCGAAGACTTCTGCAAATATTGACAACAGGGTGGACTGCTAGATGGAAATTCGAATGTACCTAAACATAAATTGAAACTGAAATCAATCCATTCATGAAATCGAAATAATAAAAATGAAATTTTATGTAATAATTCATCATTTCACATCTACAGTTGTTAATATTGATTCACTCTTTTCTATTTTGTTATTCCTTTTAATATTATGATTTTTGTATGTAGGATTGTTTGAATGCGATTGGAAAGCACTTCCATCCCGAATGTTTCTGCTGTGCGTACTGCGGAAAGCTGTTCGGAAACAGTCCCTTCTTCCTGGAAGATGCTCTCCCCTACTGCGAGAACGGTCAGTAAATCATTGTTCTTCCCTCACTACATTCATTCAAACGTATTCGTGATAGCTCATCATTTCACATCTACAGTTGTTAATTGATCCACTCTTTTGATTGTATCTGTTACTATAATCTACTATTGTTGAATAGAATATCATTATATATTTATTTATTCATTCAACAGAGACATACAGCAAATACACATATCATAAAATGATCGGGAATGGAAAACAGTACACTACATTTTCTTACACACTATAATGGGCTTACTCCGCTGTTAATATTCAAAAATGTTCTTTTCTTATCATATAATTCAAATAATTTCTTCTTCATGAATATGTTGAACTGGGATATGGAGAATTTTATATTGTATTATAATAATATGGCGATTCACTTGAAGAGGAAAATATTTTTTACAATGTGGTGAAGTCAGTATATTTTGGACAGATTCAGTTTTCCAAGCAAGTAGAAATGCACTTCCTTTTCATCCACGATTTTCCCTTGCAGATTATCAAATTACTCATATTTTTTTAATTCAGCAGAGGTGGTCACCTACTATTGAAAATCATCTTGAAAATCCTATTGAAAACTCCATAAAATTTGAAAAAAAATCAGCTACCCCCCTTAAATTGGGAATCCAACAATAATTTTATATTAGCCTATTCCCTACTTCTCAGCTTATATACTGTTTCTATCATCAATTTTAGAAGTATTTTCATAGTAATTTTTCAAGTTGGATCTATAAATTTTGATTTCATCGAATAAGCTCTGATACTTCTATATTCTGTTATCCTTGGTAAATCTTTAGTCTTTCAAATTATTCTCTACCACCTGGTCCTATCATTCTCCTAATCCCATCAACACCTCCCTTTATCACACCTACCTGCTATTCACTTTCTCCACCTTTTTTCTCTCTGAAGGTTTTCCGATAACATGGATAACCATAGATGGAAACCCTTCAATCTTCCCCTTTTTCTTCATCACAGTATTTGATTTTAAGTATTATTATTATTGTTGTTGTCATTGTTTTGCATGTATTACTTTTGTATATTTGTATTGTATCTTACGTGTGTGAATGATTAAATAAATGAAAATACATTAAATGATAAATTGGAATGCAAATTTGAGTTGAATAAGCAATTCATATTTGGATTTTCATATATGTCAGTATATGAATGAATAATTGAGACAACATTGATATAGAAAGTGCAAGTGTAATGATGCAAGAGGAAGGTCGTGAATAGATGACTCGATAAAAGGATTCTATGAAATATCAGAGTCTTGAGCTATATGCTAGAAAAAAATCCATGATAAATCACTTATTACATTGATTGACATTGACATTGATTAATATTACTCACTGAGTCATTAGTAGCAGCCGTATCGATTGATTTATTTCAATCTTCTTCCACATTTTCGTTGCAATTATTCATTGCTTACAATACTTGATTCATTTGGTATTATTGGAAAATGCTACAGGTGATCATTACTTAAATGGAATGAACAAAGGACTTTGAAGATTTCAAAATAATAGTGAATAATGACTTGAATAATCTCTTGAAATAAATTTTGACAGGGGATTCTGATGGGTATTAATGGAATTGGTAAACAATTCTCCTATCAGCTTTGTTCTCGATTACCTTAATTTTTATAGTATTCTCTTTGATTCCAATTCAGTTTTGTTCTTAATAAATCTTACTTCATCTATTGTATCCGTTCTGGCTTCTATTATTTTCTAGCTTGCAGGCATTTTAAATGAAGTCTGAGCGCTGAAGATTTAATTTTGAATTTTTTGTCTCGTTATCTTGCAGATTGGAACGAGCTTTTTACTACTAAATGTTTTTCGTGCGGCTTCCCCATCGAGGCCGGTGACAGATGGGTCGAAGCTTTGGCTAACAACTACCACAGCCAGTGCTTCAACTGCACTGTGAGTAAAAACAACCTTTCCAATTATTCTGCAATAAACATTCCAGCTCCTGAGCGGCTGGATCAGTTTGCTCCACTGTCAAATTATATAATCTCATTCAGTATTTTGAGATTGAAACGTCAAAATATGAAAATAATATTCTACTTTCTCCATTTGAACCATTCTCCAATGCCAGCTCCATGCTGGCACTCCTCACGTGAAATTAATATCATTCCTCCTTTAAAATTCAAACTGTTCAAGGTTCACATACGAAATAGACCTGCCTGATGTTAGTTACTGATATACGGGTACCACTTCAATCACACAGCAGGAAATAATATAGGGCGTTTCAAAATTTATCTTCGGGGCTACGAAAATTCACTACAGGAAGGCTATTCCACTTACCTAAATGAAATTTGTACGTGCAGAAGCAGAGATTCCGATTTTTTAACATTTATTAAAGTTCAATGTGTTCTCCTTTGGTGACACGGCATACGTGTCAACACAAAAGTCCAGCCCAAACACTCCCTAACATGTCTCTTTCGATAGAGGTGACCGCATTGATTATGCGATCCTTCAGCTCAGCGATATCATTCGGCATTGATGGGGTGAAGACCTTGTCTTTCACATAGCCCCAGAGAAAGAAGTCACATGGCGTGAGGTCTGGTGATCTTGGTGGCCACAGCGAAAGTTGTTGGTCTTCATCAAACGCGAGTCCTATCCAGCGTCGGGGCAGTGTTGTGTTAAGGTACCGTCGAACCTCGTTATGAAAATGGGCAGGACAACCCAGGACAGTGGGCAATGGACAGGACTTGTTACATTATTGTAAGTGGAATATTTTTTTGTAATGAATTTTCGTAGCCTCGGAGAACATTTTGACACGCCCTGTATTCTTATTAGTGTTTGTCAGATGATTTCTTGCAAGATCGAATGTGACGTTTAAAAAAAACTTGGTTATACTTTATCATCTGGTTGTAATTAATATAGTGTATAAATGAAAACTCACATTATTATCCTGGAAATAACCTTTCCTTATTTTTTCTCCTGACTAATACAAATGATAGTGTCTCTTGAAAATATTTTGAGCTTGCTATAGATTGTAGACTTGTACTGTAAGCCAATTTCAAATAGAAACAGGACTTTTGAATACCAAGATGAAACAAGTGGATTTCTCAGCATAAATTTCTTGCCCATAATCTGTTTCATACAACATTGTTTTTGATACCACAATTTCGCTTTTTTCCAGATGTGCAAAAAGAATCTTGAAGGACAGAGCTTTTTCGCCAAAGGAGGTCGACCATTTTGCAAGAATCACGCTCGCTAATGTCGACTTCGATTATTAGAATAACAAATCTACCACAATGTATTCTCTATCTCTGTATTATCTATAGGTATTGATAATTTTACAATTATCTTCGAACAATAATAGTAAGTTATTTGTCATTCATCGATTTTTAACAAAAAAATATGTTCATTTTTGTTTTTGATGATTCCCAGCAGCCAGCACAAGAAGATTCATATCAATAGTGAAAGTGTTTCCATAATGTACATTGGAATCCCTTTATTCAGCTTTCGATTACCATTATTGTTATATATTTTATTGTTAATTAAGCCCTGCTGTGTATGTTTTCTGCTGTAATTAACTAGAAATTCTGATTTTGGAGTTCTTCATTGATGAGATACGAAAGCATAGTGATACAAATAACTATTCCAATGTTATCAAAAATGGGTGATTCTTATTCATTATATTCTCGTAACTGTACCCTTTCCAGGTATCTTTATCTATGAATTATGTATCTTGTTATTTTGAACATGATTTCTGAAAAGTTACCATCCCGAATACACGAAAAACTTGAGAAAAACGTACCAAAGACTTGACAGTCCATCTGTTATAATATACCTTTTTGTGAGAGAGGGACTGTTTAATGATTATTATTGTTATGACTAGTCAAATTAAATGGGTTTATCTTCCTTAAAATCCACTGTTTATCAATATCTATCATGGAATTTTCAATACTCATCATTCTCAATCAATCCTTGTCAGTAATAATTATTCCTCCAGAAATGTATTATTCCATGCTCATTAATGTTATGAACTCAGCAAACTCAATGTATTTCTCCCTAGCATGCCTTTCATGTGTAGCCTATAATCCTCTTTGTAATTTGTGTGTTCTTCTCACTATATTAATAAATTTATGATTGTTGATAACTCTTTACGAATATTGTTAAGTTGACCTATAGAAATTTACTATATTAAGTTAAACTATTTGTTAGATGTTTATTGCTGATTGTTGTAAATAACTGAACCGATAAACATTCGTTTCAACTCTGAATATCATTCTATTATTTTAGCTCCTGATTGCAAGTTATTTTCAGGCTCTTGTAGCCGATCTCTGGAAACAATGACTCCATTGAATGCGAGAGAACTTCACTCTGGAACATCATATAAATTCGATTTCCATTCATTTCGAATAGGTTACAACAAAAATAGCCTAATTGTCATTGAATCTAGACGTATTGTCATTCGCCAATAAAAATGCTGGCTATGCGACTTGCCTGTCTATATGCAAACATAAGAGTCTGATAAATTCTAACACAGATGAAATGTCACGAGAACCAATCAGAGAAGGCTTCTTTTGAAAAAACTGATTGGTTGTTTTGGCATTCAATCCTAATTGAAATTCAACAGACGTTTGTGCAACCGGGCCTGGGACTCATACTATATCTCTATATGGAACAATCCATAGACTATTATGGACCATTGTGTCACTCCAATGAATGTATTTATCTACTCACTGTGACAACGAGATCTTTTGGTAGGTCCGCGATCTTCGCTGATTGAGGATTGCAGTTGATTGGACGTCGGGATGGCGGACCTGCCAAAAAATCTCGTTGTCACGGTGATTGAATAAATTCATTGGAGAAATTCGACTGCTAGTCGTTCTATTTAATAACAAAAAAGTGATATTTAATAGTAAGCAGTTCATGATGAATAAAAACATTGAAGTATAAAAAGGGCCTTGCTGAACTACGTGAAGTCAGTATCTCTTGATATTAATCTTAGAAATGTATTATGTAGAGAACTCTGCAAATAGATGGATAAAAATCAAATATTCAATGAGGATGATCTAATATCGACACAATTGAAAGCCTTGAAATCCGTGTGTGTGAATGTTGCAATTATTTTTTCAACAGAGTAGAAGTTGTAACGTTTTATCGTTAGGAGCCCAGAAAGTGACTGTTTAAATTTAGAATCTGACCTGCGGAACGTAACCTATTTACAAGAGATTTATTTTCTGTGTGATAAAGCACAGTGGAGCCAATCAGACGTTGATGGTGTGGAGAGGCATGTGAATTGAAGAGTTCGAGATTGGGACATTGAAGTGTTTGTTTTGCGAGCTCTTTTTCTTCTCTAATGAGTTTTTGCAGAGGGCTCCTCAGTCCTCGGGAACTCACGTCGCTCAGTCGGCTACTGCTATAAGGAGCTACAATTTATCAACACTTTGCTCCTAGTGCGGGACTAAACGGAGAAAAACATGAGGCTTAAGTTTTCTGTGTGGATTCTGCTTGGAGAGAAAAACGTTTGTTTCATCTCATTTATCTTGGAAACAAGTGAAAAACAACTCTCTTCAACTCACACGAACAGGTTCTCGTGGAGCAAACACTATCAGATAACCTACTCGAATTATCCGCCATTAGCCAATTCTCTCCCTTATCAATGATCTTTTCCAATCCATCCATCTTGATTATAAGATGAATTTATTATTACTACTCTATTAATATTATTGCTGCTTGTGAGTGGGCCACACTTTCTGATGTAGGTATCAATATCAATTTTCTAAACAAATGCTTAAATTCTACAAATTAGATGCTAAAATTCTACAAATATCAATTTCACAATAAAAGATTGTTTATGGTGCATGAAACTATATCAATTATTACCGTTCCAAACTAGGAGCTGGTACAACTCTACATTTTCCGCGTATTTTCGCGTCGAGGATTGAATGTGAAAGAAATCCAATTTTAAATTATTTATTCAATTAAATAAGCAAACAGTATACATTCAAAATAATCGATCCTTATTAAGTGGAGAATGCTTCCTTCTCCAACCCTACCCTCCTAGGTATAAAAGCAGCAATTCTATTCTATTCTTGTATTCTTCATCACGTTTAAATTACAACTCACATTGAACGAAAAAATGTATCAATGAATCTTTGTGTTTTCTATAATAATGTAGAAACTATCTAACTGTGAACTAGCTTTAAAAGTATGATTGAGAAATGAAACTAATCAAATTATTAATGGGACGAAATTATTTGGAGGAACTCAATACTCTCTCAACAATAACTTTTTCACTAAAAATATCGTATCCCTGGTAAATTTCACCGACTTCATGGTTACCTTTCATTATATCGTGATAATGTCAGTGTCATTTTTTTCTGTGTAGATTCCTTCCTCTGAATCTACAGTAGGGATTCAGATTCAGATTCAGATTCCTTCATTCATGTGTTTAACAAAACATAATTCAACTTACGTTCTAGCGTTAAAAATAAATACCAGTAGCGGTAAAATGACATGGTGAATCATATTAAACTAATGAGTTCTACAATAATATTGAGCAAGAAAAGTGATGAAAAATGCAAAAGTTAAGGTACTACTGTAATGTTTTCACATGAAACGGCGAAGTTTGGACCTTAAGAAGTCCATTCTCAAGGATACCCTGCCCTTCAGCACTTAACCGTAAAAAAAGTTAAAAATTCAAACGAAATATTATGTCTAAGCGAAAAAAAAATTAAGACTAAAAATATCAATAAGTAAAAACCAAATCATAGAAACGATAAATCATTCAGAGTTGAATCAATTAACAGAAAAGAGTAAATAATAATAAGGATAAAAATAAAGAAAAAGTTAATTCCCAATAATTAGAAAATCGATATGATATAATAGTTGGAATAAAGAGGGAGTGAAAGTTATTATTAGAAAAGAGATTTGTTGATTTAAATCCAAAAATAATGTTAATAACAAAGGGAAATTATTCTACAAAAGAGATTAGTTTATGTAAATAACAAGATAATATGATTATGAAAGTTCATGAAGAAATAATAATAATTCTAATTAGGGAATTATGAAGGGGAAATTATAATACAAAAGAGAGGGTAAGGGATATAGAATGGGGTTGCTAAGATCCACTCGAGGAAGAGTTTGAATAAGGAACAATCTTATGCTAAATTTATGCACTAAGCTTATGCTAAACTTATGCACATTTTTTTATGCTAAGTTTACATGAATGAAATAAAAAGAGAAAACCCATCATTTTTACTTGGGGGTGGAGGAAAATAATTATTATAAAGGATAAGGATAGGGATTAAGGAAGGTTTAATTGAATGTCATGCTGCTTTAGGGTTGGACAGTTTCAGCCATTTTTTCTAAAAGATAATGTCTCAATATACGGGTGAAGCCCGCTCGACTCTCTATGGACCTAATTTGATTTGGGAGTGCATTCCATGCACGACAACCGCTAACAAGGAAGGATTTTGTATAAATAGTTGTTCGATGATTTGGAATTCTTAGAGTATTTTCACCTGTTCTAGTGTGGGAAGCATCAATTCTCCTACCTTCAGATACAAATTTAAAATCGTTTTTAAAATAGATTGGTTCACCATATTTTAAAATGTCCCTAACAAGCTTGATTATACGAAGCATTCTCTGATCAGGTAACTTTAAAGTTGAACTATCAATATGGGCTTCAGTGATTCGTTCATGGCGTTGGAGAGAGTAAACAAACCTGAGGCAATAGTTTTGACATCGCTGAAGTTTATCATTTAAGGTTACTTGCATATCATTGAGCACAGAATTACAATACATAAGATGTGGGAATATGAGCGATTTGACTAGTAACAATCTAATTTTTCTAGGAAGAATATCTTGCATCTTCTTCAATGAATGCATGGCAGAGAATATAAATTTACAAGTCTTATTAATTTGATCAGACCAGTCAAGATTTTTGTTCATAATAATTCCAAGGTTTTTAACTGAATCACAGTAAGCTACTTCGACACCATCAACATTATTTTTTTTAAGTGAGTTTAAATCGATGTTGTTTACTAGTCTTGAATATCCAATTATTATGGGCTGAGTTTTTATAGGGTTGAGTTTTAGTCCGTTTTTCTTTGTCCATCCTACTATTGAAATTATATTGTGATTCATTTTATTTACTGTTTCATTAATTTTAGTGATTGGGCAGCTTGCATAAATTTGAAGGTCATCAGCATAAGTATGGAAACTAGAAAATTTGATGACAGAGGGTAGGTCATTTGCATAAAGAGTGAAGAGTAGGGGGCCTAAGATAGAACCTTAAGGGACGCCATGGTTAACATTCAACCAATTAGACCTATTATTTTTATCAGAGACACATTATTTTCTACCTGAGAGATAGGATTTGAACCATGCAAGGGTTTGATAACTAAACCCAAGATTAGCTAGTTTGTTCAACAGAATTTCATGATCTACAGTGTCGAATGCTTTTGAGAAATCAAACAGACAGAGAACAGTACACTTTCTTTGATCCATAGCTAACCTAATATCATCGGTGACACGCAAGAGAGCGGTTTCAGTAGAAAAAGATTTTCTGAATCCAGATTGAAAATTATGTAGTTTCCTATTTCCTTCGAGAAACTCTACAACTTGTGAATGAACAATTCTTTCAAGTATTTTGGACAGAGCGGGTAAAATACTAATTGGTCTGAAATCTTCAACTTTATTGGGAGAGGTGACTTTGTTTAGTGGATGTACTAGAGCAAGCTTCCAATTTTCAGGAAATTCGTTGTTTTCAAGGGACTTGTTAAAAATAAATGTTATGGTGGGCAACACTGCAAACAACATTTTTTTAATAAATTTAATTGGTATGTTATCCACCCCCATTGCATTGCTGTGACTACGTTGTATTGCTTTAAAAACGTCCAGTTCAGATATTAGATGGAAGTTGAATTTGTTTCCAAGTGGTACATTTAGATTGGTTACCTGATGTTTGAGATTATTAATATGATTATTGATGACTGTCTTGTCACGTTGTGTCGAATGAGAAACGAAATGTTTGTTAATATCGTCCAAAGGTAAGTCAATTTCAGTTTGAGATTTCTGTTTACCAAGGCCAAATTCTTTTATTCCGCGCCATAGTGATCTAGAGTCTTGTCTATTGTCTGTCATGAATGAGTTCAAGTACCTAGTCTTCGAATTCCATAGCTGTTGTTTTACTTTATTTCTCAAACTGCGATACTCAATTAAACTGTCCAAGTCAAATGTCTTTTTAAAATTTTCTGTGAGCTTTGTCTCTATGTCCCATCATTTTGAGTATTTCAGGAGTCATCCATGGTACACGTCGTTCTCTGTTTATCCTCCTCGTCACATAGGGTGCATGTTTATCATACAGATTGAGTGTCCAATTTTCAAAAGTTTCAACCATTGCATTAACAGTGAGTAAGGCTTCAATCTGATGCCAGGGGGTTTGAACTACGTAAGTCAAAAAAGCGTCTTCGTCAATGTGTTTGAAGTCTCTGTAAGTAATAAATTTCTGAGCGGGTTTAGGTGTCTCATGAGAGAGTACACAGTAAATCAAGTCATGTCTTGAAATGGCTGGTACAGAGATTTGACCAGTTTCAACAACCTCATTTGGATCACTAACTATTAGTAAGTCAATGAATGTGTCAGAGTCATTAGTATGATGAGTTGGATCGAGTGGTAAGATAGTCATATTAAGGCATTGGAATATTGTGGTCAGTTGAAAGTAGTCAAAGTTACGATGTGTCATATTTAGGTCAGTGTTCATATCTCCCATAACTAGTATTCGATTATAATGAGGCATGAAAGAAAGTAAGGCATTATCGAAGTCACTGAAGTGGCCAATTTTTGGTGGGCGATAGCAGATACCAACAAGTAGTTTATTAGAGCTAGATAAAGATAATTCAAGTAACATGAATTCAGGTCTGGCAGAGTACTCCTGCTCTGATGAGATTAATATTTTTGTTTTTATATAATCTTTCACAAAGACTGCAACCCCTCCACAAGCCTTATTAAGCCTATCATTTCGGAAAAGATTATATCCGGGCAATGCAACTTGGCTAGAATGAATACTGGGCTTGAGAAATGATTCTGAAATACCTATTACATTGAAGTCTTGAAATCGGAAAATTGCTCTCAGTTCATCGATGTGGCAGCTGAGGGATTGAACATAAAGATGAGCGGCTTTAAAAAGTTTCTTAAGAGGGTGTAGTTTGTTAGCTAATATTATGCCTGTGTCCTGAATATTGTTACCATTATTATTATTCAAGTTAAAATGAGGAGAGGGCGAGCGAGCTGGGTTGTCACTGAAAGGCATCATTCGAGACACAGAAAGACATAGATTCAACTAAGTAGCAGAGCATGACAGACGAATTAAAGGGTAAGGTAGCACTAAAACTAGGAAGGCTTGAAACTAAGAAAATCTCAAATACAAGAATAGTCATGAATGAATCAGATAGTTCGGCGTCCGTTGGAAAAATAGAAATTCAAGTCCAAATTAATCAACAGTGCACTATTATAAAACTTATCAGAGTCCAGCAGATAATCCAATATGGTGGGCAGTTTGCAGTGGTAGATGCTGATGGGAGCGAGCAGGTGGGGGAGCGAGAGAGAGCCAGGGCGAGAGAGAGCGCGTGCGAGAAGTCACAGGAACCAGGTCTGGAAACAGGAAGAAAACTCCAGCAGAAACACAGCAGTAAAAGTACAGAAAGTATATGAAAGTCATTAAGAGGATAGACAATTAAAAGAGAGTGTACAGAGAGATGGAAAATAAGAACGAGAAATATGAATCAGTTGATTGATTTCAAATTGCAGTTGACGGTTTTTAGAGAGAAGAATGTGAAGAGAGGACTAGGCTGTGTGAGAATACACATAGATTATGTAAGATTATTGTCTGAAAAGGTGGATGAAGAGAGAGATATTAGAAGAAAGTAGTAAATATCCGGTGCATAAAATGAGGTAGATAATAAGAAAATGAAATTGGAGGGATGAGAAAAACCGAAGGAGAGAGAGGGAGTGAGTAAGAGAGAGCGGAGGGATTGATACAGATAGCATAGAGTACAGTGTTAATGATCTGATATAGAAATGAAGTAAGCATGCCTATATTATTTATTTTATTGGATACATTAGGGTTCTATTGAACATAATGTATGAAATAAACCCTATACATTAGGTTTATTGAATACATTATTGGGATTGGATACAGATAGGGATATAATACATTGGATTCATGTTCATCGTTTTCCAACTTCGACATTGGAAATAACGTTCAGTCCTTTTTTCCATTCATTCAGAGAATTCCATCCTCTAATATTTTCTACTCTCAGTTCATCCTCATAATCAAAATTCAAAATACTGTGGAAAAATCGTTCTTCTCAAATTTACAACGATATAGGATCCATTAATGAAGGTTTTTCTCATGTTTTGTGAAAAATATTTGAAACTTAATAATAGATCCAGTTCCAAATACATAATGTTATCACTTGATGATTCTCTAAGTCATTATTTATTCAACTTTTTCGAATATTACAGGAGATAGATTGAATAAAGCAAAAAGTATCAGGATCATTCAAACTTCTCTGATTGATGTTAGCTATTAAAAACATTGATAATATATTAGACAGAGAGTTTTTACCTTAATAGTTCAGTTTTGAAAGAGTATCTCCTATCATTTCTCAATCCTGTGGATATGAATTATTTGTATTATATCCCATCACCTGAGGCTGGCTGTAGAAAACAAACCAACATGAAGTTGGACGCTGAACATCACTGAATGAGTTCATGGTGGAATATTGAACAATTGGAAATTCCAATTCCGCCCCTGAACCGACTCTGCTTATCAGACATCAGATTTGTTTGCCGGTGGATTGCAATTGGACGGCTTTTATGAGTTTCCCACTACAGTTCTGGTGCTCGCAGGTGGCTGACTGGAGACAAAGCGATTTCCGCTGGGAAAATATTTCCACCGAGTTTTCCGGCTATCACAATCATCCGCCTTCCATTTCTCAATAATGGAAATTTCTAGTTGATCCATTTTTCAGTTCGGCTCTTAACCCACTCATGAATCATCAACACACTCCATTGATAGTGGCAGGCTTTAGAAAAGGAGCAGCATACCAGGGCCATTCAACCCATTCATTAACCGCGTCTATTCATTTCAAAGCACCATGTACAATTGTGCAAGATTGGTTTGTTCCTATCAATTGAGAACCTGTTCTGTGGATT
Organism: Nilaparvata lugens; assembly: GCF_014356525.2. Lineage (NCBI taxonomy): Eukaryota > Metazoa > Arthropoda > Insecta > Hemiptera > Delphacidae > Nilaparvata > Nilaparvata lugens. Next base: position 22,640,318 of record NC_052514.1, on the reverse strand, counting down.
ATTGAGAGTATTGAGTGTTGTTGTCTGGAAAATCTATTATCCTGTCCAGAAAAACTGAGAATCGAAATCCCTATCACAAATATGTTAGTGTGATTAAGCGAAGGTAGAACTTTGTGTGACGATAGTTCAAGACTAACGATCACAAATTGAAGTAAAAATTCATTTTCTTAAGCATCTTCAAAAAATCATAATCGACTTGAGAACATGTATCTTATCGATAAATTCGAAATTGGATCACATTCCAATCTGTTTTATCGGGTTAGAGAAACGAGACGGGGCTGCGCTACCTGTACATTTAATTGGGCTATTGTTCCAAAACGGTTCATCCTCAAACTCTCCACTAGCAATAGGCCTACTCAATTGTCGTCTGATTCCGCTTCATTAACCTCATTATTGGCTGCCGTGTGCTTTCTTGAAGGCTCTTCTAGCTGGTAGCTGGTAGCACCAACTTATATATTACTATGCACCTTACATCTGTTACTTGTATTTTCTACAATTATTGAGTCTAAATCAATGATCGAGTACTTGTAATTCTATTATTCCCAATGGTTCATTTGATCTATTGTAAGATTATCTCTGAATTGTCAGCTGCGTGAAGACTTACGCGCTGCTTTTCTGAAACAAGTGTTCGCATAGTACGGTTATCGAGCTCAAAGAGTGAGCTTGCCTCGTGCCCCATTGTTGTCAGCGGGACCACAGGAGAATAATTGAACGAGCGTAAACGGAGTTCTCACTTTTGACTTACTAAAGCCCAAAGTCGTATTCTGTCTGTTTCTATGTTCGACAAGAACTTTGGAGAGAATTGATCAATCAGCTTCAAATTTTAAACACAAATTTTTCGAGCCTTTTCACAGGTCAAGTTCGTTGGACAACAAAATTGATTCACTCCGTCGTTTTTCAGGATATTAGAGTAATATTGAAAGTGCATAAGAAAAAAAATTGTTTTGATTTATCATTCATCAGTCAGCTGGAATTATTTGTATGCTATTCCTGTAATTGACCGAATGTAGTGAGGTCTATGTTTTAACTCGGATTTTCTTCTGTCTCCCTGTATGTAACGCGATTACGGCCAAACGCGTTGATAGAATTCAATGATATTTGGCAGGAATGATTCGTTTTTCTGCGCGTCGATGTATTCACAAGGTTTTTTTGAAATTTTGAATTTTAAGGATAATATGAAAAGAAAAGGAATTCCTCTATACTCTAATAATCAGACTATAATAGAATTATTCATAATCAATCAGCTGACAAGTGGATTATCCATTGCATGTATTACACAGATGTCTGGCCGAGTCTATTTCTATATGGGGGGTTTCAATATTTTTACTTTCCTTGCCCTATGGTAATAGGGCAAGGAAAGTATTGTGTGTGTGTGTGTGTGTGTGTGTGTGTGTTGTGTGTGTGTGTGTGTGTGTGTGTGTGTGTGTGTGTGTGTGTGTTTGTCTGTGAACGTGAACACAATAACTCCATTCCTTATTAACCGATTGACTTGAAATTTTAAACTTAAGGTCCTTATACCATGAGGATCCGACAATGAGAAATACAATAAAATTCAAATCAAAATGGCGAAAAAAATGGCGGATAATGGCTAAAAAACCATGTTTTTCACGGTTTTATCGAGAACGGCTCTAACGATTTTCTTCAAATTTATACCCTAGATAGCTATATTTATAAGCCCTATCAACTGACATGAGTCTCATTTCTGGGAAAATTGCAGGAGCTCCGTAATATTCCTGAGAAGAATGAATTTTGTTAAATTTCTATCACAATTTTCTCAAAAATAACTTGACCGATTTTTTTCAAATTCATACCCTGTTTAGTAATATATATGCTCTATTAACTGGCATGAGTCTCCTCCCTGAGAAATTAACAGGGGGTCCCCCCCATCCTTGAGAAATTTACTTTGTAACCTCCTTCTCGTGCGTGAGGTAGGTAGGTAGAGCAGTTTATCCAAAAGAACACATGTCGATATCTTATTTGTAGAACAGCTGTTTAGACAACTTTCAAAAAATCCTCAAATTTCATAATTCAAACAAAGGAAAATGTACTCTGAACACAATAACAATAGTATAATCGTAGTTTTAGTTATTTAGCCGCCAATCGGCATAATGTTATTCCCCTAAATTATCCTCGTTAATGAGGCTTATAGATCAATGAGCAAGGAAACTTGTGTAAGTGTACCACACCAGATTTTTTATGATGCGTGCCCATCAGTATCAATATTCTCACATTTGAGAAACAAATTTAATAGGTGATTGAAAATAAAATAAAAAATCTAGAAAATACTACCCATCCATTATTCAACGATATTGAGATCCTACCTCTCAAACAGGTACAGGTACAGGCTGAAACAAGAAGATAGCTACTCAAAGTTAACGAAAATTGAAGCAGGAGTGTCTCAAGGAAGTTTTTTGGGGCCCATTCTCTACCTGCTTTACACAAATGATATTCCTGTACCAGAAGAAAACATCATCGCCACCTTTGCAGACGACACAGCAGTTCTAGCTCCTGGAGACAGCAATGAAGAAGCGACAAGAAAAATTCAAGTAAGTCTCACAAAAATTCAAAAATGGACCATAGACTGGAGAATTAAATTTAATGAAAGGAAGTCTGTGCATGTGAACTTCGCAAATAGACCGCATGATTACATATCAGTCAGAATCAACAACCACGTGATACCATATGCAAACGAGGCAAAATATCTTGGCATTACGCTGGTTGCCAAACTTCGGTGGAAAAGCCATGTCAAGAAAAAGAGGGATGAGCTCATCTACAAGTAGTATAGTAGGATGTATTGGCTGATAGAAAGGAATTCAAGCTTATCAACCTACAATAAAAATCTACTCTACAAACAAATTCTGAGACCTGACTGGTTGTATGGTGCACAACTGTGGGTCTGTACAGAAGAGAATAATATTGGCATCATCCAACGATTCCAAAATAAGTTCCTGCAAAATGCTGTCAATGCTCCATATTTCATCAGGAACGCTGACCTTCATAGAGACCTTCAGGTGGAGACAGTCAAGGATATGATTGTAAAAACAGCAAGGAACTATGAAGAGGCTCTACATGACCACCAAAATGTTGAGGCAATCCAGCTTTTGGACAACTCAACATTAACGAGGAGATTGAAAACAGATCTGGTGTAAATCTCCAGGATTGCTTAGTGAAAGTGGAAAAAATTAACATATCTATTTAGTGCAGTTCTTATGAATGAGCTGATTTAAGGCTGTGCAAAGGCTGAAAATAAACTTTCTACCCGCGATATTTTTCAAGTTTTTCGATTTGTATATCATCAAGCTATCAAAATGAAACAGTTTTCTCAAGAATTTTTTTTTATTATAGTACAATAATAATGTTTTCACGTTTTTAATTCATTATTCAATGATTGATTTATTGAATCCATTAGCATTGAGTAATTGAATTACAAGAAAGCCAGAGAAAGCATGTTAATTTTCAATAAGAGAGCAACAGGTATTCGATGTGCAGGCTATTAAAAAATCGATCATTCTGAAAGATCCAGCCGTCCAAAAGTATTGAATTTTTAGAAAAATTGAAGATAAATATTGTATAAATCGTAGGAGATGTCGGTGGAACTTGAAAGCTATTTACTTTTTGAGAAAAAGACTTACAAATTTACCAAATTTAACATTGAAAAGATAAGAATAACAGACACCAATGACGTCACACCGACCAGCTGGTTTGGATTTGTTACTACGTTCGAGATATCGATTTGCGGGTTTCTCCATTAATTTTCCTTTGAAATTCTGAATCAAAATCATGTATCACATGACCACATTCTCATTTGAAAAAATGAAGTTGGATCCATATGACGGATCCAAGATGGCGGATAAATGCTTTGAAGCGACAGAAAGTTTTTTTTTCAATTGGAATAGGATTCCCATGAAAACTTACTACTGTAATAATATATCATACTTGTAAAAAAAATATATTTTGCTGTTTCCATAATAGTTTTCACTAACTCTGTATATTTACAAGTTGCGGATCTCAGAGATCATTACAACAACAGTTCATGAGCGAGTTCTTCAACCCAGGGGTCTCTAGTAATAAAATAATATACTATACAGTCCTCCAACAGCAAATTATTATAATCAAGAATGTTTTGAGATAATTAATACCTTCCAATGAATGGATTGGTAGGCTACGATGTGCGTTGCTATCTTGAATAATTGATTCATCATAGCATCTGAATAATTGATTACTGTTTGGATCATCTTGAAAACTTATTATTAATGATACAATATTGAAAGCATTCTCGTGAAAAGGTTACTGGTCATTGATATAAATGTTTTCAATAGAAAAGTCGCAGATACGGATAACAACATTTATAACAAGATGCTTATTAGTAGGTTGTACATTTTTCAAGTCTAGACTTGGGTGTGTGTGTGTGTATGTGTGAACTGAGATTGTGATTTTATACGGTCGTATATATTATAAAACGCTCATGAATAAAATACCTTAATGCATTTGAAAAGTATAATTTGAAGGCAAATGTTTGAAAAATTTCATAAGCATGGATACTTCATTACAGAATTAATTATTTATTTATCATCAATAATATTGTTACTTGCCACTCTCTTGAATCTATAGATATTATATCTGTACTGTATAAGAAGTAGAAGATCTATTGTGATCTGTATCTCTGTTTCGCACCCAACATTAGATTTATTCACAACAAGAGTCACATTCTCGACATGAAGGAGGATAATTTATTATTCCAAGCACCTGTTCAATGAACATTGAAAATTGAGAGTCGAATGGAGGATGCAATAATTAATCCGGACGAATTCACTCTCAGAAATCGAATGAAATCAAATAAAATGTTCTTTATTCCATAAAAAAATGCAAACAAAGGTTACATTGAAATACAGACCATGTTATTGGAATACCCCTACAAGACTATAGTCCGAGTGTAGAGGTGAGTTCCTGTTACAGTGGGTAGCCAATAGTCTATTCATAGTGTCTATATACTAGAATGATCGCTTTGTAACAAGGAGGTAAGTATGAAATAGTATGTATTATAATCTGAAATTAAATTATTGCATCGTTGTTCATTGAGGAAAGTTAATAAACAGAAAAAGAGATACTATATATTAGATACTAGCAAGAACCCGTGCTTCGCAAGGATCTATTTTAAAACTTGGCAAAATGAAAACTTGACGTAATGAAATTTTGAAGAATTGAGAATAGGCCTATAACCATCCTTGGTTAAATAAGAATCTATAAGCAAAATTTCAAGTAGATTAGTCCAGTAGTTCAGACGTGATGATGCGTCAAACATAATTTTCCTATCCCGTACGTGCATAAGCCAGCTCTTCTATATAATATATAAAAGCGATATGGCACACACTCACTGACTGACTGACTGACTGACTGACTCACTCACTCACTCACTCACTCACTCACTCACTCACTCGCAGTACTAAAAATCTACCGGACCAAAAACGTTCAAATTTGGTAGGTATGTTCAGTTGGCCTTTAGAGGCGCACTATGAAATCTTTTGGCGATATTTTAACTCTAAGGGTTGTTTTAAGGGTTTAAAGTTCATCTTTTAGCATGTATATTCTTCTTCTCCCAATCTCTTAATTATAATTGAAATTTGCATATCATATGTTACTATAGAACTATAATCTAGATAGAGTACCTCTTCGAAACAGTTGTTAACTGGCAACTAAATTAATAATTTTGTCAGGTTGGCATTAAGTTGAGTTGACTTTGTTAGGTTGGCACCAAGTTGAAGATTTAAATGCATTTATCGCGGAAAATTGATTGGGCACTGCTACTTCAATCCTGGGAATATTATATTACTAGCAGTCAGGCTCGCTTTGCTCGCCATATCCGTTTAGCCAGCCATTTAGTCTGGACCCCCGACTGGATTGTCCTAACATATGATAAAAATGCCCAAATGAAAAATGCAGGCGAGCGAAGCGAGCCTGCTGATCTCATTCTTGGACGATCCAGTCGGGGGTCCAGACTAAATGGCTGGCTAACGGATATGGCGAGCAAAGCGAGCCTGACTGCTAGTAATATAATATTCCCAGGATGAAGTAGCAGTGCCCAATCAATTTTTCCGCGATAAACGCATTTAAATCTTCAACTTGGTGCCAACCTAACAAAGTCAACTCAACTTAATGCCAACCTGACAAAATTATTAATTTAGTTGCAGTTAACAACTGTTTCGAAGAGGTAGAGGATATCCTTGCTAGACGGATATCGTGAGCGAAGCCAGCCTGACGGCTAGTTACTTTATATAATTATTATAGATATAGTTAACGACTGCAAGAGATAGGACTGTGGAACTGAATAGTGGTGAAACTATGATAGCGCCAGAAGTGTCTCAAACACAATAGTAGGTACTACATGAACTTTTTGAAAGTGATTTGAAAAAATGTTAAAACAACAGAACTGAATCCTTATCATTCTACCTTCATTTAGAGAGGCTTCTAGTTGAGCCAAATGGAAATCTATTTATAAAAAAATGAATTTCTGTTTGTGTGTAGACTTGAAAACTACTTGACATAACGGCATGAAACTTTGGGAATATGTTGTGTGAATATTGGGGATGGTTTCTGAACAGAAATTTTAATAGGGGGGCTAATAATAATTAGTAATTAATCCATTTTACAGACATATGTTTTCGAAATTTTCGGCCGAGCGGCTACTGAAGAACGAAAAGATGATCATGATTCAAGATCATATTGTGATAGCCTAATATGATTTAGCATCTGAAGTTACCAGCTGTAATAAACATATCACCTGTGATAGTATACCTGTGATAAATTATTGTGTACTGGTATTAAAACGGTAGTTTGGAGTTGAAGTGTAGTTGATTGGTACCAGCTGTTGATAATGGTTCCTTAGAAGACCTATACAAATATAATTATCACTCCCTTATCATTGAGAAACTGGAAAAAGTTGAAAAAAATTATTCACTCAATGGAAGAGAGTATATATATATTGTATTGTATATATGTATAGTATTCATATTGCATTCATTAATTACTGAAGAATGAAAGAATAATTTACAATTTTTTGAATTTAGCTTAGCTTATATTCATCCTAAAATGGAAAGAATATGGAATTCTGTGTGATTCATCGTACATTGCATATTTCCTGGACCATATCACGACAATCTACAGCTATGAAAACATTGAATATTTTTCTTTGAAACACTGATATAACCTTTTTTTAATTGAAAACTTTACTGATAGATATTAATACCAATTGATTGAGAAGAATAATATGTTTTCGGAATAATGAATGCTGCATGACTAAACACATAGGAAGTCCGTATTGAGATGTAAATGAACATGTTGATTGTCAGATAAATTTCATGATTCACCAAATAAAGTCAAGTGTAACATGAGATACATTGGCGGTACGAAGTTCGCTGGGTAAGCCAGTTGTAAATTAAGCTTCATTATTAATAGACAACGCTGAAAAAGCAATACTCACATCAGATTCATCACGGATGGAGTCCCAATTCTGTAATAAGTGAGCATTTTTAATTCCTGTCCAATCTACCTTTGAGAAATACCATGGCTTACTTTAGATAATAGGCCATAGTAGGCTAGTAGGCTGTGGAAATACTCATCTTTATTTGTGGGTTTTACTTTCTTATTTGATAGAATACTCAAACATATGGCATAATGGTCGGAAACAGCAGTTTAGAGAATAGCAGCTGAGGCATTAAATGATAGTGGCAGTTCAACAAAAAAATGGTCTATGCAAGTATTGCTGGCAAGTATTGTAAGAAACTTTATAATACAAACATTATTCAGTACAATTATTCTTGAAGAATAAGATCTGGGATAATCCCTGCTTTATTATTATCTATTTTCCAAAATTGAAAGATTACTTGAATATATGTGACCTCCATTCCTCTCATCTCATTGACAGGAATTTATGTTTATGATTATTTTCATGTCTCTCTCCTCTCAATCGTGGGAGAAAACATTTTTGATGACAAATGATGTTGTGGTTCCTGCAATATTTGACTCAGAATAGTATTTCAGCGTTCTAAGTTCCAGAAAAGTTCCTAGTTGACGAACTTTGTGTCTCTGATCACCAAATAATACCGAGGATGGTAAATCTTTGCAATATTCTATTTGCAGTAATATTTCTATTCATGTAGCTTTCATTGGATATTCGAATATTAAATATTATTTTAGAATCATACTTATCGGGCATTATGCTGATTACTGATTACAATTTATTTTGATCCTAGCATAGTAACACTAGTGATCTTATATCACTCATTTTGGTTGGATATCTTCCATAATAAATTTCATGAAACTGCTTGATCAGTGATTCGTAATTTATTAATGAGTGATCTTCTGAAACTGCTCGATTAGCGATTCACAAATTAATTTTCAATGAGCGCTCCGATCATTAGTCGAGAAAAATCAGTCATAAATTCATGTTCAATCTATATACAAATCACTTTTCCATTGGAGGAAACTTGGGGAAACCATTAGCTATCTTAGTTGGGAGTAAACTAAATTGATAAATGATTAAAAAAGCTGCAAGCGGAGAGAAGAGGGGCCTGAGTAACTAAACTGTGTGTACCTAATCACACAATGTTCTGAGCTTCCTACTACATGTGTAGGGGTCCGTCTCATGTTTTTGTTTACACCGAAAAAAGGCAATCACTGGCCGATTATTCTGTTGCCTGGACTGAATAATGCATAAGGGATGATGATGGTGGAAGTAGGAGGAGTTTGAGGAGAAAAGGGTGAAGCGAACCAGGGATGACAGGTTGAGGATGGAGAAGCAGAAGAAAGAGAAGGAGAACAAGAAGAAGAAGAACAAGAACAAGAAGAAGAAGAAGAAGAAGAAGAAGAAGAAGAAGAAGAAGAGAAGAAGAAGAAGAAGAAGAAGAAGAAGAAGGAAGAATAAGAAGAGGTTCGGAGGCTGAGAGCGCTGGGACGAGGCTTAGCAAAATTAAAGTCTTGGGATTTGAGCAGGAGAGGCGGTAAGGGAGCAATTTGAGCGAGAGGATTTTGATTGCGAGAATGAGTTTTGGGGAAAGTGGATGGCATGGGATGAGGTGAATGCTTGTAAACACCGTTCTCACAGTTATTTAGAAATTGGCTTACCTAACGGGATGTGTGCGCTCTGGTAAATAAGTTGTCAAAATCTATTATTATCGAACTGTTTTGTGATCGTCAATTCACTATAGATTTTACATAAACTTATCCCAATTCAGGATATAATTGAGATGTGCCGGGGATCTCACATGAATTAAACGTAAACAGAATCTAATGTGCCGTGAAAAATATCCATATTCATAAAATATGCCGACGATTTATGACGAGCGAAGATCACAGTATTGAGGGGATTTGACTCAATGAATTGATTGGAAACTTAACTAGTTTTCGTAATATAATGTTTGGAAATGTTCTACACTAGTGGTCAGAATGCTCTGTTTTATCTCAATCATACTGATCTCAATCATCACAATTTTGGAACTAGGATTTCGAAATAAATCAATATTAAGTAGTGTTATCGTGAACCTAAATTTGATATTGTCAAGAATAGATCAAACCAATAATGTTGGAATAATTGAAAATTCAAGAAATTTCAAATAATTCATTGTTTTACCGAATGAATTGCATTGCAAACAACAACTGCTATCAATCAGCCACAATCAACGTTTACCTTCTCAAATTTTAACTCCAACCATTGACGATCCATCTCGATAGTATGCTATTCTATCAAAAGTAGAACATTTTTTCTTGTTCTATCATAGATATCCACTCTATAATTATAATAAAGATTTTTTATTCCATCAAAGTTATGATGCATTCCATCCTAATATTTTCAATGATAGTATACACAATCATTGATTCAAACGTTTTCAGCGCCATACTGGCAATGTATTTTATAACCATTTCTGTACCAATGATGTTGAACATTTAAAACTATTTAATATTCCACTATGAGTGACATTCAGCGAGAAGTCTATAAAAAATAGTCACCAAATACTGATCTGATATTTCCCTTTTATTTCACCTCAAAGATCACATCAAAACTGAATTGTGAATATTTATCGATAACTATCTTGTCACAACCAATTCAGATCCCGATCTGATGATACGATCTGTCAATCAGCTCTCCAATGTGAAGGAACAACATGTCTTCAAAGCAAATATGAGAAGTAGGTAGAGTAATAAGAAGTGGTTGGTGGAGGGGTTTGTAGTGGTGAAGGGTGAGGAGTTTGGGGTATAGTTCTATAAGCATGATGATGAGTGAAGGATAAGGAGTGGGGTGAGCGGATGAAACAGGGGGGCTTAGCAGAGTTGTTTAGTCCGGGTGATTGGCCTATCGAAATTGGGAAGTGAAGTGAAGCGGGTTGCAGGTCAGACGATTGCAGGCGCTGCCTTGCTTCCTGGTAATGGAATAAACTGACAAACTGATCGAGTAGAATCGACGGAGCGTGCTTCCCATCACTCCCCCCCCCCTCTTTCCACCCTGGGGAGGCCGTCATTTGCCAGTAAGTAGATGATTGGAAGGCATCTCTCAGGTCTCAAGCCTCATCTTCACTCATCGCTCACCATAATTGATGATAATCGTTGATTTGTTGTAGGCATACCACGTCACTGGCAACGTTCCAAAGTAACAACAAATTGGAATATAATGTTCATCGGACGTCCTGATTTGATTCCATGAACTGCACTTTGGTTTGCACAAACTTCGTAAATAGAACTAGCTGAAGAAAAAATGCTGTGACCCACTCATTTCATTCAGAGAGCTTTCGTATAATGTGCTCAAATAGTTTTTCTGCTAAAACTGACTTTGTATTATACTGATCCCATGACTAGTTAAAATTCTCAAGTTCTCGAGTCGCATCTGAGCAATTTAGCAACTCCTTTAATTGTAAGTTAAAAAAGATGTGCGGATTGATTTAGGTCAAACGCACACATTAACAGACAGACGTATGCAGACATACCGAAAAAAACCCCTCCCTTGGTGTTCAAGTGTTGCAACACACACAGACATCCGTCTGTCTGCCTATATCTGGTCACGTCTTGTTTGAACTTGAATTATCAAAGAAACTTGGATCGATGATGTCATCAAACAAACTTCATAGATATAATACGTGAATCATTGGATTAGAGTAGTTCCCTTGGGAGTGATGTGGTGTTGAGATAAGTTATTATTATCTCGAACGTCGAGAGGTTCTATTAGAGTGATCCATGCACGTAAAACACTAGTTTGGAATACTGAGAAACTACTCGTATGGAGTTTGAAGACGTGAGCCAGCAATAAACGAATATTTTGGTGAGCTCTATTTGAAGACAGTTCGAATTTCGCGCCTTGCGGGCAAATGTGGCACGTGACTTGGTGCACCGTACGTGATCCACCAATAGGATTGCTCCAAAGGAAATCACGCTTCAGCGTGGTCGGTGCCAATGATCCTGTTTGAAAACTCACACGAATACAAATGAATTTTGGTAGCTCAGATGGATATTATTCGAAAGCAGATTTTATTTGTATTGGTAGTATAAATATAAAATGTAATCCAGCCCTCATCCGATTACTTTGGTAATTTCATTCAACTCCTCATCTGACAAGAGCCCACGTACAACCTCGAAATTATTTGTCTCTGTGAAGAAAGATCAATCGGATCTTGGTGGACGGTTGTTTTCAACATGATACAAATTTTGAGTTCCATTTGGTGTTTTAATAATTAATTTGAGTTTCAAGTGGATATGACAAAGTATTATCATGACTCCGAACAGTCAAATGCACAAATGAGTAAGTTTTTTTGAGATCCGAACTAGAAGAGTGTTATTTAGGATGTAACTAGAAATATAGAATAGGAGGATTAGATTGGAAGTTTGTGGCTCAGATACCTGATACCCTATAACGCCCTCCACTTCAAACTCAAGGTGACTGCTCTTATCTAGTGCACACAGTTGCTTATTGGAATACTGTTTCAAAGTATAAATAATATTCAAAAATAATATTGATGGAGACTATTCAATTTGATATTATTTTGTAAAATGGATTTTTATCTTATTATGCATTGTGCTTCTATGCTTCACAAAAAAATGTTATCTTCGTTAAGAATATTTATTATTTAGTTAAATATTCATAATCAATCATTTGAGTAAATTATCAGATTCTACCTTGAGAACAAACTCAATATTTGTGTTTTATATACAGTACTTCTATACTCCCCGCCTGACTATAAATCTCCTGAGTATCGAATTAACTTACTCAAAATCTCTGTCACTGAACACAGAAGCGCGAAAACCTATGCAAGAATTCATCCTGAGAATCAAATTATAACCGCTATGTAAATCCGTACTGTATCCCCCAGGGACATTTTTTGTCAAGGATCTCTTCGTGGGCTCACTGGATGCTTGATCCAGAAATCACCTTATAGAATTATAAAATGTATCCTTGCTAGAAACTCATTACAGTTTTTCCCCTGTGGTAGTTTTTCGAGGTTGTTCGTGGGCTCTTGTCACATGAGGAGTTGAATGACATTATCAAAGTAATCGGATAAGGGCTGGATTACATAGGATGTTCTTTTAATTAACAACGTTATACTATCTAATGGTTTTTTCAGCAGATAAGAGAATCACTCACCAAGGTATTATTTGTGTTAATGTGTGACTGTGGTGGTGACGAGAATCCTGTGTGAGTGTGTGTGTGTGTGTGTGTGTGTGTGTGTGTGTGTGTGTGTTGTGTGTGTGTATTTGTGCCAAGTCGAAAGGCTGACAAGCACTGTTTAGCATTCAAAGAGTGTCTCGTTTGTAGGGAAAGGCATGGTGAGGGATGTCTAGTTCATATCTTTTTTCCTGGACTTGCAACACCTCTCCCTTACAAAATATCCTGCCATTTCCTGACACTCTTAATCTTTCTCTTCGTTGCTCGGTCCTCCTCAAGTAATTTAGGAGTGATTTATAAAGTCAAGTCATGACCAGTGGCAACATCATTTTCTCCACTGTCTCATTTTCATGCTGAAACGAACTTACTTGTTTCTTTTGAACCCATATTATATTTCCACGGTTCAAACACTGGAAAGTAAACAGAACCTTTTCTTTTCCCTCTCATCATATCACTACTGTGGCTCAAACTCTAAAAGGCATTCCAGAACATTCACATTACAAACTTCTACTTGAAAATTTACTCATCATTTTATATTATTATCTGAATATTTTTCTGGCCACACATAAAATACACATAATATCATAGTGCCGGTTGCACAAAAGCTGGTTAAGTTTTAATCGTGATTAATTCCACGATAACCAATCAGTGAAGCCGCCTTTTCAGAAAAGCCTTCTCTGATTGGCTCTCATGAAACTAACCATGTTTAAAATACCGGCTTTTATGCAAACAAGCGAAAGACTTCCATAATTCATTGTGAAAAACTGGAATTGGGAAAAGTATTGAAATTCTATTTATTCTATCAGATAACGATGAAATTCCATCCTACAATAGTATGATATCTTTGTTTTACGACTATGCGGTATTTGGCCACTCTCTCACTCAATCAATAACAACTACAACCTAATCAGTACAACTCACTAATATAGTTGATTTTCTTGATACGCTAGTTCATAAATACTCATATTCACAGACTTGGAAGTCAAGTATTGAACACTATTAATGCTTCATGACATATCCTCTACACAGTTTAAAATTTGCATATTCCTTCCAACACAGCTCTCGGGTTCAAGAGCTTTGAACATCTCTTCCTTACTACGAGTACATTTCTATTCAAGTTATGAAAATTTGAATACTTATTTCCAATTTCGCAACCATGGAATTGTTAATTAGCTTCTTGTTCAAAAGTGAGTGCCAAAAATAGACTACAAATAATTACTTCTCAAGAATCCTTCTGGGAGAAGAGGAATAAGTTAAGCTCTAGTTGAAGAGTCTTCAAAGAGTAATAATATTGAAATTTGCACCCGCTTTGAGCCAGAAATAATACTTGGGATATTTTTGAATTGAGTTGCGGATGTCTTTTCCCAGTGTGAAAGATACTGTAAGAATAATGATGACTTACTCTGTGAGCATTTCAACTGGATGCTCTCAAAGTAGAGTATAATACAATGAGCCTGATAACAAACGAGTTCATCGGACCATTTTGTCTTCCAGAGTTATTGTTATAATATTATTTGGCTGAATAACTTTTGCTTTCAAAGGATAATTTGAAATGTTAATCAGTCTTAACTGATAACATTAGTTAACATTGTTAACTATGTTATTGGAGACTAGTTTTCATGATGGAGCTCTTTTGTGCATTTCCATACATCTGAAACACTCACACTGAAGATTATGTGAACCAAACGATATAATCATTTATAGATGCTACTTGTAAAGACATTGGGCGAACGCAAGAGTCGTTTTATGCCAGAAATGCATTATCGTTACCCTATTCAAGTTTGATAATTACATTATAAAGATAAGCTCTCAGGTTGAATCGGCTAAGTGTGAAGTGAGATTATCATCTTGGAATATAAAGTTTAAATTGAAATAAAAGTTTTTGATTGGTATTCGTTTTTCCAAAACTCCTTGTTTGCTCTGAAAATTGTAAGAAGATGTTTAAGTGAATGAAATACAACCTACTTTTTGGACCAACTTATATGAATCAAGATTCAGGAAAGATCAGTTATATGATGTGCCTGTTGGTACTCACCCAATAATTTTAATGAATAATTGGGTATTGGATTAAAAAGTAATATATTTATTGTATCACTTACATAGGAACTGGAGAAGCTTTCACCAAATTATATCAAAGTTTTCTCTTTTCAAACATGTTTATTGTACATACATACACATAACATTCATATGTTAAACTATTCCACTCTACTATTCCCAATCATATCTAGATATCTGAATAACGAACCATTACTGTATTATATCAATTAACAATACGCTTGTTCATTATTCATCTTGAATTGTTTGGTCGGTTTTATACAGTGGCTGTGTCATTTCATCCAGTCATTATCATATGTATAATATATATAATATATCTATGTCTCATCTTTACAAATATAACAATCTTGCCATATAATCACATTTATATTTTATAATAAATTTCTAATGTAATGTTTATAGTAATAATAATAAGATTTACGCCAATGAATTTTCTCTATACATCGGAAAACAATAACAAAACTATAATAATTTATTGGTAAGAATACAAAAACGTGCACCTTACTGTATGTATGTATTACGATGAGTGAAAATACAATTCATATTTTTGGGACATTCTAGGTGTAATACCTTTTCAAATAAAATTGAATGTAACATCTAATAGATATATAATTTCCCATTGGAATATGGATTTCGTACAGCTATAGAATTATTCAATTCCATTCCTACCCATATTAGTCCTACTCTTTACAATATTAATTAATATATGTATATAACCTGCAGGTACTTACAGTTTTGGTTATAGCTCGTTTAGTCTTATAAGAAAATTCTTTGTCACTGTGAGGCCTCATATGCGAATTCGTAAACATTCAATACCGCCCATGTAGGGTGAACACTAAGTTACCTGGTAAATTCGTCTTTCTGATTATCGAGACATGAATGAGTTCTGATAACTAGGGGTAACGATTATGTACAAATCAATATCGAATAGGAGGCTTGGTTAGAGTGGTTGGTTGGTTCGATAACGGAACCTCGATAAACTACGATTATACAATTATTAATCGATTAGAAAACTAATTGAACTACATCAGCGGTAACTTGAACTGTTGAAAATATAATATACATTATGTCACAATCATCTTCCATGACTATTCGAGCTGATAGTGAAGTTACGCTTCCCACCTAATCTGAATTATCGATTTTCACAGATTAAGTGCTTTAGCGTACTGCAACGTACGGTACCCTTATCACTCTAATTCCTGTATGAGTAGTACAATGTTTTTAAAGCAATTTTAGGCCGTGCTTCATGTATTGTAACCCTTCTCCAAGGTCTCAATTATCAGTTTTATTGTGATCTGATAGATGTTCTCGACGTTCTCTGTGTAGCGGTCTCCAAGGGTCATCTTCACTGCTTCCAAGAACGGCTTCTCAATTCTCTGTAACATACAAAAAGAAATAGAATTATTATAAAAATAAGTTCATACTGTTCGAATGAATGTCCATAAACGAGTGTGGGAACCTTCGTCAATATTAATTGACCGAGCGAAGTGAGGTCAGAGATTCAAGTAGACGGTTTTGCACTTCTCTTTATGTTTATATGTTTCAATGTTTATATTTATGTTTTTACATATTATGTTATGCATTTACAGCGAAACGCAGCAATAGATTTTCATGAAATACGACAGGTATGAATTTCCTTTTTGAATTTCGCGTCGACGTATACATAAGGTTTTTTGAAATTTTGCATTTTAAGGATAATACAAAAGGAAAAGGAGCCTCCTTCGAACGCCAATATAACCGTAGAAATCAGACTTTAGAATTATTCATCATAAATCAGCTATAGTGGATTATCAATGTAAGATTATTAATCTCAATGTAACTTAGTAAAGAGTCAGCTGTCGTGTGGACTATTAATTGCAAGCGACGAGGCATGCAATTGATAACTCGAAATAGCATAGTATTTTCTCCCGACTTTTCTCTGCTTTCAACTTGGAAACTTGTAATGAAAGTAGCATAGACGTTTACAACAAATTATTATTATCATCGGTACAACAACCCAAACAGCCATTAGTTGTTTACACACTAATATCTCGCCGACACGACAGGACACGACATAATATACTCGGATTGATGGTATTAGAGGAGGCTGTGGTTTATAACTGCGCGAGGTCTACTGTTCACAGACCTACTAGTATTATTGATGACAGATTAATTTCACAATAAATTCGTTTTTTAAGTTTTATTCCATTTATTTCATTTCTAACACGATCAAATTCAATTTAAACAATCAATATAGTCCAGGCAATGAATGCTCAAAAAAGGGTATAGAAGGAGAAGTTTGGAAGACAATTTTTGACCTCACAGTTCTGTTTAGGGTAGTAAGGAGGTATACATATCAATAGTCCCCACCCCTACCCACTGTGCTGGGGTGGTGTGGGTGGTTCAAAGGTACCATTTTTTGGTTTCTCGCATAAAACACGAAAACTATTTATCTTACGGACATGACTGACCCATACAAAATTGACGATTACATAAATTCCTACAATATTCATTTCACAACGTTTCTTGCATCTCCTATAGTTCTCGAGATATACGCTCTTGAAGGTGTGAAATTGTCGAAATAACAGATTTTTATCCATTGTTTTGTTCTTTCAGGGCTTATAACTCTCCAACAGTGCATTGTAAAAATTAATGCTCATTGTTGGTTCAAAGAGCATAATATTATCTTCATGTTTATGTATTTTTTCTCTATTCCAAGTTTTCCTTCAATTGTTATAGCATCTTTAATGTAGGGGGTGTAATTTTCAAGTTTGAAACAAGTGTCACTTAGCGGTTCTACATCTTTAACAGAGGGGATGAAGATGCGCACTTTTGCTATGTTTACCTTCTAACTAGTCCTATTAAGCTGCGAAGTCAAATATTGCGCTCCACACACCCCCTTCAAATTCCATTGTCAAATGATCAATTATTGCAGCATTTAAAATTCAACCCACAACATTAAAGATGCTATAACAAAGAAGGAGAACTTGGAATAGAGAAAACATACATAAACATGAAGATAATTTAATGCTCTTCAAACCTAATGAGCATTAATTTTTACAGTGCACTGTTGGAGAGTTATAAGCCCTGAAAGAACAAAACAATGGATAGAAACCTGTTATTTCGACAATTCCACACTTTCAAGAGCGGATATCTCGAAAACTGTTGGAAATATCACAAAACTTTACTAAACAAACATTGTAGAGAGTTTATCAAAAATAATTTTTGAACATTTAGTTATGATGATTAAACGCATTGTTGCCAAGATATAATCGTGGATGTATAAAGCAAAATAATGCAACATTTGAACCACCCTCATCCCTCCAGCACATGTGGTAGTGAAGAGGACTTTTGATATGTTCACCCCCTAACTGGTCCCAACAAAGCTGCAAAGTCAAAAATTGTGCTGAAAACACTTCCTTCACATTCCTTTGTCAATATTGGTCTATTGTTGCAAAACTGAAGATTCCACACTCAACACTCAAGCTGCTGCAACAGTCGTAGGGAAATGCGTGAAATTGTGAGATTATATATCAAATTGAAGAGAATTTGATGCTCTAAATGTCTTCAAAACAATCAATTTCACAACTGAAATATATAAGAATACACATTTGCTTCTTGTCAAATCATTAAATCATGTTGAAGGTATAATACGATTGCGGGTTATATTATGATTGATTCGATGCAAAATTAAACGATATCGAGAGAGTTATCTATTCTGTGGGTTTGAGGACCCTCACCTCTTCGTGCAAATTCTCCACCCGGACGTGTAATAAAAAAGCATCGTTCTTTGGAGCATCACACATTCCTTGGCGCTTTGATAGTCGATGAATGGGAACATTGCCCGAGGCTTTCAAAGAATCGCACCCGTTTTTATATCATTATTCATCATTGAGTATCATTTATAATGAAAATAGTGTGACAGGCTAAAAATAGTTGACGAAAAAAGTCTGGCAGCGTTCGAGAGCAGCTGCTTGGTGGGGAAGCTTGATAGTAGATACTATGTACAACTATATGTATATGCATAATATTAAAGCGGCCTTCTTGTGGCTGGACTATGGACTACGAACGCCGCTGGCCAAACACAACTACTTGCAAAGTATGAGCCCTCGCTCCTTTCATCAGCTACTGGTATGCACATATACCCCACACACTGCTCCACCTCCCCCCCCCCCCCCACTACACATGCCCTCAAGCAAGCTCAAGACCTGGTTGAGCTATTTCGCTCTTGCTCAAACCTTTTCACTTCAAACTCTCTGTCAGTTCCCTTTCTCTCTCATGTTATTCCAATCTATCTCTTCAAGTCGTTTTCTTTCTTTTGATATCTTTATCTTCCTCTTCTACTTCCTCAGGTCTACTAATCGGTGTTGTCTCCTCACTGAGATCACTCCTTTTCCATTATCTTCCTTTCTTTCAATTTCTCCACCTATTTTTGTTTTTCCCTTTCTACAGACATAAAATTGGTTGGGATGTCTCTCCAAGTATAAAGCATATTCTCCCCTCCTTGATTCATTCTCCCATATTTCTCTCTCCACTCTCTCAATGACAGTTCTTTCTCTCTTGATGTCGCACTATTCTCCAAATCCATTTCTCTAGGAGTTCAAAACTCTCTTAATCTCTTCTTCGATCGTCTGTTTCTATCCCGCCCCCATTTACAATCTTATCATCTCTTGATTCCTGAATCTTATGTTATGTAATTTTCCTCTGAAAAACTACTATTCTCCTTTCTCCGCCACTTTCTTGCACAATAACATATACAATGCCATATCCTATTTAAAACAATAACCTGTTCTGTTTCAAAAACGTTCTTTTTCTCTTTCTTCCTCCATTCTCTCTCTCTCACTCTCTCTCTCTCTACCCCTCTTTCACTCTCTCCATCTCTTTCTCTTTCTATATTCTTACTCTCTCTCATTCTCGCACTATTTCTCTCTCTGTCTCTTTTCCTTCCGGTCTCTCTCTTTCTTTCTCTGTTTCCTATCTCATTCCATCCCTCTCATTCTCATAAAGAGAATCCTTCTCTTTTAGTTACTTTCCTCCAAATAAGGAACATCTCTGATCATACCGTGTTTTTCTCTGTTTCTCTTTGTAATTTTCTCCCTTCTCATCCTCATACCCTCATGAATCTAATGCTCCTTTTCTATAACTTTTATTTGCAAGTTTTGTTCTTCCTACCTGACGAAGTTTTCTCTCTGAGTCTTTGTTATATCTTCCGCCACCGCCAATTTTTATTTCTCCCTCTCTCACTCTCACTCACTCTCACTCATTCTTTACTTATTTATCTATTCTTCTTCTACCTCACAACAATTCTCTCTGGCTCTCTTTACTCGTCTACTTTCTCTATCCTACCAACTCTCACTCTCTACAATGTCCCTTACTCACTTAATCTCTTCCCTCTCTCTCTCATTTTCTACTCATCTAACTCTCATCCCTCCACATCTTTTCTCACACTCTTTTGAATACTTTCACTCTTCAACTACTCTGGCGGCACTCTCTCCAACTAGATCAGAAATGAGATTCACATTGAGGCGCACCTGTTCAAAATACTTTTTACACTGCGGCCGGCCTGCTTGCTATCAAGGTGCACCTTCATGTGTTGGGTGAAAGAGCCAGCACATGACTAGTTTTCCAGGATTATGCAGTATTTTAGGAGGAACATTGTTGCGGCAGTGCATGAGTATCTCAGTTGACGTGAATGAGCACCCATTACTTGCAACCAAGCAAGAATTGAAGTTGACAGTCTTTACGATGGGAACATTCTACCACAGAAAAAATAGCATATAAGAAGATATCCTATGGGATACGGCGTTGATGTTTCAATTTTCAATGTTAACTCAAGCCAATATGCTCTGTGTTTTTTATGTGAAGATATGTGACCCTGATGTCTCTTATGCCGTTCTTACACTCTCACCCTGCCAAAACAGTAGGTAATAATAAACAGTAGTGGGCTGAGTTAACAAGAATAATCTTTAAATTTGGAACATAAATGAACTACACCATGGGATATCTTCTTATGCTATTTTTTTTCTATGGTTCTAATGAAGTGAATAAGAGACTTTCGTCACTGCAATCATTTCTGAAAGTCTGTAATTCAAGTTCAATATATTACATTCCACGATTTCAAGAGCACTAAATGATTCAATCTTATAATCAAAAGGAAACGTTAGTACAATATGGTCAAGTACAGCTATTCGAGAAGCTATGATTTTTTCATTTTCAACCATGTTCAAAAAGCATTCCACATGATTTATAATAATCTAATCATAATGTATAACAATTACGATCAAATTTGTTCTTAATCCTATTATATTAAGCGAGCAATTCCTGTCTAAATGGTTATATGGTTATCTGGTTATCTGGTTATGTATGTCCAACGGATCTCGAAAACGGCTCCAACGCTTGTCACGAAATTTTGAACATAGTAAGTTTATGATATGAAAATTCGATTGCACTAGGTCTCATCCCTGGGAAAACTCGCTGAAGAACATGGAAAGGATAATAATATTTCATCCTTGGAAAAACAGATGATAATTTCGTCGTCTGTCGATAACAGAAGAAGCGAGTGCCTGTGTGGGAGATCAGCTGGGTAATCAATCAGCTTACCGTATTTCGCGAGAAATATTATCTAGAAATTTTAATAGATTCGATCAAAATAACCTGATTTGTTGACATTCTAAATTAGAGTATAATGATAATATTCAAAGTTAATCATTATTTTACACTTTCAATTAATTAGTGGGTGTTATTATGTTATTCAATTTGGTTTGTGAACAATCTAAATTAGAACTTTTCTGTTTTCAAATATTTGGACCTGAATTCAAGTGTATGGAAAATAACCTACCTTTTGGACTAAATGTATAGTGTATAAATCAAAATTCGGGGAAGAAACAGTTTTGGGCTGTGCCTGTTAGCCCTTCCCCAATCATTTTGAAGAATTGTGTTCTGTTTATCAATAAATTAATAACGAGCAAAGCTCGGTGCCCCGATATTATGTATGATATGAATAGATTCAGGCGTAGAACGATTTCTCTATTTTCTCCAGGTTTTCTAGTTGAATATGAAAATAATTCAATTTTTCAATGTGAAAGTACACTCCCAATTGTAAAGAGAAATATTTTCAAACACAGAGATACAAACAATTCCTCTTGGTTCACGTAGGTCTATTTCGGTTTCCTCTCATAAACGTAGGGTTCACTTTCCAAGTGCATGTCGTTTGATATATAGTATTGTTAGATATACATAGTTCGGTATAATTATTATGATATTTTTTGCCACCAAATTATCCTCTCTGTCATATTATTGCTCTGTGTATTTCCATCTTCATTAGACATCTAATTGTCTCTTCAATTATTGGTCCTGATGATCAATAGAAATACAATGTATCAGAACTCCCTCCAACATCTTTTCTGAACGATTCCATTATTTGTGTATCTTGGAAAGCTCCTTACATTCAATCTAGTTGTTGAATTGATATCGTATTGATTACTGGAAACAGTACCTCGATTATTATGTGAAGAAAGAGATACGAGTATCTGCAATTATTCGCAGGATTGTGGAATCAATATTACTAGTTATGCTCAAATGCTACGACATTTTGATAGTGGGTTTTGGATTGGAAATTGGAAGATGGGTAGCTATGTGAGGTGAATTGAGATGTAGAGAATGAGAAGAAGGACGAGGCACAGCAAAGGAGATGAAGCAAAAAGGAGTCTGGATTGACAATATTGCTAAATTAAGCTGAAGGGTGGCCGTGTTTCAAGTTTATTGAAACTATTTGCAATCAACGGCAACTGCTGCAAGGTCATCGTTAACACACAGTTCACATTCAAGGTCACTTGCAGAGCTGCTGTTAAGACAATAATCCTATGTAAAGGTCCCTCTTGCAATCATTGTCGCTTTTCTTAGCTTGAAATTAAACGAGGTTTGGGATGAAGTGCTTCCACTGTGACTTCATTAACCATCTCCTATGTTCCAAGCCCCGTGATGGACATCGCCTGGCTGAATATCTGTTTCAGTTAAGATCAAGGGCAACCAGGTTGATGAACCTTGTATCTATCATCCTGGTAATTCGAGAGAAAATAGTCAGAGGATTTGGCGTCTATAATATAGGTGATTGCTGACAAAAGTTAGTATTCAGTTAATGGTTTAATGAAATCGAGAACATTTCGATTTTCTGAAGTTACAAAACATTCAGAATTTCTACAGTTAGGTTGTGCTCCACAGAACTATATTCATCAAAAATAGAATTTATAGTTCACAACACAAGGCTATAATGATCTTCTCTAAATATTCTATGAATATTATTTGTAGCTCGAGTGTTCATGTTCTATGTTGTTTGATAATGACACTTACGTATCGTTATCTTCCTGTAGCCTCTAACTGATTTTGAGGTGGATTTTTCAAGGCAACAAGTCTTATTGACTGTGAATTTTTGTCATTTGCAGCTTCAATATAATAAAGATTCTACGTAATAATTAACTTGGATATTCACCTATACGTAATAACTTCACCTTCACATCCGACATTATTTTGTTCTATTCATATTGAATCTCGTTTCCTCGATAAGGTTTCATTGTCGACATTTGATAACATGGTTGTGTGTTGCGGTATTTTTCCATTATAAAAAACACAAACTGTCAACAATACAACCTCAATTAAAAATGAGAGTAGTTGAATATATTTTTTATTCGTGTTTTTTCAAAAATTGATAAAAATTTTTATTTAGTAGTTTGACACACTCCTCAACTCTGTAAATTACAAAACAACATATTGAAATTCTACTGCACCATATGAAAACTTTCAGAGACATGCTCACGTTTTTGGTTCAACAGCTTACCCCACAATTCTCCTCCTTCGGGTTGAAAACTCACTGTTTGTTGGCCAAATGTCTGCATCACATACTCCGTCAACACAGACAAACAAAAGGTGAGATCATATTATCATATTGTGTGAACTGCAACATTAGAATAATGCAGATCAGATCTAAGCTGTATGTTATAGCGCATCATTTTGATGGAATGCAGTGGTGGCTTATTGTTCGAGTGGGTAATTTGCATAGCAACATCCAATATCAAACAGTATTTATGGGCTGGTACTGTGTAGAATGAATGCCTATGGGAAGATTTATCTCTTAAGAGGCGCAGCTAAGCCTGTCACTGAAACAAGCAATGAGCAGCAGCTTGCGTGAGTAAGTCCTCTTCGGTTATGCAAACAAAGGTTTATCGCTCTCCAAATGGAAAATCAGCTTTGTGAGGGTATAGAGTGGAAAACGGGAGCATATGGCACACACCAGTTTCGCGGTTCTGAAACGTTGGCACATTCACTGTCTTTTCTTCTTTCCAAACAATTGACTTTCATGCATTCACTTGCCTTCTATTCAGTGTCTCTTCGCTGATTATCATCATCTATCATTTTCCAAACAATTCAAATTTTCATCTTTTATCACATTGTATGAGGATTTTGAGTGATAGAGAGTGCATCTACTTGTCGTATTGGGAAAACAGAGTGGAACTCTACGTGTATTTTGCTTAGCCTCAATCTGGCTCCTTCCATTAGGAAGGATTCCACGTGTGTTTTCCAGAATGGAATATTTCATTTTATAAAAAAGCGAAATAATACAAGAGTTCACAAATATCCATTGCATACAGGAATATTATAGATAAAAAAATTCAAGGAAAATTACAAATTAAAGACTTGAATTTCATTCTACATATTCCATTTTGGATCAAGTTTTGAGAGTCTGTAACCAAACATGAAAATTCATATATTTAATATAACAAGTAACATACATGTGTATGGAAATGATTTCTTCTGGACTGATTCCACTTCGGAAATCCACACACTTAGTAGTATTATTAGATTATCGAACAGGCTGAACCTGCTCTCAGTCTTAGCTCGTGGGACTTGATTTAGTTGGCACAAGCAATATGAGCTACAGATCTGCCTTCAATCTCGGATTAAAGGACCGCATCTCTTGATCCCAATGATTAACAATGCTGATCACACTCCTCATCCGTTTTTATTGCAAGAGAATTCATAAGAATGTTGAAAATTATCTTCTTTTGGAAATATTTTGAATTTTGAGGTTTTTGTACTGAAATATCATGTCTCATCCCTATAGCTTCCAAAAATGAGGGAGGTTACAACAGTGAAATGAGTTTGATCAGGACTTGAAACTTTCTCGAATACATGTACGAGTATGTAATGAAAGTTTTTACATCATGAGACATGAAATCCAAGTGTTATTGGATACATCTGAGTCCTAAGTTAGTCTACTGAATTAGAACAATGAGAATGTGATAATGTGAGTTAATCATTGCATTTTGCTTTTACTATCCCGTAAAAGATCTACTCTGCTACATACAAAGTCTCAAATCTTAGAAATATTATCATATTCAGGATAAAAATGTAGTTGTACCAGATCATCAAATTGTAGTTAAGTGTCTATAGATATCAATTTGAAACAATTATCGTTACTAGTACTGAGAGAGTGAGAATGTGAAAATCAGTTCAAAGAATGAAACTAAGAGCTTTATTTATCTAGGATCACGTACAGATAAAAATATTCTGTTGTTTCAAAAAGTTTGTAGTCCTATAAAAAGGTTTATTGCAATGCTATGACGTTAGTTCCCTCCGATAAAGAATTCTTAAAAGTAATGAGTGGAATAAAAAGTTCTGACTTCTGGTATTTCATGACAGTAGGTAGTTCAAGATCATGTTGTTGCTTTATACTACATGAAAATCCCTCGTAGGGCGGAAAACAACTATAAGTAAACATGAACATGTAGCTTTGTATCACAATTTTATACTGGTAAGAAGGCCTTGAAATTCATTTCGAAATGATAAAATTACAGAGTTACGTTGTAAACTATTTCATGTAGCTCCATATCCTTCTATCATGTTCGTTCTAAAACCCTATAGCTTCACTAAACCCCTAGTAAGCTTACCAGCCTCAATCTACGCTACTCCTTCACTTTGCTATAAGCTTGTCTAATCTAGCAATAACGTTCCATTCATAAATTTCGGATTTCAAGTTCAACTTGAATAATTTCTAGGCCTAGGCAACTTTGTAGTCGGATAAAGGTCACGAATAAACCTTTATGACACAGAAACCACAGGCTTAATACACTTGACTCCTTTCAAGGAATCATGTCGTGCTCAACTATGGTAGTCCACCGGTTTTTGCCCATAAAAATGTGTTTTTAGTCATTCATGACTGAAAACTCACTCTTGTGTCGTTCTCTTCCCTCTCTTCGTACCTTTTATTCCTCCAGATTAATTTCATGAATATTCTTTATGTTTAAAAGGTTGAGTAAAACATGAATTCACTTAAAGTGTCCCACGTACAGTGAAGTCCTACTTACAGTCACAACTACCCATTTTTAATCAATAAGTCACAAAAATCTACTGTAATCCCTATACTTTAATATTCATATTCATTTGCTGTGAATCGAAATAGAAAAATACTCTATTACTGTGAAAATGAATTTCCATAGAAACTGCAATGAATCGAATGTACAATATCCTACTAATCAAAATAAAAAATTATTGTTATCTTGCTCAATACAGCAATCATCACTGAACTCATTCATGTTTTTATCCTCATGAAACTCACTTTTGATTTCCGCTCGGTTTCATAAAAATTAGAAACATGTAACATTCTAATCAGCCAACTAGTGTAATGTACCCAGTGAGTATAGAATGTAATTAAATTTTATACTCACTGGATGTATCTCATGCATGATAAAGAGTATTTAAATTCGAAGCCTACTCATGTTTCGTAACATGGTTGCAGTGAAATTTTAATTTCCGTTCTTAACAACAAAGCTCGCGTGGAATATTTTATCGCTCACAATCATCTCTATTTATGATAATTTGCGTGTCATTGAAATCTTAAAAATTGCATATAAAAACAAAGCTGTCGTCTCCAAATAAACTACCTGTAGAAAGCAATAGGTCAAGTGGCTTTCTTCTTGTGAGCTTTAATTGCTTTGACATGGAAAATAATGCTTCAACATTACTTTTCGTAATCTACTATAAATGAAACAAAATCTGGTGACATTGAGTTCTGACCAAAATTTTCTTAGTTACAGAGACAAGGTAGATGAGGTTGGCGATTATCACTCCATTATTGTAATATTTCTTACACTGCATTATATTATAAGCTAACATAGATAGACATAAGATAGTACACTATTGTCAATTTGCACTAATAGAATAATAATTGTATTGTACTACCTCCCAAAAAAACAGTGGATTTCACAAAATATTTTGTGTTTATTGTACATTTGAGATAGTAAATCTGTTTCAAACCTTAATGGAACTTGTTTTTCGGGACCAAATTTCGCGTATTTCGTCACATATCTTGAAAATTTCTGTAGCTACAGATCTGGAAACGGTTTTATTCAATTTTTCAGTTCATTTTAGATAAATTACGCTGAGTTGTACATCCTTATCAACAGCCAACAAATACTTGTAGGGCTTCGTTCGAGCATGGGAACTGAAATTCTTACGAAATCTTTCAATTACTGTATAACTTAGTAACCAAGCATTTTCGGACCTATGTTGATTAGTACTTTTTTTCTTTTTTCGATTTGAGGAATCATACCCTGACTTATGGGCACCTTTTTTCAGAACACTATGTATAAAATGTCTATTCTTGATGGACGATGTCCGATGATATTCACATGAATACTTAAGTTTTCTCACCTACAGCTGTACGTATTTTGATATTTCATCATAACAAGGCTTGAGCTTGAGTTCTTATGTGGTTATAATCATCAACAACAAAAATACCAATTAGAGAGAGAGAGAGAGAGAGAGAGAGAGAGAGTGAGGAAGAGATTTTTTTAATTCTCGATATATACAGAGTTATTTTTGTGGATCTTCAAATGTCAAGAAGCCTGATATGTTCCTAAAATATTTTAAATGAGTTTACTATTCCCAATCATAAGCTTCATCCCACTCATCTGTAGGTACCTTTTTGGGATATAATTTTGTAACTCTTTAATTTTTTGCAAGTACTGCATCTGATACAATAGCTATCCATTTGAACTGGTGCAGTTCTATCAAACTCCCATAAATAGAATGCGAACGATTCTGTTCCTGGAAAAAATTCTTGCGACGAGACATAATTATTTTTGCCAAGTTGAAATAGGGATTTATAATAGTGACATGACTATTTGGAGAGAGTGATGATGCCCTTTGGGGCGGGGGTGGAAGGGTGAGGGGGCGGAATTGAGTACGTGACATGATGTGGTGCATTGAGGCAGCCTGCCACCCGTGATGGGGAGGTGGTGGGGGGGACAGAGACAGGAGACACCGGTGCTGAAAATTCCCTGACACTTGCAGGGAAAACGGGCAAATCTGGAGGATCGATAGGGCTCTTGGTTGGAGCCGCTTTTCCAACCCCTCTTACCCCCCTCTGACGATCAGCCCAGGCCTATACACCTCATGCAGACCTTCCACTCTTCCCCCTCCAATCCAGAGGCAGGATTGCAATCGGCATCGGCATACCCTGTTTACCTCCTACACTTCCGTCCTAGCCGCCAACTCTCTTCGTCGCCTTCTCTTTCCTTCTACTTCTCATGTCATCTTCTTCTTATACCAAGTCTTCTTCTCCCTCTTCATCACTCCTTCACCACCTCTTCCACTAATTCTCTAAATCATTTTTCTCTTATTGTAGAATTCAGATAAGAGAGCCCTAAGAGGATTACTCTCAGACCAAACAAGCATAGACCTAGAAGACGAATTCTGTACCAAGTACTGAGACTAGATATAGTCATTTCTCGTTATAAAAAATAGTTAACCTTGTAACTACTCAAATTTGTCCACAAAACTTGTAATCAGCGGAATAAAAAAGAAGACATTAATCTAGCTAAGTATCGTGTAACTCTTATTTATCCACCTAGCAATATTCTTATCCAACAGCTTATTGTCATTCTTATTCTCCTTCTGCTTCTCTGCTCCCTTTCTCCATTTTCTGAGATCATTGTGTTTTCTATTTTTCTTTTACCTCCTCACTCCCTTAACCTGAAAAGGATGTCACAAGAGCGTACTACCATATTATCAATAAGAGATCAATAATATTATTGCCTGCTTCATGGGGGAAGTGTATGTTCAATAAAATTCGTATTCATAAAAATAATTTGTCAAAATCAAGATTCTTCTCATTTGAAAGTAATTCTGGTCATTTTGTCTAAATAGCACTTCTTCCATTAAAATAATGATTAAACCAGCTCATATTATACAATATTTATTATTCTGAGGGAAGCTCAGAATATTTCTTCAAGATTATTATCTGATGAAAGTGGTATGACTCTTGAAGTTTTGCTCCTGTAAGAATTGATTGCATAATGTTGTATTCATTTAAATATAATTTGTATCAGTTCTTTCATTCCCCATAATTGGAGATCTAATATTTCCTGGTCATCCTTATTCAAAGAGTGTGATACGTTATCTTCATATTATAACTACTTTGATCGAAGTATATTTGATATGAGCCTTATTTCATCTAATTTCACTTTATTTCACCTAACCTTATTCCATCTTTGTGGGGCGAAATCAACGTGATGAGAGAAATAACATATAATAGAACCAATATGTACACATGGCTTCAAAATCGTACAAAAAGACAGCATAGAATCAACACAGAGTTCGAAAAGTCATAAATTTATGAGGAATGTCACCAATATGCTGTGCGCTGCTCAACCTTTGACACAAAAAACGTCGCATCGTCACGTTCAATAATTCATGAACACGAAACGCACCACAGCAGACAAACTGAATAATTTTTTATCACTGAAGCTCAGAGGACGAGCCTGAACATTGGAGAGAATCACAAAATAGAATGAGAATATAGACAACAGACAGAGAGCCAGTAAACAGTAATCAATGAGTCCGAAAGAGAGACAAGACATTAATAGGGGCAAGTGTGACGTCACCGTGACACACGCCTCTCTATTCTATTCTGTCTCGTTGCTGGCCAAGGTCGAATGAGCAACAGGCGATGCCTCAATTTCCCGCCCAAATCGTTAGGCGCTGTTTTTCACCAATCAGAAATCACTTGCACTCGGCCTCGCCTACCCTTTGCTTCTCCATCAATGTGTAAAGTGCTATGTTTTATTTGTGGAGTGTATCTGCTCTGTGATGCTATCTCGTACAGCTTCCCCAATTTTCTATCGTTTCCATCTTTTTCATTTCTCTTCTCATTTCCGTTTTTATGGATGGGTGTACAAAAAAAGAAATATTTCGATTTTTAGAGACCAGCAATCATTGTTTGTCAGATTCTCTCAACTCCCTTCACACTCTGCTATCGACATTTTTCCATTTTTTACAGTTGCTTTCCTCATTGGTGTCACTATTTGGAAAATGTCAATTGTAATACCATTCTTCTTCTTCCTTCATTATTTCTCCTGAGTCCCAGAGCCCTCCTACAAAGCGAGTAATGTTCCTTATATTGAGTTTTCAGAGTTATCAAATATTCCTTTTAGAACATTGTGAAAAAAATATGATCATCACAACTCCACTATCTAAGGCTGGCCACTTACGATAGGGCACGTTACATGTACATGCATTTATCATGCGCACACACACACACACACACACACACACACACACACACACACACTCATGATCATTATGCATGTTTTGTCATCAGGGAAAGGCTTCTAACATAAAATAAACAACCAATAACAAAACCACTGGAAAATAACAAATTTTAATGATACGAAAATAATTTCACCTCAAATAGAGCAACGAATAAAAATAAAATGAAAAAATCGGAGATACAAGGATCTAACATCAAAACATTTCGCTCGAAGCCTTCCGCTGTGATGACACAATGATGTGAAGACATGTGTGTCATGCATGTTTATCATGCAGCCTAAACTGTTATGCTATATAAGGGACAAGATATTATTGTATGAAGCTCCCGATATTCCATTTATCTCTGAATTGATTAATTTATTTATTGAATCATTGGTACAAGGATTGACAGTTGAAGACTCATCTGTCTTACAAAATGTCAAAATATTAACAGAGTTTTATTTGAAAAGTTAAAGATCTACCATTAAGAATATTGACTGGAGCATATCAAAAGTGAACTTGTAGGATGTTATGATAAAACCTAAAAAAACGAATGTACGTTTGCTAACATGAGTGGCAGAAATATAGAATGTGAGTTTATAAGGGAGAGATTGAGAACTAGATACTAGGGATTAGAAACTGGGTTCTAGGGATAGTTATGAAATTATGTAAATAGGAAGAAAGCTACATCACAGAGCTCAAACTTGTACATTTATAGATTAGCACAATATTTTTATTGTCGGAAGAATGAAAAGGTGTTAGATATGAATGGAAGGTGTTAACATTTCTATAACAAACATAAATAAAATGGATGAATTCTGGGTGATTTATTGCTAAGATAATTCAAGAGTATAGAGCGCAGCAGTAATTCAACCTCCTTCAGCTTTGTAAAAAAAATAAATAAAATACAAAACCCAGTGAACGTAACTGTAATAAAGTATTATCACAGTCATTTCCATTGAAATGAGCAGCAGCGGTGGTGCACCTAATTTTTCTCCCCCTAGCTACCCGAAAATGTTTTTGCAACTGGAAAAATGTTGCTGTCGTATATATCACGAAATCATAGCAATATTTATGGAACGTGGCTAATATTTCAGAAAGCGAGGCCCGTTGAGAATGTTATTTGCAGCCCGGTTCGTGAGTGGCCTATAATTTTTCTCTTATCTCTCGAATGATATTTCGCCGTAATTTATTCGCCGAGATTTCATAGGGGGATAAGATGAGTAACCGCGAGCCATTTTTTTCGCACGGCTGCCTAAAGGGTGTTGATGTGCAAAAATTATGACGCCGCTTTTATAATGAAATCGGTTCGCTTGTTCGAGGCGAACAAGTCCCAAGTTCCCCTCTAGAACACGACGCCGCCATTAAAGTTCACGTTAAGCTCTCAACTTTGCCGTTACTTCGATTTAGATAAAACGAAAAATTGAAAGTGAAACTGTCTCGCACGCAAGCCGCCAGCCTGCCTTTTAAAAAGGGATTATTGAGCTCACATGCGAGAAAGTCCAATCCAACTAATGGCTTTGTTGGTTATCAGCTACACCATTAACCATAGATTATGTACTGTATCAAATAATTGTTCAATTTGTCCTAAATTACCTTGATATCTAACTTATCGCAGCGGCGAAATTTATGATGAAGGAAACCTTTCAAGGAATGATCATAATACTACCAAACTCACATGCCACTTACTCATACTAATTGGGACTATATTCTGTCTTCTCGCTATTTAATGAACATTAATATTGGAATGGAGGGTATGGTTATCACATTACATATTATAATCATATCGTATATTATAATATGCTATAGTGAGCTTCAATTCTAAGTGCACAGCATTTTTAACTTACCATTCAACTTATGTGGCCAGCAGTTTCAAGTGTACCTCACTATATAATTATGCTATCAACAGGAAATTTTCACTTCTGCTAATTTGTTCACAATTAATTATTGTAACATAGTTGACAACAGAGACAACCAGGAGTTACTTCCCTTCATGGTGCTCATATTCTATTATAAACCTCATTCGTAGTGACTTTTGGGCCAATCTGTATAGGATACGGTACATCAAAAATAAACTCATTCTTGGGAATTCGATCAACTTTTTTACACCAGATTATCTCACATTTTTCAGTGTACTTGGAATGAGCTATGAGCATTAAGGATCACTTACAGCTGAATTATGATGACTTCCAGATCGAATCAGCGCTAGTGTTGAGCTATCGTCGTTATCAACATGCAATCCTAGCCAAGGTAAATACAAAATGGAGTTATTGATTCAGTGTTGACATTCAGATAACATTTCTGATAGCTAATGACACACAATGGTCTCATTATCCGACTCAGAATTCAACAGTTGAATTTTATTTGAAATTCAAAGTCTATTTTAGAATATAATGTATAAAAATGTTAAATATACAATAATTTCAAATCCGTGGTTCTAAAATTTGTTTTGGAGATCAAGTTTAGTTAAAACCTGTTATGCCTCAATCCATTCCTCATATAGCAATATTTATAAAACAAGTCACATGAGTTTTAATGACTTCCCACTTTATCAGTCAGTAAAATGAATCTTTCAAGGTCCATTATTAATCTGGAGAGATTTTGAAGAAGTAGAAAGATCTCGGAAGCTGCTCCGTAATTGAATTGTGTCATAGCACTTACAGTTTTTGTTATAATTTGCTTGGATTCATCGGTTGGCAGAAAAATCGATTATGATTATTTGGAATGTGCTGCCCGCACCAAAACCTCTTTAACTTACAATAAGATTTATAAATTTAGTTTCAATAATTCGTTTCTCTTAATTATTCCTCGAAATTTTGTAGTTTTTAGATATTTTGTATACTATTTATGTAATACTCTATTTATTCCATTTTTAATTTTTTTTCTATCTTCTGTTTTATCATTTTCTATTATGATAAAACGAAAGAAGAAGGGCCCCACACAGGATTACCTTTGGGGCTCCATTTAGTCTATGATGATGAACATGTATTTTGCATGCTTAGGTGTTTGCTACACCAGTTATGTTATTTTATTTCAATTTAGTTCGTTTGCTTTGTATAAATTAAACTATGAATAGAATAAAAAAAGTTTGATACTTGATTATGGGGAGGAAATATTTGAGATTACTGCAATTTTACAGTAAAATTCATAATTACTGGCACATTCCATTATCAAACCTGAACGATAGATATTTTTGATGCTGAATAAGTATGGCATGAAAAGTTGAAGAATATCCAGCACCAAAATTCAGCCAATCAATTATTACCAAACATCATCATCAGCCAACATATATATTTACTCAACAAATAACTTCATCTCCACATTAAGATGTGTTTAGTGTTTGCGCCCAGACTCTTCAACGTTTTACCGAATCAATTTCAAATGAATTTCAGAAGAAGTGTGAGTGGGGAGGGGGAATGGTGCGTATTGGGAAAAGAGGATTCAAGAGGAGAGCCAAATTATGAAAAACTCGGTTCTAGATAATTCTATGAAGATTTGAAACGGTCACATAATTATCCAAGAATACAGGAATCATAAGACAATAATATTTTCCTAGAATAACAACTGATATTTCACACTGAAAGGTTACGACGAGGTCATTTTAGGAGGTTGGAATATCATACTTTGTTTTCACAGAAACTACAGAATTATCTTGGAAATTCAGAGCAAACCAAGAGCAGCCAGCCACGGTGTACATTGCACCACTTGCCTGTTTGCCTGCCACCATCTAACAAAACAAACGCTCATTAGTCATCTTTCGAGGTTGGCCTCATCACTCATCTTTCCACCTCCAAAACATTTGCATTGTATCGGCCTATTCCAACAGCAAACAGTTATTTCAAAGTCCAAACAATGAAATATGAATGAGAATTATTGTAAAGACATGTTTTCACATCCAAACATTTATATGGATTATTCCTGTGTTGTGGTAGATGTGAACGTTTTGATAAAAACGACCCTTTATCAAGAAAATTAGATTCATAGGAACAATTCTCAGATACTAGTCTCGGCTGTTACACAATCATCGATCTCTATTAAACTGAAGCTCAACTTCAGTTATCACAAAAATATAATGTGGATGAAGCACTGCGATTGGCCGTTAGTTAACCAATAAAGGTTGAGCTCTTTCATACGTCAAGATAAGACACGCTCACAGTTCTCTTATAGAAGCATGAGATTTGATGAATACATCAATAGTATTTTGGAGAAATGCAAACTATTACAGTAGAATTCTTAATCACTGGCACATTCAATTATCAAACGTGAACAATAGATATTTGATGCTGAATTAGAATGCTGAACATGAAATTTTGAACATGCTGAACATGAAACCAGGGGCCTTTCACAAAAGCAACCGGCCTCAAAGTGATAGAAAATAGTTTTTCAAAAGAGAAATCTCCACAGAGCAATCCTTCAGACTTACATAAGGTCTATGTCTCCATTACATTGTAATTTTACTAAGATGAAAAAAATGTCAGCGCATAACCAAAAAAGATATGCTACAGCTTAGGAGTTTTTTTTAAATTACAGGACATAGATAATCAGTGACTCTTGTGGATATTCTATTCTTAGTTGTTAGCAGCTGGCGAAAATGGAACGAAACCATATATTTCATACAAGCCTTTGACAAAAACAAAAGCCATTTCAATTAGTTACTTTCATTGTCAGAAATGTAGTTAACATAGTCTATGTGTAATCATATGGTGCGCAAAAGCTCCAAACGAGGTTCAAACAATGAACAAACTCTTTTCAATGTCTGTTATTTGAGTAAGACTGCATTTACACTATACAAAGAGTATTATGGTTTCTAACAAAAAAGCGAATTGGAGAAAGATCAGAAAATGAGTTGCTTGAGAAGCAGAAAGTGAAAAAAATACACATGACACCAGAAAGGGAATAGAAGAGCTTGCGAGCAATCCACTGCTACGAACCAAGGAGCAAACGTAAATGAATACAACCCTAGGCGCATCTACTAGGTCTGTGCGACAAGCTGTTTCGCGATATCTGTGGAAAACCCTGCACCCTCGAGCTCTCTCATATGAGGTTATGTCTCCTTTTAATCCCTCCCTCTCTTAATCCCTTTCTCAAACACTTTTTCTTGCTTCCTCCACCTCTCTCACTCTTCAGCCTCCGCTGTCTCTCTCTCTTATAACCAGCATTTCGCCTCACAGACCTCGGGGAACATTTCACGCTACACCGATTTCAAAGCGAAAGTTAGGTGAGGTTCATGCTCACTACTGGCAAATGTACACACAAGCTCTAGGCCCTACCATCGCCTATAAAGAAGGGTTGCTAACTACGCTCGTGGCATAGAGAGCCTTGTAAAACGCTGTGTTATGCTGTAGATAATGGTGGTATTTTAATCTCACTGTTTCAGTCCCGTGAAACAGTTCATTCAACATTTTCATCATTCATATATTTCTTTATTCACAGTTAGATCAAATGTTCAAATTAGATATCAAATTGGATATAATAGCTGTTATAACAGTTGATGATGATTGATTACCCTCATGCATCTCCATGGTATTCAAATTATCTCAAGGAAAAATCATCATGGCCAAACAACGAAACTCTGAGTGTCACAGTGCAATCATATAGAAAATGAGGCAATGGATAAGTTCAATGATAATTAATCGATTTTGATTATCTTGGTTTCTATTCCATGATAATAATAGGGAAGCTCCACCCATAACGGTTGGAAGCATCGATGCAATGTAGTCCGAGAAGCCTATTCTCAAAAACGAAAAATTAATGTAATAACAAGTGAAACTTTACTATAGAGTAATAATTACTCATTTACTACACAATAATAATTACTCTGCTATATCTCACAATTGAATAATCTTCACTCGCCATCTTCTACTCTAAGAACTTTATGGCAAGGAATTTCTATAAGTATTGAATACCATTTAATCTTATTTATTCATGAGGTGCTCCAAGGCTGAATTGTGAAGTTTGACAGATCTACCACTATCCACATAATAATTATACCAATATAATCCATGAAGACTCATTCAGGGCTAATCGGCGATCTTAAACAGTCAATAATGAACCAATGAAAGTGAAGACTTGAGAAAGAGTAAAAGTAATCATTTAATGTAAGGGTGCTTTGATTTTTAATTTTTATGTACATACAAGTAGCTCCAAATAACCAAGTGAACTGATGAAAGTGTATGACCTCAACAGAATGATCGCATTGCATGACTGTATTGTCTCCAAATAAATAAATTAGTATCATGCTTTTCCTTGTTCAGAGGCGAAAACCAACAATTGATTAGGTTTTGATCAAATAACTCTATCTTCATAGCTTGAGCTACTTTATTCTTTATATTTCTCATCCATAGAGTTCAAAACTCTTCTTTGAACTTTTCAAAACTTGGGTTTGACTATAGTATTCTCTGTTTCACTGTATTATACAGCTGATCTTTCATAATTGAAGACTGGTAAGTTTGCAGCATTCCCGTATGACATAATGCAATCAGACAGTTCACAAATGAAAAAGAAATAATGTCAAATAAAGGATCAAATCCGTTGTTTGGTGTTCCAGCCAATTTCATTACTGAATGCATGCGGCTTAATTGGATAGTGCAGCTTATCAAGTTGCGGCCCAGGAACCCTGCCTCTTACCATTCTGTCACAGGTAACATCGAAATTAGGAGGTTGATAACAAAAAGCATTTCCATGTTCGGGTCCACTTCAACTTGTAATATCCTTTAGTGATTTTGGCTATTTCCGAACGCACGCTTCAAACTTCACAGAGCTCGTGGACTGGGATGGATGAGATTTTCAAAGCTCCAAACTTTTCATGCGTTGAAACGTTTTCCAACTTATTCTGGTGTCACTTCGATCAGAACTTTAATTTTCAAGTTAAAATGAAAAATAGATATTCAATCAGAGTTTTCAGATACAAGTAATAAGAGTTGGTTGGAAGCTTATGGAGCCTAGGATATTAGTTTTCAGTACCTCATTCATTGTTTCATTGCTCTGTACTTGACAGAGAAGCCTATGAAACATTCATAAGGGTCTCTCTCCCAAAAAAAAAAAATCAAATACATTTCATTATTTTATTATTTTCATGAAAATTAGTTGTTGTAAATAATATTGAGAAATTTCCACTTCAATATAATGTCTTATTTGTTGAATCATGAAATAATTATTGGAATATCGTTTCGATTATCGATATTCGTTACCATTATTCAATACAATCAGAGAGTCTGGAAGATTGTATTATTTCAATATATTTATTATTTATGGGTTGATCAATCAGAGGATGGATTTAGAAATTTATCAATAATCTAATCATCAGAATTTTGAACTTCCTCTTTATCAAATCTCTATCGCACTGCACTTGAGAAATAAACTATTATAAAAAATGATTGAATAATACAATAATTCATTATAAACAAATTCATATGAAACGACTTGTATTTCCATCACAATGTAATTAAAGTCAATTTCTTCCAGTCACTTATTATTCCTAAATCCCTTGTGTCTTCCACAAGAATCTTGTTATTATATTTCATATTAACATTCTTCACCAACCACTGGAACTTCAATTACTTTTTGAACTTTATTCAGCAGTGATCAAAGAGCGCCATAAAAACAAGCGGTTTTTCAAAGTGCTGACGTCAGGCAAAATTTGTATCAGCAGCAGCAGCGGTATCACAATTCATCGCCGTTGCAATTTAAGATAGCAGCACAATGCAAATATCTCCTTTCTTACTCGACAACAGAGCGCCACTCTTCTCAAACTACTCGTTGAATAATTGTCCCTGGAGCGAGCTATTAATTCCTATAAAAGCCACCAGTGCGGCTAGCAAGTCAAGTTTTCCACATCTGTAATCAGGGCCGAGAAAATCACAGCTTGCTGATTTCTTGCTCGGTATGTCTCGGAGAGTTCTCTCAATTAGTTCCTCACTTCAGAGACAGCAAGGGACTACGACTATAACCAGCGACTCCCTCCCTCTGTTTCTCTCTATCCTTAGATGTTTATTTTCTTCTTGTTGAATACTGTTCCTGTCTCATCCTGAAGCTACTCTCCTCACCACACGAATTTCATTTCTCTTTCCTTAATGTTACTGTTATCCTCTTCCACACAATCTCTTCCTTTGCTACTCAATTCCTTCCGTCTGTTATTTGTCTCTCTCCATACTCATCCTTATCCTATTCCATCTGAGAGTAACAATCTTCCTTTCCCACTCGATTTCTCATTTTCATTCGCATCCTCTTTCTTACAAATTCTTCCTATCCCTTTTCCTCACCCACTACTTATCTGCCTGTTCTTTGCCTTAACCTTATTCTCATCCTAGTTCTCTTCCATCTCAGTGTGAATCTCTTTTTCTGCCACTCAATTCCTGGCTACTTGTCATCCCACAGAAATTCTTCTCTTTTATCCGATTCCTTCGATTCCTTACTATTCCTCTATGCTACTCATTCTCCGCCATTTTGTTGATTGCCACTCCTAACCCTTATCCTCATACTAATCCTGTTCCATCCCAAAGTAACTATTTTCCCTCTAACAGTTTCTCTCTCCTTCTGATTCCACTGTTATTCTAATATCATTTTTTCAAATCCTTTATTTTTTTGTCACACCTTTCTGAAAATTAAGTCTCTTCCTTTCACAGATGGAATTAAATAGGGAAATCATTTATTAAAATGCTTATTAATATATAATTATTATTTAACGAAAATCCTAAATAAATGCTGCAAATCACCCCGAAGACCTCTGCTACTGCAGACATTGACAACAGGGTTAACCGCTAGATGGAAATTCTCTTCCTTTCTCTTACAATTCAATACTACTATCATTTGAACCTGTTTCATCGGGAAGTCGAGGGATGATTCCACGCAAGTCACTCTATCAATATTAACTCACAATTACACCTCTCTCCTTTCAATCCAACTGTCAATCTCTCCTTTTCCTCCGACTCGTTCACTATTTTTCTCTGTTGCTCATACACTACTCACTCAATTTTCATCCTTATATTCAAAAGTAGCTTTCTTCCTTCCCATCATAATATTTCAATCTACTGCCTTATTACCTCATCTTCTCTTCTGTCTCACAATCACTTCGTTCATAAATAAATAACTCTAATCTGATCACTTTAAAAACCTCTCCTCATTATTCCTCTCCTCGTTATTCACACATAATTCACCAAATCTTGATCCATCCATACCGAGGAAACATTCTTCCTTTCCTCAGAATACCTCTCTTTCTCACCACTCCACTGTCATATTTCTCTTCGTCACACTGTCTCTCAATCACCCTATGTATTCCTCATCTGAGTTATTTTCACACTAACACTCACTCCACTTCAGTCTGCTCCCATCCCTCTTCAAACTCATCTTCAACTATCTTCCCCTCATCTCAACTTACCCTTCCCCTTTATGCAGATACTGAAGATGCTTTCGTAAGACGCGTTGATCGCTCCGAAAGACAGGATAAACAGAGGCCACTTAGAACGCAACATTCTCGTCATTTTCCGCCTCTTGCTTTCTCTAGCATAAGCTATATAGCAATCATCGAATGTTTGCATTTTACTGTTTAACTTGAGAGTTGAGATGAAGTCAGTCCTTGTTCAATAAGCCTTCTCCAGCATTTGAGTTCAGCACAATCAATCTTGTCCTTTGTGTTCTAGTTGTCTAGTCGTCCATCATCATTTGCCAGTTAGCACTTTACTATAATCTGGATATGATTATAGACAAAAAGCTTTCGATCAAACTGTTGGTAATATTATCAATATATGCCAAGTTCGAGAGTAAGTGATACGGTAAGTTACTGATCTGTTACACAAATTCATGAGTACTTATCATTGAGTTTTAAGTATTTTTTTTTTGAAATACCTAGTAGCTAGCATTTAATCCAAAATTCATGACCTGATTAGATCCAATATGATAGGCCTATTCACAGATAGCTTCATTCATAAATAGGTAAAATGAATTGGATCATGGTCTAATCATCCTAAAAGTATGAAAGAAATCAGCAATTATATTCATCAATTTATTACAAGATGCCATTAAACTATATGAATTAAACTTCAATGATGCCATTGAACTTTAAATATCACATATAATATCAAATGAATATAATTATATGAAATGAAAATTAGATTATATTTCACATACATCTTGAATT
The DNA here is from genome assembly GCF_014356525.2 of Nilaparvata lugens. Classification (NCBI taxonomy): domain Eukaryota; kingdom Metazoa; phylum Arthropoda; class Insecta; order Hemiptera; family Delphacidae; genus Nilaparvata; species Nilaparvata lugens. Next base: position 22,599,924 of record NC_052514.1, on the reverse strand, counting down.
TGATCCAATCAAATATTATTTAATACAAGTTTTTTTGTTGAGCAGTAATGCAACTAATAATGTATTCCACTGATGATAGCGAAGCTATTGTATTTATTCTGAGCTGAAATAAAATTATTATAAAATTAACTTAGTAAAAGACAAATAATATTGTGCATAGTTCATAACTATCATTACAGTTCATAAGCTAAGCTCATACCTGTCTATTTATTTATTTATTTTTTGATACAATTACAAATCATATGGATATGATCGGGATAGAACAACAGGCATAGCCCAAAACTATTCTGTTCCCAAATTTTGATAAATAATAAAATGTCCGGAAAAATTGTAATGTTCTTACTGAGGAAAGTTAAAGTTCAAAGTTCTGTCCAAAAATATATATGAGCTAAAATTTTTGAATTTAGAATGATTAAAATACCAAATTATAGCCGAATATTGCACTTAATATCACCGCACTTTGAATAAGTTAAGTTATTTCAGAAAATTTTGCAGCAAAAAATATACACACAACTTTCCACTAGGCACAGCTGTTACCACTGTTCCGATAGTACTTGGATTATTCATCAATGGAAGTGAGCGATTGTTATCCTGGACTTGAAAACTCTTTGAACTCACAGAATAAACTTGTAATGTGAAATATTCCCCAATTATAAATAACAATCATTCATGGCAAAGCCGAATTGATTGAATGTGTTTGTTTTCTCATTGGTTGCGTTTGATTTGACCACTTGAGAGGCTTCCAAATCAGCATTGAAGCACAACGGTTGGAAACTTAGAGCGCCATCGACGTTTGATGAATGGCAAAGGCAAATGAAAGCCAATCACAGGATCGAAGTGGATAAATTAATCCACTTGTTTGTAGATTTTATTCAGAGCCGTGCTCGCCTACGTGTTTGACGATGATGTTTCAGTTTCAATTTGTAGCGGACCTTGTTCCAATGACGCTTTCCCATGAGACTGGTCTTTCTTCTAAATAATGCAGCCGGCTAAATAAAATTAGGTTTCAGCAATTCAGTGCCGGCTTTTCCCCGTTTTATTTGAACAATACGCGACTGAATTGTGCCTCTCTGTCAACCGCCAATCGCAGGCAACGCGACTCACATAAAATCAACAAAATTGTCAACGGCTCTGTTCCAATCATCTCGCTGCTTTCAAAGCTACATAATGGGAATACAGATGATTTCATCACGGCAAAAACTGGTCTCCTCATTAATTTTACTCCGGCAAATGCAGTTATTCGTTTTCTGTTCCAATTAGCGGTGAATAGACGCATTCATATCCTCGATCACGTTTCTGATAAATTTCAAAAATGATTTTCATCGGAGAAATGGAAAATGGATTTATGTTATTTATTTTGGAAATATTATTCCATGATGCGGATCGAATCCGCATTCCATTCTCTATAAATATTTTAAAAGCTACACCAATGATTCATTTGAAAATATACATTATATTATTTCCAAAGCTTTATTCCAACATAGATTTATTACTGAACTGAGTTTCAATCATGAAAGAGAGGAAACCTTGCACAGAGAAAAATATACTGAAAAATGAATCTATTATCACAAATCTACAACTTTATTATATAGTCATTGCTTAGTGAATAGTCCATCTTATTAATGAGAGTTGAAAATTGATAAGTATCACTTTTTTTTATTCGTCATCAAAGTAAAAATTCAGCACATCAATATGAAATATCTCCTTATTTGTATAGCCATGTCCACTCCACTTACCGAGTTTTTACATCACCTATTCTAGTTTCACTTTCCTAATCGATTGCTGTGATTTAATTCCATTGAAGAGGAAATGAATCATTCTGCATAACAAACCCTGATCACTAATTGAATGAAGCTGACACTACTTCATCACAGTTCTTCTAATTTGAAAAATGAATAGATGGATAAATGAAAAATTTATTTTCAAATAAAAATAAACAATTTACAGAATGGAATAAGGGAGAAAATTCATCTTTCCTATCTGTGCTAGGAGTGTTGAGTGACTTGAAAGTATGCTGGCTTGAATCTAGTGATCTTCTTGCGAGCTACTTGATACCCACACCGACTGCTATCTGTAAGGCTGGCCGCTAACGATAGTGCATGATAAATATTCATCTTGCATGTTTTGTCATCAGCGAAAGGCTTCTAACATGGAATAAACAATGAATCAATAATAATAAATAAGATACAGGAAAATCACAAACTGTAATGATACAAAAATAATTTCCCCTCAAATGATGGATTCACATCGAAGACAAAATGAACAAAAAAAAAATCAGAGATACAAAAGTGTAACCTCAAAAAATTTCTCTCAAAGCCTTTCGCTGCGATAACCGAACAATATTTGATGATATGTGTATCATGAATGATTATCATGCATCACAGTAGATGATTTATTTGTTCTTAAATTAATTTATTAATTAATTATTATGATTGTAAAATAATACTATAGTATCCTTCTAAAAACGTTGTAATATAAAATAACAAATTGAAAAGCAACCAGTTTCAGGAGTTATTATGAATGGTGTCGACTTACCCAGAAGTACTCGGGCTTGAAGCCAGGTATCTTCTTGTGGGAGGCGCCAACGTTGGTGAGATACTCGAAGAATGTGTCGAGGTTGTCGAGCTCCTTAATTCCCTCGTCGAGTGTGGTCATCACCTTGTTGGCATGCTCGGCCAGCTCCATGCTGCTCGCCTGCTCGTCGCGCGTGCGCAGTTCGCGAAACTTGGTGAACAGCTCTAGCAGCTCGCGGTGCTCCTCGAACAATCTGCAACAATACAAACAACATTCATTACATTATATCATTTAATAAATATCAATATTATTCTATAAAAATATATAATATATTAAATGTATTAATATATTTTAATAAAAAACGTATTCTCCATATAATTTTTTAAGTTTCGTTTTTATAATAAGTTTTAAGTTTTTAATTTGTTTTTTCTAATTTTATATTAAAGACTTCCCAAAAAAGTACTATGATGTTATTTTACAAGTTATTTTATAAATATTATCTGATAATAATATTGATGAATATAATGAATTTATTGCCAAATACAAGAAATAATTATACAAATAAAATCATTAAATCAAAATAGTTTTTGGCGTGACTGGAAAAAGAATCCTTCAGCTCCAGCAACGAGAAATCAATTAAATTATAAATTAATTACTAATTAGTATTTCCTAGTAAAATACAATTCGTGTTGAGTATCCGTTGTCAATAGCTTGGGAAGCTGTGGAATGATAAAACCTCATAAGGTATAGAGAAATAATCTGGAGTGCCGCACTCACACAACATTCCTTGCCGTTATGAAAATTGATCATCTAACGCTAGTGTTCACGCGCATCTCAAGTATACTGATCAAAGATCTGAGCCAGCCGGTGACAGGAAAATAACGCTGGAGACATACGAAGTCTACTATCTCTTCATAGTGAATGATTTAAGAGAATCAACAGTTGCCAACAGTTTGCAATTGAATAATCACATTTTCTCGAATTTCAAGCTTATTTTCAATTTTAGGTGAAATTGTCACTGAACATTAATTGTAGAGATTTTCACGATCAATCTCTTCCACTTGAATTTTTTTGTTTAAATTGTATCTGAAGCCTGATAATGGGGAATCTAAAATCAAACTTTGCATAGATGGGCGGAGCTCCTGAAATTATTACCGATATGGGACTTGGGGCTTATGACATGGCTTATTAATGACTAATCTAAGTATAAATTTGATCAAAACCGTTGGAGCCGTTTTCGAGAAAATCGCGAAAAACCCTGTTTTTGACATTTTCGTCATTTTAGCCGCCATCGTGAATTGCATTTGATCGAAATAGTTCATGTCGGATCCTTATAGTATAAGGACCTTGAGTTCTAAATTTCAAGTCATTCTGTTAATTGGGAGATGAGATATCGTGTACACAGACACACATTTTTTTTTTAATGAATTGAATTGAATTGAATTGAATTTATTTCGCCAAAATAGCACATTACATCATTAAAATAAAACACACATACACTCATACAAACACACACACACACACACACACACACACACACACACACACACACACACACACACACCAATACCCAAAAACCACTTTTTTTGGACTCAGGGGACCTTGAATTGTATAGACATTTGGAAATTGGGTACCTTAATTTTTTTCGGGAAGCAATACTTTCCTTACCTATGGTAATAGGGCAAGGAAAGTAAAAAGGAATCCATGTGATTAAGGTACTATGCTTAACAATATTATTGTTTGGGGAAGTATATTTTTTTCGTCCTTTGTGGACATTGTTGGATGAAAGCTGATGAGAAAACTAATTCAATGCGTTAATAGCTTTTTAAAAAGCGTAATTTTTTGAAAACACTTAAGAACACAGTCACCTATGATAAAATGCCGAGTCGTAGGCAGAGAATATGTAGACAGAGGCATGTGTGTATATGAATTACATTCTATACTCTCTGACCCTAGGTAAGGTAGACTGGTAAGTTGCAAACAACTTGTCAGCAGTAAATTGGGAGTGGAATGTCCAAGAATGGTTGAAATGCATTCAAGTTTTAGAGGTTGAAATGCATAATCGAATTATGCATTGCATTCCGCGGCTGACACCTGATTTTCAACATACTTTACAATGTTGTCTACCTCATTGATAAAGGCATCATATCATCAGGTTCAGAATAGCATCAACTAAATTCCAGGAAATATATAAAACTGCTCTGAAATCCAGGGTATTCCTGTGAAACTTTCTAATTCCGCTTAAAATTATTAATCCTTTGGATATTTTATCTCCTAGATCAGGAAATCACAATAATAGTGCTCTTATCAGTAAATTAGCTCTCATTTTGTGAATATTTTATTCTGTATGGATAGAGGAGAAAAAATATTTAGTAGTTGATTTCCACTACCAAGTTTTCATCTATAAATTCCTCAGAACTATGACCTAACTATAAATACTCACTCCTCGTATGGAGTAACTCTTTCCAAGTGTAGTAGAAAGACAATAGGTTACAGGCTGATAACGTTGCGTCATGCTTTGCTTTATGGTTTGCAGTATACTAAAATGTTTCTTCAATCAATTGCTGATACGAAATCTTGACTGTTACTACTTCTATTTTGGGATGAACCATCTTGAACCAATTCCAATCTTTTGTGCAATACAAATTAATGTACCCTCATTATGAGAGCTGGATGAAGTGAGTTGCGCTTCACAAAGCCTGAATGAATTTTTCAAAAATAGAAAGAACACCCTGATAAACCATGTTCTCTCTTACTGGAGCTGGGCAAGTTTTGGAAAACAACTAAATGGTTGGCTCCATCATTCTAAAGATGTTGCCTACGCTTCATTTCCATCCTGTTTAATGTTTTGAGGTTGCAGTTGAAAACAAGCCGTTCTTCTCTGAAAGTGCAGTAGTCTTTAAAACTTTAGATTGGATGATCTTGAATCTGCGTTGAATATTTTTCATCTTCCTCTGAGCTTCTCAAATCATTTTTGGGTCAGGCATCAATTTAACGGCGATTGTAGATATCAAATTCTATTAATTCAAAGAATATCATTGGAAAACAGCAGAGTAACAAAATACGATTATAGTCATTGAGAGACTTTTACGTTATTTGTAGATGTCTCATGAATGAACACATTATTAAAAATCCCAATGGGCATAATCATCGACCAATCATTTCCCTTTTGTATGATTGTAAATGTGCTGATGTTATTGATTTGATTCATCGCGGTGATAAGGGATATGATATAAAAAATTACAGAATACTTCTGAACGATATTTTCTATCTTACTTTATAGATCAATCTCGTGGGGTTTCTCAGGCATAAATTACATCAATTATTATTATAAACCATTACTGTAATGTTAAACACTAGTGATACTGTTGTAATATCTCTGAGTTTTATAAGTTACAATCCAAACTCACATTTATTTTATAGCTCTCAATTCTCTATTGAATAACTCAGAAATATTCCCGATCAGATTATAAAATACTTTGATGAAATCATCCATTTCCACTTAGATAAGATATTATTAACAACATTTAAAGCAATGATGATTCAAATGTTTTATTTATCTCAACAATCTTTGAGATATCTAATAGAAGGCGACTTACGACACTGGGTTCTATTGCATGTTATTGATTACTATTACAAATAACGATTGGAAAATTCGTATGAAATCAATTCGTATGAAAATACGATTGTATATCATACAATATACTATAAATATACTATTTATACAAAATCTATAATATGATTTTATTATATTGCTATAGCTATACATTGTATATAGCTTTCAACAATATTTAAGTCTATATTTAGAAGTCACATACGTTACTGGGGTTCCACTGCATAGTTATCTCTCAAAGTAGCAAAGTCTAGTGAAAACTGGAGTAATAGAGTGAAAACAATTCCGCTGCTCTAACAATAGCAATTCTCACAGAGCAATTTGTTCATTCTATTTCTCATTTGTAAAGCGCGCTCACCAATTGATTGGAAATTCCTGGCCCTCAGTTGATTAACTAATTTGTGTGAAGTGCTCAATTGGAAAAATATCCATCGTCGTTTTGTGATTCTTTCGGTGCGAGTTTTTCACATAGTGCGCGAGTGAAAAACCATTTCAAACCGATAGAAGTTTAATGGCGTCGAAAAATGTAATTTCCGTCGTGAGAAGAATTTAATTAGGAAACGTTTTTCGCCTCATTTGACAGAGGTGGCGTTGAAAAGCTGCACTAATAATGCTCGCTGCCCTTCCCTTGTTCGTGGAACAACTAATGATTCGGCAGTAATAACTCGCCAACTTTCCTGTTTTCCAATAATATGTTGTAAACCACTCTTGGTTCCAGTGTACTACAATTTTGCCATGGATGGGAGCATGGAGCAGAGCTGTGAGTAAGTACTCCATCAACATAATTAACAAATAATGAAAACACGCGTTTGTCTCGTTTATTTTGGTGTCTATCAAAATTAATTATATTAATGTTTGACATGTACTCCGGGCCAACAGAGTGTAATGTTCTAGAGATATAATTTCATGGAAATTCAGAATTGGAATTGGAAAGGCTTCATAGCTAGCCTATTGGTCACTTAGAAGCATTTACAACACATTGATTACATGAATTGGAAATTGAATACATAAGGAAACAAGGCAACTCTGCTGAAGTGAAGTCATTACAAGTACTGTCGATATTTCATTCATTAGTTCGATCACTGCAATAATTGAATCTCATTTCCATTTCAATCTTCTAAGCTATTATTGTAAGCTTCCGAATTGGACCAAATCTAACTTACAATATATTATTTATGAAATCGTTCTCATTTATATAAATCATTATCATAATAACCTTTGATAATGATGAATCATTGGAGCTTTGATGACTTGAGATGAATCTGTTAAATTGATTGTCATTTTCATCATTGATTGGGTTTATTCCCAATATTTCTCATTTTCTGTAACACGTTTGATTGAGAAGGATACATCTTTTTTTTACCAGTCATATCATTTTTCAAAATTGTGATAGAAATTTTGAATAGAAAGACTATAAACACTTCTGTGATTCCATTGAAATTGGCTTAACATGAAATAATTCCACACCGGACGTCACTATTATTACGTAAATGCTATAAGTTAGTAATTTAAAACAAAAAAGGATACTGAGGTGAATCATAAATGCCCACAAAGAGACATGTTTTAAGTGACTATCGACTCAATAGACAATTCGAATAATTATTCAATCGAAATCCATACCCTATGAAAGTGAATGAACAATAAATTCATCTCCTAACTTATTAAACAGGAGAAAAAGGAAGTACAATAACAAGTTGAGTAATAACTAGCATTAGGAATAGGAGTAGTAACTAGTAACTAGAGTTAATAGTAACTGTAAGTAGAGTATGCAATTAAAGTATTACTCTAGTGTACTATTTTTACTCCAATCATCTCAATGTAGCTGTGAAAAATGACGTCATATAGTTCAAGAGTGTGTGATAACTGTGATAAAGCAGCTGTAAGAAAACTAGCTTCTTGAAATCGAAAGCAATAAAAACTTGGTCTATTGGGGATTGTGTGTCTGTATGTGTATAGTGTGTGTGTGGTTGATTTCATGGACATTTGAGGAAGTGTGGCGAGTCCCAATCCAGACTCAAAGTCAAACAGCACATAATGTGACAGCAACCGAAATGCAATCTTCTCCGGAGCAGTTTGCTGTTATACTGTTATATCCTTTGCTGTTTGTCATTGGGATTCAGGTCATTAAGATTGTTGGCCATTCCAGTGCTCAGTGCTGCTTGCTGGACGGTTTAGATGATATCAGCGCGTATTATTGCTATGAAAATGAGGTCTCGAATACAAATACTCTCATATTGCCGAATGGGTTTGTTGTTATGGCAAGACAGAGCAGCGTGGCTCAATGTGTTCATCGACGAGCTTCACAAGATATTGAAAAGGGTGGAGATAAACAGTTGATACAGTTGAACGGAATTTTTTGCTTTCATTCTATAATCATTACTTCTTGGATATTCTCTTTACATCTGTATTCTCTTTGATCTTTTCCTACACTTTTCTCAAGTGTTCCTCTCTATTCTTTCCCTTACCGACGTACCCTATACGAATCGATTTTATGCTTTGAATACATAATTATGCAAAATATACTTCTGATATACAGTAATGTATTTACTATGGTTTGTAATGTTGTGTTTTATCATACCACTAGCAAACATTGCTAATAGAAGCTAAGGCGAATCTAGATTATTCAATAAGAAAGAAACTAAGAGAATCTAACAGTTATGAATCTATATCCACCTAGACTTCTCGGTCAACCTAAATTACAGAGAACTAATGTTCCTATAAGATCAGTGGTATCTTTTGTTAATTTCCCCAGCTCTAAATTAGCTCACAAACTGAATAGCACCTTTCGGTCATTAACGGGTTTTCAACCAAAATTTTGTATTAAAAATTCATTGGAGTTGGTCAACAATATAAAGCATATTCCTGTTCTATCATCTCATAAACTTGTGTCATTTGATGTTACTAATTTATTCATTAACATTCCGGTGGGAGAAAGTCTTGGAAGAGCTGAGGAAATAATGAAAGCCTCTATCAATGATCATACACTCAGAGAAGAACTGATAGAATTGATGAAGTTATGCACTCAGCATAATTATTTCAAATTTAACAGTAGATTTTTTGAACAAAGAGCAATGCAAAGTTGGCAATGGGGTCACCCCTCTCACCACTCCTAGCTGAATTATTTATGGATAAGTTAGAACGTAGAATTATTGAAAATAGTCATTTCAAAGATAAAATTGTTTACTGGTTTCGATATGTAGATGATATTATTTGCTTATGGAAAGAACTAGACAATTTTCTTTCCTATCTGAATGGATTACATCAGAGTATAAAATTCACTGTAGAGGTAAAACAGGATTGTGTATTGAATTTTCTAGATTTAGGAATATATCATAGCACTGGTTTTCACAAGTTTTCTATTTCCAGAAAACCAACCCATACCGATGTTATCGTTCCTCTTCATTCTTGTCATCCTATTTCTCACAAACTTGCTGCTTCCAATAGCATGGTCTATAGAGCACTAACAATACCTATGAGCCATCATGATTTTGATATTGAGATCACTAAAATTGAACAAATAGCTGTCACAAATGAGTATGAAGAAAATATGGTGGACAGACTATTGAGTAAAATTAATAGACAAATTTCAATCAATTCTAGCTTTGTAGGCTAAAACTGTGAGGAGAAGACTTGGATAACAATCCCATATTTAGGCCTTGTATCTGATAAGATAGGTAGGGAATTGAAGAGGAATAGATTTCATGTTGCTTTCAAGACCAAACCGATTTTAAATAGTCTATTTAGCTGGAGTAAAGACAAATTTGATATTTGGGATAAAAGTGGGGTGTACAAACCTAAATGTGGTGATTGTAATGCTTGTTATGTGGAAACTAGTAGCAGTTTCAAGAGTAGAATTAAAGAACACATCAGAGATTGGAATAAACAAAATGGGGAATCTAACTTTGCAGAATATTTGATAACAAATAATCACAAGTTCACAGTTAAGGAGAATGTTGAGTTTCTGCATTTAATAACAAAGTCAGATCTTTGAATATTCTAGAGGATTTAGAAATAACAAGAGTAATTGAGGAAAATTCCCAGTATAGTTTAAATAGCCAGATTCATTTCAGCCAATACAACACTACGAATTAAGTTTTATCATAAAATTGTAATCATACATTAGTCAATAGTTTTTCCATTTACATATTTGTTTTATTATCTTCCACGCTTGTTCTCTTGGTTCTTATTTTGTACTGAAAGTAAATTTTGTTATCATGGCGATTCTGTTGCTTAAGCTGCCATTTTGTCACACCGTTGAGTGGGAGGAGACTGTCTAGCTGGGCCAATGGCAGGCGTTCATGCCCTTGACCAATAGCAGTACTCGCCTACTAGTATAAATTCGGTTTCGGTTATTACACCATTGTCAATCTCTGATAAACTAAAATTGAATACAAGAGCAGGTCTTCCTAAGTATCAATAAATCTGTGGTTTTTAACAATTTCTTAGTCTTTTTCATTCAATGTGAATTTAGAGGTTAGGCTACTAAGATGTTGAAAACCTAACAAGTCAACAACGATAGAATACTGATAAGAGGATCGATAACATAGCATAGATGAGAATCATGATTAAAAGGGTCATAATATGTGAATAGAGAATCATAATTATATTTTTTTGTGAAATGTACCATGAGTACATATTATAAGTATAATCATATTTATGGGAGAGGTATTATTATAAAATTATTTAAAAACATTTATAAGCATTTCATTTATTTTTGTAGAAGAAAAATCCAACTTCTAAAAATACAATAAAACAATATTTACTCACAAGACATAGGCCAGTGCCACTCACATTTAATACAATAATCAGCTGAGATTTTACTACCAATAGGAATGTAGTCGGCAGTTGCCACTCAATGGAAATTTCCATAACGGCAAGTAAAGTTGTGTGAGAGTGCCACACCAGATTTTTTTAAGACGAATTATAACATCGAAAGCTAATTTGATTTACTGATGATGCCAACCTTTTGAGAAAAAATCCGAATTATTCGCCCTTTTTCATCGTATTTCTTTTGAACGCTCCTCTTGCTCTATAGGCGGATGTCAAAAGCACACATCTGCTTCCTCTAGGCTTGCACTTCAAGTTAAGAGCTTCAATACGCAAGCAACTGAGGAAGTTGACAGCTATAACGTGCAAATCTTCAACTTCCGTTTTTTTTTTTTAGTTTATAGGAAAACTTGAGTGTTGGCTTGATCTACTGATTAAAAAACTCAATTTAGGAATTGAAGATCTAGAGTGTTTAGTCCAATAATAGACTAGTTAAGTTTTTGCAACTAAAGTTGTCTTGAAGTTTGTTGTTCAAATTCACTAGTTTACTCTTTTTAGTTTGAAGTTGAGAATTTCAAGATGAATTAGTACAGAAGACCTCCAAAATTCGAAGTGCTTCCAAAAGTTGCCAAATTTAAATGGAATCTCACTACAATGCTATAATTGATTATATCGTGACGTCTTCCTTTTTCTAAACAGTTGAAACATCTTTTCCTCATTAAAGATCATGCTCGATAATGTGTTCCAAATTCAAATTCAGTTACGATGAAGACAATGGGTTCAACAATGACCTCATCCAATTCAAAACAAATTTGAGAATAAGAGTGAATTCTTATTAATGTAAATTATCTTGACACTTAAATATTAACATAGTTTATATTATAGTGGATATACTATGAATTTTGAAAAAAACTTCCGCTTAAAGAGTATTATTCTTCTAGTTTTGTTTTCAAAAATAAATGATATTGGACTTCCTTCCATATCATTCAGTAATATTGGTGAGAATACAAATATTTTCTGCTTCTTCTGGAAGCAGAAAACCTCTTAGCAGCACTAATGAATTCCATAAGTTGGTCAATCTATTTATTTCGTTTTGAGTTCAATGAATGTTTCGGGTGCAAAACAATCTTGTAAAGATACTGATTATCTCTCCTTGTAAAATATATTTTCAAAATAATAATTCCTCCATTACAGAGGAGGTGAGAATTATCAGAAAAATTTTCTTTTTTACTTAATGATTTTCTTTATTCAAATAAATTAAGCAAAGAAATACATCCTGGAAAGCTAATACAATATTGTTCTCCAATTTCTTATTTGTGTTCCCTATAGGCTACCCCGAGTACCCTGGGGACACTTGACTATATAAAATAAAACCAAAATGAAAATGAAAAAATTACGTAATCCTATTATAGGAGCAATTTTTGTATATCTATATTTTTATATCTGGTTATCTGGTTATTCATGTTCAACGGATCTCGAAAACGGCTCTAACGATTTTCACGAAATTAGGAACATAGTAGGTTTATGATATAAAAATTAGATTGCACTAGGTCTCATCCCTGGGAAAACTCACTGAAAGACATGAAAAGGATAATAATTATTTATCCTTGGGAAAAACTTAACCTCACTTTGGACTATTTATGTGCCAAAATCAAGGAATTGAAGAAGTTTTGGGCAATTGCCTGTTTCTCTTTCCAAATATCGTGTTTGTGACTGTTCTAAATAAATAAATAAATAAATAAAACAGATGATAATTTCGTCGTCTGTCGAAACAGAAGATGCGTGTGTGGGATGGAAACAGAATTATTTCCAGCTTTGTAATCAATCAGAGAGAAATATTATCTAGAAATTTTAATCTTCTTGATCAAAATAATCTGATTTGTTGACATGACATGATAATCATTCTAAACTAGAGTATATCATAATTTTCAAAGTTAATCATCATTAATTTGACAATTCTAAGTGATTAGTGAGTGTTATTTTGTTATTCAATTGGTTTGTAAATAATCTAAATTAGAACTTTTTTATTTTGAATGTTTGGACTGAAATTGAACCTGAATTCAAGTGTATGTAACATAACCTACTTTCTGGACTATTTATAGTGTATAAATCAAAATTCGGGGAAGAAACAGTTTTGGGCTGTGCCTGTTAGTCCTTCCCCAATCATTTTAAAGAATTGTGTTCTGTTTATCAATAGTTTATATATATAAATAACGAGCGAAGCTCTGTGCCCCAATATATTTCTTAATTAGTGAAGGACAATTCGACAGCGGATGTATTTTGGTAGGCCACAAAAACGTAGTACTGTACCGGTGTTTTAATTTTGACTAAGAACCCCAATCACACCATAGTGTCACATCATATTTCTATAGGAAATATTAAGCTGTTATATAAGTTCACCAACCCTGGGAATAATAGGTTTTGTATGACCAACAATCTCACTGTTTTAACAAGAAAAACTTTCTCTTTGATGTTGTATTTATTTGAACCATTTAATTACGGCTGTAATTTGTTTATATTTTATTGTGAATATTTTACTCACACAGCTATTAATTGTAATCAGTAAGTATAGAATGTAATTCATTACATTCTATATTCACTGAGTATCTCATATAGTATTAGAAGCAGTGATTATATAATTACAATAATTATTTTATTGTAATGAATTGCATTATTCTTTACTCACTGCTTGTAACACTAGAGTTTTGACATGCTTCCAATTTTGATATTCCAAACTGCTTTACTTCCTAACTTCTCCAATCGCAAAACCGTATTCAAATAACCTAAACCAGGTGACAGAGCTAAGCCAAAAGCTTAGCGCTAGCAGTATTGTTGAAAAGTCCACCTTTTTTAGTTACCCGACTTTGAAAATGTCTGAGTTCTTTGCTGCACTATTCTTTCGGCCTCTCGCTCCTTCCTCAGAGTAGGCCTATTGTTGCCGCTTCCTGTTTTCAATTGGATAGAGTTGACTGACTAATCGATAGGAGTCACTAATGTCTTTTCAATTTATCACTAGACGCTTTTCTTCAACAGCTTAGAGACGGATAATAGCCGAACGCAAAGCTGGCTATACAATGATCGGCTGCCCCCCCCCCCCCCGCAACACCAAGGGGGCTGCACCCCCTTTAGTCTTCACATCACTTCCCATTCTTCGGCTCAGGTTGAATATTTCACTATACAGGTATATTCTACCCCTGATATATCTCGGTGAATCTTGCTTCAGCCGATTATTCTGCTATAAGAAGTATTTCTCCGGTTTTGCAGTGTTGAGTTCAAGAAAACCATTTCAGATAAGATGAAGTATATTTAGATTCAAGGGCTTTCTCTGAGTAGAAAGAAATCAGCACCCATTTGGTCTGATGGTATTCAAATAAGCATAGAATGAAATATGGAGATAAATGTGTGGAATATAAATATTGAATATAATGTAAGTTGTTTCAAGATTCTGAAGTTATGTAGGTGAAACTACTATTTTCTTGTAGACGCTTCAAGATCTTTCTTAAAGACAAAGTCTGGGGACTGGGGGAAATCTATTGAAACTCAAAAATTTTTCTTAACGATCAAAAACTTATCATTCTTCTACTTAAAAACTTATCACTTCACACTAGTTGTGAGGTAAGTAAATCAGGTAAGTAAAATGAGGCTTGTATGGTTATGATGAACCTTTTTGACTTGTAAAATGAGTATTGACTCGATTTACATTAATAATTGTTGAAAAGAATAGAAATTCTATTGAAATCTGATATTGAAGAATTGACAATCCGAATGTTCTATTCAAATATGACTGTTTCCTTAATTATTATTAGGTCTACAGTTTCTGTCTTTACTTCGTTTTTTGATACAGTAATCTCTAGTGCAAGATGGAAACGGATTTTGCAAAATTCTCCAAGAATGAATTGCTCATTCCAATGTGGTCTCATGTGTGAAAAATCAATGTAGCCTACGGACTGTGAAACTCAATCCTCTCTGTCTTTGAAAATTGTGTGTGGCATTCGCTTACACAGCATTCCACATCAGAAGTGGAGCAACAATTTAAAAGCAGAACCGCAACGACAGTATTAAGACTTTGTCTGTGTTTGACAGTTTTTGGCAGTTTGAATGATTGAACATCGCCGTTACTTGGATAAATTCGACTTCTCTGGATAATCTACGCCAACTCCCAAGTTATAACTGTCGAAATCAGTTTTCAAACAAATCAGTTTGCTGATCCGACAATCTTCAAGCCTCAAGCAGCCGATAAAACTTAATGGGGGATGCCCTATTGACTTGATTCAAGTGTTAACGGTCCAGAAAATAATTTTCTGGCTCTTATTTTTGTATTATTCTATTTTTACTGCTAGGAATCATTATTGTAGGGATCATTTTTTCGAAAGCGGAATGTTTTTAGAAAGTTGGAGTCACTGAAATGAACTGCAGTCTCCTTGACACAATTTTAGTCAGTAAGAATATCTATCATCAATCTAAGGTGAAGTAAAAAAATCTATTCTTCATCATGTGCTCCTTTTCTATTCCAATGCAACATCATCCTCATCAACAGAGAAATTTGCAATCTTGAACGTTTTTGGCCCAGTTGCACAAAAGCATGTTAAATTTTAATCATGATTAAATGCCACGAGAACCAATCAGAGAATGTTGTTTTTTTTAAAAGAAGGCTTCTCTGATTGGATTGACATTCAATCACGATAGATGTTGTCTACTTTACATTATTGAACAAAGTATGATGTTCCATATTATAAAGACGATATTATTTTCTGATCCTGTACCAATCTGAAATTACACATTTCTGAAAATGGGAAGGATTATGTAGCATTGTGATCAACCCAAATTTTATATTTTGATAAATAAAATTTTCCAACGTTTCCGAATTCAAATGAATATGATAATTTGTTCTCACCAATGTTAATGAATCAGAATTATTAATAGTTTCCCATCCGTCATCGATTATCAAACCATCAGAAGGACAAACTGGATTAATATTCATCAAAAAGGTGTGATTACACAAAAGCCTGACAATAAATGATAATTATTTATCAGAGTAGAATGATATACACCTCTTCAAGCTGTAGATGATATCTCTGAGAATGGTTGAGGAGTGAGAGGGTAAGAGAATGGAATGGGGAAGAGGAGAAATAAGAGAGATACAGAGCAAAGGTGAGTTCCTAAACCGTGGCCAAGTGGATTGGATCATTTATCACAGCCTGAAGAGACTGTGGGAAGAGGCTGAGCATCCAACTCAAGCCTGATAGAGTTGAATGGTTGTAAGCTGTTGGTGTGTGCGTGCGAGAGTTGGTCTAGTAGTATCAGTTAAGTGAACGCTCACTATGAATAGAAATAGCTGCAGAATAAACTGCAAAATCGAGCGTGAAAAGCGTGCGCAAATGAATATTGAATTGGAAGCATCTGGATGCATCGGAAAACCTTCTGTAGGGAAAAATCAGGGGTGAAGATAGCTGAGGAGCAAAGGAGATTCAAGCAAAGAAGATTATGTTGAGGAGAAAAAGGGAGAAGATCTGTGAAGGAACTGAGAGGTGTTAGAGGATAGAATAAGAATAGAATGTTCAAGTAGAATTGTGGAGGAAATCTATGTATCGGAAGAGGTACTTCTATACCATTGAGAAGACCTATCCATAGAAGGGATTCAGATTTCACAAAACTATACAATGAGCTGTTCAAACTTTTAACAAAGAATACAATATTTGTTGAACGATTGTTGCTTTTGTCTGTTGAAAACTTGTATTACTTGCATCAAATCTAAATCTGATAAACCATTGAATCTTGATTTTTTTGTAGTTATTCGTGATATATTATATTGTTTAATGTACCTGAAACGAATTTTGATTATGAATCAAATTTCATTTCCCTTTCTTTTATAATATGACAAATAAATATTAACATTTAGGAAGAAGAATAAGAACAAAGAAAGCATTTATTTATTTGTGCTTACTGAGCCAGCTGTGGGTTACTTACTCACCCAGCCAGTGCTTGTATTGGTAGAGGCGAGAAATTATTTTCTCCTTATTCAGTTGTCGGCAAGCAGCCCTAGGTTTAACAACTACTCCACGATGTGATTATTCACTTCAAGTTTCTTTCTTTCTATTTTGTCAAGTGATTTTGAATTTTTGGACATGTGAAGATATTTGTATATAAGCTATACTCAAACCCGCTATTAAAGGTGAGCTATTTGTTATACTTTTTTATTATATTCTAGGTACTTTTCATTGTTACTTTCATTAAAGCAGATTGATAGATTAAGTGCGAAATTGATATTTACATTCTTGTTTGTTCATTCTGAGAGTTGACTAACTTCAAAAGTAATTCACTCAAGTAAAATAGAAATGTTATTATTGTTTAAATTTGTTTTGATAAATATTATGTCATATAGTTCATTGGGAAAAGTGATTATAAATAGTTTTCTTAAACGTTATAACTGGATTATTAACTTAATGTAAAAGTAGAGTGTATAATTAGACTACGTTACAATTCAAAGGGTTAAAGTCTGAATTAACTTGAGATAATCGTTCACACTAATGTAAGTAATAATTGAATCGTTCCTTTTAGAAAGATAAGTATTAAGTTCGAATTAGAAATTATTCTTATCTGTTTTATTTCACAGCGGTCCATGTTTAAGGCTACTCAATACACATAATCATTACTTGAAGACAAAGGACGCAAGGTGCATCATATGAGGAACAGATTAAATGAATATAGAGGATAGGAGACGATCGCCAAGCTGTGTGTTTTTTTTTTAAGAAATTGTAAAACATCATCACTAAATAATCTTCACTCATCATCATCGCTAATCTTCGCGACGTAACTCGGTACCGAGGTAATGTGATCGATCAATTAATATTTTCCTGTCATTGAAATTCATGAAAGACTTTATTGAATGAATATGGGCCCATCGTCAATTTGGGATAATTTCATGGTCATGTATATAATGTTTTGTGAAGCAGTAATTTTTCTTGAATAATGAATTATTTCAGAACATTTATTGTATTTGTTTGAATTTTTCCTGGTTTAATTCCAACATTTTGTAAATTATTTCTATTTTTTTTTTAATCGTTGTCCTAACAAAAATTTTTTCAATTTCAATATTTCTCTTCAAAAAAACGACAACGATTTCACAACTTTCGACATGATAATATACAATAATTGTGACATATTTATTCGACAAAACATTATGAACGTAGATTCGAATATCAATGATCTCGCTGGATTCACTTTTCTTAACATTGAACTGCTGTTTTCATCGTCTTGAAAACTACTTCAGCTATGAAAACCATTTCAATGAATCATATTTCAACTTTTACATGAACAATTTTGTCGTAACGTTTTTAAAACTTATTACAGTAGGTAGAAAATGTAGTACGTGAAAATACAGCATGTATATATTCAGGGGAAACTAGAAAAAAATCAACAGCTTCTACCCTTCCCCCTTGAATTGTAATTATTGAATTAGTCTGCGTCCAAGCCCCTGTAAATTACATTCTTTATGTAGTGATAACGTATGTATTTAATAGCATTGGGCATCAAAATTATATACAGTCATAACATTTCAATCGAGATAATCGTGTTGATTGAGGAAGTGTTTTATCAATATAAGTTTACCATATTTGATCTTAATCTCTATGTTTTATTTTAAATTGATCAATGAGAATAAGGTGACTGTTAGACGCTAGTCTATTAAAACTACCAAACTTAGATAATTTCATAACTAAGATTTATATTTTTTGTTGAATGTGCTTTAATACACTCTGATAGACCGTATCCCGAACTGTACTGTATTATGAATAGATCAGGAGTAAGGCAGGCAACCCTGCAATACTTCCTGTCTCTAATAAGGAGCACTGTGACACTCAGCATTCGATCATGGCCTACTTTTTATATTCAAGCATTTTATAGTTCTTATAAGAATAAATGAAGTTGAGGATATGTAAATATCAATAAATATATACATTCAATAAATGGTCGACATGTAACTCAGTCTTCAAAGTTGTAGAGTACTGACCAGAACCAATAAAATTATAAATAAGTATTATAATATTATAATCAGATCATCCGCGACCTGAAAACTCTGACACTAGACCTGAGCCATCCAGGATACTCGATATTAGCCTATTTTTTTTTTTACCAATAAAATTGATATTTCGCCTTGTTTACCTAAAACGTTCATTTCCAGGAGCTCCATATAACAGAAAAATATCTTATAATTTCACAGTCATTTGTAATTTCCAGAAAAAGTATCTAATCAGTTAATGAAAAACCTTGAGAATGAAGCTTTGTGTGACGAGTTAAATGCATGATTCTTGCTATCGATGGGGAGGAGGAACAGAGATGGAAAGTGAGAAAGTTGTGTTATTTAGTAGCTATTGATCTGTTGTAGTCGAAATGTATAGAGTCGCTAAAATATAGGCGTTCACATTTTGTTACAAAGTTTAAATTGTATACGTATTCATCGTGGTTCGAATCGTACGGAATATTGTGAAGCAGGGAAATTTGTCGTCTGACATGTTCTCAAGCAACTTTGTAATTCAATTCCGCTAGATTTATCACACGTCAAAAAGGCAGAGGCCTTTAGAACACCGTGACGCGTGTTCGGAAAGTTGAATAGCGCCTACCATATTAAGCACAATGTTGGAGAATGAGGAGGAGATATAACTAGAGAAAGAAGAGTGATATCGACGGAGCGAAAGAGATAAAAAGAGGAACAGAGAGAAAGATAAAAGAGAGAGTGTGTGTGTGGGAGAGAGACAGAGAGAGAGAGAATGACCGTGAAAGAAGGAGGAGAGTGAGAAAGAGAATGAGATTGGAAGAGAGGAAGGGAGTGAAAGAGAGTCAGAGAGTAGTAGTAGGGGAGCAGCCACCAGAATTTGGTGCGAATACCCAACTCGATTATGACTTGCAATGATTCAAGTTTGATCAAGACGATACTGGATTAGATTCCCCAAAATGTTGAGGTTACTTTCTGCTTGATACAGGAGAATTAACAACCTCGATGTCTCACCGGTAATTAATTCCTGGAAACTGTATCAATGTCGGACGGTGAATAATCGTAAGTTTAAGACGTTTTTGGGCAATCGACTGTTACAGGGATGATTAATTATCGCGTGAGGATTTTTGAGAAGCTGGATATCGATATTTGTCTCAGCGTACAAGGAAAAAGGAGAGTAAACTGAATTGTGTGTTTTTAAAAATAAATTCATATGGAATTGTGATTTACAATATTCTTCACCCAATTTCCATTCATATTGATTAATTTTTACTGCTGATATAACAACACTCGAAATAATATATTCGGTAACATAGTTAGTCATTGGTTTGAATGATAGAATCATCAATGATTTCAACCAATAACGATTAAAAAGTATTTTTTTCAGCCCTGAAAACTTCCAATACGTTGAGAAATAGATGACTCTAGCCACAAGGCTCTAGCCGCACGTCTCGAGTCGCGTGCCTAGAATCGTCGCTGAGGAATTGCACCTTGAGGCGTGTGATATTGAAGGAGGTTTCCACATACTAAACAAGGATACTACTGTTATGCAATAATTGATAGATTCATATAATTAGACAACGGCTTGTGGATGGAAGCAATTTCACATTAAGAAATAATTTTTGGAAGAATATTATATTTATTATGCAGCCCCTTGATTTTGTTTTAAAAAAAATGAAATATTCATTATGATTAGATGAAGAGCGAACAGAATGAACAGAATATTGAAAAATATATCAATATCAGATAAATTGAAGACGAGACCTGGACCATGAGAATGAAATATTGTCGGCTGGAATAAATGAGTCAGGCCAATTGTTTCTGTGGATCATGATCCGCAAATGATATGGATTCAATATTCGAGTGCAAAATCCATTCCATTAAGGTACTGCTGGTGAATTCAGAATGAATGGAGAAGGGGAGTCAGTGTGCATTCGGTATTAATTTGTCGGAATTGGATTCAAGAATAGTGAGAAGCATTAATATAAAGCGGAAACAAAAGAGAGAACAAGAGTGGAAGTTGAAGAAAGAGAAATGGAAAGATAAGATAAGAGTCAAGAAGTCGTCGTCTTCTCGGGTCGCAAAAGAATGAATAATGAATGTGGGCTTCTCACGGAATCAAAGGCTTCTCAGATAAATTCAAAATTCTCACAAGCGTCAAAAGCTGTGAAAACTCCTCCAGTAGGACTGGCGCGAGTAATTTTCAAGCGATATACATTATTCATTTATTCTTGTGCAGTCGAATGGATGGCCAGAAGCTGAAATGGAAGACTGCCACGTTATTGAATTCATTTTTTCCACTTGTTGACTCAATAAAATTAGGCTCCACGCGTCATCGCCAACCCTATCGCTGCAAAAATATTCGCTTTGATGCCCAAGAGAGCTGATATTTATTCGTATATATGTTACCGAGTGAAGGGAGCCAAATCATCAGCACTAACAACATACTGCATCCATCTACTCAACTGCATAGCTCTAGAATAATGAATGAGAGAACGTGATATTGCTATTGTTAGATGTTACACATCACAGCATGGACATACTTTCAAAGCACCATTACGGAAAAACACATACAGAGAAAAGAAAAAAGAATAGAATATAAATTCCTTTATTTTTGACATAGGAGGGCGAAATTAGGGCGTAGTCGGCCCTCTCTTTCACTTAACCCTCAACAGAGGTGATAGGAATAGAGAAATAGAAGAAATAGAATAAAGGAATAGAGTAATACGAGGATTGAGAAATAGAGAATGCTAGGATGAATATAGGAATAGAGGAGTAGGAAAAATAAAATTAAGGAATAGAGATTGATTGAGTACTTTATTCATGTAGATTACAGTATATACTGGCCTATATACTTATATAAATTAGCTTACAATACAGCAAAGTTATAGATGAATTTACATAATATAGACTAAGAAAATAATTAATGAACTGTATATGATACGAGAAAAGCAATTTGTAATAACTAAAGATAATATTGTTATGCATCTACATAAATTGGCGGAGCTTTGGACACATCAGTGTCCATTCTACGGAAAGAATATTCAAAATATCCTTCCCACTAACGAGATGAGAGTAATAGAGTAACAGGATTAATAAAATGAAGTGGTGTACTGTATGCACTTCATTTTATTACTCTATTATTCTTTTCTCTATTCCTTGATTCTATTATTCCTACTCTTCTATTTCTATACTCTTAACATTCTCTGTGCTGTACAGTACAGCTACTCTGCACTGAATTGTAGCATATTGTTTCATTTACGCCTTTTTTAGACTTTGTAAAGTATTTTTTCAAATAAAATGTGTACTGTGATTTGCTGTTTCATTTTTCCTGTGATTCACATCTATTTCTATCATATCTAAATATAAAAACATGAGGCTCCAAATCATTCATCCATCCACGTGGATTTATGAGTATTGACAATGAAAGTTGTAACCACAGTATAACAGTTCACTCCAAGTACTAGAACACTTTACATAATTTATTGTTTACGGAGATACTTACTATGTTTCACCCACTTTATCTGTTCTATGATCGGTATCATCAGCATAACGATGTCATATAACTGGAGCCAGCGCTTACATTTTAATTCGCGAGATTATTGTTTGGCAACACGTGAATAGCTCATAAACCAGTGAGCTGTGAGAGCTCTGCCACCCACCTCAATTGCAGTGTCAGTATTCCTTACATGAATCACTGATGCCTCCTGATCAGACAATGCTGACAGTCGAGAGCGAATCTCACTAGAGCGTAAGCATACTCATTTAGTCTGTAGTTGGCTTTCTTGTGTTGAAAAGCGGAATGACTGGCTATAAGGGGAAATGAAAAGCGATTAAGGTCTCAGAAGGGCCTGTAAAATAATCATCATTACAGCATAAAACGCTTTAATCATTGTAGTCATCTCCATTATCATGGTAATTCGCTAGATAGATGGGTGTCTTTATCTTTGGCTGAGTGGTGTGATATAAAAAGTATTTTAATGGCCGTTTGCGTACTATTTCCATTGAGTTCGATTAGGTCTTCATTGTCTTCATTTCTTGTCAAAGAAGTGTGTCATAAATGCTTCAACGTCTATGCTCCTGAAATTTCTATATAGTTTTCATCTTTGGACCAAAAAGGAATAAAAAGTGTGAAAAGAAAAGTAGAAGTGTCCAAAGAAAAATATGATTCAATGTGAGACTTCCTTCAAGCCTTTGCACAGAGACAGAAATCGAGTACTTCTGGCTTGTCAATAATACGAATTACACTTATTGCAGAGGAAAGTTACAAATGCTAATTTGGAGTAACCAGTATCAACCATGTTACTGAGAGTGGTGAGTACTATTCAATTCGATTCCAACTTGTAAGTGTTTAATGATAGTTGAGTATGATTTTTCTTAGTTTCATCAAAACATATCTTCAGCTTGTGCCTGAGTTATGGGATGGATGTTCATGATTATTATAATAATGATTTTCGTTGGGATATCCATATAAAAAATGTTTGTAATAGACTCAAACAGGTATTGGCCAAAATGTATTATATTAAAGATTTAATACCTAATAAAGTGAAGAGGATGATGTATATAGCCTTGGGAGAGTCTGTTATGAGATATGGATTGCACGGGTGGGGATTTGCTAACAATGTTTATGTTAGGAGAATATCTTCGGTACAGAGGAAGATTTTACGTTTGGTCAGCAATTCTCAGGGGGATATTTCATATGAGAACCTTTTGAATAGATGGAAGGTTTTGAATATAAAAGGTATATTTCTGTTTACTTTGATTTTAGAAAATTACTTCTGCAAAAAATATTTAGTTATGAAATTATGATATATTTAGTTAATCGATATGATTTAAGGAATGAGAGGTATGTTGTACCATTTACTTCGAATAATTTAGCCAGAAACACCTTAATCTACATTATACCAAGAACTTTCAATGATTTTACCCGATATATTGTGCTGAGTTTGTTAATATGCGCCTGTTGAAAAGAAATTTAAAGATTTGGTTGAATAATTACACTTTAGATGTAAGATAATGTAACTCATTATTAATGTATTGTATTGTTGTAATTCATTCTGTTCTATTTTTTGTATGTAAGTTCAGGTTGACTATAAATATTATTTATTTATTTATTCGTGGACAGAATCACAAATCATATAAATATGATTAGGAAGGAACAACAGGCTTGGCCCAAATCTATTCCATTCCCAAATTTTGATAAATTAATAAAATGTCCAAAAAATAGGTTATGTTTCTACTGTAAAACGTTCAAGTTCAATTTTCGTCCAAAAATATATAAAGCTACACATTTTGAATTTAGAGAAATTAAAACACCAAACTATATTTAAATATAACACTAAATTATCACTTCACATTGAATTAATCAAGTTATTTTCTAAAATTTTGAACCCAAAAATACACACAACTTCTCTCACTAAGCACAGCTGTTGAATATTATAACACTCTTTAGATTTTTGAGGGCTGAGTCAACAATTAATTAATTAATATCATGATAATTTTAACTGTTAAGTGAATTCTGTAAGTAAATTTGACAGTGTAATAAACTGATAAGTGAATTTAACTGTTAAGTAAAAATAAAGTTCACTGATATTATGTATAATTATATTTGAATTTACATGTTTTGTATAATAGTACCTTGTCAAGCAGCCTCTTTGAGGTTTACACCGAACAACTGAAGTACTATCTGAGATATACAACTACAGAGACCTTAAAAGGATGGCGGATGATAGACAGGCATGGAGAACTACTGCCAACCAGTCCAACGGCTGTTAACCAAAGAGAAAGAGCTGCATTGAACTATTTTGACCATTTAAAATCAAACCTATTTCATTGAAAATAATACAATCCAGCATCTATGAGTTCTATCTTTAAAGTTTAATACTGTCTTTGATTGGAAATGCTTTGTACAGGAATGCTTATGGATCTCCTATTTGTATAATAATTGAGCTCTGATAATGAATGCTCTTAGCTTGTTGCTCGAAAAACGTTAAGTATCATGATTATGTTTGACAGTTCAATTTTCTTTCAATGAGCTCCAATCTTGGATGAAATAATCACAACATTCAATAGAATACTGATAAAAGAAGATAAACTGTGAATAGCTATTGGCTACATTATAATTATTTCAAGGGAGAACTCTCAAATCTACAATAATTAGGTTCCAAGTTTTTGAAAGTGGATTCAATATGAGTCTTTTCGTGCGAAAGTTTCTGAATCCGTGAAAGGTATGACAGCAGCATTAAATTTCCAATCAGCCTAGAGACAGTCTCTGTGAGTATTGCTATCAATTGCATAATAATTATTCCGACAGCGTCCAAATGACTCCGCGTGCCGATTGAAAGTCAATCGTTTTCCTGTGAATGGAAAAGTGCGAAAAAGAGTGATGTGGAAGGTGGGGGGCGTTGTTGTTAATGCAGGCTTCTCGGTTCCGGCGATGCCTTAATCTGGGTACATTCTTCTGAACAGGAATTGAGATTCGTGACAGGATTTCAGAGTGGAAACGATAGAATGAGATGGAAGTGAATGCAATAAGCAGACGTCTTCACCGTTGCCAAGAATGGGCCTGCAATGGCAGCGTGGAGCGGAATGCGATGGTTATGGTGGCGCCTTACTCCATCTATACACCTACCCTTCACCCGCTTCTTTCTGCTCAGCTCATTTTACATTTTGTAAATCACGTACAATCGAAATATTTCTTCATTATTACTGTACTTCCTTTCTCATTTCTTAAAATCATGAATAAAATATGCTTTCTTCCAGAGAATTTTTAGAAATAGCTTCCTGTAGCATCTGTAACGCGAGGTGTATATTCTCCAAGTACCTCTTGCCTAGCAGGACATTTCAGAAAATAATCCCGCACGCATATTTCTTGATCATTACTCTTCTTCTTTTCCTTTTCATCCGCAGTTGTCCTTTGGAGAACAAAAGGTCCAAACTCCTCTGTTTCATGTGAAACATTACAAACATATACAGTAATATCAATTTTCGCATATTTCATCACCCATCTTCGCTCCATATTTTTGTAGAGCTCTTCTATCTGTAGGTTGATATGATTCATTGTGCTATTTTATAGAACGTTATATTTTATATCACTAGAACGTGAGTTTAATTTGGTTGTTTTCAACACATGAATGAAGGAGTCTGAATCCTTTGTTTCCAAATCTTTTGCAGCTTCTACACATTAGATACTTGTTCCTGCCAGCTTCTTCCACTTTGCTATCACGTGGGGTTGAAATATTTCAGGATTTTTCATTCTGATTTGTTGTTATTCATGAATCAAACATACTTCCTTTGATGGAGTGCTCACTCTTAGATGTCTCCAATAGAACATTTACAGCTATCTTCAGTTTCGGTATCATTAGGTATCTACTTTTCGTTCTGCTCATCTTGCATTTGGTAAGTAGCATGGAAAATCAAAATTATTCTTGATGGATGGTCCTATTTGATTCACTGCTCGGTAATTATGGATCAGTAATTCGTCACTTCAAAGATTATATTATTCATCAACCTTTACCGGTACCCATCTCTCTCTCTCAGCCTTCCCACATCTCTTTTCCCAGTATGTCTATAGTTTTGAGCTTGAAGTGGCATTCAGGATCAGTACTAGATTCGAAAATTTTCAAAAACAGCTTCCTCCTATATAGTTTCTGCATCATTGTGTGCTTCCTCCTAATTTTACTGATCAACTAAATCAAAATATCTCTTGATTTCATTTTCTGTTATAGATAGATCAAAATAATATTTTCTCAATGATATTACCCATTCAGACAGGGAAGGTGAGCTGGTGCGTTGAGAGGCTTGTAACGTATCAGTTCTACATCCCTGTCCATAAGCCGCTTAATAAAAAAACCTGTCATAAACGCATACGGAGTTGAGTATCATCATGAATGGTTCAGCTACCTTAATTGATCACCCAATTAAGAGAGATGCTCTAACGAGGAAAATATATCACAAATGGAAATACAATTGATTATTCAATTAGTCTGTTGAAATAAATTTCGTCAAGCTTCAGCGAGCAAAGGATATAAAGATAAAAAAGAGTTGGATGGTGGCAGTCGGTAGGGTTTCATTTATTCCACTTGCACAGCAAGTCGTAAAAATCTGAGCTTACAGCTTCATCTGCGAGCAGCCAGTGACTACAAGAAAGCTTAAATGAAAACAGAAACTTGCGAGCCACGTATCGGTAGATACGAAACAAAAGTATCTCGGTGTTGAGTTTTTCAGGCCGGGAAAAGCAGACTTTTCACGAGGAAAATGATAATAAAAAAGTGAGTAGCACTGAGAACGTGTTCAAGCTTTTCCGAGCGGATGGGTTGGGAAAGAAGGGTGAAGAGGGGGTGGCAGTGAGAGGTAGTGTTGGAGGAGGTGGCGAAGGAGGAGGTGGTGGTGATGGAGGAAGAGGAGGAGGAGAAAGATGAGGGAAAGGAGGGGAAGGAGGAGGAGGAGAATGAGGAGGAGGATGTGAAGAAAAAAATGAATGAAGAGGAAGAGAGTGTTGTAGCAGAAAGAGTTTTTCAACTTTGTGTTTGCAAATATAAATTGCGTGTGTGCCATTGTGAGCTAGAGAAAATTTTGTCGTTGCCAGCCCCACAGTGTGAGCCTATCTATCTATCACGATTCATGTATGGTTTCTGGTTGAGTTATTGTGTGTTTTTTATTTCGCAAAAAGCAACCCGAAAGAAAATGGAATTCAATGTATTCGCAGAATGTGCGTGAATGTTGATATCGTTTCCACGATCACTTTCATTCTCAACTCACCCTTTCTCACTCATTCTCTCTCTCTCTCTCTCTCTCTCTCTCTCTCTCTCTCTCTCTCTCTCTCTCTCTTTCTAAATCTCTCCCTCTCTTCTCCAAACCTCTGAAGATCAAGATCTCTCCACCATTCACACTTGTATCTTCTTTTCCAAATCTCTTGCGGAAAATAACAAGATTGGTGGCCAAACCAGGATTATCAGGACGAGTCTTGTCGCCATGTCAAGTCTCATCTGTGTAATTGAATGTGTGGATGATCATTGCATTGGATAGCATCACACTTGCTATCAAGTGTCTGTTGACACATTTGGTCGAATGAGTTGGAGCACAGCACTCATGCGGCGCTTGTCATCTCTCCAATACGACTAATTCTATTTATTTACACTGGCAACATTTTAGTTCGCTATGATGCCTATGTAGTTCGTTAACATTGAAATCAAACTTTCTGATGTTGATTTAGCATAAGTTCACAAAACAGTTTCAAGAACACACTATCATCACCACTTATCATCTACTCATCAGATTATCAGTTTGACTCTGGTTTTTACCTTACAAAAATAACTGTTTCTTTGACTATTGATAATAATGATTCCGGTGAGAATAAGTGAATAAATAGTAGATGATGAATAAATAAGAGCTGATAAATAAATGGTAGATGATAAATGAATGATAGGCTCATTGTAGATGTGATAAAGTAGATAAATGTTATTTACTAATTCATAATAATTGATCGAAAAAATCACGATCTAAAATTGCAGATTTGGTTGATTTTTATAATTTTACTTGCTGTTTTTCTAAAGTAAACTTGCTCATCAGTTTACAGTGTGATATTGAGCGATATTGTATCATCAACTGAAATGAATAAAGGCATTATAAAAATAAATAAAGCATTGAAATAAAAATTGATGAATAATATAATGATAATTCATTCAAATATCTTATAGAATCCAATGAAAACTATAAGAATAGAACTAAGGACTTCTGCTACTGCAAATATTTATCAAGGAACTGAATAGCAGAGGGAAATTCATTAAAGGTAACTACCCAGAAAATAAGAAAATCATTATCATAAATAATAAGGTAGTAATATAATGAAAAAAGTGCTAGAACAGCAAAGTTTTCATGAATGAATGACTAGACTTATCTTTTAGATGACTCTATGAAAACAATAATTGAATCGCGTTTCAAATAAATACGTTTCAAATACTGTATTTCTTACCCTCATAGTGTTTCCATTAAGGTTTTCCCCCACACTCTTCATGGGTTCAAATGCTTATTCGTTTCATATGAAAAAAAACATGAATATTACATCTTCATGACTTTTTATTCATTCATTCTTCATTCATTTTCACAATAAGTACATAATCAAAATTATAGGGAGAGGAAATAAGGTAACCTTGTGCTATTCCTCTCAAAAATTTAGATAACATATAGACCGAAATAGGTTGAGTCTTGTAGTTCTACAATTCACAAAATTTTCAGTCCTCAAGTATTTTAACAACGTAGATTTTCAAATTTAGATGCTCAAAAATGAACATAGAAACAATTTTTCACATTATTACAACTAAAATGGGAAATAATCACATATTAAAAATATAATTTTGAAGAATATGACTGAATCCAATCATTCTATATTAACGTGCATTAAATGTTGATTCCATCTCATTATTGTGGTATTTATCATTATCACTCATTTATTCAAATTGATATGGTTATTCAATTACGTTGTCTCAATTCAAAATGCTCATAAATTACCTTAATCACGCCCCATGTGCCCTTACAATGTATGTTCCACTTTTAGGTGAAAGTATGCGTGGATCTAGGTGAGAAAGAATGTGACGTAAGAGAACAAAGAGTTGAGGAAGAGGTGGAAGGCGAATAAGGGATGAGTGATGAGAAAATAAAGGAGAATTGCTGTTGAACTGCTGTTGTAGTGGATTCCCTGCTTATAGTGTGGCGAGCCTTTGAATGAGTGGCCTTTTTTAAGCTACCAAAGATCCAAGGCTATTCCATTCTTTTGTGTTGCTCCCCAAAATTCATGCTCTTCACTTCGTACTTATCGTGCTATGAAAAATTCTTGTCACTGAACATCGTCTCACTTTTCTTCCTTCTCTCACTCATCCCTATCTCACCCTGTTCCTCTCTCTTGCCTCTCCATCTCGCTTTCCCCAAACAGCGAATCCTTTGCACTCATGTGTCTCTGCTCCCATTGCCCAGAACATTGAAAAAAGTAAAAACATTGTAAAAGATTATTACTGCCGAAACTTCGCACTAGTTCATTGCTCCCACAGAACCGTTGCTGGAAACCGTGTTAAGGGTGGGTGGCTTTTCACATTTCTCGTAGATACTTTCTAGATTCTGAGCAACTTTTCAGTCATCTTTATACTATTCCAGTAGAGGAATTATTCGAAAATTCTTCACTTTACACTCTTCTTCATCTTCACAGTCACTGAGTTGTTAACTTTCTATTTCTTCACTAATCTGTTAATTTTATAGTATGATTGTGGCACCAGAGATCCTTCCAGCCGATCCGAGCTCTAGTTTAAGACCTTATTCACACTCATTTTATAAATTGGAAAACAAAAATCATGTTTCCAGTAAGCAATGGACCCTCAAGAGTAAAGAATTAACTATTTTTTTGTCACAAACAGAATTGCATCGACGAAAGTCACTTCATCTGAATACAAAAATATTATTACTTAGTTCACAAGTGCACGTTATAAAATATAACAAATGACAATACAGTATTCAAATACTTTATAACAATGGATATGAGTTACGAACCAGCATTTCCTCGATTGCATAGAATGCTTTATTCTTCAACCATTTCCCTTATATTCATTGAACCTATTTATTACCTTGTATACCCCATATTTCCATTACCATACCCCATTGCCATATACTAATTGCATGGTTTATTAACTATTATCCTAAATTGAACTCATAACCTTTATAATTCATATTTATTATCAGGTAATTATTCTCATCAATAAACGATAATATAGTCTTATTTCTTGTTTCAAATTCATTTCAGAAATGTTTTGAATTTGTCCTTATTTTGCCAGTCAATACCATGTGCTCATATCATTACAGTAACACTATTTGAGAACATTTATGGAAGAGTACATTTCTGTTTACCACTCACACTAATATTCTTAGCCAGTCTCAAACGAAGAACAGACATCTCACTACAATAGAGTAGGGTCTGAATTGATCATTGGGACATGAGTCTGTTGGTTGTAAGGATTCTTGTGTACCTATGAGTTGTACAACAAACTGCCTTGTCGATTTCTCCAATAGTTTTGTCATTACATACCTTATATGACATAAACTGGCTCCAGACTCAAGACTCAAGACTGTTCCTCGAAAGAGGTTCGTTGTACTGATTCCCTTTCAAAAGTTGAATGAAGATTTTTTGAATTCCATATTCATTTTTTTATTTCATTCAGATCGAATCAAAAAGGCTGATTAAACCCTACTGCTAACACGGGTCTTTTTTCTGTTTTGCTGAACCTATAAATAGCTTTGGAACGAAGTCGGTCCAGTGCTCAATCACTTCG
Source organism: Nilaparvata lugens (assembly GCF_014356525.2). NCBI lineage: Eukaryota > Metazoa > Arthropoda > Insecta > Hemiptera > Delphacidae > Nilaparvata > Nilaparvata lugens. The sequence goes on along the minus strand of NC_052514.1, from coordinate 22,568,726 downwards.
CGGCATACAATGTAGGACGGTCAGCCACCATTTATTTTATTGAAGTATCCCGTTTCAATGACGCTTTCACACAACTATAATTAACTGGATTTGGCAGCTTTCCAGTTATCAACGATAGCCGAAGCAGTCGAGCCATTTATAATGCATTAAACCACCTATTTTGAAAGGAAATAGTACCAATAGGTCACTCTCAACGTCATTCGTTGTCACCTAAATTCTCATCCAATGAAATTTAGCTGAGATTCACAATAATTGTGCAACCGTACAATAATTATTCCCATCTGAATTTTCTGTTTTACTCAAATTCAATAACAATATTCTAAGCTTAATTTGATTGACATTATTAGTTTCTCTCATGGAAGCTGATTTTCATTTATTTATTGGTGAGTTTATCGGTCAGTATTCTCATCCAATGAAAATTTATCTGAGATTCTCAATAATTGTATAACCGTACTGTGTATAATTTTAATTCAATTTTTGTGTGGGAAAACAAAAATATCAAACAAATATTATTTTGGATTTAAAACATACAGCTTTGTATAATATGGATGAATGCTAGCTTATAGTAGTGCTGAATCATTTGCTGAATTATTGGTTTTCAGATGCTAGAATCTTGTATTTCTATTGGTAAAACAATACGCACTGATCAATACATATTGGAAGAGATCTGCTGAACAGCTTTCAAAGCTTTCACACTTTATTTTCGTACTTTTCTTCCAGGATGGAACTGAGGAAAAAGGTACCAATAGATCAGAAATTATAAAATACCTGTTGAATTCAAGAGGGTGGTTAGCCGGAAATTCGTGATCAGTGGGCAGATGCAATCAGCACGACATCATGAATGCTCACAAAAATTTTACCTGGATACCATATCCACAACAACGTGGAGAGTCAACTTTAAGTGCAGAAGATTAATCTTTGGGTGATGAATTTTTCATTCCAGAAATCACATTATTGATCATTGATCATTGATAGTTTTTATCATGTTCCATTCAAAGCTATGAAAGTTTGATTTAGGAAGTTTTCGAATCTCTTTTTCAACTCAGGAAACGAAAATAATTTTCCTTTTTGCCCAATTTCAAATAACAATAAATATATCTTTTCAATGATCAGGTTCAGGTGTTATTGAGTTTACATTCAACTTCAGGCTTTAAAAATTTATTGTTTATCATGATGTTTTCTATATGGGTGGGATTCCATTTCATAACGTTGATATTACATTTCAATTACTTATTCACTGTGTATGATAAATGATTCCATTTTTACTGAGTTATAGATTATTGATTCTCCCAGTTATGTCGAATGGAATCTGAGTAGTAGAACTTATACAACAATGCGATTCTACAAATAAAATATTTATTTATTTTTTTTACATTTTACAATACACACATCAAATACATGATTAGAAATGGATGAACAGGCCTAGCCCAAAACTGCTCCTTTTCCGAATTTTGATAGTAGTAAGCCAACTCTTGAAGTCGTTTTACAAAACCAATGCATTTTATTTTAGTAATAAAATTTCTTCATGTTTCTTGCAAAATTTCATTATATGTCTATTGCAACATGAATGGAAAATTGAGGCTACGTACAGATAGATATAGGATTATTTCATCGTATTATCCTAGTTTCCTTCCTTATCCTATCTTGGAATACCGCGAGTATTGCGGTACTTCATTCCAGTCGGTTTTTCATTTCAGAATCTCATTTTTGCATAGAAGGTTGAACTAGATTCATGATTTTACATAGCTTTTGGTATATGACCTTGAGATTGAAAAGCTTCAACTCAATCACCCAAAAAAATTGAGAATCTTTTTTACAATTCCATCAAGTTTATATAGTTTAGGAGTTGCTATTCAAAATGTATTTCAATACCGTATGTAGAATATAATTTCCATAATATTATCGTGATCATTTTCTGAAAAAAGTTTTTATAATATATATTCATAAATATTGATATGTGTATCAAGATCTCTGTCAAGAAAGTTTTTCAATCTTCATATAGATGGAATTCGTTTTCAGTTTAGTTGAGGGTATTCGATATTTGGCCTTTGTTGCGTTGTTGGTGGGTTGCATGTGAAACGCTGTAACAGCCAAATCGAGTTGTATTTTCTCCGACTCTGGATGTTTTCTCCATAAATCTATTCATCGATTTCGAGCCGGCTGGCAGAGAGTAGAGGAAGAGAAGAAGACTGTTCCAAATTTATTAGTCTTAAAACTGAGTGAGGGCAAAGTCGATGTGCTGTGTCTAGGTGCTTTCCATGCAAATAGTACTGCGCCGTCAATCTGCCCGCTATAAGTCAGGGCTTAGATGGTGGTGAGTCGGGCTGGGGCAGGCAATCTTATAAGAAAGGAGAAAGTAGAAGATAGGAGGAAGGGGGATAGTATTGGTCGAGCAGAGAGCGTGGGCAGGAAATAGAATGCCGGATAAACTATAAAAACGTTGAGAACGAAAATGAAAGAAAGGAACTGATAAAAAGTGGGAAGAGGAGAATATAATATTATTAGAACAGAAGTTATTTTAGAAGTAAGTTTGAGTTTCTTTTCAAGTTTTCAAATTTTCAATTATAAATACAGTATTTTCCAAGCCTATGAAGTGATAAATAATATAATCTATTTTTGGACAGTTTCTATCCATATTTTGGGAAAGAACAGTTTTGGACTTTAAGCCTGTTGTTCCTTTCCCATTCATTCATAATTGAGAATAATATTGTATCTATCAATGTATAAATAAATGAATGAATAAATAAATGAATGGATGAATAGAATACAAAAAAGGAAAAGGAGAAGAAGTGGCTATTGATCAGCACGAATAAAATATATTAGGCCTAAGTTGAGGGAATTGGGATAGGTAAGGAGAAAAAAAGATAGAAGAGGAAGAATGGAATATGAAAAAGTAAATGGGTCAAGAAGAAGAAAAAAATAGATCAAATAAAAGGGAAAGAGCAAGTAGAGGATGAAAATCATGAGAAAAGGAATGGTGGAAAAAGATTTTAAAAAAGGTACGGTAATAGAAGAATTGGAGAATAATTATTGCTTTTATTTATTGTATTCATGATATTGATTTAGTGATAACTAGAATAATAAAAACTGAAGAAGAGGCTAAATGCAACAGATAAAGAGAGAGCGAGGGAGTAGTGAGTGAGAGAGAGTGATAGAAATGGTGCTTTTCTGGTGACGTCAAAATGTCAGACAATCTTTCCGTTCGTCTCTTTTCAGCCGAGATCTGTGCTTCTCCAATTTCCTCCCCTTTAATCCAGGCTATGAGTAAACGGATTGAAGTTGATTGAAAAAATCTTCACTATTTCCCTATCCGTCCCTTGTGTGGACCTAGGCATTTAAATGACGCTGTCGATGCGCTCATACCATTTGGAAGATCTTAGTCTCCAGCTTACACAGTCATACACTATCAGGCTTACACAGTATCACTTTTAGGTAAATGGAACAATATATCATTTTCTTCCTGATTCCTGTTTGGATTTATACACTGTGAATTGGAATTGAAAATGAGTGATAAGTCTCTCCCTTGTGATTTGGAAGAATGAGAAAAATACAGACATTGTCATGCGACTACCATCCAGATTATAATAAAGGCTGCACGCCTGCATCTTATTACAGAGTCCTAAAATCAATAATTCAATTTGTGGATCAAAATACCTCTTCTAAATCTCCAGAGCTCGGTTTTTTCTACCCTGGAAAGATATTCTAATCATGCTAATTTCACTCATCGTTCATAAAATTGATAAGACCTTATCACCAACGTTAGAAAGATCAATATTGAATTGATAGTAACATGTACTGAGAAGTGCTCATGCCATCAAACAAATAGAGCAAATACAGCAAGTGAATAGTTTCAATATCCTACCTAATTCTATCTCCCTCAACTTATAGTATATTATCTTATAATACCGTTATCAGGACCAATATGATGCAGTGTTTTTTAGTTGTAGCAGTTCTGATATTAAAATTGAATTAAAAAATGAAACTGAATTAAAATTGACTCTATCAACTTTTTAGTATGATATGAAATCAATGAATCACCTTAGAATGAGGCTTTATGAAGTAGATTTATGGATAATTATTTCTGTTTGCTGACCTTTCAGAATCCTTACTTTTTCAATTTGCGAGTTCCAATTATAGAAATTTTGTGATTCTCAAGTTGAATTTTGGTTTTCCCGATAAAAGTATTCCTCGCCTATTTTGATCATGAGAGCATATCCACTAGGTAGGCATGCTCACTGGGTTCACTGTTGAACTATGATAGGATAAATCTTTACATCGATGATAATAAGGTGATGATAGATTCAGCTTTCACAGTTATATTATTTAAATTGAAAAATATCGAATGTACTCGTCTACTTGTATCGTACAAGAGTATGAAAAATAGTGCAAGCAGTATTATTTGATCAAAAGGAATGCTCTTCAGGGATTTTTCATATTGGATCATTCGCACCTTAACAACTTCATTCTGTATTCTGACAACATGAAATTCGCTCTGATTCAATTCTGAATCTCACAAGGCATGAAATCTCACTTCCACTCTCTCTGAAACTTTTGACACAGCAATTAACAACCGAATAACGTTGTTAAACAATGATACCTGAACAACAATGCGTACGTGAAAGTCCTTCCTATTCTCATGAGGTTTTTTGAAGCCGGCGCGCAGTTGGAAAAATGATACAAGCTGTCACTTAGGTCCCATATGAAACGCGAGTGGCATTTGAATTCATTGGAAGAGCTGAGTTGCTCTCGTGTGGATGAGAGTGAGTGAGAAAGGAGCTTTGCTGTTTCTGACACGTGGACCATTAATTATACTTTGCACCAGTTTGATTGATGGTGATGAATAAATGCGAACAACTGTAACCAAATTGTTTCAAGACTTTTTGTGTTTCTGCTCTTTAATAGACTGAGTTGAGAGTCTAAGGTCTTGATGTCTTGAGTTCAATAATTGAATGTTTCTTTCTTAATTATTTTTCATTGAACAGGTATGACAGGTTTTCAGAGTATTATTGAGGTATTGCAGGGCTTGATGTAATAATTTATGTTTGTCCCTCGAAGTTTGTTCATCCATACTTACTTATTAAGGACCGTAATAGAGAGAACCCTCATTACCCTTCTTGAACACAATACCTGGACCCCATAAAAACTTTTTGAATGCGTCATGGATACATGATACTTTTTGGAGTATCATGAATAGAAAACTGTGGAAATACTACTGTGAACTATTTGTGGAAGAATAGATTCAATTAAAATTGATGGATGATACTTGCATAAAATATTAAAGCAAAATAGTATCACGAACTCGATCTAAGAGAATTTGGCACTTAGAATCCTCAGCCATCCTCGAGGAAAATTCACTCTAATAATTTGAAAAACATATGTATGAAAGCGTCGTTATTACCGTAGTTTTTTCATGAATAGAACGTCTTCTTACGATAATTCTGTGTATCTTATTTATTCTGTAAATAATGTAGGCCTACTCTAGCCTGATATAAAATGCATCATGTTAACTGAATCTCCAATCAGCCCACATCAGGTCTAGTTTCCGGGTGTAGTTCTCAATATTGATATGGGTGATTTGTGGATAAAATCAAATTATGAATGATTCTAACTACAATTATTTAAAAACCTTCCCTATTCATCAATTCAATCATTTATTGAGATTGATTGATTTATTCAAAACCTGGGAGGGCGAATTAGGACGCAGCCGGCCCTCTATTACATTTAACTCTCCAACACAATAATTCTCATAATAGAATGAGAGAGCACTCAGTATCGAAATTATCGTTCAAGAGGTAAATATTGAGTTTTTTGCAGAAAAATATGGAAAAATCAGGAGATGAAATTCATGAGTGAGACATGTCACTTTGTTTAGTGCAGAAATCAGGACACTCCATAAAAACGCTTTTATAACTGGAGAAGATTCAGAGGTAAATATTTGCAGTGTGCCATTTCGTTTGACGGCTACACTACTGATGCTAATATTGTGAGAGAAGCATCAAACTTGTGCAAATGGGAGAGGCTGGCTGACAAGCTAGAGTAGAGTACGTCTCCAATACCTGCTCATCATTAACACCCTCTTCTCTTCAACACACTTTCTTCCTCTCCTTCTTACTCTATCTCTTCCTCTCTCACAAACTCTCTTTCACTCTTTCTACCCCTCTTTCACATTCTCTGTCTCTCTTTTCTGCTCTGCAAGTAGAACTACTTGAATCTTCACTCTTCACATGATGTTTTTGATGTTATGATCTTTTTTCAATTCTTGCCACCTAGCTTCTCCACTGCCCTTCAATTATTCACAATTATTTACTTTTTCTGATGATGGTTGAAGTATTTATAGTTTTTGAAGTGAGATCGTTGCGACATGAGTAATGTTATATTAATTCATTTTAAACTATTCAGCAAGATCAGGAATCACACAGAGATATGATTTGCTACTCTTATTATATTTTTTCTATGATATTGTATTCGATCCAAATTCAAACGTCACCGATTGATTCTATTTCTAAAGCTCGTGATATTCCATGAATGATAAATATCCAATACATCGTTAATTACTATCAACTCTGAATTTTCCTCTAGTATTTCACCATTCTTATCTGAACTTAGTATCCATTATATGTATGTATTATGAGTGAGTGAATATTATTCAAGAATTCTACAAGCTGTGCTGTATATTCATAGTTTTTATTATACTGAAAGTTAGAAAAGGAAAATATTCTATAAAATTAATAAATTTTCTTCCAATCAACTAGGTACTGTACATTATAAGAAACTTTAAATATTAATCTTATTTGCGGCACATCTCTGTCTAAAATCTATGAGGACATTTCTTTACTTGGCCTTGGAATTGAAATTTGATTTGTGCATTAGAATTTCATAACAGTTGCTTGTGACAGCATCAGAATATCAAGTACAAAACACTTTTTCATATGCTTCTTTACTTGAAAGCTGTTTGATGAATACCAATAAGTCTGAAAGGTATCATGGTGAACGCTCTACTAAGCTATCACTTGTGTATGTTTGAGATTGAACATCCAGTAGAATGTTGGTTCTTAATTTTGAAATAATATGAGAGGCTTTAACTTGTACTGTATGTAATTCAAGGTTTATGGAAATAGTGTTTTGTTCAAACAGTAATGTTCATCTGTAGAATTCGCTAAGGTGTATAAACTAATGATCCAGTAGCAAGCTCAAATTTGAAAAACCACATTTTTTTGAAATTTCGGACGCGCTCTGGGCAATTTTTTCAGCGTAACTTTACTAAAAGATTCTCAAACTCAGAACATGCGTATGAGATCCATTCTACTGGAAATCAGTCAGAATGGGAATAATGAAACAATCACCCTCGTCAACAGTAGTAGTAGTAGGTGGCCTTTCTCTATGACTAATGAATGTACTGGTACTTTCATTAATATGTGCTGCTTAGGTACCTGAACATATGTGCTGCATTTTGGAGTTTCCTCTAATCGACAATACACTGGTGGCAAATTTAGTCCTTCTCTCTTTAGTCACAGTATGTTGTGTTAATCATGGCGCTCGCTTTATGCCCGCTTTAGGCTTGGTAGTATTTGGCTGTGGAACTATCAGTTCCAATAGCATATTTTAGTTTTTCCGCCTTAGTAAATGCTTCAGATTATTTAAGAAGAGAGGATATCAAATTTGTCGCCTTACGATGGATATTAACCTCCAATAACCGATACTAAAGGTAGGTCAAAGATTATAAGAAAATCTAGGAAACTATTATCGATGAAAGCTTCCATCAAAGTTAAATATAATGTGATATTAGTGAAGTAATTGAGAATAGTCCTTTGATTCTCTCATAATGGAAGATGGTAATTGTAATTCAAACTGATGAGTGATGGAAGAAAATGAACGGTATGCTCTTGCAGAAATGTAAAGTACCTATTAGAAGGAATCAAGATATTTTTGTTTGATATTATTTCTGAAGAGGAAGCTATCAACCTAAATTTGAATGGCTGTATTTCCTGATGTTCGTAGTACTTTGTTATGAATTCTATTAGTAATTATTATTGTATTTTGGTAATTTTGATAAGGAAGAAGACACCTATCATATAATTTAAACAGACTGAACAAACTAAGAACAATACTCAAAAGATCTTGTTATGAAAAGTTATTCAATCAACTAGTGAATTGAAGTATTGTACTATGGGATAATATGTACTCACCTCTTTGTATATAGGGCATGACCCTGATTATAATAAATTCTATTCTATTTAATCAAGATATTGAAGTAGGTAATGTCTATTTGAGTTTTAAATTAATAAGTATTGATTTGAGTATTAAAAAAAACCTAAAGAATGTTCACTTTATGATATAACTGAAGTTAAGTTTATTTGCATATCCTAGTTTATTTTTTATTCTAACAGCGGTCAATGTACGGATCCATGAATGTCTCGTGAATGTGTGTCTTTAAGCCGCTGAGATGCCTTTGACTGACGGCGGTCCTGGAGGCCAAGCCTTCTTGTGGTTTGCGGTCCCTGTCCCATCTGGACGTGTAGAGATCAACCACCGAGCTTAGATTCACATTGACGAAACAGCTTTGAGCTAACAACTTTTTCCAAATTAAACAAACGTCCCAGGAATTCTGGATGTGGCAGAATGGGTTTCAGTGACCATAGACTTTGAAAAAAGGGGGAAAACGTGAACCATTAAATCAAACTTTAGACTTTGGGGATTAAATAAATTACAGTTCTGTTTTTCAAAAATGTCACATCTTTTAGAGCGGATATCTTGAAAAGTGAAAGAGGTATAGAAAACGTTGTTAGACCAATATTGTAGAAAATTATGTAAGCTTTGATTTCTTGTAGAATATTTATGTCTGTAAAATGTATAATTTTCGAGTTATATGCGAGAAACCGAAAAATGGTACTTTTGAACCACCCCCACACCATTAGCACATGGGGTAGGGGTGGGGACTTTTGATATGTTTACCTCCTCACTACCCTTAACAGAACTGTGGGGTCAAAAATTGTCTTCCAAACTTTTCCCTCTATAACACTTCGTCGACTGGGCTAGATATGTTACAGGTTAAAAGAGAAAGGTGCAATTTTGTTGCTACGCTTGAGTAAATGAGTATTTTCAATGCATGAGAGTGTAAAACTTATGACCATGGATCAAGAAGTATGATCCGATTCTTAATTGGATTATCGTCAAAAAGGATGAAAATTGAAATATTAAAGCTTCCTGAATGCAATATCATGTCAAAAATACTTCAAAAAGGATTTATTTAGGCTTGAATGTTATTTCCAAAAGACCTCACAATATAAGTCCTCAGCAATAATTTGCTCTTCAAAAAATATATAAGTAGATTTTAATGCATCAAAGACTATTTCTATTTTACAGGATATATAAAGATACAATGAGCACTCAAAAATTATTCAAAATAATTAGAAATATTTGCTAGCTTACTTGATGAACATGTAAACTCCGGTAGGTTCCATGGCCCTTGAGATGCCCTTCCAGGAGGCAAGCATGCTGTACTTCTGCTTGGCGGTGAGGGGCAACCTAGGGTCCGGTTTGGCGGGGGCACCACCCCTCTGGCCCCCACCCCCCTCCTGCATGCCCACATCGCTGTCGCCGCCCCCATTGCTACCGCCCCTCTGTGCCAGGGCCAACTTGCCCAACTCGCAGCCCATTGTCCAACTGCCTCCAACCGCCCCTTCACTTCACCACCGACCACCGCCTCGACACCACAGCTGGGCCACTGCTACCTCACTATCAGCCACATGTCGCACGCATTTCGCCTGTAAATAAACAAAAAAAGAACAAGGTGAGAATCTTGAAGGAAACATGTTTGCTCACGTGAGCCTTTGAAATTTTTGTACAACGTAATAAAAGGCATTGGGGATGAATGAGATTGAAATCAACAATAAACACCAGGGCTACCAGGAACTGATCGTAAAGTATAAAACCAGAGATAAATAAGATTTACATAAGATAAATTATATGATATAATATAGCCAAACTCCGATTGGCTATGCATAAAATACGAATGTATATGAAAGAATAAGTTTTCCACCAAAAGCTACTCACACTAATGATTATTCTTCAAGATTGAGGCATCTTCCATACCAGTGGACTAGCCTACAAGAACCCTGTTCATAGAATGTTGCTATCAAATGAGTTTGAGAGGACTACGACGCGCTATTTTGGAGCTCCTCGTTACATTATATGAATATTTTTACTCCTGGAGTTTAAAAATTTAATTTCCCAAGTACAGATACATCCATAATGTGAATATCCTAGCCTTCATTGCTTGGTATAGTTGTTAGATTGATTAGATTGAATTGTAGATAGTGATATTTTCGAGATTGTATATTATAGGAACACTAGGAGACCTGTATAGCCACTACCTCCGTAAACAGAGGTAGTGGTATAGCACACGCAGCGAAGCATGCTTTCAGCAGCCGCACTCAACGTGATAATCTCTTGGTATTATCAAGACTTCCTACATTTGCTTTTCTACTCTGTTATTGATATCAAATTATTTATCTTGAACATTGTATCATGTTGATTTTAATGATATGAAAGAAAGATACCAATAGTAATTATTCTAGTAGGAAAACTTGGATCAACAGCATAAACTCAGGTGTTAATTGTATACATGCAGCTCAGTGTCGTTGAATAAGACTCGTATGTTATTGTTGGTGATGAATGAGTGTCAATGCGCGCAGCCTATTATTCAGCCACATGTTAATCCGACACCACGTGAGAGGTGAGAGCCACGCTTTGTGAGGAAAAAATCGACAACTTATTCGGTCATCGACAGAGTACTGTTTTTAGTCAAAAGCTGACTGCCAATCAATCATCCAGGATTTTTCTCTCGCTTTTTCAGACGATAAATCTCGGGACGTGCCTCACCACACACGGCTCCACGTTCCCCGTTCAAAACAAAAGATTTATGGAGGTGACACTCATTGATCGACGCGTGTTTCACAGACAGTCGAACCGTTTCAAAGAAAATTATCCCAGAGAGATTTCGGCATTCTGATAAGCAACTACGTGGCCTCTACAGCTCTTCAGCTCCGTAGCCCTGTCTACAGTTTGGTATAATATTTTTTTCTAATGACAGAGTCGATGTATTGTTCATTCATTCAGAGCGATAGAGGATTATTGAGAGAATATGCATTCTACGTTGTGGATGCATTCACGTTGTATGCATTCTACGTTGTAATGTACATTGTTTGAAATGTGATTACAATATTCTTCAAGAGACTCACAGAGTTGCTGTAGTTTGGATTCGAACTAAATGGAACACCAAACTCCATCATCAATGGATAATAATAGAAATATCTCTTTTTATACAATTTTGAAGGAGAACAAACAAAAAAATAATAAAGGAACAGTTGGTCATACTTAGTATAATAGACAATATACTTTTCATTTTAATCATTCATTATATAATTTATCCAGTTATTGTCTTTTTTTCTTTAGGGCTACTTTTAATATGAATGAAATATAAATCTCAGTACCTACCCTTTTAAATTATTTTTCATCCGGTTATTATAATTATTCGATTCTCAATTCAACACAAAATCCGCTGAAACTAGTGTCATCCTGTTAACAATCTATTAGCAACGATTTTTCACAATATTTTTAAATTTATTTCTCTGGAGCATGATCCGTATAAAATAGGAAAAAAATGGAAAAATAATATTTTAATATTAATTGGAATGTTCAGAATAAATCATGTTTCTGACAATTCAAGAGTTTTGTCTTGACTTGACGCTAACCAAGGTGATAAATTACCAGAGCCACCTCTAATACAGAGGTATTGGAGGTGGCTATGAAATTACTCTAACCTATTTGTTATTACCTAACAGTAAAAAAGTGATAAATGCTCTCTAAATAATTAGTACCGTACTGTAAGACGTTAATTATTTTTCACTACTTAATTCGTATGGCTTTTTGTTGGTGAGAAATTCCTCTTGTAAAGGTCCCACCTTACTGTTTTCAACTCATAGCTCAAGTATGAGCTAACATAGTTTCAAGTATGTGAAATTTTAATCTGAATTCATACTTAATTACAGTTAGGTTACAAATTTAAATGAGGCCAGAAAAGAGTTATCCAAGGAGCTTATTTACTTGATTCTATCCGAGTTACAAATTAAATGTAATTTAATGTCAATTTGGATGGATATGTTTTTTGTGATTTGAATGTAGTATCATTGTTGAACTGTTTCGAAATTGAAATTGAAATTTTTCCATTGATAATAAAATTTCATTGTTCATTGATAATTAAATTCCAACATTGAACAAGCAACATATTATATAAATTATGCTTCGATGGTGTATGAAACGTCACTTTCATACTGAATGAAAACATGTGGAAATGAATGAACCATTTGATGAGATAATACCCTATAATTTGGTAGATGCCTGTGGAAATTATTGTGCTTTCAAGTAGAATCAGAGGTTTTTTCGTGGACAATGTGCCAATTGTTGGGGCAAATACTACTTCAAGTTTATTATAAGTTGAACTGGAGTAGAATTCTCTACTCAATGGTAGGGCATTGAATACATTGCATGCTCATGAAGTAAGAGCATAATTATCTCCATAGTATGATTTTTGTAAATTAGAAATCAAATACTAAATTATTATTGTGTTGAATCATGTTATTTGCCAACAAATGAGATCAAAATAATAAATTGGGAAGATTTTGTGAATGATTAGTGCCACATTGATTTCTTAAATTTAATCTTCAAGAAAATAAGGATTCTCTTCCAATTCAATCACATCACATTATTCACTAATAATAATACTGTATTCTATCTCTATCATCATTGTTTGAAAATCTAATACAAAACTACCGATACCTATCCAAAACTATAAGTGGACATTTTCAGATTCATGATTTTTCTGGATCTCTGAAGAACCGATTCTATTCATTTTTTAACATGTTCTATTCACATAGTTCAGACCTTAGATTCTGTTTTTCGTACTTTGAAAAAACATACAATAGGAAAACTCCGGAAACCTCAGAAAATTCCTCCATACATTTGATGATATGATCTGATTCAATTTCCTTGAAAAAAAAATAAATTACACCCACTGACAACATTCAGGTAAGATCTAACAGCAACTGACATCCTAAAGCGTTTTCAAGGTGCTCAATTTTTGTCATCCAGTGTTGTGTTCTCTCAAGAGAGATCCGATATTGTGGAGTAAAATGAATCTCATCTAGTCATCATTCTATTGTTGGCACTTTACTAATCAACCTGTTCAACATGTCTATTCAAGAATATGAGCCCATCTTAACGAAATGCTAAATGGTTTGGCTCGCTTTTCACATTTGTGAAACAATTAGAGCATAAGTAGAGATATCCCAAGCTGATAGTCCACGTAGTTCTTTCCTGTGAAGCTTTATGACGCTGGGAGTCTCTCATATTGTGCCGTTCATACACTCTTACCCGGTCAAAACAGTAAAAATCAACAATAATCGACAGTAATCGGCTTGAGATAACAGTATAGGCTGCGACATAAACGCCCTATACCATGGGATATCTACTTACGCTATTGTTTCTCTATTATGTTACTATTAATTAATGTAGTAGTCCCTAATCTACTAAATTTTGTTCCCAATTTGAAAGCTACCAATTTTTTTCAGTATCAAAGTTTTAAACTGATAAACAACATAATTCAATAATTTCCCCTATTGTAGCTAACTGCACAATTATCATAATTTGGCCAAGGAAATTGATAAAGATCAAAATCAAGAAAGAGTTCCCTGCGATTTCCAGAGTTTTCCTATTCTTTATTGGACTTTCCCCTCTTTACCACTCATCAAACTGGAACTGAACAGGTTATACTGTTTCTCATATTTCTCGAGAAAAACTTTATCAAACTTTATCATTATTTTGAATGTTCCTTATCCATGTGGCAGTCCAATTTATTCTAAAAAAATGGTAAGACAGATAGGAGGTGGAAACTCATCTTCATGAATTGAGTTAGAATTACATTGTAATTGAAAATGAGCTTTGCTACTCTATTTCCTCAAGAACCGACACCTCTGAGATCAGTCCTTCGGCAATAATGATGTATCTGACGTGCGTTGCATAAGGTGTGAGAAGGAACCGTACTTTATTGTGTTGAAATTCGAGCTCACTCCCTCATTTTCTTCTTCCTTCAGTCGCTTATTCTCTTTCGTCTTCTCTGTATTCGCTAGCGGCGTTCAAGGATTTCCAAAATAGGAAATGGATTTCAGACAGACATGACATCTATCATCTTTGCACCTTACACTCCTTCTTCTTCTTCTTCTTCTTCTTCTTCTTCTTCTTCTTCTTCTTCTTCTTCTTCTTCTTCTTCTTCTTCTTCCCAACCTTTTCCCTTCATCCATAACATAATCTTCGAAATCCACTCAACCTCTACTTCACTGAAATATGTAGAATATTGTCAGAGTTCAAGATTAATTTACATTGTTTTGTCGACATCTAATTCTGAAGAATGAGTTCGTTCTCAAGTTCACTTATATTTTTGACAAGCTAAAAGTAAGTTATTCTCTCATTAGAATCTCATAAAGTTATTCTACAAAAGTAACCAATTCTTGAATCAATGGAGTTTAAAATATGGTGACCGGAACTTTGGGACCAACTGGAAAAAAGAGGATTTTTTGGACCAAGTCTGGGGTCTGTACCTGCAAGGTGATTAGCAAACAATAGTCGGCTCTTTCGATAGGTATACACGCTTCTGTCACTGAATGAAAGCCATCATAAATTCATTTTCAGAAATATTTCTATATACTGAGTGGATAAACAATCTATTTTTATCACAGACATCTTCAGAAGACCTCTTTTTCAATATGTCATCAGATATAAGTTTATTGATCTAATGAAAACTAGAGATTCATATTTTCCTGATCAAGTAGCAGAAATAATAATTCAACTTTAAAATCTGAATAAATGCATACATGAAGTATATTGAATGAATATTTATATAATGTGGATATTGATATATATTTGAATAGGCCTGCGACTTACTCGCTAATTATTTGAGTTCAAACCCTTGTGTCGAAGAGCAATGTGCAACCACCTGTTGGAGACAACTGATCCTAACTGTAAAAGATCCATCCTCTCTTATGTCGGAACCCTTTAGTCCCACAATGTATTGGTCCCAAAAAATACTGGTCCTAATTTTCCTAGCACCTTAAAATATTAACATTAAAAACAAACGTTTTCGAACAATCTGTGTTTTTTTTCGGGAAGTATTAAATTATAATATTATAATTATATATTATATTTATATTTTATGTATTATAAAATTAAGTATAAATTATTTTTGTGCACTTTTAATCATATTTTGTAAAGAGTTGTTTATGAATTTCGCATGATCTTTTCACCTAACTTATATTCTTTGTACATATTTACTGAGCAATAACATATTTATAGTAAGTTATACGCCTCTTCCACCAAGATAAATCACTTTTGAAATAACTTCTGTTTATCTTGCTATTTGTTTTTTCTCACCTCTGCTTTCTCCCCATAACTCCTTTAGATCATGATACCGTACCTCAATCTCATAATATCATCTCTCCAATTTCTCCATATCAATCTCATCTTCACGTTTCACTATTAATACATTTCCAGCTTTTTCACATTCTAATCTATACTTATCAACGTTTTTCTATGGATCCTAACTACAATGACTGGGGTCATAACTACAATAACTACAATTTTGGGGTACACAGTTCATTTCTTTCCCACTCTTTTATTTCTCCTATGCTATTCTAGTATAGTTATGCATCAAAATTATGACAACTGAAGACTAATGTCACGTTTACTGCAATTTGCAAATAGATTAATGGATTAATTTAATTTAAACTGCTTGGGCATGTATTATATTGTACTTCTACCACAAATTTGATTGAAATATCACGACTGCACTCCACTTGGAATAATAAGAGTGAAATTTCTCATTTACCCGCTGAAAATAATCTGGATAAAACATTATCAATGGTCAATGCACGCGAATTTTCTGTTGCGAGGTACTGAAACGGAACAATTTTCCATACGAGACCAGAAAATTCAATTAAATCTGAAATAGTAATTAGAGCTTGCGTACCATAGATAGCCATCCATGAAATATTGCTTTCTTGTTTTAATACATATACGAACACTTTTGGCAGGCTTCTCTTTCAATTAATAATTACGATGCGACAAATTCACAATATGATGACATTCGTTTATTCAATGCGTTATTTCAAAGCTGACCACTGATTGAAAATTGTCATTAATTCCGAATCAATATTCCATTTTCAACACCAAAATATACAATATATGTTTTGAAATTAGGAGACACATTTCCACTTTATTGTGAATTTTGAGTGGGAGTAATAATTAATTTTTATATTATGAGTGATTAGTGAACTTGATGGCTTTGAATTCCAATTTTGAAAAGCGTCAAGTTTTCTATTTGTTTCATTGTTTCTCTTGTTGTTTGTCGTTCAAGTCAGTGAAACATCCATTTTTAACTCCAAGAAGGAGCAAATTTGTAGTTTTGAATCATATTCTGAAAAATCAATCGTACAAAACTATGAGATAATCCAGAGATACTAGAATAATAATATTATTTTCTCTGGGGCCATCAATAATAGTCTTCATGATTCATATTTATGAGTTCTCTTCCCATCGTATAGCAATAATTCAACAAATAATGTTTTTCACTATTTTACTATTATAATGATAAAATTTATAGAGCTTTTTTAATTGAGTGAAGAGCAAAATATTGCGCAATGAGAACTTATAAATTGAATAACACAATATATTTGAAACGCTTATATATTTTCTCTATCACTCGATGGAAATATTGCATTCTATTGACTATAGCAAAGTTTGATAACTTTTTTGAAAAATAAAATAACTCATCATTCGAATACCGTACTTGAGGCCAAATGCACCATCTACGTTTAACGCGAAACCACGTTTACTTGTAGATCTTACATAATGCACTAGTAAATGCCACCTTCACTTAATTATCCTATAATATTTCTTTTATTGCGGTTAACTTTTTATCTTTCTTCCAAACCCCAAATATATTTTCTCAGATTCATTCTCTGTCTTCTACTCTGTGATTTTTAATTTATTTTTCTGATCATATAATAATATTGTAATATTTATCTTTTATGCCACATAATGGAATTCATCATTCAGTAATTAGGCTACTTATATATTTTAGTGCTTTAAATTACACTTTTGAATT
This sequence comes from Nilaparvata lugens, assembly GCF_014356525.2. Classification (NCBI taxonomy): domain Eukaryota; kingdom Metazoa; phylum Arthropoda; class Insecta; order Hemiptera; family Delphacidae; genus Nilaparvata; species Nilaparvata lugens. The sequence goes on along the minus strand of NC_052514.1, from coordinate 22,551,511 downwards.
TACTTTTCCTTTTTATCTATATTCATTCTTGTTTAATCTATTCATTTCTTCATTGAATTTTTTTATATTGAAAATTAATATCGATACTCGCTGCCAGCACTCAAACTTTGGCTTTGCAGGCAGCGCCAAACATGTTATTTTGTTTTTACAAAGTTGTTTTTCGTGTAGTATATTAAAATATTGATCAATATGTTTTTTCAACTTTGTATCGAGTATTTTTTTTTTTTTTGTTGTGGCGAAATAAAATTTGATTTGATTTTGATAAATGGTTGAATTTATCATAATGTGTTTCATTTGTGGTTTAAACGAGCAGCTGACATTTCCCCTTTTAAACTGAGGATCTGCATACAGGCGGCATTGATGTATAATGAATAGTAGTAACTATTCTAATGATAACATTGAAGCATGCCTCATGGAAACATTATAACGTGATAACATGGTTCATTAAGATCACTTCTCACTCAATAAATATTATTATCAAAGATAGATAATGATACTTCATTATTATGGATTTATCTCAATATTCATTACCTTCTATTTTTCCATGCATTCTGAAAGAAATATTTTTTATGAGGGAGTTTCTGTTAGAACTTCTGAAAGAAATGAGAAGTCAACTAGAATTTTCAGAAGGAGATAGACATTAGTTCATTAGGCGAAAACTGACACGCCTATCCTTGCAATAGGTAGACATGCTTCAAAATTAGACGAAAACTCCCAAATTAATATTTTGATTCTAGGCAACTTGAACGTACATACATCTTGATAACAATGACGTCCAATTATTGTAATTTGCGCCAATATGTTTGTCATAATTGTAAGAGGCTCAACAACCTTGAATAATGAATAGGCCTGCTAACTGCTGGTGAATATTTTAAACAATAATCATTCTCTTTCAATGCTCACATCATACTCAAGTGCTCAGTATTCTAACACGATTCTATTGCTTCAATTAATATTCACGAAGTCGGTTTTCATTTTTGGTTTTGAATTGGATGAATTATTAAGCTTCTCATGCTCCCTCAAAAAAAAACTTATTCGATAACGTGACTCTTGAATGTCTTTTGAGTTTGGTTTAGTTGTGACACAATTTATTTCCATTTTTGGTCAGGAAAAAATCAAATAAAGATGTGAATCAAAATATTCAAGAATGGTCTCAAAAAGTTATTCAAGGATTCAAGGATCCAAATTTTGTTTCAGTGTTGATAAATTAAGGAAATATATCAAGAAGGCTACTGTAAATTGTTATTTCTTAATATTACTCCTTCATTCCTGCAAATTGGAATTTTCCATAGAAAAGTGTATAATGTATGTAATGAAAAAAATGGATAAAAAATAAATAAAAAATGTTCATCGATTGAAGGTCAAGTATACAAGTGCGTTACTCTATGCATACTCTTCCCCCCAACTTTAAATTGTAAAAGTGCTGGTAATTCATTAATTGAAGTAATCAGAAACTAGTTTAGACTATTACATCTTCATATCAATAATTTAGTGAATCACGAAAAACGCTTGTATTAAAATTAAGAGAATATTCAATATAAAATATCATTCCAATCTGGAGAGAATAGAATCACGCAGTTCATTTTGATTGTTGATAATTCAATTTCCATTACATTGTCCAAACCTGCCATGCACATAAAATAATTATGCCATAATCCTAGTGGATTACAAGAATATAATTCTGGAATAAAAAAAACCTGCTTACCGTAAAAATTAGAATGATCCTATGAATGCAATTAACACGTCGCCTAAAAATAAATAACACTTATAAATAATAATATAACACTATAAATAATAATATAACACTATAAATAATAACACTTATTTTTGGAAACTATAATGATTTATACAAACTCCTATTATATCCTATTCAAATTGAGCAATATAAGTCTATTTCGAGAACGAGAGAGCAGCAGTGAAAGTCAAACTGAACTGATACTGTCATAAGGAGTATTATTTATCCCTCGTCAGTAATCACAAACAATTCGTCGTTTTAATTGGACAATCATTGATAGTAATTGGTAAACACTATTCGATAGCCACTAATTTTCCGCACTATTGAATTCAGTGATACGTGTATTTCTACGTGACATAAGGTTGTCACATCTTTAATGCACTTTGGAGTTGTTATCTGGGATAGTAATAGTTCATTAGTCAGGATAGTTTTGTCAATCTATAAATAAATATTGTGATCAATTCCATGAGTATAAACATGTTTTATTCTACTTAGTAATATTCTAATATCAATTTATTGTATTTAATGAGATTTGGCATTGAGCTGTGAAGTCTCTATACCTTTCAATGATATCATAGAATAAGGGAAAAGACGATAAAGGGATAATAATATTCTTCCCAATTGAAGGATGAAGATTCAAGCTAACGTTTTTCAGGGAGTTGCTCTGAATTGCACAAGGATCTGTATACTATAATAGGGATACAAAAGTCATTCAAATGTTGAATAAAAAGGGATAATATTCAAAATTTAACAATTTCTTGAAACTTTTTCTTACATTCCAATCACCTCCGAATGCTACTATGTTCTGAGATAATTTTACCAGAGACCCCCTGGGTTGAAGAACTCGCTCATGAACTGTTGTATTGATCTCTGAGATCCACAACTTGTAATTATACAGAGTTGGTGAGAATTACTATGAGAACATCTAAATATATCTTTCACAAGTATGATATTACAGTAGTAGGTTCCATGGGAATCCTATTCCAATTGAAAAAAAAACTTTCAGTCGCTTCAAAACTTCTGTCCGCCATCTTGGATCCGTCATATCATTTCGAATCCAGCTTCATTTTGAATCCAACTTCATTTTTTCAGATGAGACTTTAATAAGAGATTACATAAATGATTGTAATAAACGGCACTTCATTAGTATTATTTTCAAAACTAGAGGAGCCCTATTACCACTCAACTTCAGGCCGGAAAGACAGGAAGGCACTTATGGATGCTCCATGTGTAATAGTAATGAGTACGAGGATATATTTCATTTTGTAGGTACATGTAAAATTTTGCCAGAAATAAGAAAAAAATGGTTTAATCAATGGATATTGGAAAGGACAGAGGTAATAGAGTATTTAAATGGTAAAAGTTGGAGGAATCTAGTGGGATATGTGAAAGCTGCATTAAAGTACAGAGGGGAAATAATAAATGAGTTCAATTACTGATTTATACCAGAAAAATAAATTGTATAATTGCGAATATTAATTCAGAATAGGAAATTAGGTATTATTTTGATTTCATTCTTTCGATAATATTATAACGCAAGCCTTGCCACATTGTTTGTTTGTATTGTTCATTGATCAATTAATTAATTGTGTAGGCTGTTCAAGATATTATAATTTATTGCTCGTTTTCTATTAATCACCAAAAGTTTACAGTGGTTATTGCTTTTTTTTCTCAACTTCGGCTAACGGCAGAAAATGCCAAGCTAAATGAGCTTAGAACACTTATTGATATCATCAAGAGATACTAATTATTATATATATTTAATATCAATACTGCTATAATATTGTCATGTAAATAAAGTTCTTTTCTTTCTTTCTTTCTCTCTTCATTTTTCAAATAGGAAGGTGGTCATGTGATACATTATTTCGATACATAATTTCAAAGGAAAATTAATGGCGAAACCCACAAATTGATATCTCAAACCGTTTCAATGATCTCATATCTCAACATTTGAAGGTACTACTAAATGATACAAAAATTAAATGAATGAGTATAGTACCTATACATTGGATAATCAAGTGTTAGTGTACACTCATAGTAGCTTCTACTCTTATTTTAACACTTTGAACAAAAGAATTTGTCATAGCAACTGCTATCTCAAGTAGTAATATCGGGGGACCGAGCTTTGCTCTGGAGTTTAAAAGCATAGAAAATTTGTAACGAATGATTGAATTTATAATTTATATTTATTTATCCATTTTCTCAGTCGTACAGTTATTTTATATAGCTATATGAGGAGGCACAAAAGGCTTATGCCTAAAACTGTCCCTTTTCAAATTCATACTACAGTCCAAATCCGAATCTGGGTTAAGCTACTATCACTCATCAAAATAACAATTTATTCACACTTCAAAAAACAAACACATCATCAATTACAAATAGATATACTATGAATTCGATTTAGAATGATATAGCATGTTTGCTACAATTTCATTAATATACTATGCATATATTCTACACTAACAGCATCTAGTTACTATTTTTGACTTTCTGAAGTGAACATGTTCTCTGAAAAAAAGAAAAATGATCGAAAATAAGTTTTTCTTGCTGAATTTTTCTTCTCGTGAGATCAGCTGAATGATCCCACACATGCACTCGTTCACTCACTTCCATTCCCGTATCGACAGACGACAAAATTTCCATCTGTTTTTCCAAGGACGTTTTTATCCTTTTAATGTCCTTCAGCGAGTTATTCCAGGGTTGAGACCTAGTGCAATCGAATTTTCATATCATAAATCTACTTTGTTCCAAATTTTGTGAGAATCGTTAGAGCCGTTTTCGAGATCCGGTCACAGATATATATATATATATATATATATATATATATATAATATATATATATATATATAAAAACATAAAAACATCTAAACATATAAACATAATTTTTTCGTTTAATAGTATAGGATTGATTACGTGTATGTTACAGACAGGCAGACAGACGTTAACGAAATCGAGTTAATATAGAACTTATTATTAATGTTGTTTATTATTCAGCTGAAATCATGTGTCGGCACATAAAATCTGTCTATCTGACAGTCTGTGTGACAACTGCTAAATAATAGCTCCAGCTTCTTTAGATAAATGGAAAAAGAATACAGAAATAGCAAGCAAATAATTCCAGCTTAAATTACTATTACACTAAATTACAAAGGGTTCTTCCAATTCGAATAAGATTCCCGATGAAACCTATTGTCCAATTATGTTTGGAAAATAAAACATATTGGCTGCTTTTTTATAATTCTCACAAACAAGCAAACCAACAGATGGACAACGACTTTAGCATTGAGTCTAAATCAGCTTTTTAAATGGATGAAAAATTCATAGAAATAGCATGCAAATAATTCCAGCTGACTAAATTATAAATCAAAACAATTTTTTTCTTATGCACTTTCAATTTTTTTTATATCCTTAAAAAGGACGAAGGAGTGAGTCAATTTTGTTGTGTAACGATCTTGACATGTAAAATAGTTTGATGAATCAAAATTGATTGATGATGCTTTGTTCAAAATTTGAAGCTGATTGATCAATTCTTACTGTCGAACATACAGACAGAAAACGACTTTGGCCTCTAGTAAGTCGAAAGTGAGAACTTCATTAACGCTCGTTCAATAATTTTCTCTATTTATATCAATAGAAGAGTTAGTCATAAATGCAATCTGGAAGATTTTATCACGAAGTAATAAGTTACTCACTGAAAATGTATCCTTCTCCAGCCTTTATGAACACTTCCATGGAATTTCCTTACTCACTTTCTGATTTATTTCGCACTATCAGTCAGATCACCTAATCAACACTCAAATTCAACTTTGATCAGAAGTTGATGAACTGTCACCTCTTATAAATATGGCTATCACAACACTAACTTATTTTGGTAACTTACTTCAAACAAAATAATAGTTCTGAGATGGTTCTGAGTAGTTTTACATTCACCCTAACTTGTAACACAAAAACCACTTTAAAACTTGTATCAGTCTTTTCGAATTGACTATTTAGGCTCAGAATCTGTTGATATCAATACAACAACTACTGTCATGAAAAGTTTAATCTTAGTTATAAATTATTTTTCATTCATCCATGCAAGAATACCTACTACCTCTTTATAATTAGCACAACACCCATATTTTGTTACATTTGTCGTTGATTTGAATCTAAATTTAACAATATTTGGACTGGCACATAAGATTTATTTGGCTGTTGTTATTTGTGGTGGTGGTATTTTTGTTTTGAATTTTTTATAAAGAGAAATGAGGGGAAGAAATTATAAAGAACGTTCTGTTTTGAGGTGAAAATGTCACCGACGTTGCAATAACAACAGAGTTAGCAAAACACATGTAGAGAGATAAATGGGGATTGTCGTATTAAAAATTTAAACCACAATCAATAAACGGGGTTGCTTTATTAACAGTAGGGATCGCGGGTGATATTTATTGGTGTTTTAGTCGAGATATCACTCACTCACGGCTAGGTTTGTTATCTGGGTTCCCGGGAACGGATTTTCTGAATTTTCTACGTCATGGTGGTATGTATTCAGCTGTGACCTCGCCGTTATTTTTTGTATCGTTGTCACGCGTTTGGGGAGCGTTTGCGTGTTTACCGCGTTCACGACTCTATTCTGACTGGGTCGCTCTTGCCGTGTCCCCGGCTGACAAGCGTTTTCTCTCCTCCTCAAAGCACTTCCACCTCTTCTTGCTCCACCTCAGGACGAGGGGCTCCCGTGCTCCAGGGCTCTAGCACCTGCGCAGTGTCGCTCGCCCCCGCGTCGATACGTTGAGGAGTATCTCGCTCTGTTGCTTGCGGAACAACACGCCAGTTTTCCGGACGCTAAAAACAGGAAGCTCGTTTGATTGATACAGATGGAAGAGAGATAGAAATCTTAACTTCGTCAACCATTCGAAATATGGTTCAACTCTGAGAGGAAGCAAGTGTCCCAACTAGGACACTGGAACTAGACTTTATCAATCAATCCATTTATGTTCAAATGCAAATCTGGAATACCTACTTATCAAAATTAAAAGTCATCATCCATTTATCTGTTAAAAAACAACACTGAGAGAGAAAACAGAAATTTAGGAATTTATTATTCCAAAGGCGTTTTCAAAATCAGGCATGGCCCTTTAACAATCACAAATTCTTAAATTTATTCAAGACGAAAATTGCCCAAAAGAAGGTCCAACAACTTCGGTCCCCACAAAAAAAATCTGCACTTCAAAAAAGATGAATAAAATGAGAATAATTCATTGAGTAGGGAAGTCTTGATGTTCTAGTGAATGTTGACTTATTATATTCATCAAACAAAAAAGTATCAATGAGAGTTGTGAGATAATTGGTCGATTGAATAAGAAGTATGATCTAGTTGCTAGCAGCTAGGGCAGAAATTCAGTTGAATAATCATAAGTGTTAGTTGTAGGAAGATTCAACTAGGAGTAATCACATATTTCTGGAAAATTCTTAGGTTACTGGTCACATTAGATGCACATATGAGCAAGTGCACATGGGATCAAACATGACCAAGCTTGCAGATGCGAAACAAAATCTTGAAAGAGCAATAGGAACACTCACACTAAACGCATGCACTCGCAGAGGGCGTTCAGTGGGCGTTCAGTGTGAGCAGCTACAGACAGCAAACACAACGTATTTCACCTGCATCCAATGTGATCATACCCTTAAGCAAATACCAGTGCCGGTTGCACAAAAGCTGGTTAAAATTTTAATCGTGATTAATTTCACGAGAACTAATCAGAGAAGGCCTTTATGATAAGACAGCTTCTCTGATTGGTTCACCTGGAATTAATAACGATTATTATTCAACCGGCTTTTGTGCAACCGATACTAGGTCTAGCAGCTGCTGCTACGTCGGTTTTTATCCACATGCATTGAACGGCTGTTAGGGTGACGGAATATTTCTAGTTCCACCCAGGATATACCGGTATCAGGCTATTCTCTATAGAAGGCAGTGGCATGGCCGAGAACGCTGTTCTCCTGTCTTTCTCCACTGCCATTAAAACGTGGACATCACATAAAAATGATTGGTGAGCTAATTTCCTTGTTCTGTTCTCATCATACATCATACTGGGAGAAAATAGTTATTTTAAACATTTTTTTAGAATACAATGAATACGCCTATTCATATTCTATTCATATGAGATACAAATCTGTTATCTCATCCACTTTGTTAAACGAACTCAATGAGAAGGAAAGGGATTTATCCTATGAGCTTGAAATATTGTAAAAACTATTAATCACTCAACTTTGACAGTAGACGAAGGTGCTTACGTTACGTTCTCCATCAAGGTTGTTATCTAATCAAGTTTGCTCAATGATACTACTTTACCGTTTATTCTATGAGTAGAGTTATAAATTATGGTACTTCATTCATATTGGATAAAAATCTGTAATCCATCCACTTTGTTCAAAGATTCCAAAATTATAATTTGTATATTATTTCATTATTGGACAGTGGACAATACCTCTCAAAACCGTGATTTATTTTTGAATGATAATTACTGAATTAATTTCAATAATAAAACCATCATTGAGGTTTGGAGCAAATGAGTAACGTGAAGCATTTATTTATTTATTCAACTTCCAACGGTACAACACCAATTTTACAGGAAAAATAACAGATACAAGTACATTGTTACAGAAGTAAGTAGCGTATCAACTAAGCCTCCTGTCTGCACTGATCAGGAGTGACAGATGGTAATGGGCAGAGCGGCAGAGGAATTGTCCATCTAGACAGGGTCAGGGTGGGCCGAATGCCGACTCTCAACCCTGTTGAATGACAGGGTTGGCATTTCCTTGCAGACGCTGCGTTGCGGACAATCTTTGGCAAAGCACCTCCACCTCATCCACAGCCTCCGGAGGCCTCAGGCTGTCCAGGAAGGGCTTGGTGAGGGAGAAAGGGTTTGACTCTCCCTTTCGTCCCTCACTCATCCAACACCTGGTGACCAGACAGAAGCTCCTCTTTCATCTACTCCCTCATCTTTTAATAAACCTCTTATCTTTTACCTGTTCATCACAGTTTTTCTCTTGCTTTCAAAAGCCACTCTCACTCTCTCTCTCGCTCTCGCTCTCACTCTCAAACTTTCCATCGTTCAGATTGTATGTTATGGAAAAGACATTTTTTCTTCCAAAAGTTATCTGTTCAAACTCCACTAATTCATTAAATTACATCACAATATAATCATAGTCATAGTAATTTGGTTGAAATCCATCTTGATGCCGATCTTCAATTCTATTTTCAATTTAAAGTGAAATTCATTGATTAGCTATTGTAGATTAGTCTGAATTAGCCCTATTTTGAATATAATTAGTGTGGGAACCAGCATTTATATTGTACGAATTAACTTAGATTACCTCACACATAAATAAAAAAGATCGTTTATAATCTCTGATTTATTATATCTTTGACCATCTCTCATTATTTATCTTTCGTTCAATGTCTCTTTTTCTTCAAGAAGAAATTATATTGATATGTGAGAATATTAATAAAAGTGTCGATAAATTACTATACTGCCCGGAGAATACTCCATGGATTAAATCCGTCTGGTGGAGAGTAGTAAGCAATCGCAAAAATAGCTGGTTATTGTAATCTACCGCTTAGTAGAATCTGGTAAGCAGTTCGGGAGAAGGGTGAGAATTGGGTGAGAGAAAGAAGCCCCTCAACTCACCGACTCCTCACTCTCTAAAACGAAGAAAGGACAATAATTCTCTAAAAAAAATTATGTCTCCTTCAATCCTTGTGTTTCCGAGCAAAGTGATCGTATTGAGAATATATCGCTAAGTCTCTGTTAATAATTGTGGAATCACAAATATATTAAGAGTGTGCAAAGGCTAAAAATAAGCTTTCTACTCGTGATATTTTTCAAAGTTTTTCGATTTGTATATCATTAAGCTATCAAAATGGGAAAGTTTTCTCAGGAAAACATTTTTTTCCGATCATTACTTTTTGAGATATGAGCGCCTGAATTTTGAATTTTCGGGACAGAACATTTCAAATTCGGTAAGATATAAATCCATGAGATTTATAGAATGGATTCTTCATGGTATTGTTGATCTAGTAGAACAAAAATTTTCTAAAAATATCCATTTTTAAGATAGTTATTCAATTTACTAAAAATAACCAAAAATCCTTTTTGTTGAGTTATTTTTGGGTAAATTGAATAACTATCTTAGAAATTGATATTTTCAGAAATTTTTTGAAGTCTTAGATGTTTAGTACAGTAGTAATTTTTTGGTAGAGTATGTTTGTAGGTAAAGAAAGTATTGCTTTCCGAAGTAATTCAATTCAAGATAGCGGTTAAAATGGCGAAAATTATGTCAAAGACAGAGTTTTTCGCGATTTCGAGACGAGAAATATCATCTAGAAATTTTAATCAACTTGATCAAAATAATATGATTTGTTGACATGACCTGTTATATCATTCTAAATATTAGAGTATATCATAATTTTCACAGGTAATCATTATTTTACAGTTTCAAGTGAGTGTTATTTTGTTATTCAATTTGGTTTGTAAACAATCTAAATTGTAACTTCTCTGTTCAAATGTTTGGACTGAAAATTGGACCTGAATTCAAGTGTATGGAACATAACCTGCTTTTTGGAATATTTTTATAGTGTATAAATCAAATTTCAGAGAAGAAACAGTTTTGGGCTGTCCCTGTTAGTCCTTCCCCAATCATTTTAAAAAATCGTGTTCTATTTATCAATAGATAAATAACGAGCGAAGCTCGATGCCCTGATATTAACCAGTGCACAATATGTTGTTTTAGGAGTAAATTTGAGTATCATTTCAAGTTTTAAAATTTTCAAATATCAATACAGTATTTTTCAGTTATGAGTGGTGATTTAGTGAAGTATTCTTATTCAATTTGGATTTCAACTTTTCTAATTTCTAAATTCCTAGTTTATAAATCTTTTGGACTCTAAATTGGATAAAAATCATGAAGTGTAAACATAACCTATTGTTAATTATTGAAGACTGTAAAAAACTAACAGATTTTGGTGAGAAGTCTGTTAGAAAAATAGTAGGTGAAGGGAACGGAATTTGGCACTTACTTTGTTGTCCAGCGAGGGATTTTCAGGGCACAAATAACGTCGCAAGCAGTGGACGTTCGAGACGGCAAGGGTCTCCACGTAGACGGCACGGTCTCGTTGAAGAAGAATAGAGTCAGCACGGGTCTCGAGCTAGCTCACGGAGCCGGCATGGCGTAGAACCATACAGTAGAACGTTCAGTCGTGCACTGAGTCGCAAATTGCGTAATGCCAGGAATGGGTGGGAAAAGCAAAATAGAAAGAGAAATAAGAGAGAGAGAGAGAAGTAGGATTGAACATACCACCCACCGAAATCAATCTTGATTTCAAATATATTATATACACAAAAAATGTTAAAGTAAAAGTTATAACTTAGTAAAACAAGAAATGAACGAAAAATTAAAAGCTTCTTGCACAAGTATGAAATTCTATACATTAAGAGGACATACCTTCACTACAGGTCGAAGGTAAGTCCCAGTTGTTGTTCCAAGTGTAACACAACTCTTACTACTCATCATCTCCAGGATGAGTAGCAAGTATACGCCCCAATTGCCACTTTCGAAGAGGGGTTGGCTCAACTAAATAAACAAGATCGTCTATCTTAACATTAGGGGTGTCTGTGAACCACTTGTTTCTTTGTTGTAATGTGTGAAGGTATTCACGTGACCAACGGTTCCAAAAATGCTGGGATATTTTAGATAAGTGCTGCCAGCGGTCAAGGTAATTATCTGGTGATTCACTAAAGTCTTGTTCAGGAGGAGCTATGAGAGGTAATAAAATAATAAAATGTCCTGGTGTAAGGACATCCAATACGGTGGGGTCAGCTGAAAGGGGACACAGTGGTCTAGAGTTTAGAACAGCCGCAATTTCAGTCAAAAAAGTGAGCAGTTCTTCATAAGTAAAGGAGCGGTCATTTATTACTCTATAGAGATGATGCTTTACTGAACGAATACCACGTTCCCCAAGTCCTCCTGTGTGAGGAGCTGATGAAGCATTGAAATGCAGCTTGGTTCCTCTCATTGCTAATTCAGCTTCAATAGAATCTGAAGAAGAATCTAAGAGATCATAAAGCTCATTAAGGCATTTACTGGAGCCCACAAAATTGGTTCCACAATCGGTGTGTACAAAACGATCGAATGCAGCTAGGAAAGCGTCAGTTGGTAAGTGAGACACGAGTTCAATATGAACGGCTTTCGTAGAAAAACAAACAAATAGAGCAATATAATTATGCTTTTGAGACTTTTGCATTACGACGCTTACTCTCTTTTATGAAAAATGGACCGCCAGAGTCAATTCCTACGGTTATGAATGGACGGCCTTGTATAATCCTGGATTCAGGAAGGTCTTTCATAATAGGGTAATTGGGCTTTGCACTCAATTTGAAACAATTGATACATTTTGACAATCGTGAAAAAATGGCATTCCTTGCTGACACAATCCAGAATTCTCGAGCAATTAGAGATTGTAAGGCACTTGGTCCAACGTGCAAATATTTCAAGTGATAAAAATCAATTAGAAGATTAGTGAAATGGCAGGATTTTGGTAATAAAGCAGGATGCATAGACGACTTAGGAAGATGAGCATGCTTCAATCTTCACCCCACCCTCAGAACACCTGTCTCATCTAGGAAAGGAACCAGCTTTTGTAGAGAAGGGTTACAATTTTCTCCATGACTTATAAGATTTATTTCACCAAATAAATGTTCTTGCTGGTTGACTTTGATGAGGAAAGTCAATGCTTGCTTCAATTCAGAACATGAGAGTGGTCCAGAGAGTCGTTCTTCTTTAACTGCTCTCAAATTGAATTTAAATCTCAAACACCAAGCAGTAACTCGTAATTTAGAAAAAGATGAAAATCTTTCAATCACATCCCATGAATTCGAAGTAGTTAAAAGAGAGCAAACAGTTGTATTCTGCTTCATCTCAGGTAAGTCCGAGATAGAGTGAGTGACAGTAAGAGTCAAGCGGCCAGTCATCCAGTGGTTTCAACAACCAGCCGTCGGGTCCATGCCACCAAAGAGTGTGATTCAATAACTCATTGGGTAACAAACCTCACGAAGCACAGTCAGCTGGATTTGATGACGAAGCAACATGATACCAACAAGAGGGAGGAATAGTATCCTGAATTTTCGTAACTCTCGTAGCTACAAACGTTTTCAGCAAATGTGGTGAAGTTCGCAACCAACCAAGAACATTATTCGAGTCGGAAAATGCGTATATTTGAGAAATGGGAATGACATATTTGAAAACATTCCTCGAGTACTCGAGAAGACGACTCAGTAAGAGAGCACCACATAATTCCAAACGAGGAATCGATATCGTTTTCAAGGGGGCTACTTTAGACTTGGCTAGAACAATACTTGAGGTAATTTCACGACCATGAGTAACCAGATAAACAACTGCTGACAGTCCCTTCTCTAAAGCATCAGAATACCCGACCAAAAATGCCTTATCAAAGTCAGCTTGTGAAATCCATCTGTGGATATGAAGTTGTTCAATCAACGGTAATTGTTCACAATAATCATTCCATTCTTTCGAGATATATAACGGTACATTCTCATCCCAATCAATACCTAAACGCCACAGATGTTGAATTAAGCATTTAACACGAAAAATAAGTGGTGATAGCCGCCCATAGGATTGTACGAACGAGCAAAGTGAGAAAGAACTATGCGTTTTGTACAATGAGACTCAGAGTGTGTAACCTTATAGGAGAAGGAATCGAGTGATGAATTCCATTTAAGTCCCAAACTTTAATTACCTCATTGCCGTCGTCGTCAATACATAGTGGAGTTTCGATAAGCTCAGTAGGAAGATCAGCTAATAATTCAGGAATATTGCTACTCCATTTCCTCAACTCAAAACCGCCTTTAGAGAGTAGTGATACAATAGAGTTTTTCAAATCATGAAGACTCTCCTTGGAATCAGACCCAGTCAAAATATCATCGATATAAATATCGTTTGTGATAACTCGACTAGCTTCAGAACAATTAGAACCTTCATCTATTGCAAGCTGGTGCAATGAGCGCTGCGCTAAATAGGACAAAGAACTAAGCCCATATGTAATCGTATTCAAATGATAACATTCAATCGGTTTGTTAGGTTCAGGCCTCCAAAGTATGAGCTGAAATACACGATCCTCCTCACGAATCCAAATTTGTCGAAACCTTTTTTAGATATCAGCAGTGAATACAAATTGATAAAATCGAAAACGACAGCAAATATCAACTAGGTCTATATCTCCTTGAAGTTCAGGACCAGGATGAAGAATACTATTAAGAGATTGCCCATTAGGTGGTTTTGATGAACTGTCAAACACAACTCTTAATTATGTAGACGAACTTGTCTCTTTCAAAACAGCGTGGTGTGGGATGAAATATTTTTTAGAATTATCAGTTGAGAAAGTAGATTCAATACGAGTCATGTGACCCAGTTGTTCATACTCTCTCAAGAAATCATGATAATCAGCCGCAAGTTTGGGCTGCTTAGCGAAGCGTCTCTCCATTGCCAACCAATGTGAGAGAGCATGTGAGTAAGAATCGCCTCAAGAAGAAGGCTCAGCTTTGAAAGGTATCGGAACAACATATTATTTTCCATCTTCAGCACGGGAAGAATTAGTGATAAATATATCTTCACAAATCAAATCATCTGGATTTGATATAGGTTTAGTGGGAGGCTCTTCAATTTCCAAAATCTTTTCAAAGTTGTATCAATAGACTGTTCATGAGTACAAAGATGAGTCGTAATAACTGGAAGAGCAGACAGTGAGAGTCGAATTTCTCCAGTAATTACCCACCCAAATATACTGTGCAAGGCTGATGGGACTCCATCACCACCTAGGATCCGTTGACCATAATACAGGATTGGGGATAAATCAGCAGCAATTAGAAAATCAATAGAAGCAGGTTTGTCATAATCAGGATCAGCAAGAATCAAGTGATTGAAACGATTACAAACCTTACTAGGAATAATGGAAGAAGGCATTTCACTCGTAATCTATGAGAGAATAACAGCTTCGGTATTCAATATTGGATTATTAGAGATTCGTGGTTTGATTGTGCATGAAGACGAACCTTTGATATTAGAAATGAAACTCTGACCTAATCCAGCAATGGGAAAATCACATTTTTTAACCGTTAAACCAAGTCGTTGTACGCAAGAAGCAGTGATAAATGAAGTTTGAGCTCCAGAATCAATTGCGCACGCACTGGGATATATTCTCAGTGTGAGCTCTGAATATGTACAATCGCAGTACCCAGCATTATAGTACTTGTACTAGGAATCGAACCATCACTGTGTAAACCAGCAGTAGGTGAATTGTTTACAGTAGGTTGACGCTTAGAATTCGAAGTAGAAATAGAGCTTGATTTGTTAGAAGAATCCTTATCCTCAAACACTGCAGTTGGATGCATTGTAGTGTAATGACGTAACGAACATATTGAACAACAGTGTGTGGAAGGACATGAATTGACCATATGATTTCCTCTCAAACAATTGAAAGAATGTTTCAAATCTCCGATAATATTCTTGCGTTGAGTTCGAGTCATTTTAGAATACTTAGAACAAAAATAGATAGAATGTTCTCCAGATTTACAAACAGGACACATTTTACTAGTGATTTTATTCTCACTAATTTGGGATTGCGGTGTTTAACGTTAGAAACACGGAAACAATTTGAACTTGAATCTAATTCCCAAGAGCTTCCTAGATTTGAAGTTTTAGTTAGATTCATTCAAAAACAAGTTCATGCTCTGGAAGTTTCAACGAATTATCATGATAATTCAAGATCATGGAAGTCATCTGATAAGATTAATTATCAATGTAATACTCCAAAAAGGTGTTTACAGTCACAGCCCATGATACTTCAAATTTTAAAATACATTCACCAGAGCATGAACTTGTTTTTGAATGAATCTAACTAAAACTTCAAATCTAGGAAGCTGTTGGGAATTAGATTCAAGTTCAAATTGTTTCCGTGTTTCTAACGTTAAACACCGCAATCCCAAATTAGTGAGAATAAAATCACTCAAGTTGTCAAAGCTTTCAAAGCAACAACAGAGTCTTTGAAAGTAGAAAGAAATTGATTGAAAGCTGCAACGGATTCCCTTTGAATAGGTTTGAAAGATAGAATAGTTTCCAATAAATTGGAGCCTAATACACGATTATTTTGATATCTGGTTATTAAACTATTCCAGACAATTCGATAATTTCGTAATTATCGCTAGTCAGCGGTAGGCTTCTAACGATAGATAGTGGAGGTCTTGATAGTGCTGACAAAAGATAATGAAATTTCTCTACAGGATTGATGGAATTATTCTTCTTCAATGTTGTTTTCCATCACGAACTGCTTATTATTAAATCACTTTTTGCTATTAGAAAAAACGACTAGCAGTCAGATATTTTACAATAAATGAATTAATCACTCACTGTGACAACGAGATCTTTCGGCAGGGCCGCCATCTTCTTGGTTGTACTCATAGACAAGTAGAAGGATAGGATGGCAATTTTTAGTGTGCTGTTGGTGACTATTGGATTAGTGTCTGTTGGTGCTGTTGGTGTCTATTGGGTTTGTTGTGGCTGAGAAGGTAATCAAAGAGGATGTGGGATTTAAAGTTGGTTTGTTCGTTTAATATGCATTGTCTATTGCTTTTAAATTGGGTGTATATCTCAAACTGTTCTATTGTGTCCAATTCTGGTCCTTTGATTTTTATGTGTATGATTTGTAGATCAGTACTTATGTTTGTGTGTTTGTGATTTTCTTGAATTAGGTGGTCGGCAAATATAGATTCTGTTTTTTTTTTTAGTCCCTGGATATGTTCCTTGTATCTTTGATTGAAAGAACGGCCAGTCTGTCCGATATAGAATTTATCACATTCAGAGCATTTTAGCTTGTATATTCCTGAGAGTTTGAGATTTTTGTTGTCTTGAATCTTTTATATTTTATTGATTTGCTTGTAGATTTTATTTTTTGTTCCAAATGCCACTCTATACCCAGATTTTCTAAACATACTTCCTATTCTGTTGGATTTGTTGTTTATGTATGTCAGTGTTATGAACTTTTCTGTTTTGTCCTTCTCTTGTTTTTTATTTTTGATTTTTTGGAGTAGCTTGTCGATTAGGTTGTGTTGGTATCCGTTCTGTGTTGTGCTAAATATGTTATGGTATTGAGTTCTGCAGGTGAGAGGGGGATGGTTTGAAGTCTGTGTAGCATAGATAGGAAAGCTGAGTGTTTATGTTGAACAGGATGATTCGAGGAGTTGTGGATAAGGGTATCTGTCATGGTTGGCTTCCTGAATATGTTGAAGGAGTGTTGTTGGTTGTGTTTTGTGATACTTAAATCTAGGGATTATTCTCATGAATCAAAGCTTTGTATTTATCTCAAAACAATGGCCAGCTCTGTAAGGCCTCTTTCACACGATAGGAGACGTGCAACTTGAACACTGAAGGCCTCTTTCACACGGCAGAATCCTGGCTCCTGAATATCATATGATGGAAGATCATATTTCATATTTCGCAGCTCTCCTGTGCTTTCACATGGGGATCTTACAAATAAGCCGACGGATCTAACAATTACGCCGACGTTTGCTCAAAGTATGACTCATCACTTCTTCTCAAAGTCTAACTTCCTTAAAAATATAGAAGATAGAAGATTTCTGATTTCGGATTTGGATTCAGCGACCCCAAATTCTTTAAGCATGAGTCCCATTTCCAAAAATACCCAAAAACAAGGAAGTTATAGCTGTTTTTAAAATAGCTTTCCATTATCATATGATAAACGTACAAAGATAACAATACGAAGAGACAGGCAAAGGTTTTAAGAAGTTTTCAAACACCTAAAAAGTTTAAACATGAACATTTTTAATTTTTAAAATTTCAAAAAAATTAAACTTTGAACAGATGAATCCAAATATGAACTCATAAATCATCTCCACTCATCACCCAATAAAATACGATTTATTAAGGAAAAGGACAAGTAAACTCCACTGAATTTCGATTGTCATTCAACAATCTAATTTATCAGGTTCAAATAGTTGAATATAACTCCAAAATACCAGTAAATATTTTTTTGCAACAATCAGAAAAATCTATCATGAACATACAGTATAAACATTGTGGTGATCTGAATCGATCTATGACAAATAGGAACTGAAAGAATAGAGAATGTCATTCCATTCCACCTAAAATGAAACTGATGTCTGTGTTTGTACTAGAACTGCTGAGTGGATAATGCATACTGAGAAAGTCATGACCAGCCTGGCGACTTTGATGCTTTTGACACAGGAATCTCGTTTTATTTTTATCAAAGAATGGAAACTGTGTGTGTGTGTGTGTGTGTGTGTGGTGTGTGTGTGTGTGTGTGTGTGTGTGTGTGTGTGGTGTGTGTGTGTGTGTGTGTGTGTGTGTGTGTGTGTGTGTGTGTGTGTGTGTGTGTGTGTGTGTGTGTGTGTGTGTGTGTGTGTGTGTGTGTGTGTGTGTGTGTGTGTGTGTGTGTGTGTGTGTGTGTGTGTGTGTGTGTGTGTATACACGATATCTCATCTCCCAATTAACGGAATGACTAAAATGGCGAAAATGTTGTCAAAAACAGGGTTTTTCGCGATTTTCTCGAAAACGACTTCAACGATTTTGATTAAAGTTACACCTGAAATAGTCATCGATAAGATCTATCAACTGCCGCAAGTCCCATATCTGTAAAAATTTCAGGAGCTCCGCCCCATCTATGCAAAGTTTGATTTTAGATTCTCAATTATCAGGCTCCAGATACATTTTAGTAATTATTACATTCAGTAACATTTTCACCTAAAATTAAAAATAAGCTCGAAATTCGAGAAAATGTGATTATCCAATTGCAAACTGTTGGCAACTGTTGATTCTATTAAATGATTCACTATGAAGAGATAGCAGACCTCGTGTGTCTCCAGCGTTATTGCCCTGTCACCAGCTGGCTCAAATCTTTGAATAGTAGACTTGAGATGCGCGGGAACACTAGCGTCAGGTGATCAATTCCTATAACGGCAAGGAAAGTTGTGTGAGTGCGCCACACCAGATTTTTAAAGTTAGAAGAGTGGCTGCATGGTATGCATTGTGTACCAAATTGTATGCTAAAGGCTGGCAATTTACAAAATTATTTGATTGAATTATTTCAAACGAAAGCAGCTGATTGCCTCTAGAAAGGCTGTAATAAAACACCGCTTTTATTATTCAAGGCGAGGTTGTCATTTTCACTATTAATCTATGATCATCTGGCTTGCAGTTGCTGAATCTTTCAATCGTTCTGTATTTTGAATAATTTTTGTTGATCCCAGCTATTTATAGCATAAATAGCGGCACAATTATATTCAGCCGCTATCCTTGACTTTGAAACTCCTGAGAGACCAAAATACAATCTTCCGAATACGTTTGACTATTGGAAAAATAATTTCAATTATTTCTGAGAAACTTTCTCGCTTTCACCACCCACTTATCTTTTGAAACAAAAAAGTTTCCAGCATGTCGAAAATTTCATGTTTTCTGCTCGAAATGTATCGACATTGACAAACATGATTAAAATGATCCAGACACCAATAGGAAGGAGACATTTTCCCCGTTCATTTGATATAAAATTATCACGCATTACGACGCTACATGATTCTGAGAGAAGTGATATTCAAAAGAAAAACAAATCTTCGCGATGGTTCCAATTTTATCATAAAAGTTAAATTTCCTTTTAATCCTTCAACCCTGAAAATTTTCTAGCACTACTAGGATATCGGGGATGATATTATACATCCAATTCTGACGTTGAATTGGAAATTTGAGAAAGATGCAATTTTACACGATTTGGCAACCCTGTAATCTCTTCGGATGGAGGGCCAAGTCTCAACTTGTTTTACACAAACTATAGTAGACAGTCTACTAGCTTTGGATAGATTTCACTTATAATGAAAATAGCTTATATTACTCATATCACTAAATAAATAATAAAATTTACTCATATTACTAGGTAATGGAAAAGTCTACAAATTTCAAGCTGAAATTTTTAAAATATTAAATTAGCCTATTTAGTCTACATAGTTGAATCCATAAATTCAGCTTAATCTGTCGATTGCGAGCAACTTTTTTTTCATGTTTCCTGAAACTTTTTTCACGAAACGCGTTTCTCCGGTGTGCATCCCGCCTTAGGGTTCTGAATCAGCGATTTTGGTAGCAAAAACTCATAACTGGGTCACTGTTATTGAAAAAATTGATTACACTTCTTACTACCTACCTCAGCAACTTTTAGATTTGAATGGATTATCAAATTTAATTGATTAAAACATGTTGAAGAGATGATTTCAGGCTTTTCTCCCTTTGTGAATAATATTATGATAGATTCAATGACTTTAATATAATGTTATTCCCAGAACACAATAATTATTAAGCTTTTATGCTTCAATAAGTTATATCAATAGCTTGCTATGAATAAATATTACTCTTCAATGTTTGTTTCCATTACGAACTGCTTGTTAATAATCACTTAATTTATAACAATCGAATATTATTCATATTCCACTAAATGTTTATATCCTACAGTTTTACTGTTATTTTTATGGGTATATGTATAAAATAATTCTTGTGAATTTTTAGTATCTATTCATAAAATTTAATAAAATTATAATAATACTAAAAGTTGGTGAATAAATGTCAACGTCGTGGATATAAAATTCGTTATCTTCAGTCTACAGGTAGCCTACTGCTTATAATATAATAATTTAGTGTCCTCAGTCGAGTCGCAAAGAAATTCAATGAATTATTGATTCAAAATTGAAAGGAAGATTGTCAGTAGTGATGTCACTGATTGGTAACGCTTGCGTGTTTCTCAAATTTTGGTATTAATTTACTACTGACGAGTAATCAACAATAAAAAATAATAGTCCAATGATATTCATAGTTTTAAAATGGAGAGTTCTGTGGGAAATTTCCATGTTTTGAATTAAGTCGTGTGGTACGTAGTGCAATAGATTTTCATTCTAGTCCTCAATAACTAACGGTACCGTACTCATTTTAATTAAGTACCGTACTTACATCTAATTTATTCCCAATTTTGTTGATTTTATAAATAATTGAATAGCTGTTTCTTATTCTAATATGATTCTATTGTTGTTCAGACTCAAAAATTAAATTCATCATTATTTTTCTTGAACGTGACAGTAATTTATTATTAGTTCTATTACCGTACAGTAACAGCTACTGCTTGAAAATGTTAAGCTTGTTTGAAACTCCCGCTTTAAAAAATCAACCAATAGATGTTGCGCACAATCGTCCAATCATAGAAAGACACAAAACCTTTTCGGCTTTGGCAGCCGATGGCATTCAGACAACACATGGTTGTTTCTTGTTACGTGGTGTTTTAGTCAATTCTTTATTTATTGATGTCCATGTTTTACTAATTTATTAAGGTAATTAACTCAACTATTTTATGTTTTATTTTCAACGAAATTGATACATATTCCAGCAGGTAGGTCAGCTATTAAAACATAAACGTACACTGTTTTGACGCTTGCAATTTTAGGCTATGTTGAATAGTACAAACCGTTTTTGTTACAATACGTTACTTTTCTATTTATTATAACTTTTCAGCAATTTAATTATCGACTTACTAATGAAACTATGTATTGGAATCTTTAATTTAAAAAAAAAATGCTGCTTCTTTCTATTAGTATTGATCTTTCTAGTGATTCAATAAAATAAGGTTAGCAAGCTGTTTTATCTAGGTTATTAAATATTACATGGACTTTTTGAATGCTGTTTACCGTAATATAGAGATATTTTATTGATATATCGGTCGTTACTCAAGCCTAAGTATGTTTACAGTTTAGTTGACAGTGCTGGCAAACTACTACGATAATGATAGTTCTTCACACCTTCAATACATTGAGTTGAATATGCTATGGTATCTACTCGATTTCTAATATCTATGTGCCCATTCAATGTTGTAAAGATAGTTATAACTATATTCTAATACAATCTGCATTTCTACACGTATCAAAATTAGTATTAAATTTCATCTTCTGAATTAAATTTATGCCCTTCAAAGTGCCGGCTATTAATTTGAGCCTTACCTCAGTCAGTGAATGCAGTTTTTCTCTTACCTGACATGTTCATTCTGGATAAGTACTCTAAGTTAATAGTATTTTCTGTCCAGTTTCCAATAATATGATTATTTTTACTTATGATCTTCATTTGAACGTTAGAACCGACTAGAGATTAATTTTCTTCTTTCAACATAGTAAGCCATTTCCATGTTAAGTTTTTTAGCCTATCCAACTTATTACTTTGTACACGTTTTTATACGTATCCTGAGCTTTCTTTGCTCTTTTATGGGCTATGCATCAATTTATCTATTTCAAATAAGCTAAGTACTGCGTCTATTTATGATTTCAGAATGACTGGTTCAGTTTGGTGGAGTATCGTATCTCTAGTCTTCATACTTTGCACAGCGCCAGTATGGAGCGTTTCTGTTATGAGTGTAGATCTTGGCACAGAATGGATGAAAGTTGCTATAGTTTCAGTAAGTATCAAAAACATAATTAACTAGATCAGTAGGCTAAAAAATCATGGATAATAGCCTACATTACTACGTAGTTGGAAAAAATATTGAAATTGAGCTATTGAAGAAAAGTAAAAGAATTCTTCAATATTCTATGTATGACAAATTGATAAAAATGTAAAATTAATAAGAATGATGTGGAAAACCACTGAATTGATTGTTCGGTATTAGTTAAATCTATGTTTCATATTTAAAAATGAATCAAAACCTATATGAGGTGAAATTAATGATTCTTAATTTAACTTAGGTATAGCTTTCTCGAAAGGTTCCATACTATACAGCGCGAACACATCGAAAGCCTCAAATACAAAATAGTTTCAAATTATTTTAACTTGGTTATACATAATGTTCTGAAAAAATGTGACCATAAGTCAGGGCGTGATTCCTCACATAAAAAGAAGAAAAAAGTTTCAATTAACATAGGCTCGAAAATGCTTGGTTACCAAGTTATACAGAGTGGAAGATTTCGTCTGAATTTCTTTGCCCCTGCTGAAACGAAGCCCTACAGGTATTTGTTGGCTGTTGATTAAGATGTACAATTTAGCGTACTTTATGTAAATTTAACTGAGAATTTAAATAAATTGTTTTCAAACCTGTAGCTACAGTAATTTTCAAGATATGTGACGAAATACGCGAAACTTGGTCTTGAAGAACAAGCTCCTTCAAGGTTTGAAGCAGATTTACTATGTTAAATGTACAATAAATACAAAATATTTTTTTATAGAACTTGTAGTAAATTTAATTTTGAAGAGAAAGATGTAGAATAAGAGATTGTCAGTTCGGTGTAAGGGTAAGCATTCCTGACTGGCAATTGGGAGGTACCGGGTTCGATTCCCGGGCTGGCAAATAATTTTTGGATATTAGTTCTCATCGAATTTCCATCTAGTTGTTAACCCTGTTGTCAATGTCTGCAGTAGCAGAAGTCTTCGGGGTGATTTACAGCATTTATTTAGGATTTTGGTTAAATAATAATCATATATTAATTAGCATTTGAATAAATGCATTCTCTATTTAATTCCATCTGTGCTTGAAAAATAGTTCATGTTTTGTATGTAATAAAGGATTATTTTTTAAGATTGCGTTTGTCCATTATAGACTTATTCTACATCTTTCTCTTCAAAATTAAACTCTTTACAAGTTCTATAAAAGTTTTTTTTGTTTTTATTGTACATTTAATATAGTAAATCTGCTTCAAACCTCAAAGGAACTTGTTTTTCGGGACCAAGTTTCGCGTATTTCGTCACATATCTTGAAAATTACTGTAGCTACTGGTCTGGAAACGGTTTTATTCAATTTCTCAGTTCATTTTACATAAAGTACGCTAAAGTACTTGGACATCTTAATTAACAGCAAACAAATACCCGTAGGGCTCCGTTTCAGCAGGGGCACAGAAATTCAGACAAAATCTTCCACTCTGAATAACTTGGTAACTAAGCATTTTCGAACCTATGTTAATAAGAAATTTTTTTCTTCTTTTGATGTGAGGAATCACGCCCTGACTTATGGTCACCTTTTTCAGAACACTCTCTGTATAATATTGCAATATACAGGGTTTCCCACCAAGGTTGTAAAAGCCGTTGACCATAGACTCTACATAACATTTCTGACCAAAAATGTTCAGTAAATTTTTTTCCTATCGACCTTAGTTTTCGAGATATATAGATTTTTCGATATTTTCAGAATATGCCTACTTCCGGTCATTAAATACTCAATAACTCGAAAACTACTAGTCGAATTTCAATTTCAAGGTTATTGTTGGAAAGAGAAAAAATTTCGAACAAGATTAATGTAATTTTTTTGCTGTTGGATATTTTATAGTTTTTTATTAGGGCTTAAACTTGAAAGAATGCTATTCTTCAAATTCAAAGTCAAATTTCAATCGTTTTTTCTTGATTTCATTCCGGGTATTTATAATGGTTTCAATATTTAAAAAATATCTCCATTTCATAAGCTTTTGAATGAGTATAAATTTGGAAAGGCAAGTTCCATGATAAAGTGTTAAAAACTGCTAATATCTGGATTGAGCACCTTCAAAATGAGGAAATTCACATTCTACTTTTGGGGGCTCGTGAAAAGTAAAGTTTTGACAGATGACAAGATGGTAAGGGCCTAGAATCAGTTTCAAGGTACGAGAGGCCTGTCTTAATTTCTGAAGCTTTTGAGAATCTTATTCTAAAGTATTTCGAGCAGTATCCTCGATCCAGCATCCGGCGGGCAGCTGGGCAAGAATGATAGTTCAAAGAATATTGAAGAAGAATAACTTTTGACCCCAATTTCATGATACCCCAGTTCAAGAGTTTAATGAACCTGATACTGTTTCAAGGATGCAGTTTTGCCGTTGGATCTTAGCACAAGATTGTGTTTCAAACATTTTATGGACAGATCACATATAAAAGTACGTTCACAAGAACTGGTGCTGTAAATTTCCACAATGCACATACATGGACCTTTCATTTTCCCTGCAAGAATAAATGGTGAGGTTTTTATGGACTTTCTGGTCAATGAGCTCCACGAATTGATGGAAAACGTGTCTCTCAATTTGAGGCAGAATATGTGGCTCCAGTTGGATGGCTGCCTCCTATATTATGCTAGAAACGTCTGTGGGTGGCTTGATAACAGGATTGGCCGAGGTGGACCCTTAAGTTGGCCACCACGCTCACCTGATCTTACTCCAATAGGTTTCTACTTTTGGGGGCTTGTGAAAAGTAAAGTTTACAGAGAACCTTTAGAGACCAGGGAGGAACTGATTCTCAGAATTCGATTGACGTTAAAAGTAATGCATAGACGAAGTGAGACGGGAAAAATTAAAATGAGTAAAAATTAAAAAAAAAGTACTTAGATTCCTTTTTTTACTTCTTTATCATGTTAATACAGTTAACTAATAATTTAAAAATAAATACTTAATAATTCAAGATAAATACAGTAAATACAGATAAAATACAATAAGAAGTCTATGCGTCTAGCGATTAAAAACTAGTAAAGACTAACTAATTTTGTTAGGCCTATTTGAAAATACTTTATTGAACGTTTTTGGCTCTGGTTTCTTTGTTGATAGGTATCTTTTACTTCACCAAATATCCCTTTCTGGGCCAAATCAACCAAATAAACATAAGTAATAATGATTGGAAATCGTAAATCGAAATTATAAACATTGAGTTATAAGAATATAGGCTATTATCTTCCATCATAGAGCAAGGAAACTATATTAATCTATATTCGTTCATCTCTGCTTCCATTTATTTCAATATGGCTAGGCTACTTGAAAGTTTTATTACATAGAATTACTAGTTCCCTTTTCAATTCAAATAATTTAATACATCATTTCAATCACTTGATATAGGAATGAATACCCGAAACAAGTCGTACATCAAAAAAATTAAAAAGGGAAAGTACTAGTAAATCTATGTAATAATTATAATATAATGATTGGAATAATTTCAAAGATTTACTAGTAACCTTTACAGATTTTCAGACACGACTAGTTTTGGGTATTTATCAAATTATCTTTAACTTTTATGGAATTAGAATCTGAAGCAACCTTTTCAAAATACTTGAAAAACGAATAAACTCAATTTAAATATATCATACAGTGCATACATTTGTAAAGATATTATTTGTTAACGATGTAGTGCTTAATGTAATTATTTCTAATTAAATTAATATGGTTCCTTTATTTTCATGGTATGTACTTCAGATTAGTGCAGTAGCATATTATATTTTTCTTGTAAAGTTTTTCTTTGTTTTTGGCAAAAATGAATTCAAATTTTTCTTAATGAATTCATTTTCGTGTATTACAGCCGGGCGTGCCAATGGAAATAGCTTTAAATAAAGAGTCGAAACGGAAAACGCCGGTGGCGATTGCCTTCCGGGACGGCGAAAGGACTTTCGGAGAGGACGCCCTCACGGTAGGGGTGCGCTTCCCCAAGCTCTGCTACACGCACTTCCTCGAGTTGCTCGGCAAGAAGATCGACCATCCTCTCGTTCAAGTGTTCAAGAAACGATTCCCCTACTACGATATAGTCGCTAGTCCTGACAGGGGCACTGTCGTCTTTCAACATGACAGGTATGTGTTCACGTCACCATCACCAAACTCCTCTATCTTTTTATTTTACTTCTAAAAATAGAAGTAATAGATCAGTTTAATATAATATACTTTTGTATTTCATACTGTATTTTATCTTGTGTGTTATCATCGCTGTACCATGGAGGAAAAACATAAGGGATCCTTCTTCTGTGGCTTTACCGATCATGGGCTCCCTTCCTATTTCGTCAGAAATTCGATGCATCATCCCTCGCCTCAATCATACACATACAAAGGCTAGTTATGAAACTGTAGGCACCTCAAAAGATAATCCTATTAATTGTAGTGAGATTTACTCTCTTAAGTAAGCAGATGATTAACATTGGTTTGCTAACCTTGTCTGTCATTAGCCAAAGCAGGTAGCCCTATCCTTTCCTACTCCGCACCTTTGCCATTTGCGTTGCCATTAAGATTTTCCTGTAAGATTTACGTTCTAACGTCAGCAACTGATTAACATTGATTTGTCATCCTTGTCCCTCATCAAACGAATTTATTAGATCTATCCTTTTCCAACCCAGCACTGTTGCCATTTGCCATAAATGTTTGTAGACTATGTAGGAATATAATGAACTATCAGAATATTTTATCTTAATAGGTTGAATCATAAGAATATATATTTCTTGATACATATATAATATAATTTGAAATAGAATTGACAATCATTGACAAAAAATCAACAATTAATATTAGGCTAGATCAGATATACCGGGATGACTTAAATCACAGCTATTGACTTTAGTAGGTGGTGGAAATGGAAACGTGACAAGTATGTCCACTGGCTGTGAAAACGTTAATCTTACTACAGTAACCTTTTCATCTTTATCATCTGCATTACAATCTAAAATTCATTGTATTGTTAATTTTATTCCATCTTCTAATTATTTCTCATTACATTCATGTAGTTGTATGATAAATGGGGAATCTGAGTCTCTCAATATAAAATGAAAATGGAAATATATTGAAAATCAACTCTGCGTCCAAAAAAGTATAGAATTTCCTCATACTATAATAAAAACGAAATAAACTATGTTGACTTGTTTACTTGCATATGAAACTTTATTTTCACCCTTGCCATTATCCATCATCACCCACGCACAAGCCACAGATTACACAGTCATCATTCTGAAAAAAACTATTCTCTCACTAACCTACTATAATATTCCATATCGCCTTCCAATCGATTCAACTTCGCGTTAAATTTGATCCTATTATATTTTTATTCATGAAATCTCTCCGCTGTGATAAGAAACCAAACATGCAATACTCACATCCGTGATCAAATATACCTACCCGAATAAATAAGTAGATTGTTGAGTAGTATAACAGGGAGTCCGATGGTAGCAAGTTTTCGAAGGCTATGCCAGTGCTTAATGTCAAGTCAGGCTTCAGCCATAAACCCAAGTTATGCCGTGAATTTATCAAACTGTTCAATAATGATGATTCTTTATTAACTTTTTGGTGAGGGCTACTTTTTATTTCCTGATGATGATTGTTTGTGGTGTGGACAGCGAAACGCAGTTCACGCCGGAAGAGCTGCTAGCTATGCTGCTGCAGAAAGCGAGAGAGTTTGCCCAGAACTCGGCGATTGAGAAGATCAACGACGCTGTGATCATAGTGCCCGGCTATTTCAACCAGGCTGAACGGAGAGCCGTGCTCCAGGCCGCCGAGTTGTCCGGCTTGAAGGTGCTTCAGCTGATGAATGACTACACTGCAGGTTAGATCATTCATCAATCATTTGCATTTTCTCGTTTAATAGTACACAATTCATGACATTAATTAATGTAAGAGTGACAACAGTTTTACCCAAAACTGTCTTCTCCGAATTATCATGAGGAATATTGTTTAGAATAATTTTATGTTTTCGTATCAATGCACAAAGATTCCCATTCCACATATTTGTATATTGTACTAAAATCTCGAATTAAGATAGTTTAGATCAAATATGTTTGTTATAATGTAATAGGTTGTGCGAAATAAAATTAAAAAATTTTGAATTGAAAATAGAACAATGAAACAACGTACTCAATAATTGATAATGAATAACATTAAGAATATAAATGAAAGACGCCGTTGAATGAAAAACACCCTTGAAGGATGAAAATCTGAGATCAAGGCTGGTACACTAGTACACCAGTGAGTCACCAATTGTATCGTAGAGGTGTCTGAACTGGTGACCAGTGTCTATTGAGTTCAAAGTCTAAGGCTGGCCACTAACTGTTGAACGTGCATGCACATACACTGTCATCAGAGAGAGGCTTTTAACATAAAATAAACAACCAATAACAATAGGTAATTGTTATTGTACTGGAAAATTACAATCATCAATGATAGAAAAATAATTCAACCTCAGATAGAGCAGCGAAGAAAATTTAAACAACATAAATTGGAAATACAAGAACCTATTTCAAAAAGTTTTTCTCGAAGAGTTTCGCTGTGATGAAAAAACAACGTGAGTCGACTGTGTATGTGCATGCTCGTTCAACCTTTAGTGGCCAGCTAAAGAGTTCTCATGTAATACGGTCTTTGGAGCTTGGATAATTATTAAAAAACGAATAACCATTAACAAAAGAAATGTCAATCCAGAGCTTGAATTACTTATGATGACGTTAAAAGAAAAATTAAGATTTAGTGTTTTTATTTAATATGATGTTGAAAGCCCATTTAGTCATTTAGACCTATCAACCTAAATTTGATAGAGAAACAGCTTTGGATTAATTCTGTTGTCTCTCTTAATCAGTGTTTTCATTTTGTCCTTGTGTAAATAAATAAAAGAAGAGCTTAAGATTTGAATAGTTTTTTGCAATGATGTTTGAATTATTTGATACTACTTCTATTAGATTTCTACTGATCAATTTACTCAATAACGTGTATGGTATTTGCAGTTGCCTTGAATTATGGTATTTTCCGGCGCAAAGACTTCAATGAAACCGCCCAGTATGTGATGTTCTACGACATGGGAGCTTCGAGCACCACAGCCACTGTCGTCAGCTTCCAACTTGTCAAAACTAAAGAGAAGGGAGTAGTCGAATCCAATCCACAGCTTTCTGTCATCGGTGTGGGGTGAGTCTCATCTATTTATGCATCGTAATTTCGTTGCACGATCGTAATAAATTCAATTCTGTCATAAGACAATTTGAATAAGCAGACAAACACCATGGCCTATATGTGGTCAAACTATATCTACTACCATATATGGTCTATTCAATCACTCCCCAATTCTTAGGGGCAGTTCCATATCCATCTTAGAATTCTAATGTCCGGTTTCAGCAAGCTTTCTCTTTCTTTCCATCAATTTATTATAGTTTTTTAGCTATTCTTTTCTAAATGCTCAGTCCAGGCATTTGAATATGATCAAGCCGCGGACGATTTACAAGTGTGCACTAGAATTATTATCAATAGTAACTAACGCCATAGAAATCATATGTTCCAGTGCACTCGTTGTAGAGCATATATGATTTGACCATGTTCAAATTTCTTGACCGAGTTTGGTGAAGCCGGACATAAGAGTTGCGAAATGCAGGAACTGACTGAGAGATGTGCTTTCACTAACAAGGTTGGCTCGATGTGTTTGTATCAGTATCTGGTCGCTCTGGTTAGATAAATGGCGTGCTCCGCTTGCTGCTTGGATAGATGCTTTTGGCCAGCTCCACTGACAGTTGTAGCTAACTCTAGGTCATCTTCCTTGATAATATCTTTTGCTACTCAGATACATGATTGCGGACATCATCTTGATGAAGGAAAATTGATTCTTTGATTAATACATTATTCACTAGAGTTCAATTTATCATACTGAAGCCATAATTCAACCAACCAATCTCCATGAATGTATTTTGGATTGGTTATGATGACTGTGATTGGTTATATGATTGGCTCTTTAATAGATGGTACAAGACTTACAGATTTATGGCTTTTAGCTCAAAAAAGGTGTCTGTGACAATTTTACTTTTTACTTTTCTTTGTTTCCTGATTATTCGTTTCTAATATGATTCTCATTTTGATTGCAGATATGATAGAACACTTGGAGGTCTTGAAAAGCAGATGCGATTGAGAGATCACCTGGGCAAGAAGTTCAACGAAATGAAGAAAACGCCGAATGATGTGTTCCAGAATCCTCGTGCAATGGCTAAGCTGTTCAAAGAAGCTGGCAGAGTCAAAAATGTGCTCAGTGCCAATGTTGACCATTTTGCTCAAGTAAGTTGAGTTTTTATCGTCTTTAAGAAAGTGGAAATATGTTTCATATCGGGAAATTATCATAGATTATTGACTCGTATCCATTTGTCGATAAATAAGAAAAATCTGTGGCTAAATAGTATTTAATGAAATGTTGCTAGTAAAATCCCAATATTACCGATAAAGCGAATACATTTTGAGTATTCTTGTACACAGATAGCGGATCCTTGTACTGCTTGTACATATGACTCAATGTAATACTAACCCGGTTTTCAAGATACAATGGCAACTCTCTTGGTGCCTTGAGAGACTATTCAGATTGGGGTTCGAAATTATATGGTGAGGTTCGATATTGGGAAGTAGCTCAATATTCTACAGTTTTTAGAGCTTATTGAGTCTAATTTCGTGTTTTAAATTCAATTTTTTGTTTACACTGAAAATTGAACAAATGAAAGAAACATAGCCTAACCTACTTTTTGGACTGTGTCATAACCAAGTTTTGGAAGAAAAAAAACACAAGGATTGCCTTAGCATTTTATCTACCAATATTATTTTTTTGTAACAGTTTATAAATAAATATTGTACGGTTTTATTTTTCAGATCGAAGGACTGCTAGATGATAAAGATTTTAAAGTTCAAGTTACTCGAGAAGAATTTGAAAAGATGTGTGAGGACCTGTTTGAAAGGGTGAAAGCGCCCATTGATCAAGCCCTCAAAACGTCTGGTCTGTCAATGGATCTCATCAGTCAGGTGATTCTCAAACCTTCTTATTTATAATAATACACTAGGCTATTATATTTTATGGAAATAATAGGCTAACCAATTTCAAAATTTATCGAATTGTCTAAATTTCAATGATGACATGGAATGTGAAATCAAATATGACTTTTCAGACTTATCCTATTTCGTTTATAGAACCCTGAATCCTTTTGTTCAGAGTATTCTCATCTATTTTCAATACAAGATTCCCTCTATTATAAGTTTGATCTTGATTGATTAGGCTCTCATTTACAATATTCTGAATAATAATATTTATTATCAATTCTTGAAGCTTTACCTTGAATGCGAAAGTCTGAAATTTAAAAAAAAAACAAAGGCTTCCTTGATTAAAATTTGTACGAGTAAACACTTTTCAAATATGTAAGTCTCTTTCAAACCTAATAATTATTGTCTGAGAGATATTACTCTTAACATGAAGAGGGTGAACCGATTTCTCCTTCCACAGTTGCATGGACAGAGTAGTGTGGAGGAGTAAGCATGCTGCGCACAATTAGATGCTGAGATAAAAGTAGGGAGAATGCTGTTAGGTAGTGTAGTGGAAGTGATTAGTGAAGGAAAGAGCATCGGGCTTCTCTGTCTTCGAGAGAGACCCGTGTAAAAAGTAATATCTCTCGGACTATGAGTAACCTACTCTAGTTGTGTTTTGTTTGTTCTCCACAATAAACTAGAGGTTGTGAACCACTATTTGATGAGTTTTAAATACCAAATTAGTAATTTTCAATTGGCCATCACTTTGCCCAGTGTTTGAAAATGTCTAGTTCGTTTAACCACGCAGTTTTTCTAAAACTGTAAGACTAATGTTTTCAATTATTTTTGCAGGTTATTCTAGTAGGAGCAGGTACGAGAGTGCCTAAAGTGCAAGAGAAGCTGACTGAAAAGGTAGCGATGGAACTGAGTAAGAATCTGAACACGGACGAAGCAGCTGTGATGGGTGCCGTCTACAGAGCTGCTGACCTCAGCAATGGCTTCAAAGTCAAAAAGTTCCTTACTAAAGATGCTGTCCTATTCCCTATTCAGGTAATTAACCCCTTTCGCTTTGTAAGAATACATTGTGGTCAAGATCAATTATTGCTAGGGTAAAGTCTACATTCCAAATGATTTTTTTTTCAATTATGGAAAGAATATTTTATTTTACTATCCATATGTATTTCAAATGTTCCTATTGCTTCATATCAGCTTCCTTACTTTGTATAGAGGCTATTATAATTTTGTCTTTCAATCGAGCGTAGTAAATTACAGTTATTGAATATTTTCAGAGTATTCTGAAAATTCTCATTTATTTTTTATTAATTTGATTGATTGTTAGTGACTTTAATTTCGATCTAATCTTATTTATTTATTTAAACATTGATACTTACAATATCATTCTCTACTATGAATGATTGGGAAAGGAACAACTGGCTTAAAGCTCAAAACTGTTCCTTTCCCAAATTTGGATAGAAATTGTCCAAAAATAGATTATGTTTATCACTTGATAAGTTTTGTCCAATTTTTAATCCAAAATGTATATAAACTAGGAATTTACATAAGTTGAAAACCAAATTAAATGAAAATATTCCACTTGGAAAAATAATTGACAACATCAAAATACTTGGAAGTTGGCAATACTAACTTCATTTTATGCTGAAATATAGAACAGCTAAGAGAAATTCTTGTTACTTACTATAAGTTTCAACAGATCCACCATTCACCATAGATCCAACTACGAATAATAACACTATTTAGATGGTTAGTTGGTTTTTATTCAGCCAAAAACTTCGCTTTCAATTATCGATTCTTTGGAGTGCAATTCTTTGTTATTCTATGTTATAGTAGCAGATGTACACCTAAAATTGTACTATAGAAATATTTTTCATTTCTAGGAATTTTAATAATTTTTTTCCTTCAGATTTTCTGATTTCCCAAAATTTTGTAAACTTTGTTTTTTATTTCTTGTTTCATGAATATGATTTATTACTCATCGTTCATCATAGGTGTTAGAGGTAAGTTAGTCATGAGGGCTGAACGGTGTAAGATGGTCAGGATTTGGGTTTTTCATGACAATCCCAAATTTTGTTGTGAATATTTTTTATTCACTCGTTGAGTGTTTTCAAAAATTAATATTTTAATAATTTTGATGGGGGCTTATATCGGTAGTTAGGGGTTTGACATGTGTTGATTTTATTAAAGCAAGTGTTGATTTTTTATAAATGAAAGAATGCAATCATATTTACGGTACTACATTTAAAAGCATTTGTAAATTTATAAATCCAAAAATCAATGGTATTGGTCTCTGTTTACTCCAATGAATTTGGATTCACATGAAATCATGTTACGTATTCCTCTCCCTGTTGAATTTCTCTGTCAATCCTTCTCCATCTCAAAATCTGTGTATATTCTTTCTTACTTCAATCTTATCATTGTGTTTGCCTTACATCATATCTGACCAATACTATTTTCACCTCTCTTTGTTTCTGATATTATAAACTCCTCTTATCTGTTCTCCTATTAAGAGGATTCAATATTACAGAGTTCATCTGTATTTATTATTATTATCATCTGATTCGATTTTTATGTATTCCCAAAACAGTTAAGATTTATTTGTGTCCATTATACTGATGTAATTAATACTCAATAATAGTGTACTAAATAATAGAGTGAGCTTTTTACTAACCTGCTTCAGTGTACAACTTTTTTCCAATTTTTTATTTGAACTAACTCTCTAAACTTCAGCGATTTTAGCCTATTCAAATTATAGTTTTGGGTATGCTTAAAAATATCATTATTCCTCAGAAATTAAGTCACATTATTTTTTGCGGAGTAAAAACCCTATGTATGTATATACTGTAAGGCCATAAATTTACTGTACTGACATTCATTGCTCCAATAGGGTGCTTCATAACTTGGAGTCGCATTTATAAACTATTTTCGTAACGTTTCCACCAAGCACGCTTTGGTGAACCAATCAGAACGATTCTAGTAATTAGATTCTAGTAGCAAGGCATACAAAGCGTGCTTGGCTCAAATAATCTCAAAAATAGTTCATAAACACGGCTCCAAGTTACACTAATGAAGCTATGATATTAGTGTTATTAATATGTGTCACAAAAATTCAGCTGAGAAAAAATTTAAGAATTAAGTTTGTTTTTCAGTAATTCTTTAAAATTATATTTTTAATATGTGAATATTTTCTATTTTAGTTATAATAATGTGAAATATTTCTTCTATGTTTAGTTTTGAAACATCTAAATTTGAAAATACTTGAGAACTGAAAATTTTGTGAATTGAAAATCTACAAGACTTAACCTATTTCGGACTATGTGTTATCTAAATTTGGGAGAGGAATAGCACAAGGTTACCTTATTTTTCCTCTCCCCAATATTTTGATGATGTACTTTATCATTTAAAGTATTTTATTTTTAATGTATTGTATAAATGAATGAAGAATGAATGAATAAGAATATTTAGCTCTTCCCCTACTATTGGTTACTTAATCAGTGAAAATATCTTATTTACTTATATATACTACATCCTACAGTATTACTATGAACTATGGCTTCCGTTATCGGAGGTTGAATTACATAAACACCATTAATATGTTTTCGGACACCTGTGCATTTGTGGATTGTGCTTATTAACATGGCTCAGTTTTGTATTCTGTACATAAAAGCATAATTAACTATATTCAAGTATATACTTATAGATAATATTATATTATAGTTCCTCTATGATAAAATTTTGTTTTCTGCTTTTTATTGCAATATATAAATCTGCCTCCAATTCTAATCATATTTAGTAATTTCCTTTTTATTCCGCGTTTAGTCCTACATTTACTCCCTTCTTGCCCTCAAACTCTAGAATAATTCTCATTCAAGTAAATTTCATAATCATCTCAGCTCTTCCTACATTTTTCCAATTCTCTTTCTTTAATTCTTTTGTTCAAGCGTGGTCACTAACCATTCATCTTAATTCATTATTCGTGTACAAATTTTATGGACTCCTTATTTCAAGTCATGCTCTTGTTCAATATTAATCAATAATCAGTAATAAACTGTTTTTATTGCTTTTTAGAAGTTGAGCTGCTACAAGGTCCAATTCCATTCAACCAACAGTTCTATTAACGGAATGCTATGCCAATATTTTGAAATATTCTCAATAAACTTACCAGCTTCAATTTAACATTTTCGCATTGTAATATTCTGCTTTCAAGTATATGTATGTTTTAAATATGTTTGTTCTTATTTTGAGACTAACAATTTCAATGTTGCCTTAACTAACAATAGCATTGTTCCGACTTACGTCAGGTGTGTCTTATTAAAATTGATAGCCTCCCTATCAAAATCAACTCTTGATTATTTTGTTTATCAACTTTGACTTTGTTGCTCATGTATTTCAAATTTACAATTCAAATTTCAAAAGTAATCATTGAACACAACATCTAATAAAATCCTTCATGATATATTATTATCTGTTCAACTTCAAATTATAATTATATTCATTCACTATTATCATTGTTTTAATATTGATTCTAAAATTAAACTGTTAGCATTATACATAGCTACGCAAGCTATATTTTTTCATTTTATTCCAGCCTCAACTCTTGAATAACTAATATTTCAACTTCTAAGTATTAACACGATTAAACCTTCGGTTAAACTAAATTATTAAATTAGTATTGAAAGTATTAACTTATTAACTCACTTTTTGACTTTTCATAATATTTCTCTGTAGGCCTACTTCATATTTCTCTCCATTGTCTTTTTCTTTCTATTCCATTTTCCACTTGGATCTTTTATAATGACTCACCCTATTGATTTATTAAAGTCCCCGGATTCCGAATTATTCAATTGTATTTCTTGGATCTATACAAAGTATAGCTCAATTATATTTCCAGATATATGGCCTCCTATAATTATTATCTATAATTTAAATAATAATATCAATACTGATCATATTTTTTTCCAATTACAGGTTATATTTGATAGAGAAGCAGACGGTGGGGTGAAGCAGGTGAAGAGAATGCTGTTTGGACAAATGAACCCCTATCCACAGAAGAAAATTCTAACATTCAATAAATACCAGACTGATTTTACATTCCATGTCAACTATGCTGAGCTGGATTACCTAAACCCCAGTGAAATCCAGTAAGTTCAATTGCTTATAATCTACTTAACTTGTTCAATTGCATATTATCAACCTCACCGTTCAATTATTTTCTCGACAGATTAATTGCAAAACGATACAATTCACAATACAGTATGAATAACAGAGAAGTTGTTGACTCCGTGGTCGCGCTGATAAGCTATCAATTTATTGTGATTCATTTAAAGTATAAAATCAACCTTCAAAATTCAACATTTTAAATCTTAATTCCTGGACCGAAAATCGAGTGACGAAGCAGTGTGTGATTACATAACCTTATATTT
Source organism: Nilaparvata lugens (assembly GCF_014356525.2). Classification (NCBI taxonomy): domain Eukaryota; kingdom Metazoa; phylum Arthropoda; class Insecta; order Hemiptera; family Delphacidae; genus Nilaparvata; species Nilaparvata lugens. The sequence continues at coordinate 22,514,741 of NC_052514.1, read as the reverse complement.
TGGACAACATTAACATTTTATTAAAAATTTTGGAGAAAAATAGTATAGGCTCAGCCTAGTTTTTCCTCCAATGTCATAATTGTATTATGATTATAGTATTTTATACAATAAATGAATGAATGAATTCATGCGCCTGCTACTCCCGTTGTAAGGGTGGCCACCTTGAGAGCCGACTCTTCTAAATATAATTTATGAGTTCAAAAATAAAGAAACATATGCACAATTTGTATGAATGTATAAATAAATAAAAGTACAAAAATACTGTAGGAAATATAAAAATGAAATAAAAAATAATTTTTGCATTGACCTAGTATAGTAGGTTTAAAATTGGGTCATCAATTTGAAGAAGTTTTTAAATAGCTTCCCGGTGTTTCGGAACCACCAAAAATTGTAAGTCCACTTATCCCTCATCATCATCTATATTCGTGTCATTAACCAAGCACAAGCCTGGAGCTCATGTGGGCATCATTTTCAGAAAAATACAATCAGTATTTGGGTGCTCGCTAGTGAGGATATGGAAACTAAAGGTGAGAGGTTGAAGTCGAGAGAGAGGTACCTCAGTGTAACCCAAGTACCATCTTGGCTCTAAAAAAGAAGGAAAATCGCGTGTATCAATATAAAAATCGTGTGTATCAATTGCAGATTATCAATCTTACATGTTCAATTATTTACTCGACAAAAGAAAGAATTCTCAATACATTAGGAATAACAGAGATGTGGTTGGCTCCGTGGCCCCCCGCTACCTCTATCTCGACCTCAAAGTACAAGTACTGAAGGAAAATACATACACAATAAAATATATTAAAATTGTAAATGAATTACGTTTTGCACTGTCAACATAATATTATTTGAATGCCAAATAGCTTCAAAAACACTTTTGAAGTGCGAACACTTACTTTTTATTGTTTACTTTCTACTCTTCTAAATATCATGAGTTTTTACTTTTTTATAATACTACTTTCATTTTATATAGAAATAATTACATACTAAACTTTTTTCAAAAATTCTTTATATGAACACAAGTAGTTTCGGCTGATTCGTTTATTCAATTAATATTATTTCTATAACAATTCAAGTAGCCCTATTAAAATGCTTTATGGGAAAGTATAAGAATAGAATAGAATAGAATAGACTTTATTTGCCATAAAAACAAATACAGACATACTGTTGGAAACACAATATTGATTGTAAATGAAACAATAATACAATAAAAATTTAAAACTAAATCATAATAATTATGGCAAATTTACTGAGCGCAAAGAAAATAAATTTTCCGTCCGCGCACAGGAGTATCATATCAACACAATATAATGAATATTAGAATATTGACAAAAATAAAAAGAATATAAGAAGCAAATAATATATGAAACGAGAGCATAACTAATTATACCAGGCTAAGATGAAACATTTTGTAAATATACTATATAGGCTACAAAAAAGTATAAAATGAGATGGAGCTACACAATTAAAATTGAAAAATTTGAGGATATTCAAAATGATTAGACCTATTGAATTTCTACAACAGTAGAACATTAGCAGGGAACCTCACTGAATACATACTAAAAGGCATGATAACTCAATATGACTTACATGCTAATTTTAAAACATTTTATCAAGGATTTTTCACATAAATGAATAATCTTATCTCTGAATATGATACCAGCTTTCAATGACATCGATATTGAGAGCAAAAATTACCTTTTTTATTTTTCTCTTGAAAACAGGAAGAGGATAATTAGCATAAACTATATCCTGTGGCACATGATTGAAAAACCTGCCTTGCAAAAAACAAAAAGATTTTTGAAAGAAAGTGCTATTGGGTCTAGGGATTGGGAACCTATCAGTGAACCTTGTTCTCATTATTCCAGTTTCATGTCCCAAAGTTGCCCCTTGATTTCCACTAGACCAATAGAATTCAGACAGGACCTTGAAGACGTACAGGTGCCTCAGAGGCATGATTTTCATAACCTGGCATGACGATAGAAAATCAAAATTCTCTTGATTAGCAATTGCTCTAACTAGAGACTTCTGCAGAGACATTACTGGCCTTAAGTGAGTTATATAAGTACTTCCCCAACAGACCAGCCCATAAGAAAGGCGAGATTGAGCAAGAGCAAAGTAAAGATCTCTCAAAACAAATGTTGGACACATATTTTTCAAACTGAAAATTCTATGCAGTAAGCAACGCAGGTACTTCTTCATGCCGTCTATCTGTCCTTTCCACATCAAATTGTCATCAACAGTAATGCCAAGATACTTTACACTTTTTGACTGATTGATGATACCACAGTCACAGTCACGACTGGTACATCCCACATGATGGAACTTTAAAGGTTGGGTTAGCAAGAAAGAAGAGGCTATTCCAAAATTCAAATAAATGGTTTTATCAAGATTCAGGCTTAATTTATTGTACCCGAACCACATGGAAATCAAGTGCAGGTCGTTTGACATCTGATCATACAAATCCTCATCAGAACATGCACCATAAGAAAGTGCCGTGTCATCAGCAAACACTGTAAAACTTCCTCTGAAGGGGCCCAGATACAGGTCGTTGATGTAAACCAAGAATAAAATTGGTCCCAACACAGAGCCTTGTGGAACTCCACAGTCGATCATCAGAAGCGGGCTGGAACTCAAGCCAATGCTTACAGCCTGGGAACGCCCAGTAAGATATGAACGGAACCAAGCAAGTGGCAGACCACGAACTCCAGATGCCTCCAACTTTCTGACAAGTGTAGAATGGTCCACAGTATCAAAGGCTTTTCGAATGTCCAGAAACAAACCTGATACTCTTCTAATCTCTTTATTATTGATATTTGAACATATTTCTGAGACAAATTTCCTCAGAGCCAACTCAGTTCCCAAGCCCTCCCTAAAGCCATATTGACTACTAGAGAAAAAATTGGATGAATTTAGAAAGTTCAATAGACGAATTTTAATCAGCTTCTCAAAAATAATTGAAAACACAGAAAGAAGTGAAATTGATCTATAGTTCTCCACCAATTTTCGGTTACCTTTTTTGGGAATTGGAATCACTTTTGCAATTTTGAGTTTGCTAGGAAAAGCGCCCTCAGAAATGCTCAAGTTGAAAATAAAAGCTAACACTGGACTAATGAAAGAGCTCATCCATTTAACTAGGACAGAGGAATATCCATCAATTCCTGGGGCCTTGGATTTTTTCAAGGATGAAATCACTTTCTCTATCTCAAAAGGAGAAATTGGATGCAGGAAAAAGGATCTCTCACAACGTGGCTCTCTGAAAGAATTGTGATAGTCATGTAAAGCTATTGAAGGGAAAGGAGGAGGAACAGCTGACTTGGGTGCGGAAACAAAATATTCATTAAACATATCAGCCACTTTTGAATCCTCACTAACAATCCCATTTTCAGTAATCAAATTGAATTTGCTTTTCTTTGTACCTCTTCCAATCAATTCATTAATCAATTTCCACTGTTTTTTGGAATTTCCTCTAACCATCTGGAATCGACCATAGTAGTATCTTTCTTTTGATTTCTTGATCCACTTTTTTATTTTGTTTCTCAAAGTTACAAATTCGAGCTTCAACCTACGATTGTCAGGCTCATTCATAGATCTTTTGTATAACTTGTCTCTTGATACAATCGCTTCACAAAGTCCACTGCTCATCCAAGGTTTTAACAATCTCTGTCTATGGTTATTTTGCCTAAGCTTAGTGGATGTAGATGACTGAATGGACAAATTCAAAATATTACAAAAACAATTGTAAGCCTGATCAGCGTTTCGAGCTCTGTACACAGTAGACCAATCCTCTTCACTGAGTAAACGAGTAAGTTCTTCATAATTAATTTCCTGAAATTCATGTGAAACCACCTCAGATCGAGACCTATCAGCATGCATAGATATACATACAGCTCTGTGATCAGTTATAGAGACCTCGACAACAGCAGAGCGTGCAAGAGATGGAGCTAGACCTCTAACCAGTATGTGATCAATACATGTTGAAGTGGTGTCAGTCACACGTGTGTCAATATCAATTACATTTTCAAAACCACATGAAGCTATTATCTCAAAGTATTGGTCACTAATTCGATCAGATTTATTGACATTAATATTGAAATCACCTAAACATACTACAATAGAGCTCTGCAAGCCCTCCAACAAACCACAGAAATCAGTAAGGAAACAATCGACAGGAACTCCATGCCACCTATATATCCCTACCAATGTGAAACAAGAACCACCACACACGCAATCAATGACAATGGAATCGGCTCCATTAATTTCACTAGTCACTGTGCAGCATAAAAATTCCTCCTTGTGATAAAGGACAACACCACCACATCTGTTATCATTACATGAGAATAAAGTAGTGTAGCCTTCAATACTATATAAATTAATATTCACATCTGGTTGGATCCATGCTTCAGACAATATGATAAAATCCGGTTTAGTATCCAAATTATTCAGATATAACAGAAATTCATCAAAATTTCTATTGATGCTTTTAATATTCATGTGAAAAAAAGTTATACTCTCATTATTTTTAAAGTGAAAATTAAAGTCCTCAATTGAGGATAAATATATACATTCAAAATCACTATCCATAAAATTATTTGCAATAAGAGAAAGGGAGAAGGGGGAAAAATAAAAGAAAAAGTACTGAGAAGAAAAATAAAAATTAAAGATGAAAAATATATATAATTCTTGCCCGACCGTATAAGACTGAAAGACTCATAGAGTAGACTCATAGAAAATATAGGAAAACTTATAGGCTACAATTTCTCATTAGAATGAGATCGATTTGCTAGAAAAAATAAACGAACAACACTAAAACAAAATTAGGAATAATTCAAAGGATCATCATAATCAATAAGATTCAGAAGTTATTCAGAGATAAGATTCAAGGCATCATTGATTCAAACAGAATAACAACCTGCCAAAAGTGATAACAACCTGCCAGCAAGTTGAACGGAATTGAGATAAGAATGAAATTATTTATGTGTTCAGTTTCTCTACAGTTGAAAACTAAGAGCCAGAACTTGAATGGTACTGGTACTGTGAAAGAGCATTCATTTGCATAGCTCTTCATAATATTCTCATTTTATGTGTAGAATATTCTATATCAGAGACTTGTAATAATAAAACAATAAATTTTAATACTAGAGAAACTATATATTATAGGAATCATTCATCTTTCAATACATAATTATTATAATATGAATTATAATATTATGAATCATGTTTTATATTCAGCACAGTTTAGCTGTAGCGGAATAACTCACTGATCAACAGTAAGATCAATACAGTACAATAACAATTCCAGGACAAAAGTTTTCAGAATATTATTAAAGATAATTGATCATCAAAATAACTATAATCACATAAACACACCGCAGTACAAAGTTTTCGATGAGAAGATAACAAAAACTTGAATAATAGATTAAAACCATGGTTTCAACTGACATATCTGTCCTACGTATTATGGTACATATCAATATAATATTTATAAATATTTTGCAATATCAATATGTTTTAAATTGACTATTATTTAAATTGCAATAAAATTATTTATATATTCCGAGTCGATGTACTGTATATATTATTTATGTTACAATTTAAACCTTTGTTACTAGGTATCGTACCTTTATTGAACACAAACTATCCCGTGTATAATGATACACATTATTTATAAACCTTTCGCAATTATCAATATTGTTTGGCTATTATTTTAATACAATATGATTATTTATATATTCCATGTAGATGTATATATTATTTATGTTGCTATTCAAATACTTGTTACCAGGTTTATAATAATTTACCAGGTTTAAAACAACTTAAATAATTATTAATTTTCTGGCAAATAATTTACAAGGTCTCAAATAACTCAAATAAATCATTAATCAATTTACCAGGCTTTAAATAATTTGCTAATTACCATATTTGTTACCATATAGTAACTTTATTGGGCACAAACTAGCATGTAAGTTAGAATATAAATCCGGTATTATTCATTGAGTTTGTGAACTTATCAGAATACTATATGGGTGAAAATGGAGGCAGACATGATAAGAAAAAAGAGTAACGCACATAACAAGTAACTTATGTTATTAGAAACCAAGAAAACCGTACCAAATTAATTTGAGTCTGATTTTGAATAAATCAATCGTGATAAAAAGAAATCATTTACTCACGGAACTGCAAAAGATCTTCCTCTGATTTAATAATAAAAATTTTACCGAGGTCAACCTTTCTCATTTTCTCACTTTTACTCGACCAGCTCGATCACACCACACATGCCGCACCAATCCGTCTTTTTTCAGCTCCCTCGCAGCATTGAAAAGCATTCTCTGTCCCCTGGTAAGCGATAGATTGATGAAGATTCGCCCCTCCCCGTCCAGGTTGATTGACTTGGGTGAAATCTTCTTCTTTTTATTTCTATCAAGAAGAAGATGCGCATCAATCCGACGAACGAATTTGACAAGTATTGCAGGGGGGCGGTCGCCTCTCGGTTTTCCCAGCCTATGAGCGCAGTCAATTGCTTCACTGTTTAAATTAATGTCCAATGCACGACCCAGCGAGGTAGCAATTTGAACGACATCTTCATCGACACTTTCCGGAATACCATGAATTTCAACGGTATTTCGACGAGAGTACTGTTCATGTTCGTCAAGCAACGCCAACATTTTGATGTGAGCCGCTTTCAATTCCGCGTTTTCCTTCTTCAACGAATCAATGGACTCCTGCTGCAGCTTAATTGTCTCATGGAGTAGATTGTTGCTAGCGATATTTTCATCCAGTTTCCTCTCCAACTCTTTATGAGAATTTAAAATGTCCTCCTTGAACTTTTCAAACAGCAAAACAAAGTTACTCATGTCGATCACTTCCGAAGTCGGGTTCATTGTATGAATCGGTTTAACTGGAGTTGAGTCCGATTTAGAACGTTGTAGTCTCACATTAGCAATACACGTATCACACGACCATGACTTCGACAACAAAAATTCAACTTCAGAGTCTTCAAAATTTAAACACTTACTATGGAAATCAGTCTGACATCGAGAGCACTGAAGCAAAACTCCCTTATTCTTGTCACTTCTCTTGACTGGTAACGAACACTTTCCACATGTAGACATAGCAATAGTAATAAATTATGAAATTAATTCAAATTTAGTTTATTTAATCAACTGAGAAGAAATTCAATGCTCAAACAATATAACCTATAAACTTTCCTATTCAACAACTTTCAGCGAGTCAATTTCAGTCTATAGATAATCTATAACTTTTATAATATACTCACTTTTTAATAATATTATTGAAATCTATTTGAAATTAAGTTGGTCATTTGGAAACACTCTGTATTTGATCTTTCTCGTTGTAATTTCCATAATCATGTAATGGTTTTTGTTTGCAGATCAGTAGGCCAGCTGAACCTATCGCAGGTGGACCTGTCAGGCGTGGCCGAGGCCCACGAGCTGCACAAGGGAGCGGCCAACGCCGAGTCGAAGGGCATTAAGGCGCACTTCACACTGGACGAGAGCGGCGTGCTGGCTCTGTCCAGTGTGGAGCTGGTCATAGAGAAGACGCTCTCTGACGAGGAGGCCGCAGGTGAGGAGTCGCCTTTCTCCAAGCTGGGCAGCACTATCAGTAAGTTGTTCAGTGGTAAGTGCCCGCCAATCATCCTGTTTGCATGCAGTAACTCTACAAATCCTTCCTTGTAACGGTTCAATTCATTCGGAGCGTCCTTCAACCCACACTAAGGACATTCTAAAATTAATCAATTCAATCATTGTATATGCATGAAATACCGTAACTCTTCAAATCCTTCATTGTGACTTACGTATTCATTCGGAGCACCCTCAATTCATTATGATTGTGGGAGTTTCATTTTGGATTAGTACAGTTATTTCGAATGCGAAATTAAGCTAATAGGGTTATAGTAGACGTTTTGGGAACTCCATTGAAGCAATTAAATTATTATTTGAATACAACTTATAATTCTACAGAATTACATGAAAAACACTAAGAAATTGTCAAAAAACCACAGATTTATAGATACTTAGAAAGGCCGGTTTTGGTTATTACACCATTGTCAATCTCTGATAAACGTTTATGAGAGATTGACAATGGAGTAATAACCGAAACCGGCCTTTCTAAGTATCATTAAATCTGTTGTTTTTGACAATTTCTTAGTCTTTTTCATTTAATATGAATAATTACTTCAATATCAACTTCTCAACTTCACGAAAAATTGTACAGAACCCTCGTTGTAACGTATTTATTCTGAGTTTCCTTGAATTCATTATCATTGTGGGAGTTTGAATGCAAAATTAAGCTATTAGGGTTATAGTAGACATTATGGGAACTCTATTGAATCAATTCAGTCATTATTTTCATGCGATAACTCTGCAAATCCTTCGTTGTTTCGTACGTCTTCATTCGGAGTTCCCCTTCAACCCGTACTCATGAAGGGAATTTTATCATATTTGCATACAATAACTCTACAGAACCCTACGTTGTAACGTATTTATTCGGAGCTCCCTTGAACTCATTATCATTGTGGCAGTTCCTTAGAATCAGTTCAATTACTTTGAATGCAAAATTAAGCTATCATAGGGTTATGGTCGCAGGGATAACTCAGGCTGTTATGAACAAACATGACTCAGGGATATTGTCACGAAATTCAAGTGCAATGTATGCTCTCACAAAAATATGTTTATTTTTTGCAAAATGAAAGCATGTACAACTATTTATAAAAAAAAATATTCATGGTTGTACTCAATGTAAATTAAGGGATATACAAGCTTGATTCGTATATAAATAAGCCATCCTACATTGGAGACAAGTTTATTATGAATTGCTCAGCCTCTTCCAACGGGTGTCAAATTCAATTAATTAAAGTTTGAATTTAAAAAATCTCTTGATGGATTCCTTACTAGTGATGATAATAATTACCAATAGTAATTACCAATAATTTCCAATAATTAAAATAGAAATTTAACTATTTTTACTGTTCTATTACTGTTTATAATAGAAGTTAATATTCAGAAAGTCATTAGTTGATGTAACTTGTAGTACAATTTAATGAATAATTGAATAACATTAAATGAAATGGTGTGATGGAATATTAAATAAGTTTTTCCTAATGGGCTACTCCTGTTAATCTAGTTTAATCCAGCATACCTACTATTATTTGCATGATTTTTATTAGACGCTTCTATCTAGCCACTATAAATTATCGACTTCATAGACTAACCATTCTCCTGTTTAGGTCCAGAAGATGCTCTCAAGAATAATCTGGATGAGAAACCAGTGAAAGAAGAACCGGAGACTGGTAAGGCCGGTGAATCAGGCGAAAAGAAGGATCAGAGCGAAGGAGAAGAAGTGAAGCAGTCATCAGAAGAACAGCAGGCCAAAGAGAAACCGACCGAAGAACAGAAGAAGAATGCAACCGGAAAAGACGGCGAAAAGAAGAAACCGAAAGTGGTGACTGTGAAGGAGGCCATTAAGTTCTCAGAGAAACTCATCGGCATCAATCCGTTGGCTGAAAAAGAAATGCAAGAATCGTTGAAAAAGTGAGTTAATTTTTATTTTGAACTATTACTTTGCTGTTATAAATTTTTTTCGCAATGAATATAGAAATTTTAAACTTACTCATTCCAAGCTTTATGCTAGCTTTAATTATTGTCTACCAAAACTACAATGCTGTCGCAGGTTGGCATCCTGACTATTACTTTGTATTTTTACCACATTGCATTGCGTAAATAACCATTTGTTATGCAAATATATGCACAATCACATCTTACATTGAAGACTTATCGACATTTCATAAATGTGTTTTGGATTGACACGTTAACCGTCGGTCCTGGCTGCCTAAAAACAGTAGTTAGGTCATGTCAGAGGCCCTGAAATTGATCAGGTGTGACCTGAAAACTCTGACATCAAATAAGAGCCAGTCAGGCCACTCGATACTATTATAATTATTTCATAATATTATTATGTTATATATTTAACTTTCGGATTCAAAAAAGGAAGTAGGTTGTAGAGTGAATAACATTACCTACTTTTTGTACTATCTTGATAAGTACAAATGCAACATTCTACAATGTCAGTCAACATTATCTACATTTTCGAAAATACTATTTTTGGCTGCTCATGGACTGAGCTTTTTGTTCCTTGTTCCTTTCCCAATCATTTTTAATACCAATGAATGTGTATCAGTAAATAATTGAATGCATTACTCACACCCTAAATAGATGAGCCATCGATATTTTAAAGAAATTATTCTTATGAGCTGAGTTAGCTGAATGGCTGTGGTTAGAAAGTGAAGACAACCCTGTGGTTATAGTTGGCAACACTGGTTTCCACTAAAAAATATTTTTTTAGGTTGACAATTCTGTATTATTATTCAGATTTGCGCTTGAATAGCAGGTTCTTATTTCTTCTTCGAATCGTTGGCAAGAGCTCAACTCATTGTACCTACAATACATCGTAATACAATATATTCCATGTACATTGGCTCAACTCTACATGGACCATCAATAACTTCTCACAATAACCTGAAATGATTTGAAACACACTCCAGTTCATCACTTATCTTAGTTTATTATTCAATTATTTCGAATCTCACAATTCCCAGAAATGTACCACAGACTAAAGCCCAAAACTGTTACAATTCTAATTTATACAAAAGTACAAATGTGGTTGATTAGGTTAGGATCGGAAGTAGGACTCATTAAGGCTGGCTACTAACGGTAGAACATGCATGCACATACACAGTCTACTTACATTGTTGTCTCATCAAACCTGTCATCACAGCGAAACACTTCGAGCAAAATTTTTTGAATTCAGGTTTTCCTCCAATTTTTTCTTTGCTGTTATATTTGAGCTTAAATTAACTTTAATTATTATTTGTAATTTTCCAGTGGTTTATTCATTGTTTATTCTATGTTAGAAGCCCGTCGCTGAAGACAGCGGTGATACTACAATGTAAGTCGACTGTGTATGTGCATGCGTGTTCTACCGTTAGTAGCCAGCCTTAATGAGTCCTACTTCCGATCCTAACCTAATCAACCACATTTGTACTTTTGTATAAATTAGAATTGTAACAGATTTGGGCTTAGTGGTCAGCCTAATACCTACATCTTTTTACTCCCATTTATATGTATTTGTGTATTGTATCAGGTTTCAGGAAATATTTATTTATCGATCTATTTATTCATTTATTTATAAACTGCTCCCTAATGCTGGTTGGTGTGTGTGCTTTGTAGAATAACGAGCCTGGATGAGCACGACGCGCGCAAAAGAGCGAGAGAGGGAGCGATGAATGCCCTGGAGAGCGCCGTCATCGATGCCAAGGTCAAACTGGAGGAGGATGCCTACAACCAGGCCGCAACTCAACAAGAGTCCGAAGCTATTCTTGCCCTATGCGCCAAGGTAGGACCATCCATCCATCCAATATTCACATTATTATCATCATTTGTATATTTAATGAATCATGTTACAAGAATTTCCACATTGTCAATCTTCTTCTCTCTATCAATAAATTGAAGAGTTGGATTATACATAAGCGGGATACGAAATACATTTTTTTCGCATCATTATGTCTGAACTTCGGAACTGATTATTTGGAATTTTCATAAATGTTATGAATTTGCTGAGGATGGTTATGTGCATATTTTCATTTTAATTTGTTGAGAAATCAAATAGATCATGAGATAAATTATATCTTGGAGAATGTACCCTTGAAACGTCATGAATTTATTTACCACCAATTCGGAAATGTATCTTCCCCAATATTTCAACTTTAGGCGCTCATATCTAAAAAAAGTGTATATGCTAAAAACGTTTTTTCTTATAAATGTGTTCCATTCAGGTAACTTGATTATCAAAATTGAAATAATATGAAAACTGTCATTAGTAAAACGTTTCCAAAAGCGTGGTGCCTAGCCTTAATCTACTTGGCGAATGGACGATTATACAGGACATTCCTCTTGCGTAGGCTATGTCTAACAATTCTATTTTTTTTATAATAATTAAGATTAGGCTTGATTGCGAGGTCCCCGGCTCGAACCCAGTCGGAGCTCATATTTTTCTGCTACAAATCTTCATCTTTAATTAAGATTAGCCATGTAATTCTGTAATTTGTAGTTTTTACCCACTACAGCACGGATTACACCTGCTCGTACAAATTTATTAAATTCAGTGTAACTTGGTTATTGCATTCGTCAACACGGATATAACGTCTTTTATTTATAGATCCCGCCAAACTATAAGTAATTTAACCTCTGATTATACTATTAATTCAACCTTACTATACTAATTAATTTAACCTTACTATACTACTAATTTAACCTTAATTATAAGAAAACCTGGGATTTATTGTTTTATAAAACCTTTCATATGACATAGAGAAAACTGTGCCGAGAACTTACACTTATACCTTAATAATACTTAAAGAGTTTATTAATACTTTATTTCTATTTTTATACTTGAGTTTTTGTATAAGATTCAGTTACACATATATATTATGTATTTCTTAAATTACCTTTTGGACTACTCAGCTCTGATGGCCTGTATGGTCTGTATGATATTAAAATATCCAAGTACACTAAGGTTTGATACTGATTTGTTTTGACTGATTCAAGAGTTGTAAATGAATAAAGAAAATGTGTATAAATAACAGAGAGCAACACTCACTATCAGTTAATTCCTCTGACATCAGTACTTAGCCTTCTTGGAAATTATTTATAAGGTGCAAGGTGCAGGTGCAGAATCAGGATGGAAAGCTATTGGATTACAAGATGGGTTAATTTAATTTCCAGGCTTTCGCTACTTCCATAGAGAGTATTTAAATACTACAAATTTATTACAGACGCTGATTTTACGAATTTTCCACACACATTCAGCATTGAATACCACTAAGTTTTCGGGCTGAAAACACGAACAAATTACAAGTTGCGAAAGCTGCTGCTTCTCACAGAATCAGAACGACAATACAATTCTCAGCTGGGAAAAAAGAAACAGCACACACACTGCGCAGAATCACAGCGCTCCCATCGGAGAGATTCAAAACAGACGCAGATTAAAACAACTGGCGGGAACATACCCCCACCTCTGAAAAACTATTTTTCAGTCAAGCTGAAGACATGCAAAAAGCAAACACAAACACAAATCAGAGTTATGCAAGAGTCCTGCATATTTGGTTTTTGTGACGCCTCTTTGTCAGGATTTGGTACAATGATCTACGTAAAGTCTCAGACGGGGTGTGATGCGCCGAGAGTCGTATTATTGTGTTCAAAGTCCAAAGTTGCGCCGTCTAAAGTTGTATCAATACCTCGATTGGAGTTGTGTGCGGCGCTCTTGTTGGCGGAGCTTATGAACTCGGTGTTATCTATTATTCGTGAACGTTGTCATGTTTCTCGTATGTTGCCCACTCTGATTCTACAGCCACCTTGTGTTGGATTATTGCTCCATCCGCAAAATGGCAGACTTTTGTAGCTAACCGCGTTGCTAAAATACAGGACTCTCCAACATAGCAGGTGAATTTGAAGTCCACTTTGTGAGCAGAAAACCTCCGCCTTCGAACAGCTGTTTGGACTGACAATAAAAAGCTCCGTGGCCTCCGATACTGAACCAACTGAAGTCACAAAGTCGTCCATGAACATATCCTGGGGTACCCTCGCCTTGGCTGCTGGAAAACTGTCTCCGTCCTCCTCTACAAGATGGTGAACGGTTCGAAGTGCTAAATATGGAGAGCATGAAACACCTAAAACAACACAATTAAGTTCATAACTATCGATCACCGTCTGGCAAAAACCTCCACAATACACGCTGATAACGACAACAGGATTCATCCTTAAAATCTGTCGATACATCTGTTTTATGTTGACAGTTAGTGATATTTGGAACAAACGAAAATTTACTAATAGAACAAAGATGTCAGTCTGCAATTTGGGTCCAGGATGAAGAGCCTGGTTTAACGACTAACCGGATGATGATTTGGAGCCAGCATCAAACAAAATTGTGATGGGTGTAGTAGTACTACTTGGCTTCACTATGACATGGTGAGGAATATAGTAACTACCTCGATCCTCGTGATGCACCACCAACGACATGTGACCCTGCCGTAGGTAATTCATTGATATTTCATGATATGAAATACGAATGTCATTGTCACGCTCCAGTCGCTTTTCTAAACTCCGCAGTCTTCGCTAGGACGCAGATTCAAACAACTGGCGGGAACACCTTTATTAAAAGTGTGTTTTACAAAATAAAAACTATGTTTTTTTATGTTTCCTCGGTTTAAATTTTTCAAACCTCTTTCTTAGTGTCACTCTGATATAGTTCCATATAAATATATGGTTCTTTTAATGATGTTATAACCAAGTTCCACTGTAACATAATTATTTTATAATATGAAATGGGGAAAATGAAATATTGTTAGTATAAGTTAAATCATTGGTTCGATTTAGTACTTGTGTAAAATCAAATGAAATATTTATTTATCAATAAATTCAGACTTTCTATCTTAGTAGATCTTCGTCTGGGTGGACGAAGAGGAATTATGTATCTATAAATGTTTATGATTGGTAGATATTCGATTGGTTGGACGAGGAGGGCTACTCGGCGGAGGCGGCTGACTTCGAGTCCCGACTGGCCGAACTGAAACAGCTGACTGCGCCGGTGTGGCGCCGCGTCAAAGAGCATGAGGAGCGTCCCGACGCACTGGCCGGCCTCGAGTCGACGCTCAGTCACAGCAACAACTTCCTCGCCACCATCAAGAACATGACCGCCAACCAGACTGAGGCCGATGAGACACCCATCTTCACGGCTGTCGAGATCAGCCTGCTTCAGAAGACCATTTCCGACACACAGGTGAATAAGTATTTTCTACGAATTAATAATATTTATTTTCTTTAAAAGCTAATACAATACAATTGAAATTTATACAAATTACTGAATGCATAAATAGATGACTGTTGTAAAGATTAACATTGGTATATGAGTACAGAAAGATAACTAACTTACTATAATTATTCCTTTACATTGCTATGTTGCAGCATACATAAATACAGATTGTTCAAGTGTTAGACAGGACTTTATCTTCTCCTAATTTCGTCAAACCATGTGTAACATTCCTGGTTATGGTATATTACTTCTCAATGTTGAATTCATCAATATTTTGTTAATTTTGTTTGTTTTTTTAAGTATAGTTTCCTAAAAGTAAAGTGAGTAAGTATCCTAAGTGAAGTATATTAACTTGGTTGCATTGATAATATCTACTTGAAACTTGGTTTTTATTCGTAGCATAATTTCAGTGATGCCCTTGAACGAGTGTAATGAGAGTGAGGATCAGTCATTAAATACTTTCAGGAATTGGAATAGTAAAAATGAACTATCGTATTTCGTAAACATAATCGCAAATTGACTCACTTATCAATGGCGAGTCCGCTTGAGAATAATTGCATCATGGAAGAGCGACATGCCGTGATCAGACTTTTAGTAGCAGAAGGTGAGAAAGGTGGTGAAATCCACAAAAGAATGTTAAAAGTGTGCGGAGACCATTGATTGAATCGTTTAAACAAATGGGTAGAACAGTTTCAAAGTGACCGTATAAATTACGGTACAAAATTTGTGACAATCAATGCAGTGGACGACCGGTCGAAGTTGGGACTTCCTCTCTCGAGTCTCGAATTGATTCGTTAATTCGGGACTATAGGCATATCACTGTTGAATCTATAAGTGAAAAAGTAAATGCGAGTGATGGAACTGTCCATAACATCATTCACAACAAGCTGCAGTACAACAAAATTTGTGCGAGATGGGTTCCTAGACAACTCACGGACGCTCAAAAAGAAACCTGGCTTTAAATCAGTCAACAGTTGAAAAATCGGTATGCGACTGAAGGGGAATGTTTTTTCAAGAGAATTGTAGCATGTGATGAAACCATGGATCCACCTCTATGAGCCAAAAACGACAGAGACTAAAAATCTGATCACGGCACACGTTGTACTTCCACAGTGCAATTCTCAAGCTGACTCCATTGTTAACTGAGTCTATTTGCGATTATGTTTACGAAATTCAATAGAACAGCTGATCAGATGTCATCACAAGGTTGCCAACTTCATGTCCTTAAAGTTTCATATAGATCAATCTAGCAGTTTTTGAAAATTACTCATTTGACTCGTTACTTATTGAATGACCCTCTTACTTACCTCGAAAAAGATTACTGATTTTGTTAGAGCAATGGTCTAGAAAAAACTCAATGAAAATATGAATTAATATTATTATGCACTCCAATTAAATCTAACATTTATTTCTTTTAGGTGTATAAGCACTCTAATCTCGTTGTAAATCAGAATTATCTACAGCAACAATTTTTTAAACTATCAGCTTTACTGGCAAATCGGATCAACAATTCAAACAATTACGATTCTAATACTTTAGTCAATATTATTACAGGTTTTGTGTGTTTTATCTAGTATGTTTAATTTGGTTTAATGTGTATTTCAGGAATGGAAATCCAAGATGATAGAAGAACAGAGTAAACTGAAATCTTCAGATAATCCTAAACTTACTATAGCAAGCATTGTTGAGAAGATCAACAACGTTGAAAGAGAGGTGAGTGACTTACGTGCTTTTACTAACTAGTAGTTCTGTAAACAGTAGACCTCACGCAGTATTCTCATCCACAAGTACCTGATTGCAACTATTAATAGACCTTATGGAAATACAGTAATAGACTGGCTTCTCCACACATTTGTGTAATCACTTGTCAGCTGATTTATGATAAATAATTCTATAGTCTGATTTTTACTCTAATATTGGCGTTTGAAGGAGGCTCCTTTTTCCTTTTTTATTATCCTTGAAATGCAAAATTTCCAAAACCCTTGTATATACGTCGACGCGCAATTAAAAAAGGAACATACCTGTCAAATTTCATGAAAATCTATTACCGCGCTTCGCCGTAAATGTGCAACATATAAACATTTAAACATTAAGAAAAATGCCAAACCGTTGACTTGAATCTTAGACCTCACTTCGCTCGGTCAATTAAACATAAAAGGTGAATACTACTTGCATAAAAGTTTAAGTACTGATTGAGTGTTGAATTGAATTAATTATATTGGTCATGGTTATACTTTCTGTATTAGGTAGAATCAACACTTGCAGGAGAATATTATGAGTCCATTATATTAACTGTTTATTTATTTAAGCTTTATTTAAGCCTTGTAAACACCAATGCGGGATTAGTGCAGAAAACGGGAACTGATTTTAAATCCGATTTTATGGTTGAAATCGTCTACTTCCGTCTCCTGCTCTAACTTAGTACGCCAGTTTGTATAGTTAACAATGATTGTCATAAACCTGGAAAATTATTATTGAAAATTGAAGGTCGTAGTTAGGTACCTCTTTAAAAACAATTTTCTTTGTAGATCGTTCATATCTGCATTATTTTTTATTGTAGTGGGGTTTTCTAGCCTCTTGGGTTCTGTGATTTGCGTAAAATTCTCTCATCCTTATTGATGGAGATATCTTATCTCATTATGTTCATCAACTTCTTAAAGCTTGCATTTTTGATGTTCCAGGTTAAATATCTTGTAAATAAAATTAAAATATGGAGGCCGAAAAAGAAAGAATCTCCCAAAGGTGAGTATGATTGATTTGAATATTCTTAGAAAAGTATGAATAGGTTTAAGATGCACAATCCTTGTGCAGACCACTGCGATTTGCATCACGGCGACTGCGAACATTTCACCATTCAACGCAAGTTAGCATTTTTTCCGCTCCTGTCGCTATCATGTGTATCACAGTGCTGTACCATAGACATGTTTTGAAAAGTTTTTCAACGAATCTCACAGTCTTATTAGGCAACACTTTTGTCTCAAATATAACATTGTTGTAACATCTTAATAGCATTAATCATTATATCAACTGTATTATCATTTCTATAACATACTGTGACGTTCGGAAAAACCTGTCAAATTTTAACCGTGATTACATTCAAGAGAACCAATCAGAGAAGCTTTCTTTTCAAAATAGCCTTGATTGAACCTCTGATTGGTTCTCGTGGATTTAATTATGATAAAAAATGTTACATGCTATTGTGCAACCGGGCTACATCATTTTAAATTTAAGTGGAGCCATTGCAGTATGAAATATCAAGCGAGAATGTTTCGAAGATTTTCTAATCTGTATGATCAAAAATGAAGATCCTGTATTCTAAAGAAAACAAATTTCACGATTATTTCAATAATTATCATCCTTGATTCGATCTCTATTTTATTCGAAACAAATATATTGCTGGTTTGACTCTTTACACCAATTTCATATTCTCCATTATGCAGATACCAAAAACACAACGTCATCGACTGATCAAAAAGCGAAGAAAGATGGATCAGGGAAAGACAAATCCAAAGAAGAAGAGAAGGTGATTGAGCCTTCAGAGGAAGTGAATGAAGAAGAGGAGAGTCCAAATGCGGCCGAATCTGGCCAAGGGACCAAAACCAAAGCGCAACAACCGGAACCGGAAGCACAAGAACCAATCGCTGAAGCGGAGGTTCCTGAAGTCGCTGAACCGGTCGTTGAGCCTAGTAAAACAGGTAAGTAAATTTTTATCAAATTGAATCCGTCCAAATTCTATAATTTATTAAATTTACACTATCCTTTATATTTTATCCAAATGAAATGTCAATTATTCAGTAATTGTATCAATACCCTTTTAAATCAGCATTTTTTAAAATGTCTCAACTGAAAATTGAGAAAAATATTCGTTAGCTGAATACTACCGTAGGAGACACTATCTTATTCAGAGCTTGTCTCCTTTACCGTATTGATTATAGTAAAAGTAATAATAATAGGCACAGTTATTATTATCACCAATATTATGTTGTCATTAAAAATAATTCCTCATAATAAAATACTTCTTAAAAGCGTAATCCTTTAAGAAGGATTATCACTCTACAAAAAGTATCATTTACTATTTTTAGATACTTCATCAGTCTTTTAATCTTTCAGAATTGTATGGTACTTTGGTAGCTTTCAATTCTCTTAGTTAACTCAGCTTCTCATTGTTTCTAGCATGATGTCGAAGGATTATTTTCTTCTGTTTATTTCTGAAATAATATTGCTTAATGCATGTATTATTATTAGTATTTTTATCATAGGATTTATGTTTTATGTGTAGAATGTGATGTTCTAGCACCTTCTATCTTGCACCATCCTTTACATTCAAATCTAATTTTTATGTTACTTAAATAATATTTTGAAGATTTCTGTTCATTTAATCAATGTACTCTCTTAATGCATATACGTGCATATCACATGTAGACCTATTATCCGTATCCTATTAACTTGAAATGCACATCTTATTTATCCTTACATGTATCCCATATTATTTTGTTAGAGTAGGCTGTTTCGTTTTTAGTGTCTAATTTCTTGAATAATTTTCAAGTTGATATTTAATAGCTTAGCTGAACTTGCTCTCAACTCAGGAATAGAGAGTCACATACAAGCTGAGCTCAGCTTGCTAGGCTTGCAAGCGTAAAGCATAAAGCGTAAAGCGATAGCAAAGCTAGGCTTGCTATCTGTGCGTAAATGTATCAAGTGCGAAAAAAGTTTTATATAACTATATATTCGCTTAATAGCTTTTTTCACCCAAAATATTATCTATTTAATCCAAAGAATGGAAATGTTCAAGTCAAGTTTCTTCTATTGATAAAATCAATCCCATTCATTTAAAAATATCTTATAACAAACAAAATGATAAACATTTCAAAAATGAATATTTTCCAACATTGATCTGTTACTCAAAGCATGTTTCACAAATATTTACAGTTTCTTATGATAGTTGAGTATTAGTTTATTGAGTGCAAGCTGCTCATTAGGTGCATGCATTTGAAACAAGCAACCAGTTGACCGTTTATGTTTTTTGCAGAATCTGAGCTTAGGAAAGACAGCGAGTCTGAGCCGTCGATAGTTGCTTCCGCGTTAATTGTGTTTGTCATACATGTTCTGTTCCGGTTGGTTACATAGCTAGAGATGTCCGCTCGCCTCCCACAATTCACTCTGGCTGTGTTGCTGCACGTTTGTGCATGTACGTTCTATTTTTATTTGTCTCTTCTCTCCGTTCTACTCCCATTGGTCTTTGTCTTTCATGGGTATGTCTTGTCATGTGCTCCTACAAAGCATTAAGTGC
Organism: Nilaparvata lugens; assembly: GCF_014356525.2. Taxonomy (NCBI): domain Eukaryota; kingdom Metazoa; phylum Arthropoda; class Insecta; order Hemiptera; family Delphacidae; genus Nilaparvata; species Nilaparvata lugens. The sequence continues at coordinate 22,494,565 of NC_052514.1, read as the reverse complement.
AACATAAATTTCCTTATGGTGCTCCATATAATGGGTTCACAATCCCTCATCCCTTCAAAAATGTTCACGTCATATCACTTTGACGTATGTGCTTTGAAACTTCTTGATATTGAGCAGTAATAGATGTGGTCATGTTGATAATTCTACCTATAAATAGGTCATATTATTATACAAAATTGCCAATTTTTCCATTTGTTCTTAAATGAATGTAGTGTTAGTATGCAATGGGTCTTGCAATACATTGTTATGTGCACTTGAAGAATCAATATTACTAATAGTATACCACTGTTCACATTGCAATAAACCGTTGACCTTGTTTTCTCTTTCAATGATCTCAAATCAATTTATTTCCCTTCTGTTGTTACATACAACACAAAGAGATTGAGAAAACAAACCGTGTAAAAACAGGAAATAATTTCCTAATCTCCTACTAAAATTCGTATATGTATTTCTATTCTTCTTTATTCTCAAAATTTTTTCAAACCTAAAATTTGAAAACTTTTTATTTTCAAAACATTCCAACGTAGAAAATATGTTCAAAAGCATTGTATCCAATGTCCAATCTCCAATTTGATAAATATTCCGCACTATGTACCTTAGGTGATGAACTTCACATTTCTTGTCATTGTTGTTTGAATGCTAGGCGCTTTTGTCAAACTTATACAAGCAAAGAGAATATTATAACTATTTGTATTAGTGTGTTCGTTTGTTGAAAATCTACAAGTCCTATAACATTGTTTTCATTTTTGAGCAAATAATGTCTAAAGTCATTCTAATATTTGAGAAATAGCTCGGGTGAATAAAATTTATTCAATTTCCAATATGAGATTACTTCTTATTATTTGAAAGTTATGCCTTAGTTCTCAGGTTTTTTTAATATTGAATTCTTTATTGACGTTAAACACATAGTGCAATAGACATAGTCATCAGGAAACATAAAACATACAACAGTCACACAGACAGATAATATAATTAATAGGTTTATCCATTTTCTTTTGATTCATTCAATGCTTGATCATTATTAATTTTTAAATTGTCTTTTTATATATTCATTTTTCAATTATTTCCATTTTTCTGTATTTATTCCATCGTTTATTGCTCAATGTTTTAATGTTCAAAGGTCACATACGCTCATTAGGAAGTCTTCCAACTGATGATACGAATACGAACTAAGTAGGATGCAGAATACAAAGCAAGCTGAATTGTATTACCTACACAAATGACTAAAAACACGTCACCTAGGACACACAATGTTTTTCTCATTTCTTTATATTTTGCTTTTAAACTAGTTCGCATGAGTTGCATCAGTATGAACACGACTTAACATCCTCATATTCAATCATCTCATGTATCATTGTGATCATCTGTGGTTTGTGCTAAAAATGTCATATCGTGTTATGTCAACAATTTGTATCGTCATTTGTTACGTCTTGTATGTGTCCTATCACTGTCAGCGTGATTAGATTGATTCATTCAAATTCGACTATTCGCTTGGGATCAAAATTCGATTTCTTTTCGATACGTTTCCAACATGATTCTCTTCTTTCAATGCTTTGTAAAACTATTTCATGAGGCTAGGGGAACGTTTTGGTACATTTTGGTCTATTCTTTGCCGCTTCTTCTCCTTTTCTTGCTTCTGCTTTTCTCAAGATTCTGTCTGAAGCATCTTCTCTTGCTCGTTACCTTTATGATTCTAGTATCTAGTATTTCGCGCTGCATGATTATGGAAGTTTCTGGTTCCTTTACAATCTTCAGTTTGTCATAATTTCTCTCGCATTCGCTTTATTCACTAACATTCCCTATTTCTATTACTTTCATCATACCCAATCTATCGCGTAAGATTAAAAAATGAGTGATAAGCTGTTCCTCTCTGATTTCTCAAAATGTTGAACAGGATGAAGTATCTCATAGGCATTAACTTTTGCAGAATTTTTTTAGTAATTAGTTATGCTAAGATACAAATAAACAGTAACGTAAGTATTTTTAGGCATCCATTAAAAATTACTCTCTTATTCGCTTTTTCACGTAAATTTCCCTTGGAGATTCTGATCACTGGCCAATATTTACGAGGATTTAGCGCCCAGGGTTAGATACAAGTGGCATTTTTGTAGCATGAAATTAATTTATATTGTACTGTAAAATAAAATAATAATCGCGGGTTTAGTGGAAGAGAGGGCTCTTATTGCCTCAATTTCGCCCACATCAATTTTTATATTGTAAAGTGTAAATGAAAAGGCATTTATCTATATATCACTCTACACCATAGGTACTCTTCTTTTGGGTATATTGCTAAGCTATTAATTGAGTCTCATGAAATTATTCATTCAAGTAAATATAATATTGATACAGAAATAACGCTTTAGCTTTGTATAGTGAGCCTGTAAACTTTGTAAATAGAATTCAAAAGTCAAAGAAGACGATATTTTTTCAAATCGTTCGCGGGGACGGTTCATGTAGCATAGCTTACATCTCTTCGTTATAGACTATAGCACTGTTCAAAATTATTACTATATCAATAGTTTGAAGCTTCCTGACCGCAAGACGAAAATTTATGTTGATAAATAAATATTTAATTAATGCCAGAAATGAGTATTTTCATGGAAGATTCATCAGCCAGTGTAAGAACAAATTTTCAAGGAATATGTCTAAAAATTACCCGACTCATTATATTAGCAATAATTTTAAAAGGTGGTTTTGACCATTCAAGACCACCAGATTTGGTTTTGGACCTTGAATCTTCATGTTTTGGTACTTCGTGTTGTAATACAGGGATGGGCTATGAAGTATGGAGGATTTAAAACAGCTGGTACATACTGTACTCATTTTCCAACGAAACGAAGTATTTTTCCTCAGCATCTACCTTGGATTTTGCCATTTTTATAATCATTGAGGAGGGAAAAATATAAACATTAATTACGTACGGAAAACAACGTTTGAAAAATAGCGTTTGCTTTTGACCAACCGTTGGGGGAGGTTGATGACAGAGTGCCGGGAAATATATAAACTTGCCTTAACTGCGGTGGAAGAAACGTGGTAGATAAAGATTCAGGTTTTCTGTTTATAATTGCTGTTTTCGTAGGAATGGCGAATAATTGACTGCTTGTTGTGGCATTAGTCGAGACTTCATTAATTAAAAATCACTGTCAATTCAGATTGTTATCCAACTTTGCTACGTGATTTTTGCCACAATAATTGAGAAGATGACATATCAATGAATACTGAATGGTTACAACATGCCATACATCAAGATAAACTATGAAATTTCTAAGGCAGAACTTCCCTGGACGACTCATTTCGATGAGTAAAGTGGCCTCCTCGGTCACCAGACCTCCTGTCACCTTGTCACTATGGTATTTTTCATGGGGCTACATAAAGGTCGTGTATACATCATCAAACCAAGTACACTTGAATCCCTGGATAAGACAATAACACAAGAAATTGCTCGTGCTTCAAAGGATTATGGATAACTTCTTACAACGTCTACATGAGTGTATGGACAAAAACGGATGACATTATTCAATTGTTATTTTCTGTACTTAATTAATGTTTTTATTTTCTTCTCTCTGATAATCAAGATGCCAAAATTCAGAGTACATTGGAGAAAAATATTGAGTCTCGTTCAAAAATGTGTACCTTATGTAACAGCAGTTTCAAATCCTCCATACTTCATTTTCCAACCCTGTAAAATTGCAACTATGCCTATCATGTACTTCTCACCAATATTGATTTGTTATGTTACGTAAAATACTTTTACATTGTTTTGTAAAAGTATAAATGTTACTGTTACTCCAGCATCTTTTCTTTAGTGGCTTATACTGCTCTTTGGCTGTTCTGAAGATCCAGAGTGACTAAAAATTCAAATCATGGATTTGACAGATGCAGCATCTGTAGTAACATTTCCACTAGTAATAATCAGAAGGTCTAAGAATAGATTCAACTTCAACAACTCTCCATTCGTTTTACGTGTCGAGTATCTGAGTTGGCATCTAGAATGGAGTGATCCCAATTCAGCCTATCTTCGAACATTGAATTCAATTATTCATAGAACATAATATCCTATTCTTTTGTATTATGATTGAATAATATGTCTCTAGAAAAGCAGATTTTCTAGCCCTAATGAATGAATGAAACAAATCGAGTCACACCTTTCCTCATGTGATACCTCACCAAATGAATGTTGATCATCAAGCATGTTTCTCATCAACATCCCTTATGCTTTATTATATATTGTTTAATATTTATCAGCTACAAAGCAAGGCAAGTAGTGGAAATATCATAGGTTGTATGGGAGTATACCTGCACTTTTCAAACAATAATTTCTTTATAGCAATATAATAGTACATTAGATTGGCTAATAGTGCAGTTTCAAGTATTCCATTGTTTCACAAGAACAACTTTTTCCAATAACAATGTAGTTATCCAATGAGATGCAGTGTAATCCAATGATCCAATCTGAATAATGTGCTTGGATAAGAACTTTTCGACTTAATTCCAGTTCCTTTTGTATATTTTGCATGTTTTTAAAATGTGTTGAATAGATTTTTTTTATAGTATTTTCTGTAGCAACTGGATCAATGCTGACCTGATTTGAGTAGAAAATTTATTAGATTAAGAACTATAACAGAGCGATATTCGAAATAAATCGATGCCTGGGTAAGTTCCACGCCTAACTGTTCAAACCTAATATTTCTGCCCTTTCAACATACTTACATATACTTCCATGGTTTCATTAATCAATAAGCATACATACATACATACATACATACATACATACATACATACATACATACATACATACATACATACATACATACATACATACATACATACATACATACATACATACATACATACATAGTAGTTTCCCGTTGCAGGTAGTGCCTGGTCTGGGTATGAATATTGCCTCTCCATCTTCCTCGGTCTTCCCACCATCGCTCGTCCTCAACCTGTCGCCATCTCTATCCTCTCTTCTCCACTTGTCTTTCAATCTCCTTCCTTCAATCCTCATTTCTTCCATTTTCTTTGGCAGCCGATCCTCTCCCATTCATTTCACGTGTCCAAACCAGCGTAGTCTCATGCTTTCCATCGCTCCCCTTATGCTTTCCATGTTCAATTGTCTTCTTATCTCCTCATTCCAAACTCTGTCTCTATGTGTCTTTCCCTTTATTGTCCTGAGGAACCTCATTTCTTCTGTTTGTATTCCACTCCATTCTCTCTTTGTCATTGTCCATGTCTCAGCACCATACAACATGATAGGTACATATATCTTATTCATCATAATCTTTACCTTTTCTGTTTGAAGAACAGAGGTTTGAATGAAACCTCATTTCTTCTGTTTGTATTCCACTCCATTCTCTCTTTGTCATTGTCCATGTCTCAGCACCATACAACATGATAGGTACATATATCTTATACATCATAATCTTCACCTTTTCTGGTATTTTTCCATCACAAATTAAATGCTTAACTGTATCATAAAAATTACCCCTCTCCCTTTTGAAATATTCCTGTTATCTCATACTTAATTTCAATTTCACTGCCTGAAACTTCTAACATTTTTCAAATGTTCTTCATCCAATTCAATATCTCCGGCAATATTTCCATACCTTCCAAAGACTATTACTTCATTCTTTTCCCTGCTTATTTTCAGACCATACTTCTCCATAACACTGCTCAAAGCATCCAACTGTATCTGTACATCCTCAACTGTTTCTCCCCAAATCATCATATCATATAATCAAATCCAAAAATACAATCTTCTCCAACTTCTCTCGCACTTGTCGATTCATTCCTTCCCTAACGACATTGAATAAGGTTGGTAATAGAATACTTATCTGTTTTAGACCATTCCTCACTTCAAACCAGTCTGTATTACCACTTTGTGTTCTTACATTTCATCATTTTCTTTGAATAAGAGGGCTAAATTATCAATATCTCTGCATTCATTCATTTTTTTCGTATGATATGAATAATGTAGAATTCATGTTGTTTTTGTGTTGAACCATCTCAGCCCAGTCCCATATCATAAGTCATTTCGCATCACCGTGGGCAACGTAACGTCACCTTAACACTTCACATTTTTCGAGCCGATTGTTCACCGTGGTTTCAAATTTTTAATTAAAAAATTAACAAATCGTAGCGCGGACTCTATGTGACAGACCTGCTTTCGTCTGAACCTCGCAAAAATTTAACGTCTGGAGTGACCTTGCACTTCAGACGGTGGTGTAAAACTGTAAAATGAGATTGAGAATTTATCTGATGTATATGAGAGTTCAGTGAAGATCTCAATGAATAATGGATCGATGGAAACACAAAGATGTAGTCAACTGTCTCAAACTGATTTACTTGGAGAAAAACCAAACGTCAGAATAAAAGATTATGTCAACTTCAAATCTTTTCACCTATAAAAAGTTTATTCTCATATTTATGGTAAATCAAATTTGAATATAAAATTGTGTTCATCGTATTTCACGAAATTATCTTGAATTATCATTTAAAACTCTTATCCGATGTATTGCTCTTGTCTTTAAGCTGAATTAAATCTAATTTCTTATTAATCTTGATAAAAATTATTTGAAAATGATTGTCCTCACCATAACAGATTCTTTTTGCAAATGTTCGACCTGTACTACGGATAAGCTATGTTTATGTATTGCTGAACTTTCAAGTGCAATGAAATTTGTTGATTGTTGTATTGAAATTATGAAATGAAATAGAAATCGTCAAGTACCAAGTAGGCCTACCCTTCTTATATTTTATCAATTCATGTCATGTTTCGATTCATTAGAGCCAATTTCAAGTGTAAATCTGGTAGCCTCATAAAGGAAAAGTGAATATGTAACCTAGATGATTGAAAATTGTGACATTTGGTCAAATAAATCGTTATTTACCTATTTATTTGTTTTTCAGGTGATTATTTCATCACTGTAATGGTGAAGGCTGTGTTTAAATGCAGATACAACACACAAGAATGTCAATGTCATCACATCAAGTCCTCAAATTTGAAGGCTGTATTTGTCGTTAACTCGTATTCAATTGAAATCTAAAGCAAATCAGATTTCAACGTATCGTAACTATAGAATTATAATTTATACTGAAATTGCATCCAAAATTATTACAGATCAGTCAATCTCTTTTGTTTCTGTTATTTAATCAAATTCAATTGAAAACTCGTCTCATTTTTAATGCATTGAATAGAATGTAACGAATTTGTGTAAATAAGAGATTTATCTATTATTTTGATTTTGTATTATTTTTAATTCGGTGGTTCACGTTAGTATGATTTGCAAACTTTGCAATATTTCTGTTGAATTGCGGAAAGTCAAGTTCCCAGTGAATTATTGTAGTAATTCCTTAGTTTAAAAATGATAATGGTGTCTGTGATTGTGATGAATTATTCGGTTTGTATGAATGAGGAAGTACGCTTGCAAGTTCTATTGTATTTGTTTGTGTGTATTTAGATTAAGTTTTGTTTGGTATTAGTTGTAATTCTCATTGGAGAAAGTTTACTCGTTTCCCAAACTTACGTTATTATAACAAAATGTATCTGCTATCATTCACATTGAATAAGAACGAAACTTCACTAAATTACATTGTATTTTGATTTTTTGGGTACTTGAGTTGAAAATTTTGAATTATAATCATTGTTGAAGAAAAATACAGCATGGACTGTTTCAGTAAGAAATAAATGAGCTGATATTATTATAAAAATATTCAATTTAATTTGAATGGCATAGAAAACTATATAATTTTTCTAGATAATGTGTTTATTGTTTGTCAGTTGGTGCGAAGCAAATTTATATGAATCAAATCTGACCTATTTTCGAAGTTTATGTTTGGGATACTGATCAAGTACTGTAATTGACAATGTAATAATTAGTCTACACATTTTGTACCTTCCTTGCTCTGCATTCTATATCACTTATATTGGAGGTTACTTCATGTTGATTTAATCGTAATCTCATAATAAAATCAATTATTGAAATAGCATTTAAATTGAATAAGGCTACTCGCAATTAGAGTAGAATAAAACAAAACCTTCTGATAAACGTTCGATAGAGAACACAATTATTTTTGAAAAGTTTTTATCTTAGAAGTATAACATAACTTCTGTTTGAATATTATAAACTAGACTGCAGTTATTAATGTCCAGATATAATATATTCTACTGTAATACTCGAACTCAAAAAAAAAATCAAAAAAGATTTTTCTTGATGCTACAGATTTCTAGTATAATTGCATATGCATAGAGACCTTCTTATTAAAGATTTTGAGAGTTATTCAGCTTTCAATTTCATTATTCTCTCGATCATATTCCATTATTAATTAATGGCATTTTTTCGTGTTCGAGTATGACATTTCTTAATTGTTGATAATTATTAAAACTGGAATTATAAAATATTTTCACATTGAAACACTTCAATAATAAAGGCTTAAAAGGTAGTTAACAGTGCCAAAATATATTCCATTAGACTGATGCTGAAAACTTATTAGTGGTAAGACAGTAAGTTATGTTATACTATTCCACTTTTTTCAATAGTATTGCAATCTGAAGCATTTCACTGAATTTCTCGTTATATAGTTGAATTTTAGGTACAAGTTCGTTTTTTTGTATAGATCTACTATTGCATTCTTGTGCACTCGGAACTTTAAAAATTGATAATTGTCTCCATAATAAAATATGAGTTAAAGGAGTAATAATATTAGATTTCAAGATTAATATTTCCCATTGTTGTCCATTATGTCATTTCTTTCACATTCTTGATCATTGTGGGCTTTTATTTAAATGAATGTAGATTCTTCAAAATAATTAGTTACTCTCAATTAAATAATAATTTAACTAGATGAGTCTACGATTCATGAAAAATTCACGCACATATTTTTACCATAGTTATCGAACTAAAGTTTAAAACATCATTCCACTATCAAGTAAGAAACTAATTTACAACTTTATATGCACTTGTTGCACAAAAATATCCTTCGACCTGATCATATTATTACAAAGTCTAAGACCCATTATACTTTTGTTATTCTGGACCATGTTATTTATGAATTTAGCTCATTCGATAAGTTCTATATCAGGAGCACTTCTGTACTTCTAAACCTAATCATAAATAATTATTTCCATTCCTTGATATATTTTTTGAAAAAAAAAATCAATACTGATTGCGTTCTGAGGTATGATAATTCTTGTTTTTATTCGAAAATTGTAAAAAATATCTTGAAATGCTAATTGAAAATTAGTTTTCAATAAATGGGGTTGAATCCTTATCTAGTTTGGAATAATGATATTGGATTGTAATAATTGTATTCTCAATTATTATTGTTTCATCATCTGTAAAAAAATATAAGTTAACTTATATGTTTTGGCTCCATAAAGCAGTGTTATAAATTTATTGTAATCGAGATGAAAATACTCATGAATAAAACACGTTTTTCAAAACTTGTCTGATGATTGCTGTTCATTGTCCAAAGGTGGAACAGGGTGGTAATTCATTTTTCAAGCAGAGATAATTATTAATAAGTACTTTTCAGTTATCAGTGATGATTTAGTGAAGTATTCTTAATTAATTTGGTTTTCAACTTGTCTAAATTCTTAATTCCTAGTTTATATATATTGTGAACTCAGAATTGGACAAAAATCATGAAGTGTAAACATAACATATTTTGGACGATTTCTATCTAAATTTGGGAAAGGAACAGTTTTGGGCTTTAAGTATGTTGTTCCTTTTCCAATCATTCACAAATGATAATGAGGGTACTCGTCTTGGTGTCACCCCGACTACTTGTCCCCTTTTAAAACCGGTTTTTTGGGGACAAGTAGACGTGAGCCATACCCGTCTACTTGTCTCCTTTCTGAGGAGGTGACAAGTAGTCGGGGGGGGGGGGGACACCCTGTCGCGAGGGTGCGAGGTGTCAGTCAAGTTGTCGTTTACGGTCATGACTAGTGGGCACCTCTGGTCCAGTAGGTGTCAAGTAGTCGGGGTGACTACTAAACGGCAATGGTATATTTTTACGAGGGTACAAGTAGTCGTCTACGGTCTCGACAACCTATCCCCTCGACTCCACTCCACAAGAAATCACCATTCCGGCTGGCTCTTCATTTGAAAGTTGGAAAATGAAGCCTATCAAGTTTTATATGAAAAGGCATTACGATTTCTTATGTTGATATAAGATACCATATAGTATAATAAGACTTCATGTAAGACCTCAGTTGATAACCAGACTGATAGCTTCATCTGCCATATCATTGATGGATGAAAATTTGACTGTCCTAGGATTAGGCTCAATTTACTTGTAAACGGTACGTCTGACGGGAAAATATAACTGAACAAAATGTGTTTAGAATTGTGTTCTACATCTGGTTCAGTCATCAAAAGGGCGTATTATTCATTTTTTTCTGTTTTCAACAAACTCGAAAAAATTGTCCTAAAAAAAGGCGGCGAATATCTCCCGAACCGTGCGTTTGACGGGAAAATGTTACTGAATAAAACGTGCTTAGAATTCAATTCTACATCATAACCAGTAATAAAAATTGCTTGATCCCTCCTCCCTACGCCGCAGGGGTGTTCGTTGTGGCAACTGGTGCTCTGTAGATGACAAGTAGTCGGGGTGACACCTTGACGTGCAAGGTGTCATGTAGACGTGAGCCATCCCCGTCTACTTGTCTCCTTTCTAAGGAGGTGACAACTAGTCGAGGGGATACCCTGACGCGAGGGTGCGAGGTGTCAAGTTGTCGTTTACGGTCTTCACCAGTTGACACCTTTGGTCCAGTAGGTGTCAAGTAGTCGGGGGGACAACTTGACGGCAATGGCATATTTCTACGACGGTACAAGTTGTTACCTATGGCCAAAATGACCAGGTGTCAAGTAGTCGGGGTGACCACTAGACGGCTACCCTGATAATGATATTGTATGTAACAATGTATAAATAATTGAATAATAATCAAAGCTTGATCAACTGAGGCTCGGCTGCACAAAAGCCTGATGAATTTCAACCTTGATTAAATGCCACGAGTACCAATCAGGGATGTCTTCTTTTCAAAAAAGTCCTTCTCTGACTAATCCTTAACTTGATAATGATTCAAATTCAAGAGGCTCTTGTGCAACCGGGATTTAATATTCAACATGATATTATGAACTGAATAACAATAGTTCTTGGCTCATTATTTCAAGTTCCATTCCCACTGAAAATTACATGTAATTAAAGAAAAGGAGATTTATTGAAATGTAAATCTGAATGAACTTTTTGACTTGAAATAATCGAAGATTGAATAATATGAGCCAATTAATAATAAAACGTTTTCAAAATGTTTTACTTCGTCTGCATCACCCAGACTTATTCCAAGTAGCATAAGTTTCTAGAAATATCTATTGATTTGGAACACTAGTCAACAGTGATATTTTGCTAACTCAGATTTAAATTAATTTAATCTTCCAAGTGAAAATATTACAATTCATATATTTTATTGTAAAATTTATAAAAGTAACTCTGAATGACACTAAAACAGTTGTTCATTCGAAGTTTGAATTTGCATTGTATTTCAAGGAATTAACTAGTAGGATTAGAAATAAAAAAGCTGAATTGAAACTGAAAAATTATTTTATTCAACAAATTCAAATCATAACAATAATACTACTATATAACTTACAAAATATATTATTTACAAATAAATTAATGATTAGTAAGAACTTTGTATAGTACTTGTGTTTTTGTACATTCTCAGCCTTTTTTCTGAAGTCAAATTGATTTCTAGTCCACTTCTTCAATTGTGGGTCCGTTATTATTGAACGATTGGCCCTGGTTGAATTGTTGACCGCAAGTTTGGGATCTCCTGCCGTCGCCACCGCCTTGACTAGAGTAGATCTTGGCCATGATTGGTGAGCAGAGCTGCTGCAGCTCTTTCAACTTGTGCTCGAACTCCTCCTTCTCGGCGAGTGTGTTGTTGTCCAGCCACTGCAAGCACTCGTCGCATCTCTGTCTGGCTGCCGACTTGTCACCGTCGCTCAGTTTGCTGCCTGCCTCATCCAGAGCCTGTTTCACACTGAATATGTAGTTTTCAAGCTGGTTTCTTGCACTCACTTTTTGTCTTTGCTTTTCATCCTCTTCCTTGAACTGTTCAGCTTCGTTCACCATCCTATCAATGTCAGTTTTAGAAAGACGCCCCTTATCATTCTTGATGACTATATTCTTGGTTATTCCTGTGCCATTCTCTTTCGCTGATACATTGAGAATGCCGTTCGCATCTAAATCGAAGGTGACGTCAATTTGTGGGACTCCTCTCGGTGCTGGTGGTATTCCTGTCAGGTCGAACGTTCCAAGCAGATTGTTGTCCTTGGTCATCGCTCTCTCTCCTTCGAATACTTGAATTGTGACAGCTGGCTGATTGTCAGCATATGTAGTGAAGGTCTGTGACTGCTTGCATGGAATCCTGCAGTTGCGTTCAATTATTTTTGTCATTACTCCACCTGCAGTCTCAATGCCCAACGAGAGAGGTGTCACATCCACCAGGAGAACGTCTTGGATCTGTGAGCTCTGATCTCCACTGAGTATGGCTGCCTGAACTGCTGCTCCATATGCCACTGCTTCATCTGGGTTGATTGACAGGTTGAGTGATTTTCCATTGAAGAAGTTCTGCAATAGTGATTGTATCTTTGGAATGCGAGTTGATCCTCCAACAAGTACAACATCGTGTATTGATGATTTGTCCATCTTGGCGTCATTCAATGCTTTCTCAACTGGGTGTAGTGTAGAGCGGAATAAATCTGCACACAATTCCTCAAACCGGGCTCTGGATACTTTAGTATAGAAGTCAACGCCCTCACAAAGAGCATCTATCTCAATACTGGCCTCTGTACTTGATGACAGGGTTCTCTTTGCTCTTTCAGCTGCAGTTCTCAATCTCCTCAGTGCTCGTGGATTAGATTTCACGTCCTTTCGGTATTTTCTCTTGAACTCTTCACTCAGATGATCGACCAGCCTGTTGTCAAAGTCTTCACCTCCAAGATGAGTGTCTCCAGCTGTAGATCTCACCTCAAATAGAGAGCCCTCATCGATGGAGAGGATTGAGACATCGAACGTACCACCTCCCAGGTCAAAAATGAGGACGTTGCGCTCTCCTTTGAGGTTCTTGTCCAATCCATAGGCGAGGGCAGCAGCTGTGGGCTCGTTGATGATTCTAAGCACATTGAGTCCTGCAATAGCTCCTGCATCCTTGGTCGCCTGCCTCTGTGAGTCATTGAAGTAGGCTGGAACGGTGATGACTGCATCCTTCACTGGTGCACCCAAGTACGTTTCTGCTGTCTCCTTCATTTTTGTGAGCACCATTGCGCTGATTTCCTCAGGAGAAAACTTTTTCACTTCACCCTTGAACTCAACTTGAAGCTTTGGTTTTCCGCAATCGTTGAACACGTTGAAGGGCCAATGCTTCATGTCTTGTGTGATTTTCGGATCGTCGAAACGGCGACCGATGAGACGTTTGGCGTCGAAGATGGTGTTTTTCGGGTTCATTGCAACCTGATTTTTGGCCGCATCGCCGATCAACCGCTCCGAGTCCGTGAACGCAACATAGCTGGGTGTCGTCCTGTTTCCTTGGTCGTTGGCTATAATTTCCACTTTTCCCTGTTGAAACACTCCAACACACGAGTATGTTGTTCCGAGATCGATTCCAATAGCTGGTGCTTTCACTGGCATTGTATCGGTCTTCGTAGATGCTTAAGAATAACAAAGTAGAAGTTAATCCGCTCAATTCACGATTTCAAATGATGGCGAGAGAACGCGCGGCTGCTTTATATACGCTCTTCTATTGGCCGAGAAACAAGTAGAAAGATCTCGATGCAGACGATTTTAGAACTGAACGCTGATTGGCTGCTAGCCTGCTTCGAGAATATTCCATGAGTCGATAGTAAACCAACAGTCGACTATAATTATTTCCTTTGGCATCTTTTTTGAGGTTATTGTTCTCTATTGTTTTGTTTTTGTTTGTTCGCAAATGACGCAAAATTAGAAATAGAGAACAAAGTTTCTGGAATTCTCGTGTTTGTAAAAGTAATAACTATCAACTATAATAGAGTATGGAATGTTTGATTCTAGAAAAATCCTCCTCTGTTATAATTTAGAGGTACTTTCATTTCCTATGAGAATGTGAGTGAAAAACTTTAATCTAAAAGTGTACCTATTTTAATCCTACTAATTTTAATAATTTAGAATTAGCAAGTTAGAATAACTGTTTTCAAATAAATAATTACATGAATGTTTATTTATTTTTCAATAAACAAGTTGAAAAAATGTTTGGGTTGGTCTAAAACACACACATTCTGAGTGTGTTTAAAATACCGTAGCGGTAGCATATTATAATATGCTACTTTATCATCTTTGATCACTACCAAAAGCTTGTTAAAAAAATACTGTTATTTCAACTGCTTTTCATGGTCTTATACTATCAAGAAGTATGCTATTTTAGTATGGGGTAATTATATTCATAGTGTTTAAGATTCTAACAAGGCAAAGGCACTCAGGTGTAAGCCTATAATAATATATAGAAAGCCTATAAAGAAGTTGAGTGTATAGGTTAGATTCTTGTTGGCCTTTATAGAATAAAGTGCACGTCCAGTGCCAACATACCTGTCATCAAATTTTTGGTTGGGATCAATTTAGTATGTTATTTTGAGCACAAAATCACAAAAATTAAACGGCGGTCACTATTGTTGTTAAAATAAACTAAGTTAAAAGTAGCATAACTTCACATGCATTTAATCTATAATTAGCAACCATAAATAGCTAAGGTTAGGAAAAGCTTTAGATTAGGAAATCTTTAGGTTAGGAAAACTCAGATTAGGAATACCATAATTTGATGATTTCAATAATCAAAATGGCTGCTACTCAGGTTAAATGCATGTAAAATTGTGCTACTTTGAACTTAGTTTATTTTAAAAACAATAGTGACCGCCGTTTAATTTTTGGGGTTTTGTGCTCAAAATAACATAACCTACTAAATCGATTCCAACCAAAAATTTGATGGCAGGTATGTTGGCACTGGACGTGCACTTTCACCTGAAATAGAATAAAATAGTTTCCATTGATCAACAAATATACATGGATCTCGTCAAGTAGTATAAAATAAAACAAACATAAGATAACATGAAACAGCATGAGATAACATAGAAGAATATTTGGCATATAAACAACTTTAGTAGACTGACTGTTTACTAACGTTGGCATAAAAAGACTAGATTACAAATTGTCTCATTATGATCTCAAATTCGCTGTCAATTTATTCCTCTAAGGTATAGAACACCCAAGTTTTTTTAGTATAACCAGATATAAACCAGAGATGAACTAAATCTATTGTTTCTCCATGGTGTAACGAATACAACTCCGTGGCCAAATAGATTAAATCAGATAGGTATGACAATAGGAATTAGATTAGATAGGCCCAGATGAACTAAATATATTATGGCTTCTCTATGGTATAACGAATACAACACCGATAAACTACAAAGAGTTTAGCGACAATTTTTTTGTAATAATTTTCAAGAATTTTTCACGAACCCCCCCCCTCGAGGCCTGCGCCCCCTGAAGGACTGCGCCCAATGCACCGCATTGGTCGCATTGGCGTTATTTACGCCACTGCTTGCCAGCTTTAAATCCGAATTGCATAGGAGACAGCAGCTCATTTATTTCAAAGAATCTTACCAACTGCCTAAAAAGAATTATTTCAAATATTTTAGACAATATAGGGATAAGACTAATTGGTCTGTAGTTTCCTGCATTACCCCTATTCCCTTTTTTGAAAACAGGGATAACTCTTCTTATTTTTAAACAACCAGGAAAAACCTTAAATCTTATCCAAATATTAATTAAGAGAGTTAATGGATGAACTCTAGCAAGGATGATGTCTTTGATAAAACAATTCGATAACCCATATACATCTGCACTTTTAGAATTTGACAGAGACCTGACTGCATCAAGCACTTCTGATTCATTAAATACTTGTTAAATACTTCTGGATCAATATCAGGTGCATTAAACGAACTTGTATTACATGCTTCTTTGACAATCTGCCATGCTGTCTTAGTGACATTGCTTGAGGATGCAATGCATCTATGTCTATTAGTTGCACATCGCATAGCTTCCTTTATCCTCTTATTATACTCAGCATTTAACCTCTTATATATCATATATACTTCCATTGATTCTGTTTCTCCATATAACGAATAATAAGCTATAGTAATTTCCTTCAAGTTTCTCAAGGTATCAGTATGTACCAGTACGCTCGTCTCTCTTTCTGTAGCATGCTTCCTGTTTTCTTTTTGAGAGGAAAACACAAGTCAAAACATTTCGTCAATATTTCATGGGAAACAAAAAATTCCTGGTCAGGGTTATGGCCCAATATAACGGTGTCCAGTCAATAAAACTCAAGTGCCTTTGAAATTTTATAAAATTAGAAGCTCGAAAGATACGTTTGTAGGTGGAATAATCATCCTATATCTATTTAAAAAATAACAGCTTTGTGATCAGAAATTAAAAAATCCTCGACCCTTACACTAGACTTTGAGCAGTGATTAGTGAGTATCCTATACTATTAAACGAGCAACTTCTGTTCATATGTTTGGATGTTCATATGTTTGTATTTCAACCGGATCTCGAAAACGGCTCTAACGATTCTCACGAAATTCAGAACATAGTAGGTTTATAATATAAAGATTCGATTGTACTAGGTCTCATCCCTGGGAAAACTCACTGAAGGACATTGAAAGGATAATTATTATTCATCCTTGGAAAAACAGCTGTTAATAATTATTTCGTCGTCTGTTGGTGATGGAAGTGAGTGAGCGAGTTCATGTGTGTGGGAATGTGTTAAAATTATGACTTAGCTTTTGAACTTTTGTAATCATTCAATCAGGTACTTGGTGCCGGTTGCAAAAAAGCCGGGTTATTTTCAATCCTGATTAATACCAGTAGATCCATCTTTTTGAAATGGTCTTCTCTGATTTGGTTCACGTGAAGTTAATCAGGATTAAAATTTAACCGGCTTTTGTGCAACTGGGTCTTTGTGAGGAAAATTTCTGCATTCCTCTGGGAATTAATCTCAATTTACTGTGATTAGATAGAACATTTCTGTATGAATGTTATTATAATTTTTTCGTTCGTAATAAATGTTTATGCTTTTGTACTCCAGAGCGAAGCTCGGTCCCCGATATTATAATCTAAACAAGTTTTACCTCTTGTAGCCTCCATATTATTTGTGAAGATAAATGATTTAAGTAAGTTTAGTACATTCCGAGAGCTGCTACAATTATTAACATGATTTAAATCGATGTTCAAATCTCCACATACGAATATTTTTGTGTTAGGCTTTGAATTATTATATACAGTATTAAGGAAATTTTCAAGTGATTTCATGAACTCAACAACACTTCCAGCAGGTGACCTATATAGAGAGATAACATTAACAAAAACTAAATAGATAGCAACTGCCTCACAGATTTTTTCTTCACATAGGTGATTGATATTTAATATTGTAAATTTGAGGTTTTTCTTGACAAAGATACCATCTTTGAATTGCTCACAACAATAGATGCTACCTGAAACATATCCAGAAGGCATATAAATATTGGCCTCATCCTTACTCAACCAATGCTCAATGATACTTAAAACAAGTGGATCTTCCTCTTCACACGCCGCCTCTACTTTGAAAAGTTTGTTTCTAATTGACTGTGCATTCATTTGCATGATTTTAAAATTACTAGATTTCTCTTTGACAGTCTTCACTTCGCGAGGACTTAAACGGCTCACTATCAATCTCACAGTTTCCACTTCCACCATTCTCCAAGATATCCTCACTCTAGTACGATCAATCGTCTCTGAAAATTTGAAATTATTTAAAAGGTTAGTAAATGTTGTCGCAGACAATAATAATTATAGCTGATCTCGATTTTTTAGACTTGATATACTGATGAAGTAGTCATTAAGGGCATCGGGTGCAACACTAATTTTAGAGGTTGCTTAGTACTGGCCTGTTTCATTCCTTACTATTTTCCAGGCTGCTCTACATCTGTTGGTTGACTTGGAAATACATTTATTATTAGCTTCTATTTTTGCTTGATTTATTGCTGAATTATACATTTTTTATCATTTCTGTAGCTCACCTCAGCATTATCAGTATTAGCAAGCTTCCAAGTATGATACAGGAGCATCAGGTGTTCCCTCATTCCATGCAGTAAACAAATTCACCTATTGTTACCTCATTTCAGCGGTAAACCAATTATTATGACTAGACTTTGGCTCGGTCTACAACTGATTATCGGACATGCAAGCTCCAGGTAAAAGGACAAGACATTGAGAAACATTGAGGTCATAACATTTACATCACCGGCATTGAATATATTTTTGTCCACTTGTAGTTTGCGAAAAAGCATTCAAGTGCAAGTCGGTCGTTTGTGATGAGACGTTTTTTTGTGGAATTCAGGGTATATTTCCTTATTTACACTTTGTTTGATCGTTTTGAAATTTACAAATAATCCCGCATGATCAGAGATCAGGTCCTGCTTATACAAGTGACATTCCAACCGTTCAGATTCAATAGATGTGAACACATTATCAAGACATGCTCTCCCTCTCGTCGGGAGGCAATGAACATGGTATAAATTAAACGATATCATTACATTTAAGAATTGTGAAACTTCATGCTTATTTTGATCAAGAATATTCACATTGAAATCGCCAGCAAATTGCAATGAATGAGTAATGGTTTTTTGTTAAAAAAATTAAAACTTCTTCTAGTCGACTCAAAAAATCTTTGATATCAGAGTCAGGGGGTCCTATTCAAACTTACTATGATACAGTTATTACTAAGAAGCCTTATCGCTGACATTTCGAATACCTTATCAATACAGAACTGACTTATATTTAGGTCATTTTATTCAATGGAGTTTCTGACAATAATTATAGACGATCCACCATGTGAGAGGGGAGGTGACCTGCAGTACGATGGTGCCAGTGTGAAACCTCTTGGAATGTACAGTGGTACCTCTTCTTGGTCTAGCCAGTGTTCATTTATACACAGAATATCAGTGGACTTCTCAGTAAGAATGATCTCAAGCTGACTCAATTTGTACTTAAGTGAGCAGATATTAATGAAAAATAGTTTTAAATTGATATGAGTCATTTTATCTTTACTACTAACAATATTATTTTTAATTTTCTTGCTATTATTAATAACCTCACTACCACAATCATCACCCTTGTCATTAATGTTAACATTGTGAACAATTCTTGAATTAGTTCTTAACAAATCCTGCGAGACACTCGACACTAGGGTTGTCGAGTATTTGGTACCAAAAGGTGGTCGTTTCCCGGAAGCGAAGTAGGAGAGGCAGGCGAAGAGCAGGATTCAATTCCGACCAACGACGCAGACGATCCATGGCGGGACGGGGGAGAGGCCACGCAGCCATCAGAGGCAGCAGCCTGAGAAGGTGAACCACCGGCAGGCAGCGCAGGTTCACCGCCCTCTACAGCCTCAGAAAGCCTTGCCGCCAGCCAGCTCTTTCCCCAACCATTGAGGTGCCTGCCGTGTCGAGTGTGGTGAACTCTCTCAGCCTGACTCGCTTCCACAAGCCTCACGTTCTCATACTTCTCACTAAGAACTCTGAGTGAACAGTTAGTCCGCGCCACTTCTCTATTTACACAAGACTACTCAACAAGGTCGTGTCTATTTGGAATGTCCACGAGAACAATTTTATTTTTTTTGAAATCTCCTAAGTGTCTGCTAGTAGTATGGTAGTGCCGTATTAAAGGAATTTTTTCTCGACTTAGCCACACTCCTGGCTCATATTCACAGCAGGAACACGAGACAGCATGAATACTTCCTTCAAATACCTCGTCACCGCACAGTTATGTACAATAACTCATTTACGGTCACGGCTTCAAGATTTTGGTACGATCTGCCCAATGATGTTATTTTTGCGGCGACCTTGGGTACGTTCAGGTCCAGGCTCGTTGCTCTGTTGAACGAGACTACTTAGATATGTTTTCGCCACAATTTTTTTGTAGATGTTGTGAATACTTTTTTATTGGAAATTTGCAATAATCGTTGTACAGTAACAATATTATTTTGCTCGTTTTGATGGAGTATTGGAGCGTTTGATTGACACCTACTAATACCTGTAAATCATAATACCTAATGGCATCTTATTTTCGTTGATTGTATGTATTGTTATGTATCTTACATTTTTTATTAATTATTTTAGAGTTATATAGAATTATTATCTATTTATTATTATATCTCTTATTATTATAAGAATATAATAAAATTATGTTATGTAGCTGTGTTATCATTTAAGATGATTTGTAAAACTGTAATTTTGTAACCATGTTACCATAGGCGACAAGCCTAGTAACAATTGTAAAATAAAATCTATCTAATATTGTCATGCAGCTACATAAATTGGCGGAGCTTTGGACATATCAATGTCCATTCTTTGGAAAGAATATTCGAAGTATTCTTCCCACTAACTCTCTACCAAAACGTTAATTTCATTGATTCAACTGATTTATTTAAAAATGAAAACATTGTATGAAGATTCAAGAGAAAAAAAACAGAAAATTAATAAAGTAAAATGATTATAAAGTAAGTAAGATCAAATCATTAATTATTAAAATGGAGTAGGCTGAAAGTAGATCAGGGTAATCAACTTTCAGTAATATACAGCAGTGTCCAGTGGATAATTAAAATAACATGAGTTTATATAATATATATACAATTTATTGTATAACAGGTTTATAGGTTTGTATTTGTGGGATGGGTGGGGGATGGTTGTCATGTGATTGTTCTAGGGCTGGACAGTTTCATTCATTTGCTCCAAAAGATATTTTCTTAAAGTCAGGATGAAGCTCGCTCGGCTCTCGATGGACCTGATGGTAACGGGAAGTGCATTCCATGCTCAACAAGCACTAACTAGAAAGGATTTTGTGAAAATAGTAGTTCGATGGTTGGGTATCCTTAAAGTACTTTCTCCGGTTCTAGTATGTGAAGCATCTATCCTCCTACCTTCAGAGACAAATTTGTAATCATCTTTAAAATAGTTCGGATTACCGTATTTCAAGATATCTCTAACAAGCTTGACTATTCAAAAAAGCCTTTGATTGGGAAGCTTTAATGTTGAACTAGCAATGAGGGCTGGGGTGATATGATCATGGCGTTGAAGAGAATAGACGAAACGTAGACAATAATTTTGGCATCGCTGTAGTTTATCATTCAGAGTGACTTGCATATTGTTAAGAACAGAATTACAATACATTAAATGTGGGAAGATGAGAGATTGAACTAATAATATTTTAATGTTTCTAGGGAGGATATCGTGCATTTTCTTCAATGCATGCATGGCTGAGAATACCTTTTTACAAGTTTTGTTCATTTGTTCTGACTAGTCAAGAGTATTATTCATAATAATGCCTAAATTTTTAACTGAGCTACAGTAATGAATGTCATTACCGTCTACACTAATTTTGTGAATCGATTCGAGGTCAATATTGTTTATAAGATGAGAATATCCAATTATAATGGGTTGTGTTTTGATGGGATTAAGCTTAAGGCCATTTTTCTTTGTCCATACCACTATCAAATTGATATCCTGATTCATTATTCCAACTGTTTCATTAATTTTTGTTATGGGACAGCTTAAATAGATTATTGAAGGTCGTCTGCATAAGTATGGAAACTGGAGAATTTTATAATGGAAGAAAGGTCATTAGCATACAAAGTGAAGAGGAGAGGGCCTAAAATTGAACCTTGTGGTACTCCATGCATAACGTTTTTCCAAGTTGACTTTTTGTCACTGACAGATACAAATTGTTTCCTACCTAATAGATAGGATTTGAACCAAACTTACGAGTTGTGACTGAATCCAAGAATAGCCAACTTATTTAAAAGGACTGTATGATCAACAGTATCGAATGCTTTAGAAAAATCAAAAAGGGTGAGGATGGTGCATTTTCTTTGGTCCATAGCTAACCTTAGAGAGAGAGAGAGAGAGAGAGAGAGAGAGAGAGAGAGAGAGAGAGAGTCATGCTCTATTTCAATGAGTCTACTACTGCCAGATTTAAGTGAAACAAAAATCTCATCTTACTGTCAGATTTAACTGAAACATCTTACTATGTGTCTAACTCTCAGATTTTCACTGCCCCCTATCTCTCTATTAGATATGCTAATTTGTTAATAGCTTGCTTTCCACCCAACAGTGAACTCTATTTATGTACTTAACATCATTGTCAACTAGGCTACATATAGAATTTTCTGCTGTACAAGCCGCGGGCATTATGTTTAAAGTGTTTCCCCAATCATAACTAGTGCATATATAAATAGAATGAGCTAGCATATCCAAATATACACACATTAGTTATAAATCAGGCATATATCACTGAGGGGAACTCTCTACAGAGTGATCTATGTTCTTATACATTCTTTATCTGCAATGTCATATAAACATTTCCAGAGATCATTCAGCTACTTCTCTTAAAAGCACGTTTCTGTTGAATAAAAATCTATGATTAGTAACTTATTATAATTTGTTTCAGATTACCGAGTTGATATTGACAGATTAGCAACACATTCTCTACAGAATCTCAAAGTGAGTGATAACTGATTATTTGAATAAATAATATTTCTTGCATCATATTACAGAATCAAACAGTGATCCATCAAATGCATACATAAAATCTATAAGCATGCTCTTGTAATGTGCATCACAACACATAACTATTAACTGAATCAAGTTATTATACTAAAAGCAGAATCAGTAATTTTCCTAGCACATCACTGATCACTTCAATTTGAAAGTATTTTTGCTATTAAATAGTATGCATGCATGATTAGTTCAAATAATTACATAGCACAATTCAAATAATATGCATGATCAGTTCAATTTCAATGTAATCATCATCATATTTGTGAATTCAAAATATACATCTTATTCAATTTTTAACTGAACTCTAATCAATCCAAATAATTTAATAGCACAATGTGAACTCTTGTGATGTGAACAGATTTTATTTAATGAAAAGTAGTATAGTAAAGAGATTTATCAAATAATAGTTCCATCAAACAATTGCATCAAATATTAGTTTCATCAAATAATAGTTCTTTTATAAAGATTTAAATTATCTGTTCAAATTACAAGTTAATATTTGAAATAACTAACTAACCTTTGACTGAGTAAGAATACTCTCCACCTCCTCCTCCTCCTCCTCCTCCTCCTCCCCCTCCTCTCCCCGCTAACCTCCTCAACCTCCTCGAAGAGCTTCCTCTTCATGCTGTAACGTTGGTGGTTGGTGATGTTGTTCAGGGGGATTCTCCGTGGAGCCCAATCTAGGTGAGGAGAGTTTGTTGGTGGAGTGACAGGATAATGAATTCAGGTGATGCAGCCCTCTCCAATTCAACATGATGATGAGTTGTAGCTCCCGAGGTTGACTGATGCAGCCTTTGCCATGGATGTCTCTGTGTAGTGGTTGATGATGATGGATTGTTGGATGCTGATGCGTTCATGTTGATGATTGTGAAGTATACTTCAACTGATGCACGAATGAAGCTGTTGAATCCAATGAGTGTTACTTATATACTTTGTTCCTCTCTCTCTGTTCTAGGTTAAGTGAGATAGTGCATTTTGGCGCGTCCGCTACAGACAGAAGTTTGCCACATCCTTGAGACTCAACTGCATTTTGTCACGTACAGCAAAGTGCATTCAGAGATAACAAAATATCAAATCTCTCACACCTTACCAAAACTCATCCTCTGTTAGATTCTGCTTGTAAGTATTGAATTTAAAAATTGTTGTTTTCTGTCATTGCAGCAATATAAAATTTCTCAATTAGTCTCATCTGAGCAGAGATGTAATATTTTTGAATAACAAGATTTTGAATGTGAGAGCAATATGTACAATGTAATATCAAATCTTCTCATTGATTTTCAATTAGCATCTCATAACTATGTTGAGATGCTAAATTTTTTCTCATATCATTGTGATTTTTCATTAAGCTCATTGATTTCACAGAGTTCGAGTGTGCAGTGCAGATTACACCATAATCACTCCAGTCTTCGAGGAGGAAAGACGTGTGAAGGACAAGTAGTACGCCTGAGAGTTGGAGTCTAATCGGAGAGACACCTATAGCTGACAGCATCACACTGTTGGATCACATGTAAGTATGATGGAATTTTCACGTGATCATGATTTTTCAGGACTTACTTTTTTCCTGATAGATCAATACTACAATGCACTTATTCCTGAAAAATCAATAACATCTAGTTCCTGATTAGGAATTACTTCTACAACAGAGTGGACCCCAGGAGGACAGCTGGTGCCCGGCCAGTAGGACTTAGGAAGTCCAGAGTGCTGGCCGCCGCAGCGCACTAGTCCAGTGCGGATCGCAAGAGGACGTCTGGGAAGCCAGGAAAAGCCTTTCCCGCAACTCCGCGGCCGATCCGGACCCCAGGAGGACAGCTGGTGCCCGCCAGTAGGACTTAGGAAAGTCCAGAGTGCTGGCCGCCGCAGCGCACTAGTCCAGTGCGGGATCGCAAGAGGACGTCTGGAAGGCCAGAAAAGCCTTTCCCGCAACTCCGCGGCCGATCCGGACCCCAGGAGGACAGCTGGTGCCCGGCAGTAGGACTTAGGAAGTCCAGAGTGCTGGCCGCCGCAGCGCACTAGTCCAGTGCGGGATCGCAAGAGGACGTCTGGAAGGCCAGGAAAAGCCTTTCCCGCAACTCCGCGGCCGATCCGGACCCCAGAGGACAGCTGGTGCCCGGCCAGTAGGACTTAGGAAAGTCCAGAGTGCTGGCCGCCGCAGCGCACTAGTCCAGTGCGGGATCGCAAGAGGACGTCTGGAAGGCCAGAAAAGCCTTTCCCGCAACTCCGCGGCCGATCCGGACCCCAGGAGGACAGCTGGTGCCCGGCAAGTAGGACTTAGGAAGTCCAGAGCGCGGGCCGCCGCAGCGCACTAAACCAGTGCGGAACCGGAAGAGGACCTCTGGAAGGCCAGGAAAGCCTTTACCAGAGCTCCGCAACCAACCCGGACCCCGGGAAGACACCCGGTGCCCGAGGACTAAGACTTAGTCCCGACACGAAGCCCTTTCTCACGACTAACACTGCAAGGTTCCTGTTCCCTTCTTTCCGCGACCACCCTGTTTGGCAGTGCGAAAGCACGGCCCCTCTTTCCTAAAAGAGGAAACATTTCTCCAAAACACTCAAAACCCTGTTTCAACCCCCAACCCGAACGAGGGTGGTTGACGGACGCCCCACCAAGACTCCCGTCCCCTGCCGCGGCCCTCCCCAGTCGCCGACTGAGTTTAGCCGGCCCAGAGCGACACTGGGAACTCTGATAGAGAAAGGTGTGGGCAAAAATCTACTCAGAAGATTGGCACACGAACGTGGGGCCCAAGGCAGGAGGAGAAAAGCAGCAATGAGTGCAGAAGAGAATGTAATCGCGCCGGAGAAGACCAGGAGGCGCGAGAGGATAGCAGCGATCCAGGAGTGTCCTGGATTTACAAACTCCACCGGAATGAAGCAGTGATCTAGCAGCATCAGCAGGGCTACCTACAACAGGTACCATGGCAGAGCTCAGGAGAGCTCTTGTCGAAAACCACCGGAGGACAATGGTGGAGGCCGCCGGTCTAAACAGGATCGGTGGCGGAGCTGGCACAGGTCAGGAAGAGGAAGGAGCTGCAGCTTTGTGGCCACCAGTCGCGGAGGCCACTGCATGTTCCAGACTGGAAGAAATACCCAAGGAGACGTCTCCAGAGTTTGATGGAGACTCCAGCAACTCCTGGGTGTACAGAGTGCACGATCAAGGCTTGATTGATCTACTACTCGACTCAGTGCTGACAGATAGCACAAGTACGAGCCTGAGGAGGGCTCTACTGGAGCAACGACAGCGGATTGTTGCGATGCTCCCCGTTCTGGATAATGGGGAGGAGGCGCTTCGTCGAAGAGCGCGAAGGCCAGCACCAGTTAGCGAGGAGGCAGAGCCTGCGCTAGTGAGGCCGGAGATGCCGGAGAGGCATAATAACATGTCTAGGCATGTGTTGAGGTCACCTACCAGGTCAGCGGTGCCTGCTACATCCTGTATGGACCCGGGTGCCGTGTGTGACAAGGTTCGAGGGTGGCGGCTCTCATATGATGGGAGTGGAGATGCTCCAAGTTTTATGGAGCGGCTCGAGGAGCTGCAACAAGCATATGGCTTGTCTGGCAGACAGTTATTTCCAGCGCTACCTGAAATGTTAGCGGGGAAATGTTCCTTATGGATGAGGAATAGGAGAGAACAGTGGAGACACTGGACGATTTCCTGAGAGACTTTCGGTCTCGTTACTATCCACCTACTTATGTGGAGGATCTTGAGAATGAAATTCTCGACAGGCGGCAGAAAGAAGGCGAGCTCATAGACGACTATGTTGAGGAGCTGCTAACGCTGATGAGGAGAAGAGGTGGTTTTTCAGAGAGTAGCCAGGTACAGAGATTGTACAAAAATCTTTTACCACGCTACAAGCTCTACATCAGGGAGGCTGAAGTGTACACCACCGACGACTTGCTACACTTAGCGAGGCAATATGAACGAATTAAATTCGAGGAGAAGAGTGCTCAACAGAGACAACGAGCAGTGAAGCAGGAGGAGGTGAGGAAGCAGACCAAGCCTCGACAGGAGACTACTACTACACAGCGTCGGAGTGAACAACCTCCAGAAGGCCCCGTGTGTTGGCAGTGCAAGAAGGTGGGACACTGGAGATCAGAGTGTCCGGAGGTTTCACTCTGCTCAAAGTGCGGGAAGCCACGACCAAATTGTTCCTGTGAGAGAGAGCAGAAGAAGACTTCTGATAAAACAGCTGGGGTTAAAACAAGGCTTCAAATCCAGCTAGAGCCAGAGCTCCAGGATGACAACCGTCTTTTCACTACAGTGGAAATAGGAAGCAGACAGTATAGTGCTCTTCTCGACACAGGAGCAGAGTCCAACTATATTAGCTCTAAAGCTTTTAATAGTTTGGAAGCAGTGGAACGAGAGCCTGTGCAGCGCGGCGCTGTTATGGCTAACGGAGCGGCTGCACGACTGCGAGGTGGTGTTATAACCAACCTGAAAATTGGCAGAATATCCCTATCAACAACACTCACAATAATGGATGGGCTTTCTCCAGATGTTCTGCTTGGTATGGAGTTTCTTCGTGAGCACCGGGTGAAATAGACCCCTATTCCCGGTCAGTGGAATGGGATCCTCATCTCGTCAAAAAGCACATTGGAGACGATATTTCCACTCCAAAAGTGGGAAAAGGAGCTGTCAACTCGAGGCTGGCTACTGTTAAAACCCAGCCTGACATAGGGAGGTCAAGGAAGCCACCTGGAATTATTCCTGTGAAGAAGCAGGAGAAGAAGAAATTTCCTCAAGTCCAGAAACACGTAGGAGCCGTGTGGAAGACTGGAAAAGAGGAATTTCTTTCTCAGAAAATTTCTCCAGCCCGTGGAAAGTTCATTTGCTGGCACTGTAAACGAGCTGGGCACTGGAGGTTCAACTGTCCGGAAAAGCGGTACCGGAGGCGGAAGAAGGAGGATTATTTTCAGCAAGGAGCTGGAGATAATCGTCGAGCAGTGCAGTCTAGAAGACTGCCGGTGCTGGAAACTACACTCAAAGTAGTTTCAGATATTGGAGACAAGAATTATATGCCAACCGGTATTATAATTGGAAAAGGAGGACAAGGAAGGTGAACTCTGGACAGCTAGTCTACAGGAAGGAGTGTCACCTGTCCTCGGGTGCTAATCAGCTCGCCGCGAAGTTAGCGCCGGAATTTTCTGGCCTCTATGAGGTCGAGGAAATGTTGAGTGCCGGTAAGAGGTTTACTGTGCACGAGAAGGGCACCAAGCTCCAGCCACACCTGCCCGAGGATGAGGAAGAGGATGGTGATGGAGCAGTTGCGGAAAAGGTGGACGGAATTCGAGCGGATGGACAGCAGGAGGCCGAGCGAGTCTATAGAGGGTCGCTGCCTATCCGGAGGATGGGATACCAGAGAGGTGTCACGCGCCGCCAATAAGGAGGTAAGAGGCGAGAAGGGGTGAATATCATAAAGTTCAATCATATCACAGCTTTAGAGCTATTTTTGATTCATAAATTATCCCATTTAAAATGAGGAAATTAAATTTTGTTGTCAAAGACAAAATTGCATAGAAATTGAAGAAAATTAATTCAGAATTATTAGCACGAATTTATTAGCCGAATTTTGAAAATTAATAGCATTAGCACGATTCCGAAAATAATGAAAATATTAAAAGACTGACATATTATTGTTATTGAAAGAAATTGGTCAATAGTTTTATTAAAAGGAACAGCATATTCCGTTTAATTTTTCTCATAAATAGAGTTCTACTTAAACTAAATGGCAACTCAACCATTACAGTTTAATTAATATAATCAGTCATAAAGCACTGGCTGAATTAATGAAAAAAAATATTATTGACAAATCATACGTTTCTTTTGATCTGAAGGCAATCTCAATAATTTCAGTTTGAAATTTATTATGATGTGACCAAGCAAGGGTAATCAAGAAGTTTTCTACAGTCTATGACTAGTTAATAACAGCCAAAGTCGGTTCCAACTAGACTAAATTTTCTTGATCGGTATATTACCAATATTGTTGTAACCAAGTACAGGTTACAAACAAAATTTGCAGTAGCTTGTTTTCTATTTGCCATAAATAGTTGATGGCGAAATGAGTGGATAGAGAATATTAGAAAATATTATAGATCAGTATGATGAATAATATTTTAACCATGAGGTAATGGTTATAATATTGAAATCATTTAATGAAGCTGGTGGTAATTGCTTTAATCCGTAAAGTGTTACGGTGCAGTTAATTAACAGACGTTATTATACTGTGGGATAAAAGTGAATTACGTTGCAATTAATTATTCATGTGGAATGAATAAATTGCGTTTGATTGTGAGTCGAGATGTACTACAATCGGGGTTATTAGCTTCAGATTATGATTTAAATTTTCTAATATTCACTTGAAAAAAAGTCGGAGGACTTACTATAAATTGGAATAAAATAATTATTATTTCAATTGGAATTAATTCTATGTTGGATCGAGAAGTTACTTGTGCTGTGCAGATAAGATAAACGTTATCTCAACTGGCTAACTGCTATCGCAAGCTTCTAGTCTGTAGAAGAGAATTACTTCTCCTTTTCAATAACAATTTTATAAATAGAATTCATGTGAATTCTAGTTTTTCCAGATATTCTACTGTTATTGAGTCAGTCTGTGTGTTGATCGTGCTATTGTTAGTTTGGAATTAATCAAATCAATTTATTTATTTACCATTCACTACAAATTTACAAAATAACACTTATAACTAATACATTGGTGTGGCTGGAAAAAGAAGCCTTGAGCTCCAGCCACGAGTTCGAAAATATTCTTTAAATTATTTACATTTGCCGTGATAATATTCTAAAATAGGCTACAAACTAAAAGATAGTAAACCAAAAACCAAAAATATGTATAATAAAAACAAAAATCAATTCTTGAATCAAAAATCAACAAGCCCAATATAGAAATAGGTAGGCTAATATAGAATTAATAATAATAAAATAACAATAAAAAAAAAAAAAAATTCTTCTTTCAGGTAATCAAAAAAAAACCAAGTTTAATTGAGCGTGTTAAAAACAAGTTATAATTATAGTAATTTAGTTTTCGATTTTAAAAAAGTAATTCTCTTTTACCCAGGATCTTATTTTATTTAATTTATTACTTGTAATTTTATCCCTAATGAAATCGTCTGGTATTCTATTTATTAGCTTATCGCTCTGGAACTTGAATTGATGATTGCTGGTTGTCAATGCAGTGAAATTTATACTGTAAGCACTTACACTTGCTGGTCTTAAATTGTAAGTGACATTGCGTTGAGTAAATAGATGTGTATTTTTATTTATGAATATAATTAAGTTTGTTATGTACGTTTGGCGAAGCGTTGGTAAGTTTATCTCATCAATATTAGTCTGCTAGGATAGCGTCTTGGTCTTCCTAGCGCAGCCCTGATGATATGCTTTTGAATAGTAAAAAGTTTATTGAAATGGGTGTCAAAGGCTGCTCCCCATACTTCTATATTGTAGTGGAAGATTGAGTGAGCATATGCATTGTAAATTGTTCTGAGAATGTTCAAGTCTTTCAATGATTAATTTTGTAAAATATTGTAATCAAGTATTTTAATTTATAACAAAGATTTTGGATGTGAATGTCCCATTTAATATGCTGATCATCGTAATTCCTAAATATTTCATTGACTTAACTCTTTCTATAGTTGAACAAGTACAGTTGGAGTGTCGCAGTTATGATTATGTATTATTAGTTTTAAATGTTCTGAAGGTTGACCGCTTCTATTAGGCGAAAAAGTTATATATTAGTTTTTATTGTATTTAATGTTAGAATATGACTTTTTAACCACGACTTGACCACTGAGAGACCGCGATTTGCACAGTTGAATGTTTCATCCCAAGTTGAGCCAGAAAAGATTAAGCAGTGTCATCGGCAAAAGATAGAGCAATACCATTCGGAATGCGTAGTTTCAATAAATCATTCACATAAATCAAAAACATAAGAGGCGATAGTACAGTGCCTTGTGGCAGACCATAATCTTTAATAATCTGGATATCAGTTTCCAAAATTTGGGTTCGATCCTTCAAATAGCTTGCGAATAGTTTTTTTGCTATCCCCCTTATTCCACTATTTTCCAACTTGTTTAATAAGATAGAATGTGGTATTGTATCGAACGCCTTCGCTAAGTCACAGAATACAGCAAGTTTTTTTTATTACTATTGAAATTTTTGTCGATTATACTTGTCAAATGTAACACAGCATCCTTGGTAGATTTACCTTTTTGGAATCCATACTGGTTGCCCTCAATAATTTATTTTTTTCAAGAAAATTCACAGTTTTGCTTTTATAATTTTTTCCATGATTTTAGACAAGTTGCTGAGTAGACTAATAGGTCTATAATTTTGTGGATCATCAAGTTTATTGGATTTAGGAATCGGTTTTATTAAGGCTACTTTAAATTTTCTGGGAAAATATCCTAGTAGAAAGCATCTATTAACTATGAATTCAAGAGACAACAATATAGTTTGAAATTTTCTTTAGACATATGCTACTTATGCCATCCGCACCTGGAGAAGAGTTTGGTTTTAGCTCATGAATGTATTTATTTATTTCTGTAACATTGGTTGGGCTTAGAAAAAAGCTATGTAAGGTTCTAGGTGAGATTGTTTCGGGAATTTCAATTATATTATTTTGAATTAGGTTTTTAGCATATTTCTGGCCTACTGTTGCAAAATGTTTATTTAGTACGACAGCTTCAATTCTAGCTTCAATTCTTTAGTTTTGGTTTTGGTAATTTCTTTTATGCAATCCCAAGTTTTCTTAATATTACCTTTATAATTGAGAAACTTTTGATTATAGTATTCATTTTTGCTTTTTTGATCAAAATGTTCAGAGTGTTTCTATATCGCTTATATTCCTCCTTCAATCTAATATTAAATGGTTCTTTAGTCAGTTTCCTATGCATCTTGTCTCGCTTTCTTATAGAATTAATAATGCCCTGACTTATCCATGGCTTCAGTGGTTTTCTTTTATGAGGTATCTTAAAAGATCGTGAGCTAAGTTTAATGTGGTCCGTGAGTGTATTTATAAAAGCATCCACTAACTCATCAATGTCTTCAGTATTGCTATTAAATATCTTATCCCATCTTTCTTCTTCTAAGCTACGACATAATTTTTATAATCAATTTTGACTATATCATTAGTCGATGAAATACTCTTAGTTTTTATGTTATTCTGATTTAAATGGATGGTTGTGCAAAAATGATCATAATATTTGATTCGATTACAGTTGCTAATATGTTTTCAGGATTTATATTCTTATCTTTGAGAAATATATGATCAATACATGTCTTAGTATTATTTTGAATTCTTGTTGGTATATTTATGTAGGATTTAAATCCATTTAAATGAACAGCACTCAAGTATTCGTTCGTTAGATTGCAATTTTCTAATAGGTCAAATTCATGTCTCCTAGCACCAAAAATGTATTTCCATTATTAGTATTTTGCAAAAGAGAGTCGAAACTGTTTATGAATCAACAATATTAAGTGAAGGTGAGCGATAGACAGACAACAGCGTATACTTCTTATCTAGAAATGTGAATGTAATTGCAATCGAGTTAGCTTTATCTATTTCTAAATCAATCAGTTCGAAGTCTATGATGCTATTGTCAATAAACAAGCAGATACCATCGCTTCTTGAATATTTGGATTTTTTATATATAGTTCGGTATCCATCCATAATAAAATTACATTGAGAGTCCTCAGTTATCCATGTTTCTGATAAAATTATCACATGAAATTTTGTTTCACACTGGTTCAGGTAACATATAAATTGATCAAAATTTTTATTAACACTCCTTATGTTCATATGCAATAAGTTGAGTAAACTCTCTGTATTACTATTTAAATAATTATCCGGCTTGAAGTTAGCAATATCTTGAACCTCCAGCGTATCATAGATACCAACATCAACTGTATCACCTACTTCAAAGGCATTGGATTGGGTAGAAAAATAAAATAACAACTTCGTTACTCATGAAAAATTCGGCTAGCCACCTACTGCACACGATAAGATAAAGATTTATATTAATAGGATAATGGAGTCTTACCATATTGAAATCCTAATTATTGACATATTGTGTGACAATGATGTAGAATACAATTATTTTATTGATAAAAATATTCAAATCAACCTGTTCTTGTTTAATTTGTGGATCTTCGGCTCTAATAAAGCTGTTTGGAATCATTCTATATAAATTTACAATAAACATAGTAATAAAAATGATTGAACGTTTTCAAAATTGCGTTCTATATATATATACCTTTGGCCGTTCAAATAATAATACCAAGAAGCCATCTTTCAATAAATCAATCAGCAAAGACAAAAACTAATCTCGCTTGAATTCAACTTTTTAACAGTTTTATAATTATTAGTGATATTGTATTCTTCAGATACATATTTAATTTGACGATTTCTCATAAACAATATGAAGTAATTAAATCCTGGAAATAATAATAATTCTACCTGAACTTCTGTTCATCTTTATACAAAATAGATCTATAAAAGTCATAAAATCATAGTTTCCATCTTGAAAAACACCAAAAAATAATAAAATTCATGTTTCGAATGTTCTAAAGTAATCAGAGTATAGTTCTTTCTCAGTTTATCATTAGACAATGTAAATAATAGGCCTATTGCGAAACATAACTTAGTGTTATAGAAAAATATCTTCATAGTTACAAAGTAAGACTTAAAACAAAATAATTCGGCCATCTATAGTTTCACAAAATCTTTCTCATTTCTCACATGTATTGGCTGCTTACCTTCCTCCTTCCTAGCCAGTATCCTACCATCCTTAACCCATACAAAACGATAGCCTTTTTGAATAGCGATCTTTCGCGTTTCTTTGAGAAGTGCACTTGTGGTGGGAGCAAGATGCTGATAAGCACACACTCGTCCGTCAATCAATGACTGGCATACCGTTTTTGTTGAGATTCCAGGATCCTTTCCATCACGATTTGAAGCGCCTTTAAAATAAGTCAACCAATCTTCTTTATCTTTTCTTCTAATAAACTTGAAAACAATTGGCTTACTTTTATTATTGTTCCCTGACGGCAATCTGTGAGCAATACTGAGACTATTAGAGTTCATTGGACTGTTTATTGCGGATGAAATTTTATTAAAGACCTCATACACTGATTCATTACGTGTCTCTGGAAATCCAGTGACAATAACATTGTCTCTACGGGTGTAACCTTGCAGGCCGGAAATTTCAACCTTTAAATTTGTATTTTCGTTTTTTAGCACATCAATTTCTTTTTTCAATTGTTTCACTTCCTCCTTATAGTTTAAGAGTTCCTTTCTAAAATCGTCAAAATCATTAGAGATAAACTCGATCGAATGTTTAATAGAATTAAAATCCTCCTTGAAAGTTGGAGAAAATTCTGAGCTGATAATCTCTCTCACCGCTTGAGCAATAGCCTGAAGATCCAAGGTCGAGAGAGAGAGCGATTGTCCTTTATCTTCTTCCTCGCCTGTAGATACTGAACGACTGCCTCCTGTGTTTGTATTTGTAGACGCGTTTGGGCTAGTTTTGCATGCGATACATTTCCATTTGGACTTATTATCACTAGACATTTTTCTAAAGTTAGATTCTTTTATCAGCTGACAAAGATAATGACATTTCGAACCACATGCGTTGCACGTTAAAAAGTCTTGTTCAGGAATACTCGTTTCACAACATTTACTACACAACATTTTACCGGTAGTCTTAATCGAAATCAACTTGAACTAAAGAAAGATAACAGAGCAACAGCACAATCGATGTTTACTCCTCCACGGCTAGAGGCGAACTCGAAATATCACTCCTCGAGAGTAATCTAATTTTTACTCAACAAGCCTCCATCATGAGTTTTATTGACGGTGCATTAATTCATTCAATATTACTTTTTTGTGCTGATTGTTGTTGATTATTTTCGGAAAATCAATATTTACTGAGTGTGAATTAATTAACAGCTGTTGTGTCATTATACACGCCTTGTGTGAATAATTACTTTGATAAAGTAAATTGAGATTTATTTTGGGGTAAATAAATCTTGAAATGAGAAAGAGAGATTGAGCAATGAATGTTCACGGATTGTGAATTAATTAGCAGATGTTATCTGTTATAATAAACACACTGTCATTTATATCCAATGGATGGTTACTTTGCATAAGTAAATCATGTGATTGATTTCATTATTGAAATGAACAGTGAGAAGTGGAATATTGAGTTGAAATTTATAGTTTCGATTTTATTATGGTGATATAGAAAGGCTGTAATCCTCATAACAGATCGAAATGAATTATTATTTCGACCACATTTAATTGTAATATAAAATCGAAATATGTGGTGTAACATCACAACGAGTGGCTTCATGTCAACCATATAATTCAGTATTCCTCATCATATTATCATCTCTCATATTATTGTGAACATAATTTGCTGATACACTGAACTAACTGAGAGTATCCATCACTCTGACACTTGGTAATTTTCCTGGACTCCAATTCGCCTCTATCAACTCTGCCTCCTGTGAAGTGGGTACATTGTTGTGTATCACGTTTCTTCTTGAGGATGGGGACTGCAACTTGAGTCTACTTCCTCGACGAGCTCCTGGAATTATTGGAGCTGTATCTCAGCTGACTATTGCTGAGATCACGACGAGTCTCTGTCGTGTTAGAGATTCATCCAGCTGTCTGATGCTGGAAGTTGTGGCAGTGTGAGAACACGGCCATGCAGGCGAAAGCCCGGCACATGCAGTGCGCAAGCACGGCGAAGCAGGCAGTGTGAGAACACGGCCATGCAGGGCGAAAGCCCGCACAAGCAGTGCGCGAGCACGGAAGCAAGGCAGTGTGAAAACACGGCCATGCAGGGCGAAAGCCCGGCACATGCAGTGCGCAAGCACGGCAAAGCAAGGCAGTGTGAGAACACGGCCATGCAGGGCGAAAGCCGGCACATGCAGTGCGCAAGCACGGCGAAGCAGGCAGTGTGAAAACACGGCCATGCAGGGCGAAAGCCCGGCACATGCAGTGCGCAAGCACGGCGAAGCAAGGCAGTGTGAGAACACGGCATGCAGGGCGAAAGCCCGGCTCATTGCAGTGCGGAAGCACGGCGTTTCCCTTGCAATTATTTTTAGGTTCTTGGAACCTGTCTGAGGTATTGTTCACCTCGTTTTTTTTGTTTACCCGCCCCTCCTGGCAGTGCGAGAGCACCGCGAATCTCATCTGCAGTGCGGAAGCACGGCGTCCTCGGCAGTGTGGAAACACGGCAACTCTGCAGTGCGGGAGCACGGCGTCCTTTTCGCGATGCGAAAGCATAGCGTTCCTGGCAGTGCGAAGCACGGCGCCCCGGGCAGTGCGAAAGCACGGCGTTCCTTTTGCAGTGCGCAAGCACCGCGTCCTTATTTTTGCAGTGCGAGAGCACGGCGACTCATTGCAGTGCGGAAGCACGGCGTTTCCCTTGTAATGTTATTTAGGTCCCAGAACCTGTCTGAGGTGTTGTTCACCTCGTTTTTTGTGTTACCCGACCCTCCTGGCAGTGCGAGAGCACCGCGACTCTCATCTGCAGTGCGGAAGCACGGCGTCCCCGGCAGTGTGGAAACACGGCAACTCTGCAGTGCGGGAGCACGGCGTCCTTTTTCGTGATGCGGAAGCATAGCGTTCCTGGCAGTGCGGAAGCACGGCGCTCCGGGCAGTGCGAAAGCACAGCATTCCTTTGGCAGTGCGAAAGCACCGCGTCCTTATTTTTGCAGTGCGAAAGCACGGCGCTTCTTGCAGTGCGAAAGCACGGCGTCCCCCATCGCAGTGTGCAAGCACGGCATGCAGGGCGAAAGCCCGGCAAAGGTAGTGCGCGAGCTTGACCAAGGCAGTGTGGGAACACTGCAGCCAGATTGCGAGCTCGTCCGAACGTCGTGCGCAAGCATGACACATCGGTCAGTGAGTGTCTGGATTGTCATTACGCGGACGCACACCTTCGCGGTGTGGGAACACCGCGGCAGTGTGAAAACACGGCACGCAGTGCGCAAGCACGGCCTGCAGGGCGAGAGCCCGGCGATTTGTTTCTGTGTTTGTGTGTTTCTGTGTTTTTGTGTTTCTGTGTTTTTTGTGTTTTTGTGTTTTTGTGTGCCCTGTGTTGTCCCTCCTGGCAGTGCGAGAGCACCGCGACTCTTACCTGCAGTGCGAAAGCACGGCGTCCTTTTGCAGTGTGAAAACATGGCGACTCGGCAGTGCGAAAGCACGGCGTCCATTTATGTACAGTGCGATGCACACACTTCCCGCAGTGTCCTGCAAGTGTGACACGGCGCTCCCCGGCAGTGCGAAAGCACGGCGCTCTCACCTGCAGTGCGGAAGCACGGCGTCCTGGGCAGTGCGGAAGCACGGCGACTCGCAGTGCGAAAGCACCTCGTCCTTATTTTTGCAGTGCGAGAGCACGGCGACTCTTTGCAGTGCGGAAGCACGGCGTTTCCCTTGCAATGCTACTTAGGTTCTCAGAACCTGTCTGAGGTGTTGTTCACCTCGTTTTTTGTGTTACCCGCCCCTCCTGGCAGTGCGAAAGCACGGCGCTCTCATCTGCAGTGCGGAAGCACGGCGTCCTCGGCAGTGTGGAAACACGGCAACTCTGCAGTGCGGGAGCACGGCGTCCTTTTCGCGATGCGAAAGCATGGCGTTCCTGGCAGTGCGGAAGCACGGCGCCCCGGGCAGTGCGAAAGCACGGCATTCCTTTTGCAGTGCGAAAGCACCGCGTCCTTATTTTTGCAGTGCGAAAGCACGGCGCTTCTTGCAGTGCGAAAGCACGGCGTCCCCCATCGCAGTACGGAAGCACGGCGGCCTCTTGCAGTGTGCAAACACGGCGTCCCCCATTGCAGTGCGGAAGCACGGCGGTCCTTTGCAGTGCGAAAGCACGGCACTTCTTGCAGTGCGAAAGCACGGCGTCCCCCATCGCAGTGCGGAAGCACGGCGGCCTCTTGCAGTGTGCAAACACGGCGTCCCCCATTGCAGTGCGGAAGCACGGCGGTCCTTTGCAGTGCGAAAGCACGGCGCTTCTTGCAGTGCGAAAGCACGGCGTCCCCCATCACAGTGCGGAAGCACGGCGGTCTCTTGCAGTGTGCGAACACGGCGTCTCAACGCAGTGCGAAAGCACGGCGCAGATCTTCAAGATCTTCTCTGAAGCTAGGCCTAGGATCTGGCCGGGTAGCTTGCTCATTTCTTCGGATGGTGCCGACGCATCACCACCGGTTGGCGAGGAACCAACCTGGCACCCAGTTTATGTTCGGTCTATGTTGACCGGCGGAGAGGCAGCAGAATGTACTCAGGCATTTGGGACATTCTGTCTGCCGTTTACCCCTTCCATCCTCACCCCCCCCTCTCCTCCCCCTCTCTTTTCCCCCCCTTCCCTTAGTAGGAACAGTGTGTCACGATGTATATCGTAACTAGAGAAAGGAATTGATTTTAGGGCTCATTATTCGACGCTCGGCTATCTTTCATAGAATCTGTGGGGTCAACGTTCAAGCCAGCCACTGGCCTACCGCTCAGCGATGCTGCGCATCCTCTCTCCCCTCCCTCTCGGTCACTGAGGGAGGCTCGAGAAAGGCCAGCAGAGTCAGTCGAGTTCGGAGAGCCAAGTCGAGCGGTCGAGAGAGGTGAGAAGGAAGCAGCGAGCAGCTAGCAACGTCACAGTACACCAGTACTAAGTGAACTCCGATTCCTTCAGCGACCGGGAGTTGTGTCGAGGTTAAAGTCGATTAGCCTCTCACACAGTGAACTCCACTGCTCTACACTCGTTTGGGCGAGTGTTGAACGACATTTAACCAGTTTGGACGACAGGTTGCCAGTTTCGACCAACGACAACACGTCAGGTTTGGTTGAAACCTGACTCCCCATTGGTAGGCCACCAGTGGGACATCGAGGCGAGAAAGGACATCTGGGAAGGTGTGGAAAAGCCTTTCCCGCAACTCCGCAGCCGATCCGGACCCCAGGAGGACAGCTGGTGCCCGGCCAGTAGGACTTAGGAAGTCCAGAGTGCTGGCCGCCGCAGCGCACTAGTCCAGTGCGGGATCGCAAGAGGACGTCTGGGAAGGCCAGAAAAGCCTTTCCCGCAACTCCGCGGACGATCCGGACCCCAGGAGGACAGCTGGTGCCCGGCCAGTAGGACTTAGGAAGTCCAGAGTGCTGGCCGCCGCAGCGCACTAGTCCAGTGCGGGATCGCAAGAGGACGTCTGGAAGGCCAGGAAAAGCCTTTCCCGCAACTCCGCGGACGATCCGGACCCCAGGAGGACAGCTGGTGCCCGCCAGTAGGACTTAGGAAAGTCCAGAGTGCTGGCCGCCGCAGCGCACTAGTCCAGTGCGGATCGCAAGAGGACGTCTGGGAAGGCCAGGAATAGCCTTTCCCGCAACTCCGCGGACGATCCGGACCCCAGGAGGACAGCTGGTGCCCGGCCAGTAGGACTTAGGAAAGTCCAGAGTGCTGGCCGCCGCAGCGCACCAGTCCAGTGCGGGATCGCAAGAGGACGTCTGGGAAGGCCAGGAAAAGCCTTTCCCGCAACTCCGCGGACGATCCGGACCCCAGGAGGACAGCTGGTGCCCGGCCAGTAGGACTTAGGAAAGTCCAGAGTGCTGGCCGCCGCAGCGCACTAGTCCAGTGCGGGATCGCAAGAGGACGTCTGGGAAGGCCAGGAAAAGCCTTTCCCGCAACTCCGCGGACGATCCGGACCCCAGGAGGACAGCTGGTGCCCGGCCAGTAGGACTTAGGAAAGTCCAGAGTGCTGGCCGCCGCAG
This sequence comes from Nilaparvata lugens, assembly GCF_014356525.2. Taxonomy (NCBI): domain Eukaryota; kingdom Metazoa; phylum Arthropoda; class Insecta; order Hemiptera; family Delphacidae; genus Nilaparvata; species Nilaparvata lugens. The sequence goes on along the minus strand of NC_052514.1, from coordinate 22,455,129 downwards.
CGCACTAGTCCAGTGCGGGATCGCAAGAGGACGTCTGGAAGGCCAGGAAAAGCCTTTCCCGCTACTCCGCGGCCGATCCGGACCCCAGGAGGACAGCTGGTGCCCGGCCAGTAGGACTTAGGAAAGTCCAGAGTGCTGGCCGCCGCAGCGCACTAGTCCAGTGCGGGATCGCAAGAGGACGTCTGGAAGGCCAGGAAAAGCCTTTCCCGCTACTCCGCGGCCGATCCGGACCCCAGGAGGACAGCTGGTGCCCGGCAAGTAGGACCTAGGAAGGTCCAGAGCGCGGGCCGCCGCAGTGCACTAAACCAGTGCGGAACCGGAAGAGGACCTCTGGGAAGGCCAGGAAAAGCCTTTACCAGAGCTCCACAACCAACCCGGACCCCGGGAAGACACCCGGTGCCCGAGGACTAAGACTTAGTCCCGACACGAAGCCCTTTCTCACGACTAACACTGCAAGGTTCCTGTTCCCTTCTTTCCGCGACCAACCCTGTTTGGCAGTGCGAAAGCACGGCCCCTCTTTCCTAAAAGAGGGAAACATTTCTCCAAAACACTCAAAACCCTGTTTCAACCCCCAACTCGAACGAGGGTGGTTGATGGACGCCCCACCAAGACTCCCGTCCCCTGCCGCGGCCCTCCCAGTCGCCGACTGAGTTTAGCCGGCCCAGAGCGACACTGGGAACTCTGATAGAGAAAGGTGTGGGCAAAATCTACTCAGAAAATAGTATGCATGCATGATTAGTTCAAATAATTTCATAGCACAATTCAAATAATATGCATGATCAGTTCAATGTAATCATAATATTTGTGAATTCAAAATATACATCTTATTCAATTTTCAACTCAACTCTAATCAATTCAAATAATATGCATGATCAGTTCAATTTCAATGTAATCATCATCATATTTGTGAATTCAAAATATACATCTTATTCAATTTTTAACTGAACTCTAATCAATTCAAATAATTTAATAGCACAATGTGAACTCTTGTGATGTGAACAGATTTTATCTAATGAAAAGTAGTATAGTAAAGAGATTTATCAAATAATAGTTCCATCAAACAATTGCATCAAATAATAGTTTTTTTTTATAAAGATTTAAATTATCTGTTCACATTACAAGTTAATATTTGAAATAACTAACTAACCTTTGACTGAGTAAGAATACTCTGCACCTCCTCCTCCCAGCTAACCTCCTCCTCCTCCTCGAAGAGCTTCCTCTTCATGCTGTAACGTTGGTGGTTGGTGATGTTGTTCAGGGGGATTCTCCGTGGAGCCCAATCTAGATGAGGAGAGTTTGTTGGTGGAGTGACAGGAATAATGAATTCAGGTGATACAGCCCTCTCCAATTCAAAATTATGATGAGTTGTAGCTCCCGAGGTTGACTAATGCAGCCTTTGCCATGGATGTATCTGTGTAGTGGTTGATGATGATGGATTGTTGGATGCTGATGCGTTCATGTTGATGACTGTGAAGTATACTTCAACTGATGCACGAATGAAGCTGTTGAATCCAATGAGTGTTACTTATATACTCCTTTGTTTCTCTCTCTCTGTTCTAGGTTAAGTGAGATAGTGCATTTTGGCGCGTCCGCTACAGACAGAAGTTTGCCACATCCTTGAGACTCAACTGCATTTTGTCACGTACAGCAAAGTGCATTCAGAGATAACAAAATATCAAATCTCTCACACCTTACCAAAACTCATCCTCTGTTAGATTCTGCTTGTAAGTATTGAATTTAAAAATTGTTGTTTTCTGTCATTGCAGCAATATAAAATTTCTCAATTAGTCTCATCTGAGCAGAGATGTAATATTTTTGAATAACAAGATTTTGAATGTGAGAGCAATATGTACAATGTAATATCAAATCTTCTCATTGATTTTCAATTAGCATCTCATAACTATGTTGAGATGCTAAATTTCTTCTCAATATCATTGTGATTTTTCATTAAGCTCATTGATTTCACAGAGTTCGAGTGTGCAGTGCAGATTACACCATAATCACTCCAGTCTTCGAGGAGGAAAGACGTGTGAAGGACAAGTAGTACGCCTGAGAGTTGGAGTCTAATCGGAGAGACACCTATAGCTGACAGCATCACACTGTTGGATCACATGTAAGTATGATGGAATTTTCACGTGATCATGATTTTTCAGGACTTACTTTTTTCCTGATAGATCAATACTACAATGCACTTATTCCTGAAAAATCAATAACATCTAGTTCCTGATTAGGAATTACTTCTACAACAGAGTGAATATTGTACAATATCCAGCTTGTTTTCTCACACCTTCTTCAACATTCACCTTTTCTTTTCCATTATAGCTAATCTTTTCATATATACAAAACGGAACATGTATCACCTTTTCATAAGGATTTTCAATAATATATTTACAATATACACATTGCAAATATGATTTTTCTTGTAAAAAATAACAATTTCTTGCAAAATAGTCTGCTCTATCAATATATACAGAGAGCTTAAATGGTTCTGGATGATGAAAAGTTAAAATTCGTTCTTCTTATTGATGTAAAATATTATTATCAAAATTTTCCTCTTCGCACGAAATATTATCTTGTTTGCGCCATCCACAATTCGGGCTGCATTGATCGTGTTCCTCACTAGGATCGTCTGTATGCAACCAATTTTCTAAATATATTGAACAAAACACACATTGAACAATGTCAGGTGCACGCACAAATTTAAAACCCTGTTTAGCCATATTTTGAGGTAACAACATACTCGATTCTAATTTCCAATGATTATCAAATGTTAATAACCTCAATTGCTCGTGCACGAAAATCTGATCCTGAGATAACATTTTTTCACTGTATTTGCACCTTGTCAAATCACAACTGATTTTAGATCAATTTTTTTCTTGTTGTCTATCTTCAATTCTATGCCATACTGATATATTCTTTATTTGTTTTCAGCATCAACAGCAGCAGCAAAGATGAACCGAGGCAGTGAATTCAGAGCATGGGCTGTAAATTCTCATGCAATTCGCCATCTTATTACCTTCCAAAACGATGAGACAGACATTGTATCCGTACTCAAACGCTCAAAACCTCATGTTTTTGAGATAATTAGAGAGCACGCTGAACGTTTTGAAGGTAAAGTGTAATGGTTCATTGTTCTTAATGTGTTATTGTATAAAATGGTTTTAGAATCTGAGGAGAGTGAAGCTGTTTCATCTCTAGTGAATCTGCATAGTTGCTCGGCTAAAGGTATCAATGTCTTGGAGAACTATTACCAATTGAACGGACATTTCATGTTAGCGGTCAGGAAAATTTTAAGTTTGTTCGATAACTTTGTTCGATTTGGTAGTGGGTGGTTGTTGAAGAAGATTGACTCGCTTGAAGTAAACGTGATTAGATATAATCCAATATACATAAGCAGTTTTATTCAAACACCCCAGTTTATCAAAAATAAGAGATGAGTTATCAACATCAAAAATCTTTCTGATAAGACGTGTTCTCTATGGAGTGTTCTAGCCTATTTTCACAAAACAACAAATAAATCAAAATTAAGCATGAAATATTTGAGCAAATTTGCTCACAGGCTGAACACTCGTGTAGTTAATTTCCCCACCACCAATCGTGACATAAAAAATTTGAAATTCTAAATACAGATATTGCAATTCATGTTATCCTGTATGACAACAAAAAGTTTTTCCCCTATCGTACAAGCATATTCCGCATGTAAATACCAAATTAATATTTTAATGTTGAAAGGTGATGAAGGAAAAACACATTTTTGTTCAATTAACACCGCGAATGGGAAAAATGGTTTGTCGAGACTTCTATTTCACCTTTCGAAAAATGCTCACCAAGTACATGTTTGTAATTTCTGTTTTCGTAGATTTACATCAAACAAATCAGTAAACAGGGACAGGAGAGCAAATTTGATGAGACATCAAGAGCTTTGTTCAAAGTTCAAGTCTCAGAGAACTTTATACCTGAAATGGGGTGTGTCAATCAAAATTTAAGAACTCAAACTTTAAGAAAACAGCACATCATATTCCATGCAGGTATTGTTTTGTGATTATTGATGTGAATGGAGATATCGCATACGGCCCAGCCCTCTATAGATCTAGTAATATAAATGAAAAGATCATGGAGAAATTTCTCAAGGAAATAACAGAAGTGGGGGATATATTGAGTGTGGATACAAAATGCAAAATCCCAATAGAACATTTAAGTGATCGTCAGCAGCGCGAATTTCAAAACTCTTTTGAGTTCGGCCTTTGCGTTGAAGTTTTTACTGAAACAGACACAAAGGTACACCATCATGCACATGAAAATGGAAAGTTTTTGTGTGCTGCTTATGTCTTCTATAATTTAAATACTCGAACTGACGACACGATTAGCTGTTAATCTCATAATTTTAGCAGATTTGACAGCAATTTTATTCTAAAAGCTCTTGGAAAATGTAAAAAAGAAATTTCCTGCATTGCCACCACTTCCAAAAGATTTTTGATGTTGATAGTGGGGAAAATTGAGTTTTTAGATTCATATAATTTTATGAATGAATCCTTGGAAGTATTAGTGCGTAACTTGGTAGGTAGTACAGATATGGAATCGAAGCTCAAACTTCTGTTTTCAGTATTTAATGATCCCAAGATAACATAAGCATCTCCTGTTACAAAAAGGATTATGTACTTATTCGTACATATCTGGTCCTGGAAAATTCGCAGAGACTTCTCTCCCACCAATAGAATGTTTTTATAATTACCTAAATGATACACCCCTCTCCCCCAAATAATATGAGCATGCACAAAGAGTGTTATTCAAGTTGAAATCTCTCGGTGAATATCATGAGTTCGAATCGGGAATGCACGGTGGTGTTTCGTTTATTGGCAAGCGTTATTGCGAAGCCAATAACAAACACATTCCTGACACACATGACCCCACAAAACCAAGTAACTATATTATTTATATTGATGCTAATTCTTTGTATGCACATTCTATGAATCAATTCTTACCATACAGAAATTTCAAATTCCTCTCAGAGGAAGAAATCCAAGCGCTTGACTTTAAAACTTTGGAGAGTGATTCTGAAATGGGTTATGTTGATGAATGTGATCTCAAGTACCCCAAGGAGTTGTATGATATGCACTCAAATTCCCCCTTGCCCCAGTTCACCAAATCACACCTAGCGAATTGTTCTCCAAGTACCAAACCAATGAGAGCAGTAAAACTCTGACTAAAAAACTCATGAACATGCTTTTTGATTAAGAGAGGTACATTGTTCATTACCTGAATTTGAAGCTGTCCCTTCTACTCGGTTTACAATTAACAAAGGTACATAGCGTGATTAGATTTTCCCAATTGCCTTGGTTGAGGAACTACATTGAGTTCAATACCCATAATAGGCAAGCTGCAAAAAATAAATTTGAAATCTCTTTTTTCAAATCTGATATACAGAAAATCGATACAGGGTAATCGGCAATAATGTAATATGCAAATTATTACAGACGCAAAGCGTTTAGATAAGTACATTTCAAATCCATTATGTAATCGCTGGCAGATAATAAGTTCAGATGTGATTGCAGTTTTCTTGTGCAAGTTGGAACTGAAAATGAATAAGCCCATCTATTCAGGTTTCTGTATCCTAGACTAGAGTAAACTGCACAAGTATGATTTTTTCTACTGTAAATTGCAAAAAATCATACCATGGCAACGCATCCAGCTTTGTATGACTGACACAGATAGTTTCCTTCTTTCACTTGAAACACCTGATGTGTACCAGCTGATAAGAGATAACTTGGAACTGTTTGACACTTCAAACTACCCAGCTGAGCACGAATGCTTTTCCAATGAGAGGAATAAGTTTGTAGGAAAATTTTAAGATGAAACAGCATCTAATCCCATAATATCCTTTATTGAGCTTAGGGCTAAGATGTATTCATTTCTTGTAAATAATAAGTCTGAAAGTGTAAATAAATGTGTAGCAAAGGGTGTAGAAAGCCATGTAAAAAATATAAAACTCAGTTTTGACTTGTATAAGAAATGTTTGATTGAATGCTGTCAACATATAGAAAAATGTAATATGATGAGATCGTTCAATCATAACATGTACCAAATTGAATCTGCTAAAGTGTGTCTAAGTCCATTCGACGATAAGCACTTTATTGCAGAGAACGGAATCGATTCTTTACCATTCGGTCACTACAGAGTAGCAAACACAAGGTGATTGCACAGATTAGTATGTGTAACAGTGTAGTGACCAACACATCGAATTCTGTTTTAACTGTGTCTTCACACAAAGAAAAATGAGTAATATTAGAGAAAAAAAGCTCTACTGCACGTGTAAATTACCCCAAACGCAGATATGAGTTGAAGAATGAGAACGATTTATTTCAATCTGATCTGATTGAGATGGGTAGCTTATCTAAATTTAATAAAGGATATCATTATATTTTAGTTGTTATCAATTGTTTTACTAAGTACGCTTATTGTGTACCTTTAAAGAATAAGACTGCATAAAGTGTTTATAATGCTCTCAAACCCATTATTTGTAAGAATAAACATATGCGTTTTTTCCAGACAGATGGAGGATTTGAGTATTACAATAAGCGTGTGAAAGATTTATTAGACGAGTATAATATCAAGCATTATTCTGTTTTTACTGATAAGAAGGCTAGTATCGCAGAGAGATTTAATCGTACAATCAAATCAAAAATATATTGATCTTTAACATAACGCGGGAGTAAAAACTGGCTTAATAACTTGCAAAATATTGTAGATGATTATAACAATACAGTACACAGTTCCATTGGAATGCAACCTAAAGATATAACTAAAAAACATCATAAACGCATTTTAGAATCACTAAACTCTGCCTTTAATAGACGATTTAAATTAAAAGTGTTGAAACCAAAATATAAGCTAGGTGAAAGTGGGAGAATTTCTAATAAGAAACAGATATTTTATAAAAAAATATGTAATGGATTGGTCATCCGAATATTTCCGAATTGTGAGCATACATCCCACAAGACCTATCACTTACTCATTACAAGATATTACTGCTGAGATAATACAGGGTAGGTTTTACGAACATGAAATTAAAAAAACACAATTGAATGAATCGGAAAGAGAAGTTTATTTGATAGAAAAAATATTGAGATGGGATAAGGAAAAACTCCTTGTTAAGTGGCTTGGTTTCTCTCAACAATCCTTCATAAGACGTGAGAAAATATTAGAGTAATATTTGTGTTGTAAATAATAATGTACATAGCATAGCTTTATCAATGTAACTGATAAAGATTCTGAGCTCTCTTCCTTTGATTTTAAGCTAGCAGCTGAAAAACTGATGGGAGTGGACTGGAGCTCTCTTTTCTTCTACAATGATGCAAAATTTTGTTATGAAAAATTTTTTTGATATACTAACACAAGTCTTAAATGAATGTAAATTGGTTAGTAAACAGAATAGACTGAATAAGGCTAAAGTTTTCAGTCCATGGATGAACCAAAATTTATTGACTAGAATTAGGAAACGGAAAAAACTATATTAAATTAAGAAGAAGCGGCCTTATGATCAGTCGTTTAAATCATATTTCATTAACTTTTGTGATACTCTTAAAAATGATATTGATGCAGCAAAAAATTTTTTTTCTCTAACAAAATTAAGAGTTGTAATGGAGACTCCTCTCAATGTTGAAAGTTATTAATAGTGTATTAGGAAAGTCGAGTAAGAAAACAGTTGATAAGATTGAATCAAACGATGGAAAAATTTTAGATGATCCGAAACTGATAGCTGAGGCAATTAACAGCCAGCTTATCTCAGTTCAAGTACAGAGTAGCCTAAATCAGCCCACACCTACACCATCTTTATCTCTTCCAAACCTGCAATGTAAAAGCCGTTATCTATGCCAATCCATGTTTATTTATCCTACTACTGTCGATGAGGTCTTATCAGTAATAGAAGGTTTAAAAAATAAAAAATCAACAGGACACGATAAAATTTCCTCGAGTCTCATTAAAAATATAGCTGAATCAATAGCTCCAGTATTGGTTCATATAATTAACTTGAGTTTCCAAAATGGAATATTCCCAGATAGATAAAAAATAAGCACAGTAATACCAATTTTCAAAAAAACATTCTTCATTGAAACTTGTCAACATCCGACCAATTAGTTTATTATCCGTTTTTTCAAAAATATTTGAAAAGATTATGAGGAGCAGATTAGTTGTATATTATCACGTACACCCTGAGTAGCTTCAGAGGTGGGTGATTGATACCCAGGTGTTGCTCCTGGTCGACTTAGCTCAGTCGTAATGTGCGCGGGGAAAGGAGGCAAGTCGAAGTTCCTCTTCTTCTTTGTGCCTCAGCTGGCGTGGACAGCACCTCCTGGTGCTTCTGACAGCGTGAAGGTCGCTCTCTTCTCTGATGACACCACTTCGAGGTAATTTTGTATTGGCCTTACGGCCTCGGTTCCGCTCCAGTATAGTAGGAAGAGGAAGGATAGACAGGAGGGACGGCAGCCTACGGGCCGCTGTGCCCGGAGAGGATGGAAGGATAGGGACGGCATCCAACGGGCCGCTGTGCCCTGGGAGGATGGATGGATAGGGACGGCAGCCAACGGGCCGCTGTGCCCTGGGAGGATGGAAGGATAGGGACGGCAGCCAACGGGCCGCTGTGCCCTGGAGGATGGAAGGATAGGGACGGCAGCCAACGGGCCGCTGTGCCCTGGGAGGATGGAAGGATAGGGACGGCAGCCAACGGACCGCTGTGCCCTGGGAGGATGGAAGGATAGGGACGGCAGCCAACGGGCTGCTGTGCCCTGGGAGAATGGAAGGATAGGGACGGCAGCCAACGGGCCGCTGTGCCCTGGGAGATGGAAGGATAGGGACGGCAGCCAACGGGCCGCTGTGCCCTGGGAGGATGGGTGGATAGGGACGGCAGCCAACGGGCCGCTGTGCCCTGGGAGGATGAGAGGAGAGGGACGTACTGCAGCCAACGGGCCGCTGTACCAGGACAGGAGGTCAGGGACGTATGGCAGCCAACGGGCCGCTGTACCAGGACAGGAGGTCAGGGACGTACGGCAGCCAACGGGCTGCTGTACCAGGAGCAGGAAGGTTGGGAGCGGAATGCTGTGGTCTGGGGCTTGTCTGGCGTTTAATCACGTTATTCGCTAGAATTTCTTTTTAATTCTATGACCATATGTAATGAACTGGTGATATCATCCAATATATATTCCCACCTGTAGCATGTTTTTTTTTTTAAATAGGAAACGTTACAAATTCAAATATCAATTTCCACAAGTCCAAGGATCAGTTTGTAATGGCCACTTCACCCCTTTTTTTCTCCTGAAAATAATAATTATTGTTCTGTAATAATCAAATTATAATAAATTGGCAATCATTAAATTTGAAAAATTGAAAAAAAAACAAATTTGACCAACTTCTAAACATCTGTGTTTGCAATCTGCTCTCATTACACTCTTGGATAATACCCAAGTTTCGCTCCCATATAGTATTGTAGGAGCCACAGAATTTATTCTTGTTTCTTTTTTTTGGTAATATTCTTAGGAGTTATATATATATATATATATATATATTATATATATATATATATATATATATATATATATATATATATATAACTCTAAAGAATTATTGGAATAGTATTTTTAAACCATTTTTTCCATTGTTCATTTCATTTGGGACATAATTATTAGTTAGTAATATTTTCTAATAATTCTGAAATAACATTTTGTTTTTTCTCAGGAAAATGGAGCCCACGACCAACACCACCACCACCACCACCATCACTTCCACACCCCCCCACCCCCGACACCACCATCGCCATCACCCGGTGCCTGAGAGGCCCTGGCCCTCAACTGTACGTGAAATGTTTGCTCCTCAGGCACCCCCCCCCCCACCGAGAAGAAGAAGACCCCCCTGCCTACCCATTCACCTCTACCACAGTCACATCACCACCACCACCCCCCGTTGAACACTCTATATAAATCCCTGGAGATGTTACCAGGGATTATCAACCACCCCCCCTCATCCCCCTCCCACTACATCAAATATTTCACTTCCCCATCAAATCTTTTACAAAATCCCCCCTATCCTCCTCCATCCTATAACCAAGTCCCACCAACATCACCCCCCCCACTACACCATCAAACCCCCCCCCCACATAATGATAGTGGTCGAGCTCCACCACTATCACCATTACCCCCATCCACCTCATCAGTGATGATGATTGTAAATACAGTATGTATAAATGTTATAGCCTATATATATATAATTTTTTGTCCAATAAAAAATATTTTTTATACAGAAAAAATTTTGTTTCTTTGATAATTTTTTTCCAATGAAATATAATTTGATGTTGTTCGGTTTTTTTTCTATCCAAAAAAATGAAATTCAACACATACGAGGTTTCCCTAAAAAAACCCAGTGACGATAAAAAGAATTGCTATAGAATTATTTACATAATAGTAACTATTCAGCAGGTTGTAAGGCTTGTCACATAAGAGGTTTTCCAAGTCCAACGACACAATGTTAGTTAAGTTAAAAAAATTATAATAAATAAATAAAAAAATAATCCAACATACCACATCTCAACTATACTCAACAAGTTCTAAAAAACTCATGACACGACAATAACCACAGCAGAATTTTTTTCTTTTTACTTTTTTTTCTCCTTAAACATCGAGGATTCTACTACCCATCACGACACACACACACACACACACACACACACACACACACACACACTCGATCAGAACACCCATTCTCCTCCCTACTTGTCTGTGCACTGATTTGGACGTAAACCGAGATACTTGCACCGAAGAAAGAGATGAACCAGATCTTGACAGTTTTAGTGAGAGAATAATCCAGGCGATTAATCAACAGGGTGTCAGTCAATCTCTGTGTTCGTATTTAGATTCTCAATAATCTATTATAGTTGAGAATATTGGACTGAGCGAGATTGAAAAGGAACACATCTTCAGTACATTATAGAGAAATCTATCAATTTGGAGTATTCTTAGTCGTATTCTTAGAATGGAGTTCCAGTCTTAGTCGAACAGTCGATGAGTAAACATACATCATAGCGTAGAGTAGTTTTAAAAACAGTAGTAAAAAGTAGGTCAGCCAGGTGTTAGCTTTCAATAGCGAATATAGTGTAGTTATCTAACTTCCAAACATCAGATTAATCCGATTTAAATCAGCAAATGTTTCATTCACCAACAAAGCCACCATATGGATTAATTTCGGAATACGAAGAGGAGGAGGAAGAAGAAGAGGACGTCAACCCACAGGACAAGGAACAGGAACAGGAAAGGAAGGATCAGCCAACAGAAGGTAAAATGCATAGTAACATAACTTCAGTTATGAAATCGGAATTCGAAAAAGACATTCAAGATATTAATAAAACTATTCTGGAGCTCAAAGAATGGGCTGAAGAAGAATTTGAGAGGAGGAAAATCTTGCATGCAGATTATGACAGATTTTTAAATATAATAAGTCGAGCCACGGAATCTGTGATTAAAAATTGATACCCGTGCAACTACAATAAGCCAGTTAACATCCATATTGAGCTCAGGCGACCCAAAACTGGAGCAATCAATTAGTTCTATTAACTTGAGTAGATCTGTTCAAGAAATTAAGAAGCCCACAAGTTTTGCTGATGTTATTGAACTGCCAAAAAAATAGCTTCAGTAGACCAAACTACAAATAATGTCAGGAAGTTACAAGCAAAAGAGCATGTTGTTCCAAGTTTTTTTTCTCTTTTGAAAGTGGGGGCAAACAGATTTGTTGTAACTAATCACGTTATTTGCTAGAATTTCTTTTTAATTCTATGACCATATCTAATGAACTGGTGATATCATCCAATATATATTCCCACCTGTAGCATGTTTTTTTAAAATAGGAAACGTTACAATTCAAATATCAATTTCCACAAGTCCAAGGATCAATTTGTAATGTCCACTTCACCCCTTTTTTTTCTCCTGAAAATAAGAATTGTTCTGTAATAATCAAATTATAATAAATTGACAATCATTAAATTATAAAAATAAGAATTGTTCTGTAATAATTTTAATAATAATTTTTCCACACAGTTCAAACAACCAAAGGTTATCTCTGTATTTTCGTGTGTTTTGCCACCAAGGCTACGCATCTTGAATTCATGTCATCAATAGATACTAATACTTTCATCGCTGCCCTCCAACGGTTTATTGCCCGTAGAGGTACGCCCCACACAATTTACAGTGACAATGCAAAAACATTTATCGCCACTGCTCAAAAACTACAAAAAGTTTCAAAATTGATGGAGTCTTTTTCAAGCATTGTAACTTGTTTTCTAGCTAACCGAGGAGTAATCTAGAAACACATTCCAAAATATGCTCCTTCAATGGGAGGGATTTGGGAAGCTGCAGTCAAGTCAGCTAAATCATTGATGTATCGCTGCAAGAGTACTCTACTCTATTCTCTCGAATTGAGAGCATTTTGAAGAGTAGTCCACTGACTGAACTGTCTTTGCAGCCTGATGAGGCCGTCGCTGTTCTCACTCCTGGCCATTTCCTGGTGGGAGTCCTACTGACTGACTGCCCCGCCACAATCTATGGAAGGTAAGGAGATACTTTTGACTAGACGCTGGAGACTTCTCAATCAAATGGCTCAATTCTTTTGGACCGTTGGTTCAAAGAATATTTGAACACTTTGCTCAATCGCACCAAGTGGGCTGGTTTTAAGAAAAACCTACAACTCAATGACTTGGTATTGGTAAAGAACATGAACACTTCACCACTGAATTGGCCTATAGGAAGAATTGTCCCCTTACACCCTGGTAAGGACAAACTTGTACATGTTGTTACCATCAAATGTGCATCTGGGAACATTACCAGAGCCATCAACAAGGTAGGGTGCACCTCTTGTGAATTAATGCAGTATTTTCACCGCTTGCATTATACGCTGTATATACTTTGTGATTATCTTACTCACTTTTAGACTAGAATTCAACATACCATATATCTTATCATTGGATATGCTGCCACTATTGTGCATTCAAAACTTCAAGTCTACTGGCCACAGTCGCCGATCATTGTTACTTTAGTCAACTGGCCACAGTCCCCGATCATTTGTTACTTTAGCCAATAAGGGAGAACGTTCATTGCCTTTTGAGAGTGCTTTTCCATTATTTTCCTTTGTATAATCCTTTCTTATCCTGTATTTTTCTCAACCGCATTCAAAAACTGTTCATTTTTTTGGGGGGGGGGGCTGTTCCGGTCCGCCGCCATCGTCTTCAAATATACCGCTGATGCCTGAAGTTTGAATTCGCTGCGTACAGAGTAGCCTAATCAGCCCACACCTACACCATCTTTATCTCTTCCAAACCTGCAATGTAAAAGCCGTTATCTATGCCAATCCATGTTTATTTATCCTACTACTGTCGATGAGGTCTTATCAGTAATAGAAGGTTTAAAAAATAAAAAATCAACAGGACACGATAAAATTTCCTCGAGTCTCATTAAAAATATAGCTGAATCAATAGCTCCAGTATTGGTTCATATAATTAACTTGAGTTTCCAAAATGGAATATTCCCAGATAGATAAAAAATAAGCACAGTAATACCAATTTTCAAAAAAACATTCTTCATTGAAACTTGTCAACATCCGACCAATTAGTTTATTATCCGTTTTTTCAAAAATATTTGAAAAGATTATGAGGAGCAGATTAGTTGTATATTATCACGTACACCCTGAGTAGCTTCAGAGGTGGGTGATTGATACCCAGGTGTTGCTCCTGGTCGACTTAGCTCAGTCGTAATGTGCGCGGGGAAAGGAGGCAAGTCGAAGTTCCTCTTCTTCCTTCTTTGTGCCTCAGCTGGCGTGGACAGCACCTCCTGGTGCTTCTGACAGCGTGAAGGTCGCTCTCTTCTCTGATGACACCACTTCGAGGTAATTTTGTATTGGCCTTACGGCCTCGGTTCCGCTCCAGTATAGTAGGAAGAGGAAGGATAGACAGGAGGGACGGCAGCCAACGGGCCGCTGTGCCCTGGGAGGATGGAAGGATAGGGACGGCAGCCAACGGGCCGCTGTGCCCTGGGAGGATGGAAGGATAGGGACGGCAGCCAACGGGCCGCTGTGCCCTGGGAGGATGGAAGGATAGGGACGGCAGCCAACGGGCCGCTGTGCCCTGGGAGGATGGAAGGATAGGGACGGCAGCCAACGGGCCGCTGTGCCCTGGGAGGATGGAAGGATAGGGACGGCAGCCAACGGGCCGCTGTGCCCTGGGAGGATGGAAGGATAGGGACGGCAGCCAACGGGCCGCTGTGCCCTGGGAGGATGGAAGGATAGGGACGGCAGCCAACGGGCCGCTGTGCCCTGGGAGGATGGAAGGATAGGGACGGCAGCCAACGGGCCGCTGTGCCCTGGGAGGATGGAAGGATAGGGACGGCAGCCAACGGGCCGCTGTGCCCTGGGAGATGGAAGGATAGGGACGGCAGCCAACGGGCCGCTGTGCCCTGGGAGGATGGAAGGATAGGGACGGCAGCCAACGGGCCGCTGTGCCCTGGGAGGATGAGAGGAGAGGGACGTACTGCAGCCAACGGGCCGCTGTACCAGGACAGGAGGTCAGGGACGTATGGCAGCCAACGGGCCGCTGTACCAGGACAGGAGGTCAGGGACGTACGGCAGCCAACGGGCCGCTGTACCAGGACAGGAGGTCAGGGACGTACGGCAGCCAACGGGCTGCTGTACCAGGACAGGAGGTCAGGGACGTACGGCAGCCACGGGCTGCTGTACCAGGACAGGAGGTCAGGGACGTACGGCAGCCAACGGCTGCTGTACCAGGACAGGAGGTCAGGGACGTACGGCAGCCAACGGGCTGCTGTACAGGACAGGAGGTCAGGGACGTACGGCAGCCAACGGGCTGCTGTACCAGGACAGGAGGTCAGGGACGTACGGCAGCCAACGGCTGCTGTACCAGGACAGGAGGTCAGGGACGTACGGCAGCCAACGGGCTGCTGTACCAGGACAGGAGGTCAGGGACGTACGGCAGCCAACGGCTGCTGTACCAGGACAGGAGGTCAGGGACGTACGGCAGCCAACGGGCTGCTGTACCAGGACAGGAGGTCAGGGACGTACGGCAGCAACGGGCTGCTGTACCAGGACAGGAGGTCAGGGACGTACGGCAGCCAACGGGCTGCTGTACCAGGACAGGAGGTCAGGGACGTACGGCAGCCAACGGGCTGCTGTACCAGGACAGGAGGTCAGGGACGTACGGCAGCCAACGGGCTGCTGTACCAGGACAGGAGGTCAGGGACGTACGGCAGCCAACGGGCTGCTGTACCAGACAGGAGGTCAGGGACGTACGGCAGCCAACGGGCTGCTGTACCAGGACAGGAGGTCAGGGACGTACGGCAGCCAACGGGCTGCTGTACCAGGACAGGAGTCAGGGACGTACGGCAGCCAACGGGCTGCTGTACCAGGACAGGAGTCAGGGACGTACGGCAGCCAACGGGCTGCTGTACCAGGACAGGAGGTCAGGGACGTACGGCAGCCAACGGGCTGCTGTACCAGGACAGGAGGTCAGGGACGTACGGCAGCCAACGGGCTGCTGTACCAGGACAGGAGGTCAGGGACGTACGGCAGCCAACGGGCTGCTGTACCAGGACAGGAGGTCAGGGACGTACGGCAGCCAACGGGCTGCTGTACCGGACAGGAGGTCAGGGACGTACGGCAGCCAACGGGCTGCTGTACCAGGACAGGAGGTCAGGGACGTACGGCAGCCACGGGCTGCTGTACCAGGACAGGAGGTCAGGACGTACGGCAGCCACGGGCTGCTGTACCAGGACAGGAGGTCAGGGACGTACGGCAGCCAACGGGCTGCTGTACCAGGACAGGAGGTCAGGGACGTACGGCAGCCAACGGGCTGCTGTACCAGGACAGGAGGTCAGGGACGTACGGCAGCCAACGGGCTGCTGTACCAGGACAGGAGGTCAGGGACGTACGGCAGCCAACGGGCTGCTGTACCAGGACAGGAGGTCAGGGACGTACGGCAGCCAACGGGCTGCTGTACCAGGACAGGAGGTCAGGGACGTACGGCAGCCAACGGGCTGCTGTACCAGGACAGGAGGTCAGGGACGTACGGCAGCCACGGGCTGCTGTACCAGGACAGGAGGTCAGGGACGTACGGCAGCCAACGGGCTGCTGTACCAGGACAGAGGTCAGGGACGTACGGCAGCCAACGGCTGCTGTACCAGGACAGGAGGTCAGGGACGTACGGCAGCCAACGGGCTGCTGTACCAGGACAGGAGGTCAGGGACGTACGGCAGCCAACGGGCTGCTGTACCAGGACAGGAGGTCAGGGACGTACGGCAGCCAACGGGCTGCTGTACCAGGACAGGAGGTCAGGGACGTACGGCAGCCAACGGGCCGCTGTACCAGGAGCAGGAAGGTTGGGAGCGGAATGCTGTGGTCTGGGGCTTGTCTGGCGTTTAATCACGTTATTCGCTAGAATTTCTTTTTAATTCTATGACCATATGTAATGAACTGGTGATATCATCCAATATATATTCCCACCTGTAGCATGTTTTTTTTTTTTTTAAATAGGAAACGTTACAAATTCAAATATCAATTTCCACAAGTCCAAGGATCAGTTTGTAATGGCCACTTCACCCCTTTTTTTCTCCTGAAAATAATAATTATTGTTCTGTAATAATCAATTATAATAAATTGGCAATCATTAAATTTGAAAAATTGAAAAAAAAAACAAATTTGACCAACTTCTAAACATCTGTGTTTGCAATCTGCTCTCATTACACTCTTGGATAATACCCAAGTTTCGCTCCCATATAGTATTGTAGGAGCCACAGAATTTATTCTTGTTTCTTTTTTTTGGTAATATTCTTAGGAGTTATATATATATATATATATATATATATATATATATATATATATATATATATATATGATCACATGTATATAATATATAACTCTAAAGAATTATTGGAATAGTATTTTTAAACCATTTTTTCCATTGTTCATTTCATTTGGGACATAATTATTAGTTAGTAATATTTTCTAATAATTCTGAAATAACATTTTGTTTTTTTCTCAGGAAAATGGAGCCCACGACCAACACCACCACCATCACCATCACTTCCACACCCCCCCACCCCCGACACCACCATCGCCATCACCCGGTGCCTGAGAGGCCCTGGCCCTCAACTGTACGTGAAATGTTTGCTCCTCAGGCACCCCCCCCCCACCGAGAAGAAGAAGACCCCCCTGCCTACCCATTCACCTCTACCACAGTCACATCACCACCACCACTCCCCCGTTGAACACTCTATATGAATCCCTGGAGATGTTACCAGGGATTATCAACCACCCCCCCTCATCCCCCTCCCACTACATCAAATATTTCACTTCCCCATCAAATCTTTTACAAAATCCCCCCTATCCTCCTCCATCCTATAACCAAGTCCCACCAACATCACCCCCCCCACTACACCATCAAACCCCCCCCCCCCACATAATGATAGTGGTCGAGCTCCACCACTATCACCATTACCCCCATCCACCTCATCAGTGATGATGATTGTAAATATGTATAAATGTTATAGCCTATATATATATAATTTTTTGTCCAATAAAAAATATTTTTTATACAGAAAAAATTTTGTTTCTTTGATAATTTTTTTCCAATGAAATATAATTTGATGTTGTTCGGTTTTTTTTCTATCCAAAAAAAAATGAAATTCAACACATACGAGGTTTCCCTAAAAAAACCCAGTGACGATAAAAAGAATTGCTATAGAATTATTTACATAATAGTAACTATTCAGCAGGTTGTAGGGCTTGTCACATAAGAGGTTTTCCAAGTCCAACGACACAATGTTAGTTAAGTTAAAAAAAATTATAATAAATAAATAAAAAAATAATCCAACATACCACATCTCAACTATACTCAACAAGTTCTAAACAAACTCATGACACGACAATAACCACAGCAGAATTTTTTTCTTTTTTACTTTTTTTTCTCCTTAAACATCGAGGATTCTACTACCCATCACGACACACACACACACACACACACACACACACACACACACACACACTCGATCAGAACACCCATTCTCCTCCCTACTTGTCTGTGCACTGATTTGGACGTAAACCGAGATACTTGCACCGAAGAAAGAGATGAACCAGATCTTGACAGTTTTAGTGAGAGAATAATCCAGGCGATTAATCAACAGGGTGTCAGTCAATCTCTGTGTTCGTATTTAGATTCTCAATAATCTATTATAGTTGAGAATATTGGACTGAGCGAGATTGAAAAGGAACACATCTTCAGTACATTATAGAGAAATCTATCAATTTGGAGTATTCTTAGTCGTATTCTTAGAATGGAGTTCCAGTCTTAGTCGAACAGTCGATGAGTAAACATACATCATAGCGTAGAGTAGTTTTAAAAACAGTAGTAAAAAGTAGGTCAGCCAGGTGTTAGCTTTCAATAGCGAATATAGTGTAGTTATCTAACTTCCAAACATCAGATTAATCTGATTTAAATCAGCAAATGTTTCATTCACCAACAAAGCCACCATATGGATTAATTTCGGAATACGAAGAGGAGGAGGAAGAAGAAGAGGACGTCAACCCACAGGACAAGGAACAGGAACAGGAAAGGAAGGATCAGCCAACAGAAGGTAAAATGCATAGTAACATAACTTCAGTTATGAAATCGGAATTCGAAAAAGACATTCAAGATATCAATAAAACTATTCTGGAGCTCAAAGAATGGGCTGAAGAAGAATTTGAGAGGAGGAAAATCTTGCATGCAGATTATGACAGATTTTTAAATATAATAAGTCGAGCCACGGAATCTGTGATTAAAAATTGATACCCGTGCAACTACAATAAGCCAGTTAACATCCATATTGAGCTCAGGCGACCCAAAACTGGAGCAATCAATTAGTTCTATTAACTTGAGTAGATCTGTTCAAGAAATTAAGAAGCCCACAAGTTTTGCTGATGTTATTGAACTGCCAAAAAAATAGCTTCAGTAGACCAAACTACAAATAATGTCAGGAAGTTACAAGCAAAAGAGCATGTTGTTCCAAGTTTTTTTTCTCTTTTGAAAGTGGGGGCAAACAGATTTGTTGTAACTAATCACGTTATTTGCTAGAATTTCTTTTTAATTCTATGACCATATCTAATGAACTGGTGATATCATCCAATATATATTCCCACCTGTAGCATGTTTTTTTAAAATAGGAAACGTTACAAATTCAAATATCAATTTCCACAAGTCCAAGGATCAATTTGTAATGTCCACTTCACCCCTTTTTTTTCTCCTGAAAATAAGAATTGTTCTGTAATAATCAAATTATAATAAATTGACAATCATTAAATTATAAAAATAAGAATTGTTCTGTAATAATTTTAATAATAATTTTTCCACACAGTTCAAACAACCAAAGGTTATCTCTGTATTTTCGTGTGTTTTGCCACCAAGGCTACGCATCTTGAATTCATGTCATCAATAGATACTAATACTTTCATCGCTGCCCTCCAACGGTTTATTGCCCGTAGAGGTACGCCCCACACAATTTACAGTGACAATGCAAAAACATTTATCGCCACTGCTCAAAAACTACAAAAAGTTTCAAAATTGATGGAGTCTTTTTCAAGCATTGTAACTTGTTTTCTAGCTAACCGAGGAGTAATCTAGAAACACATTCCAAAATATGCTCCTTCAATGGGAGGGATTTGGGAAGCTGCAGTCAAGTCAGCTAAATCATTGATGTATCGCTGCAAGAGTACTCTACTCTATTCTCTCGAATTGAGAGCATTTTGAAGAGTAGTCCACTGACTGAACTGTCTTTGCAGCCTGATGAGGCCGTCGCTGTTCTCACTCCTGGCCATTTCCTGGTGGGAGTCCTACTGACTGACTGCCCCGCCACAATCTATGGAAGGTAAGGAGATACTTTTGACTAGACGCTGGAGACTTCTCAATCAAATGGCTCAATTCTTTTGGAACAGTTGGTTCAAAGAATATTTGAACACTTTGCTCAATCGCACCAAGTGGGCTGGTTTTAAGAAAAACCTACAACTCAATGACTTGGTATTGGTAAAGAACATGAACACTTCACCACTGAATTGGCCTATAGGAAGAATTGTCCCCTTACACCCTGGTAAGGACAAACTTGTACATGTTGTTACCATCAAATGTGCATCTGGGAACATTACCAGAGCCATCAACAAGGTAGGGTGCACCTCTTGTGAATTAATGCAGTATTTTCACCGCTTGCATTATACGCTGTATATACTTTGTGATTATCTTACTCAACTTTTAGACTAGAATTCAACATACCATATATCTTATCATTGGATATGCTGCCACTATTGTGCATTCAAAACTTCAAGTCTACTGGCCACAGTCGCCGATCATTTGTTACTTTAGTCAACTGGCCACAGTCCCCGATCATTTGTTACTTTAGCCAATAAGGGAGAACGTTCATTGCCTTTTGAGAGTGCTTTTCCATTATTTTCCTTTGTATAATCCTTTCTTATCCTGTATTTTTCTCAACCGCATTCAAAAACTGTTCATTTTTTTGGGGGGGGGGCCATGTTCCGGCCATCGTCTTCAAATATACCGCTGATGCCTGAAGTTTGAATTCGCTGCGCGGTCACTACCACTGCAATGACAAAAGATTCAGTTAGCCTTGGATCTTTGTGTCTCTTCCTGCGAGGCCCCGGATTTTACACTTCTGCCTACTTCCCTCTCTTTGTTGCAATGTAAAACATGAAGGACACCACAGTTTGCTCTTCACATAATATTATTAGCTTTTTGTTCGGTTTTCATGTCATTGTTCATGTCACAGTACACTAAAAGTTTCTTAACTAACTGTGTGAACCTTAATCAGTTATCTCATATGTATTACAGTTTATCTACTTTTGTGAAAATGTATTGCAATCTCATCGCCTGTTGCTGCTTGAACAATTCAACTTCTACTTCTAGTTTCAGTGCTACAAATTATTTCTAAAATAGGGTTTTCCAATACCAGATCTGGTTTCCCCATTAAGCTAGGGAATTTCCGATACATCAATCTAACGAATTTCTTCGATCTACGCCCTACGTTGATGTCCAACTCAGCATCTGTGTGCGACTTCCTAGGCTCAGCTCCTAGTTCCAGAAACTTCTCACTACACACAAGTCAAACATTTTTCATAATCATTCTTGCCGAAATTAGTTTGTTGGCTGGTCCTCCAAAAAACTCTAAATATTATCATTCATTAGTTGGCAATTTCAAACTCTCCCAAGTAGCTACTATAAGTAACTTATTGGTGCCCTTTTTCTCAGAAGTTGCCAACACCCATTAAAGCATTACATAATGTTTTTCAGTTTGATTGGTTGGTTCTATGTTAAGAATGTAAGATTTGGTGAGGACGATTTGATCTATATCGATATAATCAATATTGATTCAGAAGTTGACTTTGAGTTCACTATTATTCTTCCAAAAGAATATTCAGTTGTGCTGAACACACACAACATAAAATAAAGAGTTTTAAAAGCAAAATATGGGATTTGAATGTTACTGCTGGTCGTGTATTCTTGAAAGAATGGTGAAATCCCCTCAGTGATATAGGCCTGATTTATAACTAATGTGTGTATATTTGGATATGCTAGCACATTCTATTTATATATGCACTAGCTATGATTGGGGAAACACTTTAAACATAATGCCCGTGGCTTGTACAGCAAAAAATTCTATATGTAGTTGACAATACCGTCAAAATTTAAAAATCTTAGTTTTTGTTTTTTTTTTTTGAGTGAAAATGGACCAAATTTTAGTAAAGTGAAATCATAACCCTATTTTGGACTTTTAAAATGTTATCTAAATTTGGGAGAGAAATAGTAGAAGGAGTATCCTTAGTTTTTCTCTCCCAGTCAGTGCTTCTTTGTAAAAAATATAAATAAATAAATAATGATGTCAAGTACATAAATAGAGTTCACTGTCGGGTGGAAAGCAAGCTATTAACAAATTAGCATATCTCATAGAGAGATAGGGGGCAGTGAAAATGTGAGAGTTAGACACATAGTGAGATGTTTCAGTTAAATCTGACAGTAGGATGAGATTTTCGTTTCACTTAAATCTGGCAGTAGTAGACTCATTGAAATAGAGCATGACTCTCTCTCTCTCTCTCTCTCTCTCTCTCTCTCTCTCTCTCTCTCTCTCTCTCACTCTCTCTGCTATAAATGAAATAGAGCATGACTGCTTCATCATCATAATCATCTTCTTTTTCTTCTTAGAGAGGAAGAGAGAGAGGTAGAAAGATAGATTTTATTTTACAATTGTTACTAGGCTTGTTGCCTATGGTAACATGGTTACAAAATTACAGTTTTACAAATCATCTTAAATGATAACACAGCTACATAACATGATTTTATTACATTATCATAATAATCATCATCATCATCATCTTACGTACAAGGATTAGGTTAATGCCTGTTCCGACTTACAAACAGCTTATTAATATCTATATTTCAATTACAAAATTATGCTATAATATAAATACAAGTAGTGTATTTATTGCCATCTCTTCCGTGGCCTACCAATAGATCTTTTCCCTGCCGGTTTATAATTAAATATCTGTAGTGGAAGCCTTTCTGCCGGCATTCTTTCCACATGGTCTTTCCACTGCTTCCGGTATTGTGTGACTTTTTTCAACAAGCTGTAAATTCCTAGCTCTGCTCGGATATCATCGTTTCTGATGTGGTCCCTTCTATTGCAGCCCTTGGTTCTCCGGAGGAATCGCATCTCCGCCGCCTGCACTCTACTCTCTAGGGGTTTAGTTGTAACCGACGACTCACTTTCATAGAGGAGGACTGGAGCAGCCATTATTCTATAAAATTTCATTATAGTTTCTCTCCGTGCTTGCTTCCCCAAGGTTCTGCTAATATTGCCACATACCACTTGAAATTTTCCAATCTTTTTCTCGATATCCAAATCTTCACTATAACTGATGTCGCATCCTAAATATGTATATTTCGACACTTGTTCTAGAACTTTGTTGTCAATCACAATTTTTGACCGGGTTGGATGTTTACCTGTGAAAGCCATAATTTTTGTCTTGTCTATTTTTATTTTAAAATTGTACTCTTTACAAATTTCGTTAAGAACATAAACTGATTTTTGGAGGTCATTTTCACTGTCATGAATAATCCACAAGTCATCAGCAAACAATAATGCATTCAGGTACTCGTCATTTGTTAGTTTAATTCCTAAAGCTACTCTACATTTCCATTTTCTGAAAATGTGGTCCACATAAATATTGAATAGAGTGGGTGATAAGCTGCACCCTTGTCTAACTCCTTGATTTATAATCATTTCGTCTAGTCGATCCTTACCTGTATTGATTACTATTTGCGTTTTATTGTAGAGCGATTTAATCACATTCACCAGGTGTAGAGGGTATCCTCTCTCTTTGAGAATGTCCCACAAACGGCATCGATTCACTCTGTCAAACGCTTTTTCAAAATCGATGAAAGCCATGTGCGTTTCAAGATTGAACTCTCTTCTCTTCTCTATTATTCTTTTTACTGAAAAAATGTTGTCTGAGCAAGAACGTCCTTTTCTGAAGCCACTTTGCTCTTCATTTAAAATGGCTTCTGCAATAATTTTTACTCTACCATTTATTATTTTAGAATAGATTTTGTACCCTACATTTAGTAAACTGATTCCCCTATAATTTTTGAAATTATTTCGCTTTCCTTTTTTGAAAAGAGAGATTACTTCTTCCTTTTTCCATTCTCCTGGGATTTCACATCTTTTCCAACACTCGTTTAACAGGTGCAAAAACCTCAGCTCTAAAAACAAACCACCATATTTAAAGAGTTCTCCATTCAGTCCATCCAAGCCAGCAGCTTTACGGTTTTTAATGCTCTGCAATGCTTGAAGCAGTTCTTCCGTTGTTATGCAGTCCACAGAATTGTTTGCAAGCGGATCTGAAGGAGCAGTGTTCGGGACATTTTCAGAAAACCATAACTCTTTACAATGACTTTTCCATTCAGTATCAGATATCATGTTCAATGATGCATCATCTTTTTCATTCCTGTTTATCGATCGCATTATCTTATATGCACATTGTTGCCTTCCATGAATATCATTTTCCATTATGTTTATAAACTTATCCCATGACATCTGTTGAGCGTTCCGCACCACTTGCTTTGCAATGTTACGTTCTCATAATAATAAGAGATATAATAATACATAGATAATAATTCTATATAACTCTAAAATAATTAATAAAAAATGTAAGATACATAATAATACATACAATCAACAAAAATAAGATGCCATTAGGTATTATGATTTACAGGTATTAGTAGGTGTCAATCAAACGCTCCAATACTCCAGCAAAACGAGAAAAATAATATTGTTACTGTACAACGATTATTGCAAATTTCCAATAAAAAAGTATTCACAACATCTACAAAAATATTGTGGCTAAAACATATCTAAGTAGTCTCGTTCAACAGAGCAACGAGCCTGGACCTGAACTTACCCAAGGTCGCCGCAAAAATATCATTGGGCAGCTCGTTCCAAAGTCTCAAAGCCATGACGTAAATGAGTTATTATACATAACTGTGCGGTGACGAGGTATTCATGCTGTCGCGTGTTCCTGCTGTGAATATGAGCTAGGAGTGTGAATCTTTCCTTCAAATACCGAGGACCTCTCCCCTTGACAATCAGCTGATAAACAAGACTCAACATGAAGTATTTGTCTCCTCTCCTTCAACTTCATCCAATTTAACCTCCTGTAATATGGCATGATGTGGTCATCTCTTCTCGCAAAAATAAACCGAATTGCATAGTTGAGCGATCGTTGTAATTTCAAATTCAGCTCCTCAGTAATGTCGTTATAAACGATGCTGCAGTAATCAATGATGGGAATTACCAAGCTCTGTACTAGTGAAACATGAAGGTGGGTTGGAAGGAAATTTTCCAACCGTTTCAATTGGTGCATAGTGGCATACACTCGCTTTGTCAGTTCACCAATCTGATTCGACCAATTCATGTTTTTATCAAGCTGTATGCCCAAGACTTTCACACAACTTTCAAAGTGCAGAGCATGATTGGCCAGCATTACTCGAGGAAGTGTATTAAAATCTACAGTATTTGGTTATACAACCGACCATAAGCGATAATGATGCTTTTGCATTTATTTGCATTGAGTCTCAAGCAGTGCGCATTAGCCCAAACAATCAAATTCTGAATGTTAATATTCATCGCAGCAATAGAGTCAGCAGCACTGTCGGAAGGAAAGTGATTGTAACACACAAGGTCATCAGCATAAATATGGCATGATATGTCATGAAAAATTTGAGGGAGATTATTCATATAAATAGAGAAGAGGAGGGGGCCAAGTATTGTTCCCTGAGGAACAGGCCTGCTACAACAGGTAACCACTCTGAAGTTCTGCCATCAGCACCTCTCACACGTTGATATCTATTGCTTAGGTAGGATTCAAACCAGGAGAGACATGAAGAAGAAAAATTACATTGATTTGCAAGTTTATGTAGCAGAATTGAATGACAAACTTTATCAAGAGCTTTAGTGTAATTGAATGTGACAAGGAGAGAGAACATACGGTTGTCCATGGCATTACGAATGTCATCTGTTATTTTCAAAAGAGCTGTAGATGTACTATGTGATGAGCGATAGCTAGACTGATTTTGATCGAAAAAATCGAATGAATTGACGTATGATGTCGTCTGCTCATGTACAACCCTCTCAAGCGCCTTGGAAATAGTGCAAACTATGCTAATAGGACGGAAGTTTTCAGGGGAGCAAGGACTACTTACTTTAGGGACGGGACATATTAAAGAGTGCTTCCAAAGTGAAGGAAAAGTCTCGTTGCGCAACGTCGTTTGCACCACACAATATAATAAGCACGTCATTTTCTGTAATTTCCCTAGAAATGTTGTCGTTCAAAATGTGTTTGTTCCTGGCGCCAGGTTTTACATAACCGATACATTCATAGGAGTATTTTAATCTACTATTTAAATGCCATGCTAAATTCCTTCTATGACTATCAGATACCATCAGTATTTTTTTTGTCTTCTTTTGCCGAGTTAAGTTATTTTTTACCCTTTTTGGATCCCTTTTTTATTGTATGTTAAATTGCTTTTTGAATTAGTTATCTCTTTCGTCATTGCAGCAATATTTTCATCTATGTCCTCCTCATCTACTTGAAGAGGCTGGTAAAAGTTACAAAGCTGAATGTTGAAATTGCTTGGCAAGCTTTTCCTGATTTTATTTCTTCTGGTGGCAGGGTCAACCCGGAGAGCTTGAGTATTACACTTTAGGTCAACTATTTCTTCATCTCTCCCTAGAATAATATTTTTTTAATGAATTATTTCATTCCTTAAATCTTCTTTAAGTATACCTAAGATTGCCTTCTGGTTCTCAATTTCCTCCAAGAGACGACTATTCAATTCTACATTTAAATCCTCATTTTGCTCATCATAAGAACTAGAAGAGCATGATTCCAATGTTGAGTTTTTATCTGTATTCGATTCTGTTTCCACTCCTTTACACTCAATAAGACCATACCATTTCACCCCCTTTTATAAGTTCGTACTCATCATTAGTTAGAGCAGAGCATTTTTTTAAGTGGAACCATTGCGAGCAGTTTCCACTGCAAAGTACTGCTTTATTACATTAATTGACATTTTTTCTACATTTACCACAAGGGTACTTTTTTTACTCATACTGTTGTGAGCAAAATGATTGTATTTGATGAGGAAGAAGACAGGAAGAAAATGCTATGAGAGCTGTCAAAGCAAGCGGAAAATTTGGAAGCTCCTGAAGTTGAAGAGGTTTTGAAAAGGGAAATACGAATTGAGGAAGGAGAATCAGAAAACTATACTCGATGCGAGAGAGTAGGTCAGTGGGCTACTATTGAAGCAGATAAAAAAAGAGAAACGATGAATGCAGGGTGCTTATCTCAAGAGGCGATAAGGATTATCACAGGCAGTAGACACCAAACGTGATAAGGATTATCACAGGCAGTAGACACCAAACGTGGTTACGTCAATAAGATTAAGCGTAAACAGCTGATTAAGATTGTATCCCAGCAGACAACGTGAACCGGCCAGTGAACTCTATACTAACGTTAGTATAGAGTTCAGTGGAACCGGCCGGCTAGTTCAAAGCAGACGACAGTTCAGCACACTCAAGTTAGCTTTGTCAAGAACAAAAACACACTCAAATCACCAAATCGTGTCCAACCAAGTTGCCAAAGCTACCATCCAGTCACCAGCACTTTTCAGACAGATACAAGTATGTGAAAACTTACAAAATTTACATCGTCCAGGTACAGTAAGTACAGTAAAAATGTGTGTTACTGGATCATATTCAAGCAAAAAACTACCACAAAATAGATGAAAACTTTAAAAACTATTCAAAATAACAGAGCAATACTATAAGAGATAAACAAAACCATACAGGCAGTCCTGCCAACCTCCAAAAGTTGAAGTTTTTTTTTAATATTTAAAAAATTTGACTTTTTAACTATGCCATCTTTATATAAAGTTATAATATATGTGACAACGAGTGGCTTGGATCAAAAATATACATGAGTTCAATACACGAAACAGAGCAGATTATCATACAGAGTGGGTGAAAAGTCCGAGAACGGCTTAATATCTCATACACAAAGGTAATTTGATGGTGGGTGTGATTGGGGATCCTACTCCAATTGAAAATACCACTTATAAGATAAAAAGATATGTGAAAAGATATTCACATTATTAATCAATATCATGCATATCAGAAATGAAATACATAAGTGGTATTGATTAATAATAATGTGAATATCTCCTGAACGGTTTGAGTTATCGATATGCGGTTTTCGCCATGCATTTTTTCTTGAAATTTCGTATCGGAATCATGTATCGCATGACCACCTTCCTATTTAAAAAAATAAAGTTACATTCAATATGCTGGATCCAAGATTGTGGACCATATTTTTAAAGTCATAGGCCTAGTAAAGTAGTATTTTAAATTTGAGTAGGATCCTCGATCACACCCACCATCAAATTACCTTTGTGTATGAGATATTAAGCCGTTCTCAGACTTTTTTCTCTCCTTTCTGCTTTGTATAGTATTGATTAATAATGTGAATATCTTCTAAACGGTTCTCGCCATTCTTTTTTTCTTAAAATTTCGTATCGAAATCATGTATTGCATGACCACCTTCCTATTTAAAAAAATAAAGTTGCATTCAAGATGGCGGACCAGATTTTTGAAGTCATAGTAAAGTAGTATTTTCAATTTGAGAGGGATTCCTAATCACACCCACCGTCAAATAACCTTTTCCTCCACCTACTGTCTAAAGTACTTACTTTACTCCCTGAAACCTAATACTAAAGTGTCACTTTTTCGCTCTCGGTAGTAAAAAACAGAAAAACTCCCTAGGGAGTAAAAGTGACTCCATTTAAATAACATGGGGAGCATCTCTATTTTGAAACTTACATTGTAATAGGTTAGAAGGTCTAAGCTCAGATGAGAAAGCATAATAGAGGTGTCTGTCATTCAGTCAACTGAATTCAATACCACAACCAGAAATTTGATTAACTCATGAAATATTTGTTTGTATGATAATTATTATATTCTTAATATTAGTAGACGATAAAAATTTATACAATTTTTAAAATATTTTATTCTATTCAAAATACCAGCCAACAAATATTTTTGATCTGCAATTCAAATCTGAACCGCGTGATCTGGAGTCAGCCATTTTTGGTAGCTGCTCAGCTGATATAATTGTTACAACTTTTGCCGATAGATAGCGCAATCGGCAGTGCCAAGCAGACGACCGGTTTTTAGGTTTTAGATTTAGGTTATGTTGTTAGGAATCATTGTCACCAGTACGTAAGTTATTAGAATGATTTTATTTGCAGTTTCTATAAAAAAATGTAGATGGAGGAAAAATGTTGTGTACATCACAAGCGAAAAATACTTTTTCTCCCTCAGGAAAATTGCTGCCCTCGGCTTCGCCTCGGGCTTCAAACTTTTTCCCACAGGGAGAAAAAGTCGTACTTTTCACTCTAGATATACAAATAACTATTCTGTATGAGATATTAAGCCGTTCTAGGACTTTTCACCCACCCTGTATATGATTACTGTTGTAATATTACACTATTAATGTTGTTATTAAAGTCACAATGGGCTTGATTTCATGGTTTACTAAGACTATAAGTGAAAAACAGAATTTCATAAAAAAAGGTTTAAGCGACAGTTGATTCTAAATCAACAAAAAAAATTTATTAAAACCAAATTAAAATTATTGGAATAGATCTAACTGCCTCTCAAACCTAGATTTTGTTAAAATCAGGCCTGAAAATGCTTCAAAAAATGTTGAAATAATTTCAAAGAAAAGGGAAGGGTTAGAAAAATCATATTCTATGAGAATCATCCTATGTTCAATCTTAACTCAATCATCCTTTAGATGCATATAAAATTTTTGACACAATGATTGCAACTCTTCGTACTACAGCTTATAATCAGCTCGCCGAGGCGGTTCAAAATCATGTATGATAAATCAAATTCGTTGGAGAGATGGGAATTTTTTAGTTGAGTTCATTTTAACCCATATACCCATCCCTAAACAAAGAAATGGCATATTTCCAAATTGCAAGCTGCATGTCTTGTGAAATACTTAAAATTCAAACATCGTCAATGTAATGGAGAATCTTCTCTTTCCCCCCATTAAACAATACTTTCGATTACAATACCATTAGAAAGTTACAGCCGATTGAAAAAAAATTGTGTATTAAACTATATACATTTCGAGACTTTTTTATACCGCCTACAGGTACAAATTCGAAATAAATAAACATTAGTATTGACTGATTCAAGATTATTAAAACAATGATCATTAATGTGTTGATTATAGAAACATAACATAAGGTTTTTAATGTTATAATGTTCATATTATAATTTTTAATAAGTCAACACTGATGTTCATTTATTTTGAATTTTCACCTGGAGATGGGAGTAAGTCCTGGAATTTATAGTGCTTTCAATTGATTTTAATGGTTCTATAATCTTAGATGTTTATTGTATTTAAAAAAGAATTAGAAGTTATTTTTGAAAAAGGTATACTATTTGCTCTTCATTTGTATTATCTCTATATTAGTTATTAATCAATTAATTTATCTATTACTGCCGATGAATAATTAATCCCTTTAATAATTGTGATTTTTATAATAATTGCTCTTACATCCGGTATTTCAAAAAACTTGAAAATTCGAAATCAGAACTTTTATATCACGATTAATGACCAAGTTGCCCAAGCCGCGAAAATTGCTGAGTACTAATTGACGTCGCTCGACAGTGAGACGCTGTCGATACGCACAAGTGTGCACTGAACTGAAATTGGCTGCCGGCAGAGAGTTGCTCCACTCGTAAAAACGCCACTGGCTAGCGTCGCAAATGTGCATCGAGCCTTAGTTTGGCGGCTAAAGGTAGGCGCACACCAAGGATGGTATATACAAGGAGGATCCTCCTTGGGTATATAGCAGGTTGCCTCGATCGCGTTTACGTACACGCATGAGATGGCATGAGCCTACTACGTCAGACTGCGACCTCTCGGCCGGAAAACGCCGGCTTCCCATATGAATTACATACAAAACACCGCCTCAAATATCAATTCCTCACATGAAAACCGCTGTATTGATAAAAAATATGAATATGCGATTCAATTCAGGAAGAAACTAGCTTTACATCAATATGTCATTTGAAAACATTAATTAATTTAAGTAATAGAAAATACCAAAAGTATAGAAAATACTTGAATCTATCACTATATTATTCAATCCGTAAAACCGATTCATCAGTGAAAAGACTGAACTTATTTTGAACAATGATAACTAAGAAAGAATAAAGAATACAAATATAATTTTACGCTGGTCATCCAATTATATTTAGAAATGATTGTTTTTTATTTGAAAATAGTTTGTGAAAGTAAATAGTATCGGCGCCCGAAATGCTGGGTAGTCGCAAGTATTATTCTGTATGATAATGACTATTTGTTTAGGACTATACTCATTGACAAATATCTAGAATCAATTTAGGGAATTCATGAAACTTATCACTAAGGCTGTAAGCTATTTTTAGATTGTTGAACTGTCTGGTTCAACATTATGACAGTTGTCCACTGGAAAGCATAGCTCTTTTATACCGTAGTATTTTTGTTTCAACTCAATGCAGTACTATTATTATTATTGATGATTGTTAGTATTTTTTATTGGTGACTGTTATTAATATTAATCATGCCAGTTAATGAAGTAGGCCTAATGTACATTCTGATTATCAAGTGAGTTCTGCGTTTCTTCTGTGTGGTTATTCTGTGTAATGTGCGTGATTGAAATAGTTTGATGGTAGGTTTGGAGATTCATTTTCAGTATTTTTTTTTATATAATAATCGTTCATAATGCCAGGAGAAAGTTGTGCAGTTGTTAAACTTATTAATAAGTTTATTTCATTAACCTTCTAGTCGTGACCCTAAATTTCTCTAGCGTTCGTCGTGAGCCTGGATCCTGAGGACCCACTTTTTTCATCAATTATTTAAAGCAGAATGTTATTTTTGATTTCAATGTGTCCATGGGATACTTAATTTTCATGGCAAAAAAACATTGCAAAGAACACTTGTGTAAAGCAAGAATAGCTCTTAATTATAATTCGAATATTCTTTAACCAACTATAAATTTAAATACCATTGTTAGTTTCTCATAAAATGTTTCAACTACCTTACAGTACGGTAGTGGAATGCACTCTATTTCTTGATGAAATAACAGCATTGGAAGTTGTGATTTTTGTTCATAATTATAGGATAAATAAAAATCTATATAATGCTTAAATGATGTTAATACATTCTTAGGGAAGATTTAGATTGGTTATTTTCCCAGACGAGCTGAAGATTTCCAGGACTGTTCCAGTGTACAAGAAGGGCCCTAGAACTATGATGGGTAGTTTTCGACCGATCTCTATTGAGCCAGTTTTTGCCAAAATCATGGAGGTTGTTATGAGGGAGCAGTTGATGGCCTATTTTGTGAGTGAGGATCTCTTTTCATCCTGTCAGCATGGTTTTCTAAAGGGTAGATCAACCATCACTGCTGTTACAGAATTGGTAGAGTATGGAGTACCTCAGGGATCGGTTCTGGGCCCTCTCCTCTTTATCATTTCAATTAATGAACGCTTTGGTATATGCTGACGACACTACACTGATCAATAGAGGACGTGATGTGCAGTTGCTGGGGCAAGCTGCTGATAGTTCTTTGAGGTCTGCTGAGAGATGGTTCAACCAAAACAAGTTGCTGCTGAACAAGGACAAGACACAGAAGCTTCTCTGCTCCTTGGGACAGGCTGGTCGAGTGGTTAAAACTGATGTGAAGTTGCTGGGTTTTTCCTTGAATACCAGAATAAGCTGGACAAGTCATATTGTCAATGTTTGCTCAAAGCTGTCCAGTGCGCTCTATCTTCTGCGAAAGTTGAAATCGGAAATTGGTGCCGGATACCTGCTTACTGTCTACTATGCCATGTTTCACAGCCATGTCTGTTATGGACTTCACCTGTGGGGTCACTCTGGACGACTTGGTGATGTGCTGCTTCTGCAGAAAAAGGCTGTGCGAGTGCTGACGGGCAGTGACTACATGGCTCATTGCAGACCACTCTTCAAGAGGCTAAAATTGCTTACTGTTGTAAATCAGTACATTCTTGAATGCCTGGTTCGCATCAGAGACAGAGCTAGGAGTGCTGATACTCGTGGTGGGATACATGGCTATGGAACCCGTCAGACTCACCTCATCAACATGCCAAGATGCCGTTTAGCAAGGACTCAGAGGAGTTATCCTATCATTGCCTTCAAGATGTTTAATAAGCTGACAGAGTGGGTCAAGGATAGTGGAAGTGATAGACAGTTCCGAGCAGTTTTGAAATCACTCTTGGTGGAGCATCCATTCTATAGCCTGAGTTAATTTCTTGATAGTGAGATGACATTTTGAAACTTTTTTTGTGACATGTTTTTTAAACCCTGACACAGTCTATCCAGCAGCGCTGGTCAATGACCTAGAATAAAACTAAACTAAACTTTGTGATAATGTTAGGAAACCGTTGATGGATTCGCATTGTTGTTGTTTATAAAAAAAATTACGTTAATATCGTCAGAGAAATATCCTGAAATTCCCGAAGAAGTTGTTGAATCTTTCCA
The DNA here is from genome assembly GCF_014356525.2 of Nilaparvata lugens. NCBI lineage: Eukaryota > Metazoa > Arthropoda > Insecta > Hemiptera > Delphacidae > Nilaparvata > Nilaparvata lugens. Next base: position 22,421,883 of record NC_052514.1, on the reverse strand, counting down.
CAAACAAATGACCTTCATGAGGAAGAAATTTCTTAATGAGAATCTAAATAACAGGAAGAACTACAACGACGCGAGAAAAAGTAAGAGAAAGTACAAAAAACTCATTTGAATCATTTACTCAAACGATTTGTTTTAGACTCGCCAGGTAATATTTATAGGATTTTTATTGAAAAATTTGTTTTTATATTGTTTTAAAGAGGATAAAATGCTGAACATTTTGATGTCATTCACTTCTATGTAGTGTTGATGGTTAATTTGCTATAAGGGCTCAAAGTTGAGCATTTTTACGTTTGAATACATGTTAAGCCGGGCTGAGGTCGCAGCATGAGGTCACACCATAGCCGGCTGCGGGATCAAGGCAACCTTCTATACACTATTCTTGGGCGCACACAGATCGTCATCGGACAGATTGGACGATTAGATTTTTGATGCATCGTATAGGCATGCGCACTCCAATTGAAAACAATGCATCAAATCTAATCGTCCGATGACGATCTGTGTGCGCCTACCTTTAGAGAGCGCGGTCAAAATATAATGGTGTGTGATAGTGTCAGTCATGAGTGTTAAATAGTTTTAATTGTTAAAATCAATAGTGAGTCCTATGCTGTAGTGGTCCGTCAAGTGCGATTGCAAAACAGCTGATCGCACATCTACCATATCATTTATTTTATTTTTTCTCTGTCATGTAACCCATGTCAGAGGTATTTTATTAAAGATGAAAAAAACATTTACAATATGGAGTCCTTTACATCCTTGCATTAATTTCTTCAAACTATCGTGTAGCATCCCACTATAGAGGCTATGTGTCGGGATGCATTCAGTCTAAATTCTAAATATAATAATTTAAATACAAATGAATTTCTTTACAATACATTGATCATTGTATACAATGCTATCCATATACAAAAATTAGCTACGATTTGCACATTTCTTATTGTAGGATTTTTCAAACCCACTCCATACGGTACACCTTCAAAATTATTGTTCAATTGTAGAAGCTGTATAATATTCAGCTTCTTGCATTGTGGTATGTTCAAGGCCACGCCACACTTACTACTGTACTAGTTTTTTACCAAGGAATTGAATCAGTAACATCCAATGCAAGAAATCCACCAACACTTTGTCTAGTTATAGCATCACTTGCCCTTTGCATCAAAATAACACATTAATTTTTCAAATTTCAATATTTTGTAGAATTTGAATATCTTGACAACCTTTTGGCTGTTTTGTCATGTTTGATTAGTTGGTTCATCCACTCTAATAAGCCTACAGCAGATCTTAAATTATATCAGAATATATATCTAATTGTAAAAGAATAGTCTGCTGTTGATATAATGATCTCTTTATTCTTTTTAATATTTTGTAGAATTTGAATATCTTGACAACCTTTTGGCTGTTTTGTCATGTTTGATTAGTTGGTTCATCCACTCTAATAAGCCACAGCAGATCTTAAATTATATCAGAATATATATCTAATTGTAAAATAATATCAATGTTTCTGAATAAAAAACATCTATATTTTTAATAATTAGAGACTCATTTATAAATGATCATGTAATGTTCCTGCTGATCAGACATTGTACTTGAAAATACTGATCTAAGTTTTGATGTACACAACATAAATAATATATGTGAAAATGTCAACTAAATTAAACTGGATTTAAATTATGATCCTTATGATAAACTTACTGTGTTATTTGGTGATAAGCGATAGTTCTACGATTTTTATAATAAACAACAGGATACAAGAGTAAAGCGTACGGTGATAATAATTTTAAATTTAAAATTGTTTGTTTTATTCTGATTTGTATATTCAGATCGATAGACATAATAGACATAACCTATATAATATTTGGACAATTTAGGACAAAATTAGGAATTTGAAGAAGTTTTGGGCAATAGCCTGTTTTTTCCGACTACTGTATTGTTTACTCTATCAAATAGATAAATAATGCCAATTTCGAATGTAAAAGACAAATCAAAAGCAAATCAGTTGATTCACATTGTTCAGTCATTATGACATTAGTCCCTAGTATTTTGTTGCTTCGCAACATTCATTTACTTCATTTTTAATAGTTGAACACCTTCTACCTGGGCATTAAGTTTGAAAGAACTTTGAAAAATCAATTATTAATGATATTATCAAAAGTTTTTCATATAAAAATTGGGAAAATAGTATGTCTGATTCATGAAAGATTAATTTTATAATAAAAAGTAATAAGAAGAAGATAGAAACCCCTTGACTAATTCACAAATGTGACACTGCCCTCAACGTTGAATACATTGAATGTGTACTTCCGACATAATTATAGCCTTGCGCACACCATTTGTAAATCACAGAACTCACAAGAATAAACTCACAAAGTTGGCAACAATGAACTCTACATCGAAGCTTACAAGGACGAACTCAATCACTTTGCAGCAAATAACAAACTCAAAACTATTTCCTAATCTCTTCCTAAAACAAGTCAATATCACTTTCGACGAAGATCCAAATCCAGTTATTAGCATAGAGTCAATCTTAAGACCAGACATACCTTGCAAAAATTCTGAAAAAATAGAACATTTTATATTTATGAAGTGAGGAGTCTAATTCACTAATAACTTATATTACAATTTTATAAAAAAATGATGATGGGAAAATATCAACAGTACGGTAATGATCGACTTGAGAAAAGTAATGGAGCGCAACAACTGTACTCCACAGAATTTGCACCAATGTGTTCAATTTTCGAGGAGATTGAAGCTCCAAAGCAGGTCAAACAAGTTGTCAAATTTATTTTCGTAAGCATGCCCGAAATTATCAATATTATAATTGGCGAAATATTGAACACAATCACTAACAATATCAACTATGAGTTGCTATTGTTGCTTTATAAACCGAACCGTCCAATTGAAGCCTATTATAAGCAGCAGCAATGAGGCTGCCTTGTTGCGGTTTCTTATGACGAGCAAATAGAAAGAATGAAAGAAATCGCATCTAACCACAGATGAAAAATACCTCTCCCGTCGACTTCATGAGATTCAAAGTGGTGTACGCAATGCCCAAGTCTGATATCACTGTGGAATAAAATAACACTGTGCTCTATGTATTGAACGTTGAAGTGTTGTCTAACGAATTCAATATTATTTACAATCTAACTTAAATTCCTATTATAAAAAATATTTTTATACCTAAAATTAATGCTGTTCAACTTAAATTATTAGTGAATCTGCACTTATCATTTTAAAGTTCATCGAATCGTATTGAGTTGACTGTGGTAGATATTTGTCCACCGCGGTAGCTGCCACGTTTCTTCTTTGTTTTTTCGTGTCTGAAACTTTTACCTTTAGTTTTGATGAGAACCTCGTTGGCACGTTCACCCCAACTTCCCCGGGCTCCTTTCTGCCAACAAAAATAAGTCACAATCAAAAACACAGAAAATGTTGAGAAATTATAATCTTTTTCATTGACAATTTATTTATTTTTATGTTTTTCATTCATATAAAACATACAATTCAGGCAAAGCGTTTTTTATTAGCAAATATATCCTTTGAGATGTTCTGAATCACCATATTACCCAATGTCACTTCCTATATACGCTCAAATTTACAGGTTATATTAGGTTGAACTTTTTTAACAGACATTTCCCTGATAAGCATGATACACATAAGCGCCATGATTTTCTTTTGTGTGGCTAATGGAGGAAATAGACAGGGGTTAAAATCAATGCTAATGGGGTCTAACATACGGATTTAGAGGATGATAACGAGTACAAGGATATCTTGACAAGAAAAGTAAACTATATAAATTTTATGTGAGGTTACTTCTTTTTTTGCTGAGGGTGATATCCACAATTTAGCTCTAGGTTTGTGAGCGGGTAATGAAAATTATGTTGATGAAGAATGAGTGGGCCTACAGGTTTAGGTGGGTTCCGAACCACCGGAAAGCACTAGAATAAGTTGTTACATGTATGGCATGCACCATTCAAGCAAGTAGTGATTTGGAGATTGAATCAGAGTGAGATGCATGACAGGTGTATTCACAGCTTAAGCCGACGATATAGGCATTCAGATACTGAAAATATTGCACTCACCTTAGCTTGGAATGAGTTATTGGCTAAGAGAGGATGTACTTCGACGTTTTCGGCTACAACTCTACGGAATGGAGAGTTCTTCGGTTGTTTCTGTCCCTAAAAATAAAACATTCGAAAAATCAGTTTGATGAAAGATTACGGATATAGTACATATTAGATACTCTGAGATATATGTTCAGTTGATCAGAACACGAGATGCGTTGTCATAAAAGTATTTTCTGGTTTGGCAGGACCCTCGATTGTTTGTATTGTGAATAAAAATTTTGATTGATTAGATTGATTGATTGATTATTTTCAAAAGCACAAAATCAAAACAATGTTGCATAGAGAAATTTTCCATGCAGGAAAAATTTCATTGAATGAGAATTATTATGATTGATCTGTACTTGCGCAATCATGGAGCACTTCTTGGAGAGGGATTGAAACACTGTTCCTATTTCATTCCTTTAAGGTCTTATTTTTCATACTATCATTGGAGATCAATAATGAGAAATTTAAAATTTGGGCTATTTCGAAGGAAGCGTTAAACCTGAGTTAGTAGCACATAATTTTCCATTTTCACAAATTCATGGCTGAAAAATCGTGATTGTTCGAGGTTTGCTACCCATTATTTCACTTTTGGATTTGACTAGATAAACAGTCTTAGAGTTCGAAATTAAAATGGAAGATATCCATGAAATGGTACATTTTCTGTTACATAACTTTTCTGCAAATAAACCGCTATAAATACACACATTTAGTGCATATTACAAATAAATCAATACAAAAAGAAAACACGTCAATAAATGGAGGAAAATGTTATTTTTGAATGATTAATGATATTCATAACTTGACATATTTTTTTTAGATACGACTGAAATGTTCAGTTGATCTGACCATGCAAATTTGGCAATATCTTAAAATTAAGCTATCACTTTGGAAAACTTGAAAATTGCATAATTCCAATTTATGAGTTGTTCGAGTACTTACACTGCAACTCTGGTCAAAACTATTATCTGTTACGGGGCCAGAGGTGTTCAATCGTTTCTGAAAAAATATTGTAAAATTTGACTACACATTTTTTAAAAATAATTCAATCTTTGAAGTTTTTTCAAACATGCAGTTACACGACAAAAGCGTCCAACATTAATTGTACAGATTTCTCGTAGTGAACAAAAATGGATTTGAAGTTTGAACAATAACATTGTAAAGTAACATTGAATTCGTATAGCTTTTTGTTGATGGGGAGTCTCTAGCGAGAAGGTACCTCCTGGTCTGAATATATCATTTGAGCCTATATCATTTGAATATTTATAATGTCGAATGAAAAAGCAAGTCAGTTTTTTTAAGAACCTTATAAATGTTCAATGTGACCACTATTTTTCAGATGGAACATGACACACATCAAGTCTGATGACTTCAATCATGTTCTTCCAAACCTTGATAAAGCGTTTCTTCAGTAATAGAAACAACTTCTTCAATCTGATTTCTCAATACGGTTATGAAAGCTGATAGTGGAAGCACATATACAAGATCATTGATAAATCCACGAAGGTAAAAATCTCATGACGTTAGCTCAGGATGACGTAAACGCTATGCATTACAAGCCCTGTCGTCCGAACGCCCATGAAGGCATGCCTTGGAACCCATAATTTCACCTCCATAAGTACAGTAGGCACGTTAGGGCCCTTAGGTAAGTTTCTGTTTATGCAACCGGAATGTGTGAGAGCTCACACATTAGCAGCCTGCCAAAGTGTGAAAAATTCCATGAGGTATTCTTTCTCGCTCGTCGGTCGCTCAAACGAAAACGTAGCTGTACGACTAAGCGCTCAATTACATTGACGTTCAACTAAGGGTGGATGCGTAAATGTGCAAGTGCACGCGTGATCATTCATGACCAAACGCGTTGATGAGAAACACAATCTGGAAAGAGCAATAATAACACTCACATTGAATGCACGCATTGCTGAGTAGCTACAGACAAGTCACAACGTGTTTCAAAGACTATTTCCACATTTTGTTTTTCAGTTCATGCATGATCTGACGCGCACTGCAACTGCATATAAAGCATCCAATGCGATCATACCCTAACTCTAGTGGTTGCTGCGGAAATATTGCACGCACATGCGAATTGGTGTCAACAATCAAAACTTTTTCGTTTGAAAAATAATTTATAACTGTAAGTGTAATGTTAAAAATATTATTGAGTTGAACCCCAGATATTTATTCATTATCACTGTACTGGTAAGTGTGATGTTAAAAATCTTATTGAGTTAAAACCCAGATATTATTTTTTCAACATCCTATTGTGTACATTATGGGTAATTGAAGTAACTGACGTCAGATTACCATAGAACGTGAGTCGTGTGAAGGCTACAGGTTCAAGTGCATGTCCAAACTATTCAATTTACAAACTTCGGGTGAGGGGTAATCCGCCTTCAGTAACTAGAACGTGAAATCACGGCAAAATGTGTAAAGCATTTGAATTGGAAGCCTTTACTAATCCTTTCTAGTAATATTTCAATGAAAAACTCAAATTGACTGATTGCAGCTCTGCAGCCTGAGGTCATGGATAGAGGGGATACTTTAAGCAGGTAACTAGAATACTGATCTTTCAATGAAAATACTCAAATTGACTGATCGCAGCTCTGCAGCCTGAGGTCATGGATAGAGGGGATACTTTAAGCAGGTAACTAGAATACTGATCTTTCAATGAAAAAACTCAAATTGACTGATCGCAGCTCTGCAGCCTGAGGTCATGGCTAGAGGGGATACTTTAAGCAGGTAACTAGAATACTGATCTTTCAATGAAAAAACTCAAATTGACTGATCGCAGCTCTGCAGCCTGAGGTCATGGATAGAGGGGATACTTTAAGCAGGTAACTAGAATACTGATCTTTCAATGAAAATACTCAAATTGACTGATCGCAGCTCTGCAGCCTGAGGTCATGGATAGAGGGGATACTTTAAGCAGGTAACTCGAATACTGATCTTTCAATGAAAATGATCTTTCGACTTTTGAGTCGAGTGGAGTCAGTGGTAGCGGACGGTTGTGTTTTTGGAGTAGCTCCGTCTCAGATAAGATAGCCTGTTTTCCTTTCGTTTCTTGCTTTCAGAAGTTACAGTAGAATATTGTGTTCAGTGTTCATAACCTTAATTATAACTCGATACCTTAATATTTTCGCGTCATTGAATATTAAAATAACCTTCAATCTCAAAAACATTTAGTAAATGCTAGTCTAATATCGTGATTAATTATTATCATTCATTAACAATCCTTGAACTAACGTAAATTTCTCTAGTTGATAAACGCATTTTAAAATTTATTTTAACTGGATCCAAACAATTGAACTAATCATATATTAATCTTAGGTACTTTAGTTACAGATTTTTTTCTTTTTAATACAGTCGTAATATCAGTTTAAAACGTATTTCTGAGTAAATTCATAATAAACAAATAATAATCTATTCTTAATTTCATAATCAATCTTTTCCCATAATTGAATAGAATCCTCATCTTTTAAAATAAAATTCAAATTAAATTTTGATAGATTATGCATTATATCTTCGTGCTATAAAATGTAGGTTTAAATTTCTATTACAAAATAAATTAAACAAAGTAATTAGCCTTTTCTTTGTCTTTGCTTTTGCAAACAGTTTCACAAATTGAATTACATAATATTACTAAGTCCTAGATTGATCACAGTCAGCAACAGTAAATAAAAATTTTCTCTGATATTTTCTTAACTTTGTTACTAGTATCGTACTGTTATTGTATAGTTCAAAATAGTCTTTTTACTTGCTCTGCTTCTCATAAAGAACGAATTTATAAATGGTCATTATTTATCATAACTTATTTCTATTTTGTAAGTGGCAAACAAATTCAAAGTGTTCCAAGACTGTCCCTGTAAGCGTCGTATATGGGTGAATAATTTGTAAACCCTGTGCGGCCTTGCTCAGGATATCTGTCGCGCTTGTCCCGGAACTGGACGGGATACACGCGATGCATATATTTGGATTCACAAGCGCCACATTACCTTAAACGAACTATCCTTACTTGTTTGAAGTGAGAAGCGGGCTAAACTATTAAACGGTAACTCTGAAATATATTTCTCAATTATTAACTGTTTATTTCATACGAAAGAAAGCAAACTATCTAATCAGTTTGTTTGTTTCAGTGCGATACAATAGTGTAGTCTCTTGTTTTGAATTGTCTCCTTTCTAGCTCAAAGTATCACTTCCCGAATTTTATCTTTATAATCGTAGTAGACTTCATTATCACTCAAAATATATATTCTTACACTTTATCTGTGAGATTCCATCTAGTCACCTGATACCCCCCTGGTACCAATATCAATTGTTGCTTCTTCTGACTCAACAGCGTTCTAAGCGCTTTAAATATTACTCTTATTAATTTCCTTTTTTAACTCTGATAACTGATACATCCTATGTCAATCTGTTTCACTCTTCCTATTTGGATTGGACTCTATTTGATTATTGGGCAAACTCGGTAGTAATTGTTTATTGCAAGTTCGAAATGTAAGACTTTTATCCTTTTATCAATTTTACAAAATTAACTAATTTATTCTCACTCATTCTTTTGATTCACTTTCTGCTGAGCGACTGTGTCATACGGTACTAACTAATCGTCTAAACTCGATCTTTGAATGGAAATGGATGATATCATCTTAAGTAAAACTAATAAGGGTAATCCTAAACTCACTTTTAGAGATTTTTCGTATAGACTAACAGGTTTTAATACATCTGGTCTAGCTCAATGGCGTTGTCTATTTAAGTCTTGTAAGGCTACCTTGAAAACCGACAAAGATGCTACGAAGATTGAAGAAATCAATGTTAACAACTTACATAACCATTCTCCACCTGAAAATAAATTAAATCAGCTTTTTAATGACTCGATTAATGAGGATTCAGTAATAACTGATAAAGAAGGACAGTCTTATCGTGGAGATTCTCCATCACCTTGTGTGTCATTAATAAATGAATCTCTAAGGGAAGTTGAACTCCAAAAACAAAGAGACGACATAATTGCACATTCTATGAGCTTACAGATAGAGTTGGAGAAAAAAAATTCCTTGTTAGAGTCTCTCCAGGCGAATATTGATGAACTTGAAACGGCCCTCCAAGATCAAGCCTTATTGAAACATGAAAATGAAAACATAATTGAAAACAATGCGAGAATGTTGACAACAATAGAAGTTCTGGAGGCAGAAAATATCTTATTGAGAGCCGAGAATAAATCTCTGAAAATTGAGACAGAAGAATTAAGAAACTTCTATTCGCCGGGTGACACTATAATTGATTCATCTTTCGAGTGTGGTGCAATAAGAGTAGAAAACTCTTTCAATGTTTTCAGCAAATCTGGAAAATTGGCTATGTATAATAAGGAAAATGAGAATATAGATGAAAATTATAGTAAAAGAAAATCATCTGCCCAAACTGACAAAACCCAAAATAAAAATAGGGTGATAAGACAGGATCAAGATGGTAGTAATGATGTGATCGAGAAAAACGGAAATAAAGTTGAGTCACATGTACAAGTGAAGAGGAAAAATTATACTAATTTAAAAAAGAATACTATCATTAGAAATAAAATATTAATTTTGGCGGATAGCCATGGAAGAAAAATAATGGATTTTATTGGTGAAAAACTTCCAAATTTTGAAACCCAGGTTTTCTTCAAACCAAATGCTACACTGAGTCAAATTGTTGAAGGAGCTGATAGGCAAACGAAAAATTTTGGTCCAAATGATTATCTTATAGTTATGGGTGGCACAAATGACATTAAGGCTAACACAGTGCAGAATGTTAATGATGTGAAGAAAGTACTTGATATCTTGGTTCCAATAAGTCTGAAAACAAATCTTATAATGACAACTATTCCAAATCGCTTCGACAGACCCGACCTGAACCATTCGATAAACAAGATGAACGAAATAATACACAAACACATAAATAGTATTTCAAGAAAGAATGTAAAGAGGATAAGTATTTGTTTTCTCAATGAGAGATTGAGGAGGGAAAATTTCACTCAACATGGGCTTCATCTCAATGGATCGGGGAAAGAAATCCTGTGCACTAGACTGGCAGAAATAATTGTAAATAAATCACCTTGCAACAGTGCAGTGAGCGAAGATTCTTTTTTAGTGAGATGGCTGAAGAGAGGGAAGAAGCCTTGATGTGTCCTAGTACAGTTATTCGGTTTGATCTTCCTTTGCTGACGGATACAGAGAGTATGGAAAAAGATTCAAACCACTCAAAGTGTTTAAACGATTTAATTCTTATTCACCAAAATATACAATATATAAGAAATAAAGTTGATAGGATAAATGTATTTTTGAAAGCTGAATCTCCACATGTTGTTGTTTTTACAGAACATGGACTCACAGATGCTGAAATATCACAGTTGAAATTTGATGGCTACAACATAAATGCAAATTTTTGTAGAAAATTACACAGAAGTGGTGGAGTTTGTATTCTAGCAAAAAATACTGTTAAAGTCCGTAAACTCCCCTACCTAGATAGTTGTTCGATTGAAATGGATATGGAAATAACTGGAGTGGAAATAGGAAAAGGTAGAGAGAAGTTTGTGATTGTTGGAGTATACAGATCACCAAATGGAGAGTGGAATAATTTCTGTGATCGAATTGATACAGTTTTGCATGATCTGACAAACAAGTATGATAATATAATAATTGCTGGCGATTTCAATGTGGATCTGAATGTGAAGAGCTCTATGAGTGATACGTTTAGAGACATATTTACTGTGAATAATCTTACCATAAAAGTGAATAAGTTCACTAGAATCACTAGAAACTCACAAACAATAATCGATAATATAATCACCAACATAAATGACTGTGAAGTGGCAGTGAGAAGCTCTGAACTATCCGATCACACATTTCAGTTTTTGAAAGTGACCAGTGGTTTGTATGTAGCTGAAAAAATGAAAAGATGTATTGAAGAAATTAGAGAAATGTCTACAAGTAACCTGAACTGTCTTAATAACCATTTATCCAGAGAGAAGTGGAGAAGTATGTATAGTGAGGTTGATCCAAGCAATCAGTTTTTGGAATTTTCAAAAACGCTTGATTATTATTTCAATGTTTCCTGTCCAATAAAGAGAATTAAAATGAGCTGTACGGAAAATAAAAATAAGTGGATCACTGAGGATATATTACAATTGAGACAGGATGTAAGAAATGCTTTCAAATTATTCTCGCAGAGTAGAGATGCAACAAAAGAGAGAGAGTACATGAACTTGAAAAAGCACTATACAAATGCGATAAGAAGAGCAAAAAGCAATTACGTTGTGGATACTTTGAGTGCGTCAAATAACCTGAATAAATGTGTATGGAGGATCATAAATGATGAAAAAACTGGATCAAGGCAAACAAATGGTAACAGGTACATTGGTAGTATGAAAACAAAAGAGGGCAATGTTTTGAAAGATGGAAACGAGATTTGTGAATATCTAAATAAGTTCTTCCAGGAAGTTGGCTCAAACATTGAAGACTCAGTTTTGGATGGTTTTACCCAATCATGTGTTGAAACAGAAAATGACTCAAGCCATATTGAAAAGATGGTTGTTGCTCCTTTCACAGAAACAGAAATTCTCGAAATTATTGATTCCCTGAAGAGTAAGAGGGCAACTGGTCTTGATGGGATCTCAACTGTTGTTATAAAAAGTTGTAAAAAGTATTTAATTGCTCCATTAACAGTATTGGTGAATAAGTCCTTGGAGTGTGGTGTATTTCCTCAGAAATTGAAAGAGTCGAAGATAGTACCAATCCACAAGAGTGGCGAAGAAAATCTGGCAAATAATTTTCGACCAATCACTATAGGGAATGCACTGGGTAAAATCTATGAAAAAGCAATGTTAATTCGTTTTGTGGAGCATTTGTTTCGAAATGGAATTTTGTCATCCGAGCAACATGGATTTCAGAAGGATAAATCAACCAGGTCAGCCATTGCGTCTCTTGTGGAGAATGTAATAGATAGAATGGATAATGGTGAAAGGGCAGTGGGAGTTTTTCTCGATATGAGCAAAGCATTCGATTGTGTGGACCACACTATCTTGTTGAAAAAGTTGGAATATGTGGGAGTTACTGATGTGGAGCTTGAGTGGTTCAAATCCTATCTTGTGGGTAGAAGTCAGTGTGTGGAGATGACTAGAGAAGAAAATGGGCAAAAAATTAAATACAGATCAAATAGTCTTAGAATAAAAACAGGTGTACCACAGGGTTCGATCCTCGGACCATTATTATTCATTTTATATGTTAACGATTTACCACAAATAATAACAAGTGGTAAGGTTTTGATGTATGCTGACGACACATCCTACATTTGTAGTGCAAAGGATGCAGAAAAATTAGAATTAGATACTTTTGTCAATGTACATGCCATAGCCCAATTCCTCAGTCAACATAACCTCAAAGTGAACGAAACTAAAACGCAGTTCTTGCAGTTCAAACATAGAAATAATTATAGAGATCTTGAAGAGATAAACGTTCAAATAAATGGAGTGAATGTTGAACAACCTCTGTCTGTGAAATTTCTAGGTGTCTTGCTGGACCAGAACTTGTCTTGGGATAACTATATTGATCATTTGTGCTGTAAAATATCATCTGGAGTGTTTGCACTCAGGCAGATTTCAAGATTAAGTACTGGGAACACTATCTTAACATGTACAGTATATCATGCCCTCATAATGTCACATATTCGGTATGCAATATTGGTTTGGGGGGGCTCCAGTCTCAAAAATTTAGATAGAATCTTTAGAATGCAAAAGAGAGCTGTGAGAGCGATTAAAGGTCTTAAGCCATTAGAGTCCTGCAGAGAGTATTTTAAAGATCTAGGACTACTCACTGTGCCTGCACTGTACATTTTCGAAGTGATCATGTATATAAGAGATAAAAAATTTATAAGAAACTGTGACATACATAATTATGACACTAGAAATAAGAGTAAATTTTCTGCACAATACCACAGGACAGCTCAGTATGAAAATAAGCCTTCTTATATGGGTATGAAATTTATGAGTAAACTGCCGTCAGCTTTGAGAGAAAATGAGAATAAGGATATTTTCAAAAAGCTATTGAGAAAATATTTAGCAAACGGGGTTTACTACAGTATTCAAGAATTTATGGATGAATAATGAGGCTTTTGGGAGGATTAAATTGCAATGTACATTGTGGAATGTGATGTATATAATATATGTTTATATGTATTCCTTTATTTTTTTGACAAATAGTCCTTGACGATTTCCTATACTCTTCAAAGAGTCTCCAGGGAGAAAATTTAATCAAATCAAATCAAATCAAATCAAATCAAATCAAATCAAATCAAATCAAATCAAATCAAATCAAATCAAATCAAATCAAATCAAATCAAATCAAATCAAATCAAATCAAATCAAATCAAATCAAATCAAATCAAATCAAATCAAATCAAATCAAATCAAATCAAATCAAATCAAATCAAATCAAATCAAATCAAATCAAATCAAATCAAATCAAATCAAATCAAATCAAATCAAATCAAATACTCAAATTGACTGATCGCAGCTCTGCAGCCTGAGGTCATGGATAGAGGGGATACTTAAGCAGGTAACTAGAATACTGATCTTTCAATGAAAATACTCAAATTGACTGATCGCAGCTCTGCAGCCTGAGGTCATGGATAGAGGGGATACTTTAAGCAGGTAACTAGAATACTGATCTTTCAATGAAAATACTCAAATTGACTGATCGCAGCTCTGCAGCCTGAGGTCATGGATAGAGGGGATACTTTAAGCAGGTAACTAGAATACTGATCTTTCAATGAAAATACTCAAATTGACTGATCGCAGCTCTGCAGCCTGAGGTCATGGATAGAGGGGATACTTTAAGCAGGTAACTAGAATACTGATCTTTCAATGAAAATACTCAAATTGACTGATCGCAGCTCTGCAGCCTGAGGTCATGGATAGAGGGGATACTTTAAGCAGGTAACCAGAATACTGATCTTTCAATGAAAAAACTCAAATTGACTGATCGCAGCTCTGCAGCCTGAGGTCATGGATAGAGGGGATACTTTAAGCAGGTAACTAGAATACTGATCTTTCAATGAAAATACTCAAATTGACTGATCGCAGCTCTGCAGCCTGAGGTCATGGATAGAGGGGATACTTTAAGCAGGTACCAGAATACTGATCTTTCAATGAAAAAACTCAAATTGACTGAACGCAGCTCTGCAGCCTGAGGTCATGGATATAGGGGATACTTTAAGCAGGTACCAGAATACTGATCTTTCAATGAAAAAACTCAAATTGACTGAACGCAGCTCTGCAGCCTGAGGTCATGGATAGAGGGGATACTTTAAGCAGGTAACAGAATACTGATCTTTCAATGAAAATACTCAAATTGACTGATCGCAGCTCTGCAGCCTGAGGTCATGGATAGAGGCACAGTATACATACAGTATGGAAACTTGGCTAGTACCCTGACGCTAAAATCCGCCATCTTGTTAGGAAGCGCCGCATTGTAATAGTATTGATGGTAGGTTCGGATCACTTTAATGATCCGGATCAGTTGATCTCATTCACTGCCACGAGCCAATCAGAAGACCAGGATTGGAACTTCCCAAGGTCACGTGAAGTGTTTAGTTTTGGCGTCATGTAAAAAGCATTGGTTAGATAGGCGATTGATTACAAGTTTCCATTCTGTACTTATTCTGTGATAGAGGGGATACTTTAAGCAGGTAACTAGAATACTGTTCAGTGCAAAGCTTGGATCGCAGCATTGCGATTGTGGAATACAGTTCTGCCAGATTGAATAGAATGGAATCATGCCTTCAGTTCGTGTGAGTTAATTGTTTGGGAAAAGAGGGAAAAAAGAGCATGGATAATTTTCATAGAATCGTTTGAAATACAACAATGAACTCCTAATGACCTTTTTCACTCTTTTACAGTTCTCAGCCGAAATTTATCGTGACGATACCCAGAATGGTTGAGTTCAAAGCCACTGATTGGAGAGTGAACAGTGAGACCGGTGAGTGAACGTGGCTCTGAACGAAGCACTGTTGGTCGTTGAACGATGCATAGACTCAAATGCAGCGCTAGTATACTTTGAATTGAAATCGGTCATTGAGGGGAAAACATGGAAGATTATTACATACTAAAGATCTTGAAGATTTTTGTAATTTATAATATTACAAAAATATATAACTTATATAATATCTTGCGCTAAAATACCTCAATGGTAGCCTTTAATTTCAAGTAAGAGCTAGCATTGGGAAGGCATAGGCAATGTGGGTTTATACCTCTTTAAGGTCTTTGGTTTAACTGATAAGAAAAAAATACGTCATATCCGGTTCGTTCTCTGATCAAGCTCATCGTACTTTCTACCGATGAAAAAGAACGTAAACAGAGTAGCTAAACGTAAACAGACATGGCTGAGTACGAGGATGTTTACAAATAATTGACTCCATTATTATTTATTTGGGAACAGAGAAATACATGATTACATAAATTCAATAACATCTAAAATATCTTACTAAGCATTCAAAACAACTCCAATCACTTGTTGGTTATCCATTTTAATTGATTATACAATTAAATAGGTTAGGTTCTAGTTTTGTTTACAAAAATATAAGCAGCAGAGAAAACATCTGTCAGTCATGACTCATGAGCAGCCGTGCAGCCACAGAATACATACACAGAATGGAATGTATCAATCTATCCAAGACTTAAGTGCACCAAGACCACGACACGTGACTGCATCATCTTGTTACAAATTAAAATGACTGCTATATTACAATGCTACATTTTCTTTCAAGATGGCGGATTTTAGCTTCAGGATACTAGCCGAATTTTCACTCTGTGGTTCATTCTGTGATCACTAATCTGTGATCAGGTTTTTTACTGAACGTAAAAAAACACGATGGAATTGATAAGTGGCTTTGAACGCAACCAGTGTTCTCCGATTACCTAATTCTCAGAAACAGCTGATTCTCAGCCAATCGGATGACATTTTGTTTGTCGTGACGATAAATTTTTGCCGGCAATCGATAAATGTGAAAACGGCAATTTTCGTGTGAAATAACATGACAATAAAGCCCCATGCTGAAAACTGAACCTTGTGCTCAATATTAGGCCCATTGGTCTCTGGTGACCCACTGGTGGTCAAGACTGTGTCTTACTGTAATACGAGTTTAAATCTACGATTTAGTTCATTTATAAGTTCATTCGTGTCCAATATAACTCGGCTAAAAGTAAATGCAGGAAAAAATACTTACATTTGGAATAACTGATGTTTGGTCTTCGTTTTTCCTTTTTCTATTATTGACTTGTGCTGTAAATGACAATAGAAGAACTATTAAACAAATATTTTTTCAAATATATCATACAACAATATAATTCAAATAAAAATGCCACCCACACCCTTCAATTGACTGTGGTAGTAACATTCGTTGCAATTAATTTATTGATGAACAGTTCGAGGATAAAAACTATTTTAATAATTTGAATTGTTTTTTCTGCTTTAAAAATTATCACCTTTAAATACAAGTTATGAGAATTTTTAATCAAATTTCTTCCTCAATGTTGTGGCTTTCAAGGAACTAACTTATTCTCAATATTATCTTTCATTGTGAAAATTCATTATATCCTCAAATCTTGCTGTCATGCAGAATAAATTTCAAACGACACCTGGGTTCGAAAAAGTTTATAAACGCTTACCAAAGTTACTGAGAATTCAAAATCGTCTTTCAGCTTTGATAGATTTTCAATATGGATTTTCAATAATTCCATTTGATATCTCTACTTTCAGACTTCAAAAAAATGTTTTTTTTTTAGAAAACTCAGAAAGATTTAAAAAAATGACATAAGATCTGTAATTGAAGTCAAAATTCATTGATATTGCAGTTCTTCAAGGATTAAGAGATAGGAGGATATTTATCAAGGATCATAGCTCTGGACAGTTTCGCATATGGGAACAGAGTAATGTTTGTACAAGTGGATTCAATAAAATCATCGACATTTACATAATTAAGGCAATTTGATGAAATCAATCTTACCGGTATTAGACGTTGACTCTTCTTCACTGCTACTACTACTGCTTTTACTACGTTTTGCCAGTTTAGCTTTGCCATTTAGTTTGTGAACCGGCTTGGCTGCACCAGCTTCCTCATCACTGCTCGAATCGCCACTGCTACTGCTTGCAGCTCGTTTCGCTGCTTTTGGAACTCCGTTCACTGCAGGTTTTGCCGCAGTTGAAGATACTGTCGGTTTCTTAGCTGGTCCGTCATCTTCGCTGCTCGAATCATCATCGGTACTGCTTTCATCTTTTTTAGCGACAGCTTTAGCAGCTGCAACTGGTTTATTCACTGGAAGCTTTACAGCTGGCTTAGCAGTTTCTTCATCTTCACTGCTTGAGTCTTCACTACTGCTCTCAGCTATTTTTGGAGGGGCTTGAAGGGTTTTGGCCACCGACTTAGCTGCGGTTGGATTTCCTTTCTGAACTGGCTTTGCAGGTTCATCTTCATCACTACTGGAGTCATCACTGGAGCTTTCCTGTTTCTTTGCTAATTGTTGAGGAGCTGTTTTAGCTGCAGGCTTTGTGGCAGGTGCTTTGGCATTCTGAACTGGCTTAGAAGGTTCGTCTTCATCACTGGAGTCACTGTCGCTACTGCTCTCTTGTTTAGCGGGAACAGCTTTAGCAGCAGGTTTTGCCACAAGTTTTGCAGGAGGCTTGGATGGTTCTTCTTCTTCACTGCTTGAGTCATCACTACTACTTTCAGTTTTCTTTGCAAGTGCTTTCGCTACAGGTACATTTGGTTTGTGGACTGTCTTTGCTGGCTCATCCTCACTACTAGAATCTTCACTGCTGCTTTCCTGTTTTGAAACAGCTTTAGGTACAGGTTTTACAGGTAATGAAGTCGCTGCATTTTTCTGAGCTGGCTTAGAAGGTTTGTCTTGCTCACTACTGGAGTCACTGTCACTGCTGCTCTCTTGTTTAGCGGCAACAGCTTTAGCAGCAGGTTTTGTCACAGTTTGTTTTGGAGGAGGCTTAGACGGTTCTTCATCTTCACTGCTTGAGTCATCACTACTACTATCAGCTTTCTTTGCAGGTTGTGGCGCTTTAACAACAGTCTTTGCAACTGGTTTTGCAGGCTCTTCATCTTCACTACTAGAGTCATCACTGCTGCTTTCTTGTTGTTTTTGAACTGCTGTAGGTGCAGGTTTCACAGGTAACGCAAGTTTTTGTGCTGGCTTCACAGGTTTGTCTTCCTCACTACTAGAATCACTATCACTGCTACTGTCTTGTTTTTTTGCTGCTTGTTTAGGCACTTTAGCTACAGGTTTGATAACAGGTGCATTCACTTTTTTGACTGGTTTTGCAGGTTCATCTTCACTACTTGAATCATCACTGCTACTTTCTTGTTTCTTTGCTGCTTGTTGAGGTGCTTTAACTACAGGTTTAACAGCAGGTGCATTCCCTTTCGGAACTGGTTTTGCAGGTTCATCTTCACTACTGCTGTCTTGTTTCTTAGCTGGTTGTTGAGGCGCTTTAACTACAGGTGCATTTACTTTCTGAACTGGTTTTGCAGGTTCATCTTCACTACTTGAATCATCACTACTGCTGTCTTGTTTCTTAGCTGGTTGTTGAGGCGCTTTAACTACAGGTGCATTTCCTTTCTGGATTGGCTTGGTGGGTTTTTCATCTTCACTGCTAGAGTCACTGTCACTACTGCTCTCCTGTTTCTTGGCTGGTTGTTGAGGAACTTTCGTTGTAGGCTTAATAGCAAATGTATTGCCTTTCTGGACTAGCTTAGCCGGTTGTTCGTCGTCGCTACTGGAGTCACTATCACTGCTGCTATCCTCTTGTTTTTTTGCTGGTTGAGGTTTTGTTGCAGCTTTTGCAACGGACAAGTTTGGTCTGGTTGAATTGTCATCATCAGAATCTGCAAAAAAACGAGATTATTATGAATTTAAGTAAGTGTTCGTGCATTCTAAAAATTTTTTGGGTAAGTTATATGAGGAAAGAAGATAAAACAAGAGCTTATCAAAATCAATAAAACTTTACTTTCGCAGTACAGGATAACTAGAGTACAAAGCAAACTATTGATTAATGGGAAGTATCTATTTGTTACAAAACTGTATGAAAAATCAGTTATCAATTTATTAGAGTTTATCACTTGTCTTCTAAATGACAAATTTTCCATTGTTCAAGTCACATGAATATATTTTGAGCAACCTAATTTTCCACCATCCAAATGAGATTGCATTTCAAATTAGACATTTTTCCTTGTTTGCCTTTCAAATGGCATTTTATTCACTGGTGTGGATGTGTCGGCTGAGAGGGCCTGAGACAACCAAAATTGTTTGTGATAATTTTTCAATTCTTTTTCAAGTGAGAAATATTTTTTTCACTTATCCTATTGATTGAAGTATGGTTATTTCCCTATTTACGAAACCTGAAAGTGCTACAAACAATATTATATCTATATCAACACCTATTCATTTTAAAGAAAGCATTGATTATTGCATAGCTTACTATCTTCCTGAAGAATCCTAGCTCATTTAGAAACCGCCAATGCTTAGATAGGGAGTAGTGTGGATGGATGTTTGTCTATTCGGCAAGCAGCGAACATTCGTGCTCGTCGTTTCCCATTCAGTGACGGTCTTTTGCATACATCAAAGTGGACGAATGTTTGGCAAAAAGCGAACTTTCCCTCATCCACACATTCGGCTTGGTGCTTGTATCATTTTGTTGTTTGTTTTTGGATTTGGATCTACATTGAGGTTTAGTGACATAAGTTAATTTGTAGATAAGATTTTATTACAGTCTGTACGTGATCGTTAATTTATTAATATCAATCACTTTTAATATTATAAAGAAACTCATTTAATAAATTCAAATCTTGATGAAAACTAGATAATAACCAGTTCCGTGCAGGTTACTGAATTCTTTAAATGTTTTTTAAATTCCTACAGATTTATTTTTAATCAAATGAAGTTGAAATTCTAGGGCTTTTCATGCCCTATTGACCGGGGTTTATTGGGTTAGTTTGGGCTGATTATTTTATTTAGGGTTAATTTGGATTATTTCTATAAAGTTGTCTGATTTTGAAGAGTTTAAATTTGTTATTTATAGAATTCAAATTCTAGCTGATGTTTCTTGTAGGCCGCAATATAATTCAAATTCTACTTGACTCGTCTAGACGAATATTTTCTATTCCCAAAACGAGCAAGTATTCTGTAAACCACGCATATGTGTAGATGTCTGCTCGTAAATCGGCAAATAGTAACACGAATAGTTCGCCGAACGCCGAACATTCGGTGCTAGTCGAATGAGGCATGACTGGAGCCGGCTCAATAGGAATGAGAGCGCAAAATGAAGGAATTGACAATTTCAAAAAATTCGGGGTTCTGTTCAATCCAGTTATCAAGTTTGAACGATAAAAAATGTAGCCTACATAAAATAAACAGACGCAAAATCTCAAAATTATAACTTATTAAAACTCACCTGATGAGGAAGATGACGATTCTTTCTTCTTGACGTTATCAGTCTTCAAATTTTTTGTTCTAGCCAACCTGGAAGATTAAAAAATTTAGATAGAAAGCAGTTGACATTTTTCAAATTCATTTATTTGCAATTCATAAAGACACAATTTTTTCAAATAATTGAACAAAGTAGAATGACATTGTATAAATCAGATTGATAATTCAATTTACAAGATTTATGGTTAATTAGGGAGCGGTTTGACTCAGTGGCCGCGCAGATAAGCCATCGCTTATCCAAGAGAAGAATCATGCACCTGGTACTCCCGTGGAAGTGTGACCGCTTGAGCCAACTCCTCTGAATATGATTCATGAATTGTAAAATCGCTTCCCGGTGGTTCGGAGCCCACCTAAAACTGAAGGTCCATTCATCTCTCATTATCATCCACCTCATTACTCACGAACTAGCTTAGAGCTCATGTGGGATTCACCCTCAGCAAAAAAAGAATTGAATTTACTGCGGATTATGCCCACATACGTTCGGTTGCACAAAAGTATGTTAACTTTTAATCCTGATTAAATGCCACGAGAACCAGAGCCTTCTTCTCAGGAGAACCTTGTCTGATTGGTTCTCGTAGAATTTAATCATGATTAAAATTGAGTAGGCTTTTGCACAACCGGGTCATTATCTTTTTTCCTGTGCGTGTGAGATTTCATGAGGTGATCAAGCGTCCTTGCCCTTGGCAGGATTCGAACCCATGAACCAGGCGGTGCTAGCTGACCCACGGTTTCAACTCCCCAGACTACTAGACTAATCTTTGTATTAGAAAAAATAATAAAATAGTATAAACTAATAAAAATATATTAAAGTTCAATCTTTTAAGATTTCCAATTGCCAGTGAAAAAACTGCTCAATAGTGATCGTTGAGAACGAGATGGATGATTATATATTTTATGGTATCAAATTTAATGAATCCTATTAAAATTGAAACTTATTCATTGAATCCTATTTAATGAATTCTATTAGTTCTGTGGCTGAGCTATAGAGAGAGATGTGCATATTTTTAGATTTCGTTACAATAGCTTATTTGAATCAATCTTATTTACATCAATTATTGATGTAGTCTTATTATAAAAATGAAGATTCAACTTTAGGTTTCTTTGCACAAAGCAGTTTTGCTTTTCATATAAAACGTTGCATTGAGTCCATATCGATAATTCTGATTCATTGCCTGCGTGCTCGATTATTTATTTATGCTTGAGGCTTTCATTGTCTGAGAGATCCTCGATGTAGAGAGATGTTCTGCCTTACAGTAATACCCTATTTTACTTATAGTAAACACTTTGGATGTGTGCTCGATGTTGAGAATGAACCAACGATTGAAACTCAATTTTGTGAATCTTTTGGCAAACTATTATGAATACAATAATTGATTGTACAAAAAGTGTCTCTATACTAGAGACCGGCATTCAGTCTGATTGGTCAGCAAGATTGGATATCGATCTCTCACGTGTGAGAAAAAAAATCCATATTCCCTTCTTTATTATCTAGAAGGGTACGGCTAGCAAATAACACTGAACGATATTAAAAAACGTCTTAATGCCGAAATAAAATTTTGTAAGTCTATATTGATATATAGCACTATTCAACATTGCATTCAATATTACTTCATGGTCTTTAAAACAAACTGAATTTCAGTGCAATAATGCCTATAGTAATATAACAAGTATACTAGAGAAAAATCTAGGTATCTTGAACGGTATCTTTACTTTATGATATGACCTTCAAACTCTGCAGGAGTTTAGGAAGTGTGAGAGAAAATCTCTCTTATATTACTTTTTGTGTAGTTGAGAAGTTGATATTGTGGTAATTAATCATATTGAATGAAAAATACTAAGAAATTGTCAAATAACCACAGATTTATTGATACTTAGAAAGACCGGAATTATCAGAGATTGACAATGGTGTAATAACCGAAATCGGTCTTCCTAAGTATCAATAAATCTGTGGTTTTTTGACAATTTCTTAGTATTTTTCATTCAATATGAATAATTACCACAATATAAACTTCTCAACAACACAAAAAGTATTATAAGAGAGATTTTCTCTCACACTTCCTAAACTCCTGCAGAATTTGAAGGTCATATCATAAAGTAAAGATACCGTTCAAGATACCGGATTTTTCAGAGATTGACAATGGAGTAATAACCGAAACCGGTCTTTCTAAGTATCAATAAATCTGTGTTTTTGACAATTTCTCTTATAATATACCACCAGACATGGTTTTCCATAGAACGAAAAATGTATAGCCTATAATAAAATGGACAAATAAAACAGGGGTTGAATACTGATAAAATAATACAAATCAAAGTTGATGATTAAAAAAAATAAATATGTCTACTCACGCTTTATAGCTGTTGAAAATTTCTACTAGACCAATAGCTCCATTTGCGGGAAGTGGTTTCTAGAAAAATAAAGTTTAAATTGGTTACTACTAGTTAATTATAAAAAACATTTTTTAAAAACTGTTTCCCATACTTCCATAGAGATATAATTTCAGCAATATGCAATTGCGTAACGAAGTAATTTGTATAATAAGTTACCTCATTACAGAAAAATTTGACTTGCTTTTATTTTTCAATATTATAATCAAGATAATTCATTCAAAATCTACGTATCATCAAGATTGTTTATTTATTTCTGCATATAAGTGTAACTTTATTGATTCATTCAATGAAGTACATCATCAAAATGACAGCGAGAGAAAAAATAAGGTAACCTTGTGCTATTCCTCTCCAAAATTTAGATAAGTTACACATAGTCCAAAATAGGTTGTATTTTAGTTGTTGACTTAACAAAAATTTCAGTTTTTAATTAATTTCACAAAGTAGATTTTTAAATTTAGATGCTTCAAAACCAATCATAGAAGAAATATTTCACATTATTCTATTCTAAGTCAATTCCTGTTTCTTACTTTTTTTAACGTATGGTTTTCTTCATTTCAATAATTAATGCGATTCTCTTCAAATGCTAGAAAAAATATTAGTTACCTAGTCTCCAGAGAAAAAATAAATTTACATCCTGTTATATTAAGCGAGCAATTTCTGTATATATTTGGTTATTTATATGATTATTTATGTCCAACCAATCTCGAAAACGGCTCTAACGATTTTCACGAAATTTGGAACATAGGTTTATGATATAAAAAATCGATTGCACTAGGTCTCATCTCTGGGAAAACTCGCTAAAGGACATGAAAAGGATCATAATTATTCATCCTTAGAAAAACAGATGATAATTTCGTCGTCTGTCGATAACGAAAGATGCGTGTGCCTGTGTGGGTGAGAGACAGAATTTGTTCAGCTGTGTAATCAGTCAGCTTATCTCATGAGAAATATTATCTAGAAATTTTAATCGACTTGATCAAAATAATCTGATTTGTTGACATGACATGGTAGGTAGTATATCATAATTTTTAAAATTAATCGTTATATTGCCGTTTTAAGTGATTAGTGAGTGTTATTTTGTTATTCAATTTGATTTGTAAACAATCTAAATTAGAATGTTTCTGTTTAGAGATGTTTGGACTGAAAATTTAACCTGAATTCAAATGTATTGATTATAACCTACTTTTTGGACTATTTTATAGTGTAGGCCCATAAATCAAAATTTGGGGAAGAAACAGTTTTGGGCTGTGCCTGTTAGTTCTTTCCCAATCATGTTAAAGAATATTGTGTTTTGTTTATCAATAAATAAATAACGAGCAAAGCTCGGTGTCCCTATATTAAGTTATTGAACCTAAGTTACTAATTTATAGTTAGGTTAATCATGCAATTAGAAAACAGCCAATACTAGCAATACTACTCCATAACATCATATTATGAGGATTCATTAATAAAAAATGTTATCCTATTAGAACTTGCTTAAGCCAGATCAGTTCTAAAAAAATTTGAGTCTTCAATATATAAAGATCTGTAGGCTAAATAGATAAGCATTGAGTATATATTTTTAGAAAAAGTGTAGTGGGATGGACTTTTACAGTTAAGTCTATGAATGAGGACTTTATATACAAATAAAATACATTTTAAAATTAATAATTGGAAACACATCGAAAGACAACATGCATGCTCATGACAAGATAATATAATAATGTTATCAGGTAAGTCATTTGCTAAACCAATAATTCTACCTTTCAACTGGTACGATTTTTGGAACGCTAAGAAATTTTTACTTATCAATCTAATAATTTGAAATAGGTAATAGATCTCTGTGTCCCTACATGTGACAAATGCTCGTCAAAGAGCAACTCTATAAAAATATGAAAAAATATAAATTCATGTTTGCTCCTGGAACTTACCAATTTTGTCTTCTTTCGAAATTTTACCGCAATGTCTTTGTCAATTTTATGTAAGTAGTCAAAAATAAGAGACTTTAATTGAACTTCTTCCGTCATTCTGTTAGTAAATGTTAAAACAATTGAATTATCGCACTTAACCAAACAAGTTCAATTCTCTAAACAAAAATGACCGCATGGTGAATTCTTATAAATATGGCGGCTGCAGTAAAGCAGAAAGAGTTTGACAATTTGACGTAAAAGCGCTAGTGCTGCTACTTGTACACAACCGCGCGAGTATTCAAAAGTTCTATTGATTTTGATCTGTGACGATAATGATTATTATTGAATATTAATGATTATTATTGAGTTACGGTTCGGTATATAATTTTATGCTTATAAAAATGGTATATAGTTTTGAAAACTACAATGATAGTTATTTATGTGATATCATAGATGTAAGATTCATTTATTTAACTTATATTTTTATAGGTATAGGTACGTACGGTAAACCTTATTAGCGTGGCTATTAAATTGGAATACCTAGGTACCTAAATAGAATGTAGATTTAATTTTGGATAAAATGACCACTGAAATAATTGGTCGTTTTCATTCATTATGAAAAAGCTATCTCTGAGTTTAATAAAGTATCAATATGCATTGGAGATTTAATTGTTTTAGTTAAAAAGTTAATTTCTTGTCCATATTACGTAAAAATATCGAGGGACCGAGCTTAGCTCTGGAGTACAAAAGCATAGAAAATTTATTAGGAAAGAGGAATAATCCAGTCAAGGAAAGGTTATAGAAGGAAATTTTTGACCATGCAGTTCTGATTAGGGTAGTAAGGAGGTAAACATATCAAAAGTCCCCACCCCTACCACTTGTGCTAAGGGGGTGGGGTGGTTTAAATGTACCATTTTTTGGTTTCTTGTATATAACACGAAAAATATGTATCTTAAAAACATAACTGTTATATATACAAAATTGAAGCTTACATAATTTCCTACATTATTCATTTATCAACTTTTTCTACATCTTCTCTAGTTTTCGAGATATCCGCTCTTATAAAGATATGACATTAAAAAAAAAAACACGTTTGCCTCCAATTTTTTCTATCTCTCTCTTATAACTTTTCAATAATCGATGGGAAAAATCCAAGCTGATCATGAGCTTATAGAGCATTAAATTCTCTTCAATTTGATGTATAATTTCACACTTTCACGCATTTCCCTACAACTGTTGCAGCAGCTTTAGTGTTAAGTGTGAAAACCAGAGAGTATAGAATGTAATCATTCTATACATGAGAATGATATATACATTATATATAATATATACATTCTATCCTCACTGGTGAAAACTCCAGTTTTGCAACAATAGACCGATTGACAAAGGACAAAGGAATTTGAAGGGAATGTTTTGAACACAATTATTTTTGACTGCAGCTTTTTTTTAGACTAGTTAGGAGGAGAACATATCAAAAGTCCCCATTCCTAACTCATGTGCTTTGGGGATGAGGGTGGTAACAGGTATTTATGTTCTTTCAATTTTTTGCTCTTTCAGGGCTTATAACTCTCCAACACTGCATTGTATAGATTAATGCTTATCGTGGGTTTGTAGAGCGTCAAATTCTCTTTGAAATTATGTACCTATTATTTCACTATTCCAAGTTTTCGTTTCATTGTTTTAGCAACTTTAATGTACCGTAGTAGATGAAATTTTCAATGCTATAACAATTATTGATCATTTGACAATTAATTTTAAAGGGGGTGTCTGTGACATAATTTTTGACTTTGCAGCTTTATTTGGACTAGTAAGTAAGTAGATATAACAGAAGTGCGTATCTTTATCCCCTCTGTTGAAGGTGTGGAACCACTGATTTGACACTTTTTGCAACATTGAAAATTTCGCCCACTACATTAAAGTTGCTTTAGCAATGAAACGAAAACTTGGAATAGGGAAATGATAGGTACATAATTTCAAAGAGAATTTGATGCTCTACAAACCTACGATAAGCATTAATCAGCATCAATAAGCATTAACAATGCATTGTTGGAGAGTTATAAGCCCTGAAAGAGCAAAAAATTGGAAAAAACCTGTTATTTTAACAATTACACACCTCCAAGAGCGAATATCTCGGGAACTTTTGGGGATATCACAAAATTCCACTGAACAAAAAGTGTAGAGAATTCATCAAGCTTCATTTTGAAATAGTTAGTTGTTATTTGAAATGTCGATTCAACGCATTGTTTCAAGATATGAGCGTGGAAGCAAAAAGGTGAAAAATTCAACTTTTTAATCACCCTCATCCCCAAAGCACATAATATGAGTTAGGAATGGGAACTTTTGATATGTTATTCTCCTAACTAGTTTCAACAAATCTGCAGAGTCAAAAATTGTGGTCAAAGCATTCCCTCCAAATTATTTTGTCAATTGGTCTATTGTTACAAAACTGGAGTTTTCACACTCAACACTAAAGCTGCTGCAACAGTTGTAGGCCTACATTTCCCGGAAAATGTGTAAATGTGTGAACTTATACATCAAATTGAAGATAATTTAATGATATATAAGCTCATAATCAGCATAGATTTTTAAACACATATTAACATAAAGAGAAATGCAAAACTGTCGACTTGAATCTTAGATCTCACTTTGCTCGGTCAACTATATGTATAACCATAATTAATTTATTGGTTCTATCTATACTGTATGCTAGGCTAGACAGTCAAGTTTTTAAAATTTCAAGTAAAAATAGCAATAATAATCATATTCAAAATAATGATCTGAAAATATCTGTAAAATCAAGTCAAAACACTTCAATATTGGAATTACAATTATTGTAAATAATACCTATAATTTGATTTGGGGACATGCTTCAGCTTAGCTCAGGATGTTTATTTTGCCACAATAAAGCAATCAACTTATTTTGGGACAGCATAGTACTCTTTTTTTGAAAATGAAAAATTCTAAAAGCATGGTATTCAGCCAGTTCATATATTGCTCGTTGATATAAAGACAAATTTCAAAGGCTGAAGAAGAGATGAAGCTATAATAAATATCATGCTTTTTCACCAGACTCAAGGTCTACGGAGATCCAACATATATTATCAGTAGTACGGTAGTGAAAGTGACCGATACAGTGGGAATATTACTTCCCTGAGTTCTAATAGGACTAAGATATCGGTACTGCGATGGGTACTGGGTTCATACTCGCTTGGCTGGGCCAGATGGCAATACTCCTATTATTATTGGTACAATCCATAAAGGAATAATATTATCTTCACTGTAAGTTACCATCACTGATTTGTTGGGAATCCAACTTTAAAGGGAATTAAGGTAGGTACCCTGAAACCCTTGACAGTCTATCTGGTTTTCCCAACCTACGACAAAGAACTCAAGTACCGATATCAATAATATTATGAGGATACTATTCAGAATATAAGTATAATTTAACATAAAAATTATAAATTGATAGACGGATCTGACGATAATGCAGAGACTTCATTTTTATTTTTATTTTACGCTGGTTGAATTCAAATGGATTTTGGTCTCTTTACACTTAAATTGATAAAGTAACTATAGGTAATGTAGGTGGAATATTTTCTTGGTTGGATCCAGTAAGTGATAAGAAATGATCTTGCTATCATATATTTGGCAAATTACAGGCCTATACCGGTAGGGTATATGGAAATCCATATCGTTGTTTTTGTTAGATAACATCATCTTTCATGAAGATAAAATTCTATTTTCTTTCACACATCGTGTGTTTAATATGGATATTCATGTGAATATAATTGCGTTGGCCACCAGTAACTTGTCCTCTTCACGTTTCCCATCTATAAAAGTCACTTCACATCTTCAAACCAGGAATAATATCGCATAAGGAAAAACGAGAGAAGCGATGGAGCTTTATATAATAAGTACATAAACATGTTTCCAAAATATTACATTTATTTGTAAAAAATCATAATAATTATGATTGTTTATGCATTCAAATTGATAGTTCTGTATAGTTTTATAGTATATGATTTCCATAATATTTTTCTAATACCATAATTTGAATACTTCAACAATAATACTTGAACTTGCATTTATTACCAACAAAATCTTATTTAAAAATAAAAACTTTGTTATTGTCAGCTGCTTGGAAGAAGACCAATTATTATATTATATAATGAGAGTTATGATCAATTTAATTTAAATGAGTTACTTTTTTGAAATAAATATTAATATTTGATCAATGGCCTGTATAGTTTCAAGAAAAATCAATATAACTCTACAATTTATGTAATTTACTGTTGGAATAATTATTCTCAAATTCATCTGTAAACTTTATTGGAAAATATGATTGCTTGAACACTTTATGATTCAGGAAAAACAATAATAAATTCATGAAGTTTGTATATTATCAACCATAATCTTCTTGAGAGAAAAATAGCATGAATGTCTATTTTGCTTTTGACAGAAAGGATCACATTATTATAGAAACCAATCTCATGATTTTAAATGTCTGATCCATGGAAAAATATCATGAATGGATCAAAAATAATTGGTCATAATCTGAGTTTTAAGCTGCTTAGACAATGCAAGTGAAGATAGCGAAGGATGTTACTGGCAACTGGCAACCCAGTATTTGCCATATCGTCTCTATCAATCAATTTCCATTATTCAACAGATGCTCCGCATTTACTAAATTAAATTAGAATTGATGGAGAGTAATGATGAGTAACACTGACCTTCAGTGACTTTTGTACTTTTCCTGTCTATATGCAGCTTTAAAATTATTGCCAGTAGATAATAACCTATTTATGCTTTTAACAAAAGTACATAATACTTATCTCTTTGTGACACAACCTGGAACATCAATGTTTTTTGGCAATTTACTTATGAATTAAGGCTAAATATGCAGAGCATTCAGGATATTTAGGTTATCCAGTTCTGAAAACTTCTCTTGACTAGATTGTGACCGGTGAATGTTTTTCTTATTTCAAATAGATCAATTTGGTTCATTCAATATAACAAAATTTTGCGAGAAATGTCAATTTGGCTTGAAGTGATAAAATTATAGGCTATTCTTGAATCACCATTCAATGATTATTATATTTATCACGATATTGATAAATTGCAATGATTTGAACACAAAATTGAAAAATAAATTTTTATTGATAATAATTGATAAATAAATAAACAATTAAGAGACAATATTTGTAATGATTCAGTATAAATTGATTTCACAAATGGATCAGAAGCACTTTCTTCAAATTCTAGTGCGGTGATAATAAGCAATCTGGTCTATCCAAATATTCATAATATGGGTTTCATAATATTTCTCATCGCTTGAATAATAATCATAACTCAGATTATTTGTCTAGTCTGTAGAATACAATAATGCAATCACGTTTTCTTCCCTGTGCTCATGTGTATTATCATAGCCACCTCTAATACAAGGCCGCGGCCTACGATGTTGCAACGTCGCAGTGTAGGCCTACAATCTAATACATGATTGGTGGAAAAGATCAGCTGGTATTTTTTTAAATCTTCATCATCAATCATGTATTAGATTCTAGGCCTACACTGCGACGTTGCAACATCGTAGGCAGCGGCCTTGTATTAGAGGTGGCTATGGTATTATATATTCTGATCTGATTCGATGAATAATTCAAGCAATTCATTATAATATACAGTATCAATAAATTATTGAGTACCAGTAGCCTACCCACATTATTCCATTTTTTCAAGTCCAGAATAATATACTTTTATTTTAATTTGTACCTACAACGTTTTTAAATAAAATAATTTGTGCAATATAAATGCTCCACAAATATAATGCAGGTTTGATGAGATGATGAAGATGATTGTTATAATAAAAATTTTCAAACATCAAATACTTAACACTAGAAATTATCTCCTTATGTTTACATACTTCCTCCAGTAAGGAAAATGAGTATCGTAATCTACAATTGAATATCTTGTAAAAGTTAGAAAACAATTTATTATAACTATACCTCCGACCAGCAGAGTAAATAGGCTACCGTATATATAACTAGCATTATAATATTGTAGTAAATCAATATAAAAAGCATTTACATCAACAGCAGAATACACTGACTTGCAGGGTATGTAATACAACAATATTATTATTCTAAACTAATAAACGGTAATTCGTTCAACAGAATCATAATTAGATCTTCTATCACTTACAACTAATCTACTGCACTTACGATATTATTGCAAAATTTATTAATCTCTACTCTCTTACTAATCACCTAAACACAAAATTAGACGAACTACCTATTTCATATAAGTTTAGTATTTTTAAAGCTGGTTGCATTATCTAATGAGTAAGTTATATAAATAGTGCATTTCATACAGCTTTTTCAAACAATTGACAGTATGCTTTTAGACCAGATGTGAGTTGAAAGTGTTGAATAATTTTGAGCATTCTGATTGAGAAATGGAAATGTTCTTGAAAAAATAGTATGTTATAGCAACAAAAAACTTTTTCTCTCTCATTCAATAACCATCATATATGAATCAATTTATCAGTAACATTTCAGTAGAACAATTATTAATCATTTTTGGTTTTCACAGCAATTAATGAAGCTCCACAAGAAGGTACGGAAATCTAAAAAATTATCACATTGCAAATTGCAATGGTTTCAAATTTAGAAAAGTATTAATTTACTCGAACAATGTTTTTTTGCATGTGTTCGATACAATAACTGACAAACTGATCTAAAATAGAACTGATCAATTTGAGATGATAAAAAACTTGTCCCCAGATGAAATAGTTTCTCCACAGGTCATTGAGCGGTATGATCACCAAATAAATTGATAGGGTAGAATCTTTGATTTTGAATATTTGTCTCTTTCAATTACTCGCTTAAGCTCAATACTCAATGTTTGTTAAATAAAATAATGGAGATGATTTTTAGTATTATCTTGCATTATCAATCTGTCTGGTGAAAATTACGGTAGTATTCATACTAAACTTATAGTATTTTTTATAATTCAACTGCCTCAGGAAACTTTACATGTAATAGATTTTGATATTAGTACAATATTGAACCCTTATTTTGCATGAGACTTTCAAAATTATTATTGTCAATAAAAAAAACTTATTACACCGGTAGTTCAGTCCTATAAGCTACGAAGAATAATGTAGCTTATATAAGTATCGGAAATTTTTTTTGATAAAATGAAGAAGGAAATTGAAGCGAATAAAAATATTACTATCAATATTTCAAATTCCATTTCTATTGTAGAACTGTTCCAAAGTTGATTGATTGAAATTAATGATGATTTGTTAGAAAGAAAGTCAATGTGATTCGAATCATCGTGGGTAATTTCTTAGAATGAAATATATTCCACTCTAACACTATGGAATCAGACGGGAAGCATGCCAGATTTACGGTTTGTGAAATGTCTCAATAACAAATTCCACAAATGTTCATAGAAAAACTTGAGATCATGAAAAACAGCTTATCGGCTGATTTAAAGCATAACGACTAAATGACTAGAGACAAACCAGCAGTTCTAATTTATGAATAATTAACAGTCCTAATGACACACTTATAACAGTATCAACAATAAAAAAATATGTCAAAAAAATCACATAAGATGCATCTATTAAGATAGGATGCATCACTATTGGAGTGAGCAGTCAACACATCAATCTTACAAAAGCTTCCAATCAAATTTATCTTATTGAATAAGAAGGTTCAGAGACAATCATTTCGCTTCTCAAATCTATTTGTTTGAGCCGTCTGGTGTAAATGTTTAGAAAAATTATGCAATTTTCCACATTCATTGAGCATTTCATATTATAACTTTACAACAATATATCAATAGAATGAATCTCTTTTGTTACCGTTGAGGAAGGGATAAAAATTATCCTTGAAAATGGATGTGTCACTTGGGATTTTATACCTACGGATACCACCAAGGTGGGATAAATTTTCTACTTCGTGGAAATGTTGAGTGAATGGTCTATTAAAATACTATTATCACATGAAGTACCTACAATGATTGGGGTAATAAATTAGTAACAAAAAAGATCCATCTCAAACGATAGATTCATATTTTACAAAATTTCTTTCATTTGTTGAACATTGATCAAGATGAAAAATATATCATCAGGTTCAGCAGCAACATTAGTTGATATCAGTTTGGATCAATTATATGAAAGCTTCATGTATTTTCGTTATAGAAATAGACAACCAATTAGTTAGGTAATAATTATTATTATACGATGATATTATTATTATTTTGTACACACTGAGGTTTGAACTCATACACTGATAGAGCATGAGCTCTTTGAAATTTCCGAACACTTTAGAAATTGATAGGTTGCTTTAATAAATGAGAAGAATAAATTGATATTAATATGCATATTTTTCAATTGAATTTTTACAGATTTTAATTCGTAGAAATGATTGTACAATAAGTCTGAAACAATATATGGTTTAACAATACAAAAATTTACTGTTTGTATTTTCACAATCACATAAAAATACTATAAAATGTTTATGTACAAGATATGCAAGATTTCATGAGCCTCATTGAGCCTCAAAAATTGTTCGCGAATGATATAAAAAGTATTTTTTTTAATTATTTGATTCGATTTGGAGAATATTTAATAAAATAATTGGATTATTTTATTATCTCATTGAAAACTGCTAAAGTGAATGAATGGAGGAGATAGCCTACTCCTGTCAAAGTTATGGAATAATTTCATGAAATGAGAGTATTTATTCGTATCTGGGGTATGTATATGAATTGATTGTGGGCTATTACATCTTTAGTATTTCCGAAAAGTTCTCATCCAAAAACTTTTAAATAGGCTATTTCTCAATTTTTCTTTCTCCTAGCTTACTAGGAAAATTTCAGTTCTTTTCACTCATATCCACTTTAGCTGCTTTCCAATTCTTTGCAATATGCTCTTTCATTTCTTGATCTTAGGATCATACTTCAAACAGTTTTTTCTCTGGGAAAATCAGCCAAAATATAAGTACTTTATCATTATTGATGATTGGAAGAAGAAAATTTAAGTCCAAACAGAATTTTACCAGAAAATTGACTAGACCTTTTGTGACAGTGGAAATAGACATTGGAAATCTAAAAACTACAATGGCAATCAGATCACAGTAATAATCTACGTTAAGTTGATATTCATATCTACAATCTGTATCCAGCAATATTCTACAATTCAAAGTAGGTCACCTCAATAATAATACCACAGACAAGAAACTTTTATCACATATCACGCAAAATACGTATTTTAGATTGTACATTTTGTTTGAGACTTTTATTCCCAATTGTAAAATATGACAGAGCCTTTTCTTTGGAAAGTTCAGAGAAAGTTTCCTCTATCAAACCTGAATTCCTGAATGACACATATAAAACACATTGAATAGAAAAGCTACAATGCTTCACCAAATTCATGTTATATATTAAAATTGTAAGAATGGATACCACCAAATTCATGAACTAAAAATAAAGACAGACCTATCGAAATCATTTGAGTTTTAGCTGCACTATTAAATTGATGGCTATTACAGGAGTGTGTATATTTGCGCTTTCTAAGCTGGATATATTGCTAGAGCTATAGTGATACTTTTATAGCTCTAATGACAGTTATTCGTTTGAATTGAATTTTCACGTAACGCTTTCTACTAGTGAATTATGTGATAATTTTCGAAAGCATCTCTTGATCTGGCCCAGTAAAGGAAATTTCATTTCTTCTTTGAATTACCTTCTCCAATAGCTCTTTTAAGTAATGCTCTCTATCTCATTTTCTTATAGATCTTAATGCAATCATAATCCTGACAATTCAAAGGACCTATCTTTTTATACTATATAGTCATAGTTTATTCTATGATTTCCTCTTATTCATTCTAAATTCACCCATACACAAAATATTAGAATGTAATCATTTTAAGTTTAACAAAATCAAAAGGCTATTGCCAAGGAAGGATATCTTATCATTTGCACTGTAAATATCCACCATGGTGGTGATTGTCTGAGTTTGATAATGCCGTTCAAAATAAAAAATAATTAACATGTTTCTAAACATGAACAATAGCTGTAAACTTTTTGCACAGTAGCTGAGATTGATTGTAGATCTGTGATGTGGAGATGGTTATAGGGTTGACTGTTGCTAGCAGTGTATCTTACATGGACTCCATTTGTTCGGATAGCTCTAGAATTGGACTCTCTGACACTGGCTGCATTGGAGAGAGGTTGGTAGACCACGTGACATACGGCTGCTGTGGCTGGGTCGTTGTTAGCGGTGAACTCATCTGAAAGTAGAAATTAAATGATTATAAGAATCGGAGAGCTATAATGAAATATGATCATAAATGATGTTAACATCATATTGAATTTTATTTTCTCATTCAATTATCGTGAATACAGAGTTTCTCTTTCTCCGAGAGTCATGCTCACATGGGCTCCAGGATTGTGCGTGGGTAATGAGACGGATGAGTAGCCTATGAGAGATTAAGATGGGTTTCAAATGGAAATTCCCCTAAGAGTAAATCGTGCATCGTATTCTCTCCCACCTGTAGGCTACCGTCCAAAGTCAAATGTAATACACAGAATACTGGATAGTTATGATTCCTCTCGCTATGGAGCAATGTAGCTGATTATTTTAAAGGTGATGGTTTCTTGATCTATTCCGAGCTGCGATGTCTCGACACACTTAGTGTGTTCGTTGTTTTAAACAACGAAATGCAGTCAATTATTTATGTAAATAAACAATTCTGTTCACTTACTGAGTGGATTAGGACCCTAAAGTACTACAGCCAGTAAAGTGAGCGGAATTGTTTACTAACATAAATAATATACTGCATGTCGTATTTTAACATCAAAATAGAGTGATTATTTTTCAAATCAACCTACTTTATTTACTCTGCTATTATACGGTTTAACATTTGTTTTTAATTGTTATTATTTTGTATTAAAATAAGTGAACCCTCTAATCATATTTGCATTTAAGCTTAAGCGTCTGCTATTGGAAATAGGTAATCTGATTATTATCTTGGAGCAAGATTCTTGATGCAAATATTGAAAAAGTGTTGTTATAATCAATAAATGAAGTTTTGTAGGTGGGGAAATAATTATGTTATATGCATCACGAGACGACTAGAGTACTCTTTCTCCCTCATATGATCACGTGATCAGAGAGTAGAAGATACACTTCAGTCACTAGATGCATATTTTTAATTTACTGCACACATACTGTAACACGGATATTTTCTAGTCAAGTACATAGAATTCTCAGTATGAATGAGAAATTACGAATTAGGCATATACCTTCATTTTTAGAGGTAGCTATTATCAACTGCTCATGCACGAATTCATGAGTTATGAAAGAGATACCGTTTATAGAAAACTAAATTCCATAGAGATTCTTTTGAACTATGTAAATGATATTTACTATAGGCTACGGTACGGGGTAAGTTTCGCAGTAAATTATTATTTTTATATTGTAAATAGTTTTGTGTCTATTTCTTGAGTGAGCAGACTTCTTCAGTACCTTGAATTTTTATTTTACTATACCGGTAATACTATTTTGACTGTATATATTACACATCTCATATTGCCTGAGTAATTGTTCTTCTGAAATTAAATTAATTCTAGAATGTACAAAGTTATTTGGATAGTTTTTAAAATATAAAATTAGCTATTTAATGTTGGCCTACCATGTTCTCAAAAGCCTTCTAGAATAAAAAAAATATTTTTTCTGTTTCAATCCTACCTCAAATTTACAAAATCAGACTTTGATTAGAGAAACCCTATACCTAAAATAAGATGTTTATTCTACGGATTGTTTGATACAGACTGTATTTATAAAGAATGTAATATATAGATTTAGATTATCCAGTAGATCACACAATTGTATTAAATCAAACTCAATAATTATTATTCCTGATCTCTATCGAATTGCAAATCACTATATATTCTTTTAAAAATAATTTAGCCTACCATATTGCAAATTCAATTACCGGTATTCGTATGAAATTGATTTAACAAAACTAAATTATTTGGATCAAGCAAAGACTTTTATGGGGTCTATAGGCCTACATAATCTCACTTCACACTAGAATTTAGATTTATATTTTTTAATCCTTAAATTAATTAACTAGTAACGTTGAATGTAATATCAGGACCTCCTTTAAACGAGGTTACATAGGCATTTCTGACAAGACTGTTGTAATAATTGAACTCATGAATATTATTTATGATGAATATATATATATATATATATATATATATATATATATATATATATATATATATATATATATATCTAATCAGTACCGTATAAATTATTTGATCATACTATCAATAATTCAGATTCATAGGTAAGTCGAAAATATTTAATGAAGTTTCAATTCATCAATATACAAGACTCAAAAATTCAAAGTGCGAAATAATCAATAGGCTACCGTACTTCATTAATCACAATAATACGCTTAAAATCAAGCTTCCAAATTAATCTCATAAGAATCCATTATTCCAATGTAAATCATTGCTCGTGTAACTGTGATCTATATTGAAAGTTTCCATGATATTTTATTTTGAAATTAATTCCTTTGGTCGTTTCATGAAACTTACTCTTGATTAATGGAGTACGGTAGGCTACCTCACCTAGGAGTAGTGAGTTTCTTTTCTATTTTGTGATTGCGACCATTAACAGTCCTCACCTTCAATTTTCACAGTGATAGTAATAATACACTTCCAAGATTCAGTTAGGAAGGTACGGTACTTCCTTTCAATGGAAGAAATGAACTTTTTATACCTCCATCGTATACTCTGAACTATAAATAAGACAACTGTTTGTCTTACCTGATCAGATATTTCATAACTGAATCATAAAACTCACCTCTAAACTGTAGGCTTATGAGTTGGCCATGTTAGTCAAGTAACTATGCCAGCTGCATTCAAGTGAATTATGTAAATCGTATATAATTTATGTAAATTATATAGATTCATCGTTCTTACTCAAATTTCAACAAAATATTGTTACCATAGGTAGTTAATTGCTCTACAGTCAGACACATTTCAATTTTCTAGGTGCTTCATATTTTATTCATGCATAACACATAAAAAAGAATGGAGCCAACATTCGTAAACCAATATCTTGACACACCATGTACTATCATTATTCGTTGGATATAAATCCAGGAAGTTTAAAGACGGAGTTGTTTAATGAAAAGAAAACCATGATACTTACAGTTTTAATTGTTCTTGTTTTCTGCCTCTGTACTGTGACCATAATTCGTTTTATCTCAAGAAGTAGGCTACATGTTCATATGTTTCAAACTCAAAAGCATTCTTTTCCATTATTTTCTCTTGAAATTGAATTATTTGGAAAATATCACTCATTTAATGATATCTCTATCAATTATAGTGGCGGTTTTTGAAGTCTTGGAAGAAATATTGAAGATATACGGTATGTTAAAAATAAGAGGAAAAACTGTTGAAAGAAACAATCTCTCCACTTCTCTTCTCTTATCATGAACTCATACTTTTGTAGAAACTATCATATTGTTATAATTATCAAGGATGATAAGCATTGGAATGTAAGGCAATGAAAAACTATATTCATGAATAATGTAAGAGGTGAACAACATCACAAAAAAGCGGTGGATGTACCAGTACCAGTGGATGAGAATCATACAATAATGAAATAATTATATGACTGGAAACTAAAGGATGAGGTGAGTATGACAAAATAAACACAAAAAGTGATCTGCAGTAACTTTAATTACAGAGTTCTTGCAAACTGTATACAATGCATCCATCTTCTATGAATACATCTATGTGAATACATTGTATCATATTGATAATTATTTTAGTAGTAACTACTGATTCCTTACTATCGAAAGTGAAATAAAATTTTGATCTGCATCTGTCAACTTAGAGACACTAAAGAATCAAATTGATGGACGCTATTCTCCATTTAGAATTTGGATGAGATTGTGAGAACAAAAAATTTCTCTGCTGATAAATAAGTTATTTTAAATTACAGTTTTATCAAGTATTTTCATGAATTTAATTTTAATTTGAGCAATCTAAACTATTGTAATACAAAAATAATGTTTCCAAGTTGAGGTAACCAAAAATACAAATTCATGTTTTAATAATAATTAGAGACCAATACAGAAAAATATTTAAAATTACTTCACTTATATGGGCTACTTTTATTCAAATTAATAAAAATAATGTAAAAACTTGTAGTAGCCTACCCTTCATTAAAAACTTAAAAATATTTTATAATTTAATTATTAATAACAACAATATGAAGACTTTAATATATATTTAATATTTTAAAGTCTTTAATAAAGGGTACTACAACTTTTTATATTGTTTTTATTAATTAGAAAAATATCTCTCTGGAGGAATGCCTAGAAAAATTTGAACTTGAATTGAAATGGATATTATTTTTCATAAACAAACTTTAAATACTTGAACAGCGGTAAAACTGTTTGATAAAAGAAAACTTCACTTCACTCTACTAAAAGAATATTTTCTGATAATATTGTTATTCTATGGAAAATTCTTAGTTAATCTAAAATCAACACCAAAATGAAAGCAAAATCACACGACAGAATGGTAAAAAAAGAGAGAAAATAGACAGGAGAGTAAGAAAAATACGAGAAACTCTAAGGCTAGGTTGCACAAAAGCCGGTTAAATTCTAACCGTGATTAATTTCACAAGAGCCAATCAGAGAAGGCCTTTCTGATAAGGCAGCTTCTCTGATTGATTCTCGTTGAATTAATCACGTTTAAAATATAACCGGTTTTTGTACAAGCGCGTTGTACTAAAATATTATCTGAAATTATGAAGAAAGAAGAATCCTCTTTCAAATAGAAGTAGGAGGAACTGAGCCAAGAATGTCGATTACGATCATTTGGCAGATTATAGAAATACGAATAATCTAAAATATAAGAATACAAATATAAAATTAGGGTTAGTTATCATTCATTTAAGATTTAAATAAACACATTGTGCTCGAATGAGCTTTATTGCGTTCCTGGAACAACTTGATAACTTGATAACATGGCAACTTTATAACCATTTTATGAAATCCGAAAAAAATTATTTTATGACTCTTTATTCTTAAATCAATTTTTTACAAGAAAGCAAATCATTACTCCTATTGTGATAATAACAATTATTTTGAAGGATTAATGAGGATAGAAACCATTAAAAAAATGGAAGATAGAAAAATTACACGGATAAGAGAATCATGAAACCATTTTTGTTAGTGGAAAACATTTTAATTAGGTTTGTTAATTATGAAACAAAAATCACTCTCACAAAACCATTCTGTCATATGAAGTACCTAGCTCACCTCTCTACTCATAATCTCTTGTATCTGATACAATCTATGGAAATATTTTGTGTTGACGAAATGCTTTGAATTGGATCTCATATCATGAATCGGTGACATTTTGTTTAGCCTCGCTATACCACCACCTCCAACACAGATCTAAAAAAGTACACAGATCTAAGAGCATAATCACTGACACATATAACATGAAAACAAAATGCTAAAAAATGAGATGAAAAATTAGTGGATGATTCAAAGAAAAACAATTCGACATGATATCGAAAATTAATTGAGTAATATTTACTTTCGAGGAACCGCTATAAGATTATGATCTACAATATTCTGATATGATCAATTACTACAATTATTAACTCACTACAATTTATTGTATTGACTGAGATTGCTTTT
Source organism: Nilaparvata lugens (assembly GCF_014356525.2). Classification (NCBI taxonomy): domain Eukaryota; kingdom Metazoa; phylum Arthropoda; class Insecta; order Hemiptera; family Delphacidae; genus Nilaparvata; species Nilaparvata lugens. The sequence goes on along the minus strand of NC_052514.1, from coordinate 22,381,244 downwards.
ACGTTCATTTCTATGATTCAACTACGGTATAACAATACAGATAATTGATTTCTAATTTCTAGAATGTAAGTATAAATGTATAAATATGTAAAAATAAGCATGTAGTTTTCAGTTGAATAGCATCACATGTGAATAGTTCAAAAAATCTGTTCTGCTTGTTTAGTGTAATATTTCTTTTAAACTTGCAATATATGTCTCTAGTATGTAACGTGCACACTCTCCAAATGATGGACTAAGAAAATTAAGTAGGCCTAGGCATAAAAATTATATTAACCAACGATAAATAGTTTTATGTTTCTGGTGCTGCTTTTCAAGTGAAAATAAATTGAAGCAGAATGAGAAGTGTGTAAAAAACTATCTGTACTCATCAAGATGCAAACAAATACCCCATTAACTTAAGATAGATAAAATAATAAATATTCACAACTAAGTTTACTTAAAATATGTTTATGATAATTATCAGTCTATTCTGATGGATAATACTGTATTGATCGAACAAATATTCAATCATAAAATTCAACACTTGATAACTTGAAATGAGCAAAAATGATACTCATTTAAATTTAATATTACACATTCTATTCTCCAGTAGTTTGAAGTTATTTGTGTTACATAAATAACTATTGGGGATGGGGAAAATGCACTAGCCTACAGTAAAGTAATGTAAAAGATTATTACCACGGAAATAACAATTGGTAAAAAATAGTATTAATTTGAGTAGGTAACTGGTTATGGTTTGATTGAAGAGTTGCGCTCTGTGAATGTTTTAAATGAGTATTGGTACATCTTTAAAAGGAAGACAAATTCATGAAAAATTAATTCTATCGATGTAAGCTATCATTTGTGTTTAGTTATTTCTCCAACAACATTAAGTTTCAAAATGGCTCTTTGTGACATAGGTAATTCACTGTACCAGTATGCTATATTCTGAATATGATTTCTCATTCTTGAATAAGTATTTAGATGAGTCTACCTAGTCTATCAAGCTTCGTTATATATGCTAATGGCAATCAAGAAACATGATTAGTTTCTCGTAACATTAACCTATTGGAATTCAATCTTATTCTAGAACATAAATGATTAATGATAAATGTATTATATAAACTAACAAATGTATTCAACAATATTATATTATTCAGCCTACTCTAAGGTACTAGATGACATATAAATGTTACATGGAAGATGACATAAACATGTGCTTATGATGGTGATTGGTTATTCAACTATTGATAGATATTTTCTTAAACTTGAATGGTTTTTCTCATAATCATCAAAGAACACTACTAATAAATGACAGGATAGTACAGTAATAAGCATGGTATAGTTAGATAAATGAGAATTGCAGATGTTGTGTTTTGAGAGTTTTACTCAAAAAAATAAATAGTTCAACATGACTGATAGTTTTGCTTTTGGAATGTTCATGAAAGACCAGGAGCTTCAAGCAGACAATCATTATTAGTATTCAAAAAGTTTCAAGTTCACTTTCTAAGGTTTTCGGTTAAAAGCCTCTGATAGCATTAGGCAACAATGTTTGTGAAAATTCTATCAATTCCAATGATTTGATAATGAAACGTTAGCTGGTTTTGTTTGAATAGATTTAGAAAAATGATGCACTCTAAACTGTCAGCATTGCTTATTTATAACAAGAATGCTTCACATTGAACAAATGCTGCAAGTTTATTTAGAATAATCTATATTGCACATAGTGGAATGATGTTTTTAAATTGACGAAAATCACATGAAATTATTTATGAAAAAACACAAATGGAATGTGAGTGATGAATATATGGTAGGCTAAATACATTTAAATACAAAATGTGATGAACATGTGGTAGACTAAATACACACAAACACAGCAAACTACTTAATTTGGTTTGAATTGAATAGGACACAATGAAGCAAGCTTTTAGTAGCACAGACAAGTAGTTTTGAAACACAAATAGAGGGAAGAACTACTGCTTGTGAACTACCTGATGATGGCTCCAAGTGCCCGACTGGACCGGCTGCCATGGCAGAGAGGAGACAAGGAGGCTGTCACACAGGTTGACAGTGGTCTGTGGCCCCGTCCACAGCGGCGACTGCTGGGAAGGCTCGCTGATCTGACACAGAGCCATGGAGCTCTGTAGCGACTGCCAGTTCTCCTGACCTCCATCACCGAAATTCTGCAGCCTCAGCAGATCACTCGACCCAGGAGTGGCAGGCAGCTGTCGGGTAGGAGTTGCACCATTACTGCTGTCCTCAATAATTGTGTCAGGATGCAATGGAAGTGGGGGGACAATTTGAGTTTGCTGAGCAAGCTTGTAAGACGCTTGCCTCAGCATCTGTCTTCTACTAAGTAGCAGAGAAAGGCTTGAATTGTCAATACTAGCACTGCCAGTTGGAGTGTTGAATGCAGTTGTCTGTTTCTGGAAGCCTTGTCGCTTCTGTTGCAACATTCGGTGCTGCATCATCTGCTGTAAAGGCGCCTGCTGCTCGCCTGTTGTTGTGGGGGTGACTTGGAATCCAGAAAGGTTCTCCCCTCGTTTCGATGGACGCATCTCTTGATTCCTGTACTCAGAGTGTTGCATCTGTCTTCGGGCCAACTCCTCCTGAGTGACTGAACTTTGGTATAGATTCTGTAAAGCTTGATGTTCTCTTTGGACGAGATGTAAATGCAGTTCCATCACACCTTTCGATTTGGTTGTCTCATTTAATTTCTGACTATTGAATGCAATATTTCCAGGCTGTTTTGTGACACCCACATTCTGTTGGTTTTCTTCTGGTGCATTGCCATGCTGAGCAACTAGTCCATCAGATGCTCTTCTGCCTTCTCTGAAGTCAACCGGTGACCTAGTTATATTCCTGTGTGTGAGTCGTCCACCTACACTCTGGTTGTGGGACAGAGGACTGTGTCTACTCCACGATGACTTGTTTTCACTTGTTACATAAACAAATGGATGGATTGCACTGGTGCTTATAACAACATTGTCAGATATTGAAGGCCTATCGACAGTTGGGCCTGTACATGATGGTAAACTTGAAGCAAGATCTGACTGTAGCTGATCGAATTGGTAGTCAAGACTGTTTTCAAATGTTGAGAAGTTGCTTTGTAAGGAAGAGACGTGAGATGAGGAACAAGATGAGTCTGAACTTAAATGCTGACTTAAACTTTTGTTGTGTACGCCAACTCCACTGGATGATGAAGAGCTGGCATATGACAGCCTCTGCTGGGACCGGTGATGCAGATGTACAGGTGGTATACTGTCCTCCGGATCAGTTTCTAGACCCTCATCAGTTGAGCTCGAGTACTGTGGAGTCATGCCATGTCCTTCTTGCCTTGAATACGAACTGACTCCCGTGGAGAAGGATCCTATTGATGGATTTGTATACCTGGGCAGTGAGTAGACAAGATCAGAAGAGAACTGCACTTTGGAATAGTCGGATTCAGTGGATGATGTCACCTCATTGCTGCTATCACCAAACTGGTAAAACATTGGTTGTGTGTGACTAGATTGTATTGGGTTTGGTTGCTGCGGCATTGATGTGGAGTCTCTGAAAGGTGGAGGGTGGTGACTGCCTCTGCTGAAACTATTCGATCTCTGAGTGGTGGGGAACATTTCATTATCAGGAGCCGGCTGAGGACTGGGAGTATGTCTCTTATCAAGCACTCCTGGCATTTGTGGACTGCCAGTTAACCCCAGTTTTCTCATGGCCTGTTCTGCTATTGAACTTGGCCTGCGCTTCACTTGTCCTTGAACAGTATCGGCTGTTTTTGGCTTCTCGCCTGCAAGACTAGAACCGGTGGTTGTGGTTGATGTTGTGGATGGCTCTTGTGGCAGTGTGAAGCTACTGCTGCGATGTTGTCTCAGTCTTTCAACCAGTAGGAAGTAGATTGCTGCATGGTGGTCGTAGCTGCCATTCCGAACAGACTGTAAATGAAAAATCAATTCATTAAATGTGAAATCTGAAAAAATCTTAACAACAAAATATACATTTGATATCCATGATGAGTAAAAATTTTATTAAAACAACAAAGCTATAAACTTAAATTTATGAATTGAATTATTGATAAACTGAATCATCAATTCACAATTAACAGACAATAACTTGATTAATGAAACTAAATCAATATTTTTCATTTCAGACTCTTTCAAATAAAATTTAATCCTCTCATTAACTGACATCTGAGACTGTATATAAATGAATTGTTCAAGTTGAATCAAATTTTGAGAGAAGATAGGTATTTGATATCAGATGACTAATCCAACTATGAAAGAATCCAATGTTATAAATGTCAACTCAGTGCTTTCTTGTAAAAATTAGAATAATAAAATAAATTATTTAAATGGGATCAAATTAATTCCCATAACATAATAATAATTGAATTTCCAGTATTACTTTTCATTCATTTACTTGATTTCCAATAATTCCTATTCATCTGATATTTAATCAACTCGAGAAATTTTTCACATTTATAATTCTATTCTACATTATATTGAATCAATTCATTATTCATACAATTTCCTGGTTTGTTTGATTTCCTTATAATTTTTTTATTGACATTGAATAAGAATAAAATTGCTTCAAACTTGATAATCAGAGGAACTTTATTGATTTATGTTTAAAGGCTACATTGTCTTCTACTGTTCAGTGCCAACAAGCAAGGTACATGTTGGCATTGTCAAAAGTGAATTTAATTTCTTTTTTATTTCTGGTATGTTTTCAAGTTATATCCATTCACTTAGCTCAATTTTTGTCAAACACAATTTAAATTTTACAATTGATAACTGTTTCTGTGCAATATATCTACGTACATTCTTTGTTCAAATAAAAATAGTCTTTCTATCTTCTATCCAACTATCTATCTATTCATCCATCTTTCAATCCATCTTCCCAGTGCTGAATTGTCAGTAGGCAAGGCAATTGATAATAAGATAGTAATGGAGAAAAATTACCAAGAAAGTTTTTTTATAATCTAAAACATCTAAAAAATAATGGTCAAAGTAAGATAATTTGTAAATTATATTTAGAAAAAATATAAAATAAAAAATAGGTAAAAAATATAAAATAAAAAATAGGTAAATTAATAAACTGGTAGCATCAGATGCCAATGATAAGCTTGGTAATTTCCATAATAATTTGACATTCAGAGTCAGAGCATAAAGCACCTTGAAGTCAATCGTTGCATTCTCCGTTGCATCTTTGTTCGCATTCACTGAATTTACAAAAAAATGTCGCCCCCGGGTGGGCTCGAACCACCAACCTTTCGGTTAACAGCCGAACGCGCTAGCCGATTGCGCCACGGAGGCTATATATTTACTCAATATTACCTCTCACAATCAAGGCTCATCTTCTTAACTATTCTATGGAGTACCATATTATGCAGTGCAAGGAGCATTATTACCAGAGAGGAGTTGGTACTTCTTTCCTTATCTCTGATGTTATTATCGTAGCCATCTATATTCATGGCCTGAACCATCAGATCCACATATATTATCCTACATATCCACCATATTCTTACATCCCTACCTACCGTATATTATCAGTATCAGTGAGCATGCCTGGCACAGTCAAAATAATAATTCTTATGAGTTCTAATTGAACAACTCCCACTCAGCCCGACCCGAGCGAGTATGACTGGTCCCACCAGAGCTTTAGAAATAATAAATAACTCTAAACAGTTTATAAACATGAAACTAAATAAATATTCTCACTAACGGACATGTTCACTGATGTGGAAAAACAGCTTTATACGTTTATAAACATAAAATATTATAATATACTACTCCCATATTGGAAACATTACTTCCATTCGAAAAATTTATTTAAGTCAAGAAGAAAATTTTGTACTGAGTTTGTTACTTGTTCTCAAATGCTTATTTGATGAATGAATTAGTATTTTGTTCAATTAAGTTATTTATCGAAACTGCGTTCATATCTGTTAATTTCCAGTTTTGTACCATGCAATGAAACAGTTCGATAGAATATGGGCTATACTATCTATATTATAATAAAGGAAAGAGCTGGCTTATACTCGTACGGTATAGCTATAGGAGATTCACGAATGACGCATCATCACGTCTGACGAACTACTGGACTGATTAACTTGAAATTTTGCATACAGATTCTTGATTTATGAAGGATGGTTATAGGCCTATTTTCAGCTCTTCAAGATTTGTCGTTTTCGAATTCAAGTTTTTAATTAGACCCTTGCGGAGCACGGGTTACCTACTAGTAATAAATTAATAAAAACTATAAAAAACATTGGTAACCCAATGATCTAGTTGAAAATATGAGATTATTTTAAGTTTGATTTTAGTAAATGTAACTATTGTTAGTATTGCTATTATTATTAGTATGACTTTTATTGCTTATATCATGTTCATTATCCATCTATTTATTTCTTTATTGAAATGTTAATATTTAAAATTGATATCGATACTCGCTGTCAGCACTCAAACTTCGGTTTTGCAGGCAGCGCCAAACATGTTATTTTGTTTTGACAAAGTTATTTTTCGTGTATATTAAAATGTTGATCAATGTGTTTTTTCAACTTTGTATTGAGGATTATTATTTTTATTGCATTATTTTTAGTATTGCGGAATAAATTTGATTTGTCTAATTTTACTATTTTTATTAATGAGCAGCACAAGTGATCTATGAATTACTGACCTCTCTAGTGCGCACAGCATCGATGCCTAGACTCTGCATGAGGCGTATGATCTGCTCGTTGGGTTCGAGTTTACAGTCGACGCCTGGCGTCGTGGCGCTGGGAAGCAGCCGAGGCGCCTCTTCCATCATCCAGCGGTGGCGCTTGATCTGATCCACACTGTAACGCTTGCTTGGCTCCAGCACCAGCATCTTTCTTATCAGCGACTCGCACTCTACAAAACATCACCACAAATTAATGCTACTTATTACTACTTGGCCATTAGACATTGTTTATTGTATTGTAAACGCCAGATCAGGGTTTACTCCAATGAAGAATAAGTCCAAGGATTTCGAGAATAGATTATGTTTTATTGTAACCGCTTCTGAGGTCTTCAAAAGCATTACCTTCGTCAAAATATACGATGTCATACATACATATATTGAAAAGATTATTTTCTAAAAGCACTATAATATCGTGAAATATTAAGATTCATATATATGGAAATGTACATATAAAGGGAAACGAGGAAAATTAAATATATTCAAATATATGATATCATTTTTTTCGGATGCAATGCAGTTGCTGAAATAAAAAGAAACGAAAAAAAGAAAAATTCAATTCAATTCATTTTATTCAAAAACTTTATACATTACATAGTATGTAAAAACAATGTAAAGACGATACATTAGTTTGTAACATTAATATGAAAAACAAGTAAAAAGTAAATGAATAACTCCATGCTTGGACGACAAGTCCGTGTGCATGGAGGAGTCTTCTGACAATCGATAAGAAAAATTATAACTATACTTTAATGACACTAGATACAATAAAAAATCTAGTAACTAAAAGCTTAATAATAGAATAAGAAATTGAAAATTATAAGAAAAAAATAAGGTTCAACTAAGTGATGAACGAAAAAAACATTATTAAATTAATTATTAAAAACGTAGCAGCAGTTGATAACATTATGTACTTTATGTAACTCAACAAATTTAGCATTTTACAAAGTCCAAGCCAGTTCATAGAACTCCTGAAAAGTGTAAGTAGGGCTACTTATTATTGGGAATAGTTTTAGCCTCCGCTTGAAAATTTGATTTTTGTAAACCTCTAAGTTCGACATTTAGCCAGAAACTATCCTATCACAGTTCCAGTTGGGAAACGTGCAATACTTAGCTAATAAGATATGCTAACACGAGTTTACAACGCAGGGAACACTAAGTGATAGTACTTATGTCACCAAAAAGGAAAATGACATAGAATTACTAGTAACTTTGTTTTTTTAAATAAAAAAAGTTTATTAGTAATTCTATGTTATTAAACTTACAAGTAGCCGTTCCTATAGGAATAAATGAATCGTATACGGTATTTATATTTACTGACAATCCAAAGGAAAATATGTGTGAAACTCAATAGACGGATTATCTAGTTGAAAATAAATAAAACTTTGGATTGGTTAATGGATGCCATTTTTATTCAATTTATTTATTTATTCATGTACAAATACAAGACAAAATTGGAACTTTATTGATTGAAAATTGATTAATTTGGTGATGGAAGAAATGAGGAATTGAATGGATAAGTGGAGTTATGGAGAAATTAATTCGAAATGGATGGAAACGTTTGTTGGGGAATAAGTGAGAAGTAGAATGTATAAAGGCTTATTTCAGAAAAAATGGTTATAAGAAATAAATCAATAAGAAATAGAAGAGACCGGTTGATAGAGGATTAATTAATAATAGAATAGTGCTAACTCCAAAATTTGGCCACAAATAGACTTGGGCAATATTGAAAAAATCTTTTGAAGAAATACAAACTACAAACTAGAAAAATTGTAAAGTTCAAAAGTTACAAAAATTTGAATTTTAAAATCCACGAATAAAACGGGAAAAAATGTTATAATAATAATGAGACTTCAATACATTAATTAAATTGGAAAATACATTAGAACTTTTGCAGAGATCTGTCAATAAAAGAGCTCCAACATAAGAATATTATCTTTGCACTTGGGAGGAAAAACAAACTGAGAAATGTTGTCAAGTCTCACGACTTGACCTTTGAAGGAAGTTTGAGAGGGAAAGAAAGTGGTCGGATTGGAAGAAGAAGAGGAAGACAGCATTTTTCTCATATCTGCACTCCATCGATTGACGTAAACAAGTTGAGGTGCCTATAATAACGTTATACGTCAACTCCCAATACTGCTAGAACGAGCGAATTGTTGATTGAACGTCTCGTTTGTATTGTTTGCTATGCTATGCTCACTCCTATTCCACTCTTTCAAGCTTTGATTCAATTGCTTGAGGCAAACCCGCTATGCTACCCACAGTGTGCTTGAAAGCGTACCGCCACCGCCACCGCCACCGCCACTGCTACATGTTATCACAAGGCTTTGATTTTCATTCCCGGCGGTAGGTAGTTTACAAGGTTAATGGAATACCTAGGGCAAAATCTGGAAAAGAGTAACCTATAAAGAGAGTGATGAAATTATGAAGAGAGCTGTCAAGAAGCGTGTTTCTTATACCGTACTTTTTTCTTCATTCAATCATACTTTTATTAATCAAAGGAGAGAACGATAAGAATTGTGGATTTTTTCGTGATAATTGATGAACTGTAAAATAAAAAAAGAATGATTGAAAAAGATTGAAAATTCAATAAGTTGGCCTATTTACTCAATAAGTTTTTTGCATGATCTGGAACAAAAATATATTTTCCATATTTATATATCAGTTTTCTAATTCCAGTTGAGAGATGATTCCAGTTGGAGTTTCAAACTCCCACCAGTTAAAGTTAATTGATGCAAAAACTATTATCAAAACGAGTAGTAAGTACACTTATCGACTTTTATCAATCAGCCTATCCAAAAAAATTAATAATTCATTATACAGTAACGGTATCTGGTAACTCAAAATAAAGGGAAATAAAAAAAATCATAAAACGAGAGTGGCATGAAAAGAATACAGTAATCCCATTTAAAATAATCCAAACTTTAAAACTAGCCATTCAAGAAGCATTATTCATAATATTCATTTTTTCCAATTTCTTCCTTCACATGGCTTCCTCCTGCACGAATACATTCTTGAAATCTGTGCTGAAGATTCCTCATTGTTCGCTGCAATATCTCAACTGGGATATTGCGGTTTTCATCCTGAATTCTCGTTATGATTTTTTCAAATTCCCGTTATTAAATGACACTTTGTTTATGTTACATGAACCAAATAGCTGTTGAAAATAACTTTTAACAAGAGGCAAATGATTTCTGTTGACATGAGTCGAAAAGATGTAGAGAGTTAACAGTTGATCGCTGTCAACACTCCATTGAAACATCATTTTATTAAATATAATTTTATCTCATGATTTTCAACAACAGCGTTTATAGTCAAATATAATAGGCCGCTGTAACTAACTAAAATCTTATTCAATTCAATTTTATTAAATTCGAATGGTGTTGTACCGGCAACGTGATTGAATTCCGAACGAGTGTGAAGCGGCCTGAACAACTTCAAGTCGCGTCGCCAACCGCTAAATTCTATTTCAACAAATCAAGTTTTGGTTTTTGTTGTTTTTTCGAAGCTGGCACACACAGTGCCAGTGCTGCTTCCTTCCTCATTGCTGCTGGCCTTTCAGGGTCGTTCTCTTGTCTGCTATACGAATTTAATAAGATTCAAAGCGGAATTCCAAACTCAGAGAAAGGAACATTCCACTATTCTGGACTACTAAGCAGAGTTTACGATCGAGGACGGTAGACACAATAAAATTTTATGAAACAGTATAACGCTAACAATAGAATAGAAGTTGAATCTTGCTCATCATTTTTGTTGGAATGTTGGAACATGCAGTTTAAGAAACAAATTCTATAAAAAGTGATTACGATGGAGTATTTATAATATAGAAACATGTGGAAAAAAACAAAGAGAGTTGAGTGATTTTTCGGAAATGAGATGCATATTTGGATAAAGAAACTCAAAATCCCAAAATATATCAGTGAACAGAGATGAAAATTGGAAAGAGTCTCAGAAAAGAAAAACTTAACTGAAACTTTTTTTTTTGGTCATTTTTAGTTAATTAAATAATTTTCGCAAAAATTGATATTTTTAGGAAATTTTTGTTTTGTTCAATCAACTATACCATGAAGTATTTATTAGAGTTTCATGTCACTCTTACCGAATTATCTGTCCCAAAAATTCAAACTTTAAAAACGCTCATATCTCAAAAAGTAATGATAGGGGAAAAGGTTTCCCGAGAGAACTCTTTCATTTTGATAGCTTGATAGTATACAAATCTCACCAGTAGAAAGTTTTTTAGCCTTTGCACAGCCTTCGAGTAATGTTAACAAAGTTGAAATTATTTCTATTATTGGGCTACTCCATTACATTTTTTTAACGATTTTCTACTTTTATGTTTTTCACCTACATTGCAATTTCTAGCCTCATCCTGACTTCCTCCAATTTTATCCATATCCAATTCGATTTGTGTGGCAAATGGCAATGAGACATAGAGTACACATTACATTTATATCAGATAAAAAAAAACGAATAAATAGTAATGAAGACTTAAGATTTAAGTTTTCTTTTGGTTTGTAGACTACCAAATAATTTCCAATCAATTTACACTAGATATAAGAATAATTTGCTTCCTTCTCATGCAGCTATCACTACTTATCGAAAAACTCCCCTCTACAAAATAGGGTATCACTGCCACGAATTTACACAAATCAATTTAAATGCAACTCCCAACAGAAATTGGAATTCAATCCCAATACAACCAATATAATCAATGGAATTCAAGAAGTCCCATGAATCACAATGACCAATGAATTGCACTGACTGATTAGCAGTGGTGTTGACTTGATATAAAAGGTTACATCATTGGGACTCGTAGGAATTTCGATAAAGCAATAAACCTTTTTCTCGCCACTAATGAAAACAGTTGAACTCATCAATTAGAGCTGCACTTTGGAGAGGAGCAATGCCGTACTGTTTGAATTGTTCAACTGTTGAAACAGGATTTACCCCTTTCTAAAAGGGCTTTCAGAGGAGCAATGTTGTTTCAACTGTTGAAACAAAGTTAATCAAGAAATATACCTTTTCTACACCACTAATGAAAACGATTGAGAGCATCAATTATTGCAGAGAGCTGCAGTTCGAATTGTTCAACTGTTGAAACAAGAATAACCCCTTTCAAGAAATAAACCTTCACACCACTGATAGAGGGCATCAATTATTGGTGGTTTCAATTGTTGAATGTTGTTCCAATTGATCAACTGTTGAAACAAGAATTAGACAGTGCATGCGGACCAAACAATTTGCCAGATGCTCATCATCCCTCGCTCATGTTTTTGTGTGATTCCCCCTCTAATCTCACACGTCAATCCTACCCCGGTGGAAGTGAGGGGGGTCAATCCTCTTTTCACCCCTCTTTCCCCCGGTAATCGCAACATCAACCGACGTCCAAAAAGCGTGGTAGTGACGCAAGCGCCCCCTCGACGCGGCCAGGCGTCCTCTGACGTCAATGAGAGCAGAGCACCCGAACCACACTTCTGTTGAGACTCTTCTTCCTTCGATCTCCAACCCCTTCCCCCTCCTTTGCCCTCCCCAACTCCCCCAAAATACAACCCCAAAAAATACCATAGCGCGCCAATATTCTTACCATCGCCAGAGCTAATATTAAACTCATTCAAAAGCATTGAGCATCGTTCTCTCGTCTACTGAATTCATACAGCAACAACGTAGAATGTCGTTTTTAATCTAGGCGGCGGCGCTATATTTATAAAGCTCGATTTTTCCCCTTTGATAACCATCTTTATTAAGAAGGAAAAGCTTAATTTCTCAATTCAATTCTAGAATAAAATTATAAATAACAGTGAAATTCAATTTCATTTCTCATTTGGAAATATATAAATACATTTTATGACTGGAATTCATTGAACTAACAAATTACTGAAATACTTGTAGACTGCTTTGTTTGATTGATTATTATTAATTGCGAATCAAGGAAATGACTGAACCAAGTAGGATGGATAGATTGGTGGCAAGGGGCAGGAGCTAGGCTAATTTATTGCACAAGGATATTGTGCCTACAAGAAAGAACGTTTTGTGGAAGATAGCAGAGTGAAAAATGTGTGAATAGGAGAGAAAAGTTGATGCACGACATCATGAACTTAAAGTGATAATGAATACACGGAAAGATGAATTGTAAATCAATAGAAGTCGAGTTATAATATTATTTCACAATACAATATAAGTTAATAAAATTGGTTCAGTTCCAAGAAGTAAGAGCTTAAATTCATTATTAATGTATTCTACCTTTTGTTACTTGGAAATAGGTGTTGAATTGAAGAATAAGTACTCTGTGCTGAAGTAATTGGAAGTAGTTTCACAGTGGAGGAGAATTGAACTGGTTATGATATCAGCTCTTGGATAGAGTTCTAATTATTGGATATATGTAAGAAATATTGTACAAGAATGTGAGGCTAGAAACATCATTGAAAAGGATACAAATCTTTATCTGTAGAGCATTGGAGATTCAGCATAATATCGAATGTTGATGAAAAAAAGATAGCTCCTCAGTATATATTTTGAGGTTTATTAGTATGAGTTATTTATTAGTCTACAAATGAACTACAGAATACTAAAATCTACAAATAAATTAGGGAGGTCTATTCACAAACATGATCTACTAGTTTTATGACGAAATTAACTCATTGAAATTCAAATAGATTTGAATATTTGATGTACAATGACGTTAGGCCTATATGTCTTTAAATAATAATATTGATCAGATCAAATTCGGCAACTGAACCACGGGATTTAAAGTATAATATCTTTTTGCAGTGAGTGATGAGTGACTTTTAGGTGATGCAGAAAAAATTCAGTTTCGCAAACTTGATTTAATCGCTAGCTCTTTATCAAGGATTTTCTGATCAAACTTTTCTATTAGACTCTCGTGTTTTGAGCTTCCAACTTATTGTGTTTAGAATTTATCCAAGATCGTAAATTTTATCGTCAGGCGTTTCATTTAATTGAGAGCAAATCCATTGTGATATCAGCAAGATGTTCACCAGCTTCATGAGAATGACGAAAAACGCAGGGAACCCAGGCAAGGATGATAAAAAGTATAGGCCGTCGTCTAGAAGTGAAGGAAGCGGTGACTCATATTGTATGAAATGTGCGGCGCGTCATTCTAACGAGTGTGTTTCAACAACGTATTGCCATAATTGCAAAAAGTCTGGGCATATCACAAAAATGTGCAAATACAACAAATAACTTTATCGATATCATTGAGTTGCAGCCCGAATCTATATGCAGCAGTACAAACTTGTAGTGCGTAGCTTTAATAAGAGAATATACATAGGTGATGATTTCTTGATCCATTCCGAGCTGCTTTGTATAAACACACTTTTTTCTATGTATTTTAACACGACATGCAGTCAATTATTGAGTAAATATTAAAAACTTTTACTTACTGACTGGAGTACTTTCAATTTCTCCAGTCAGTAAGTAAAAGTTTTTAATATTTACTCAATAATTGACTGCATGTCGTGTTAAAATACATAGAAAAAAGTGTGAGAATATACATTTTTTAAATATTTTGGTGAAATCTGGTGAATTTGGATAGTACTTGAAATTGATTGCAAATGCTCAATTTTAATCTATATATATAGATTAGAGCAGTAGGATGGTTGAAAAAATAAATCGACTTGGGATCTGATTCGAAATAAGCATTTGATGATAGAACGCTAGTACTGTATATTCAAGAAAGTGTCCTAGCAAATCATAATATACGTTGATAGTGATTTATTTGAGATAGATTCATTAAAATTATGATTATTACTTCAAATGAAAACAGTTTTCCCCGCATATCCACATACAGTGACGTACTCAGTATACAATTTACGTGAGTTACATGTTTTATATTTTGTGAATCACTAGATAATGAAGTCTGTAAAAGACTATGAGAAACGGTTACATCGACCTGACCAATTAGTTTTTGTCGGATACTGTTATCTGTTGCTCACACATGACTAGTGAAATTCCCACTCATGTTCTAGTTTCTACAGAATTTCATCAATGGAATTACCGACTTTATACGGTACCTATTATGAAAACTCCCATCACCTTCTTTGCTTTCTCGATTGAGTTTGTTTTTCCACATTTATTGAATTATTATTATAGATGTAAATAACAGAATCATGAAAATAACATTGATAGGAACGATTAAATAAGAGTTATTTTCTAATATAAATAACACAAAACCTAGTCGAATATCTATAACTTTCTTTGCATCCTAAATTATTGCATTAGATTAACTCGATTTATTTATTTATTGAGGTCTTTAATATTATAGAATGACATTTAATATGACACATGGTATGAGTCAATATAGTAGGAACTATATATAGAACAGTACGATATCAAATCCAATATCTAGTACAGAGAATTTTCAGTTTTGAAGTTATATACATACAATTTACATACCCACCAGAACACCCCTCCCCCCAAAAAGAGTGCTTTTTTAATAAATAAACAATCCATTTTCAATGAAAAGTTTGGTTTCTTCAACCTGAAAAGCATTATTCATGCATTCACAACCAAATAATGACAACTTGTAATCGAATATAATGTAATTACGAGTACAATGAATTTTATAAAGCATTTTATGTCTAATATAATGGATGGATGTGTTGATGAGTACTGACCTGTGCTCATGAAGTAGGGTATCCGGAACCTGCCAGAAAGCACCCTGTCCCTGAGGTTGTGCAGAGTGGAGCCGTCGAAAGGCAGCGCCCCACATACCAGCACGTACAGCACCACTCCAAGGCTCTACACCAATCAAACATTTCAAAATATGTAAATCATAAAATTGTTCCACAAAAAACGTAAGTTTTATATAAATAATATGATAAGGACTCAGATAAACATACGATTGTGAAGCATCTATTCATTGCGCAGTATCCATCTATTAGGAAAATTGCAATATTGCTAACTACGAGGGTCATTTTTTCAACTTCAGATCACATATCATGAGACACAGACAAGCGGTAGGTGGCGAATTTCACAGAACTATCTGCTCGTCTGCTCGTCATCACCACCAAACTCCCGTGATCGGTGCGGCCAGATTGTAGAAACATGACCGCCTCATTTGAGTCTCCCGCCAAGAACTAGTTATGTAGTGTTATTAGTTTTTGCATGCAAAAGGCAATAGTACACTATAAATCTACTGAAGAATGGTTAAAGTCATTCTAAATGTACATGATACTAATTGTATGTTAATGGAATGCAACCATGGGTTAATCAATAATTTCAATTGAAATAGGAACAACAATGAATACATGCATTTCAGTGTTTTAAAAATACTCAGATAATTTCAAATAATTTCACCGAAGTTTTAATGCAAGCATTATCAGTTCGTCGATACAGTAATACAATATGTACGAAATTATCACGACAAAAAAAATTAAGAGAATTTTTTGGTATTTTGTTAGATAAAAGGCAACCATTAGTACATCAATAAATCATTCTCACGGTCGAAATCAGGATTAAAACTATAGAGGTACTCACCCAAATGTCAATTTCCGGGCCAGTATACTTTTTGCCCTCGAATACCTCGGGAGCGGCGTAAGGGGGGGACCCACACCACGTAGCCAGCTGCTCACCCGGCGTGTAATAGTTGCTGAAGCCGAAATCCGCTATTTTTATGTTCATATTCGCGTCCAACAGTAAGTTTTCAGCCTGCAACAAAAACAAAAAATTGTACTGTACCCGTATTTTAAAAGGAAAGAATTGAGACAAAATCATATAGATTCATATTATTTAATATAGACACTGGCATATAATATTTATATTGCTGTTTAAAACGGGCAGGCCGATTTGTAGCTTTTAGCTTGTTATCGACCTTCTTTATCTATATCTATCTATTATATCTTTATCAATGACTCCTGATGCTTTTATCATTGCTGTTTAGTGACATTGATCTTCACAGCGATTTACTCGTTCACGCCCCTCAAGTATGGAACATTTACAGAGTATTCAAGCTGGTTACACCAGCTAAATAACTAATTATATAAATACCTAAATTAATATAGAATAAATATACAATATCATGCCTAAATATAAAATGAAGCTTTTCAATGAAGAATTCTTCCTTATCCAAAGTATTTTTTATAAATATTATTTTCCTCAAATGTACTTGAAAACAGTGAATACCTATCCTAAATTTATTCACTGCACTTTCATGGTTTCTCCTTCAAAGATTTTCGCCACTACGTTGAACTCAACGGTTGCATAATGTACTGGCGTGAACTTGTCTAACGTTGTGGAGTCGGAAAGAAAGAGAGAGACTGAATGGGCCAAGTTCAATACGTGACCTCTGTCAGCTATTATTATAGTAGGCGAGATAGGTCTAGATCTAAAAATGAATGAAACCTCCACCTGTTCTACGTTCTGCTCAGAGAAGGCAGCTATACGCTTCCAACTTTCAACCATCAACGGTCCGTTTCTAGCCAATTTGAGCGTAGTAACACATTTAATCAGGCTTCTAAATATTATCCAAAAATAAATCCACCCTATCACTTCCTCTCTCTATTCCCCTCTTTCACTTTTTCACACACTCTTTGGCTGCGTGATTCACTATGTCGACTATTCTTCATCCATTATTCGTCAAGGGCACGCCTAACTAAATTTAGCAACTTCACCGTGACCTTGTCGAAAATATTTTCTTTACTTT
This sequence comes from Nilaparvata lugens, assembly GCF_014356525.2. NCBI lineage: Eukaryota > Metazoa > Arthropoda > Insecta > Hemiptera > Delphacidae > Nilaparvata > Nilaparvata lugens. Next base: position 22,363,894 of record NC_052514.1, on the reverse strand, counting down.
CACGCATCATTGCTATTTCACTAACTCTTCTAACCGGTTATTTTCCATGAGAGAATGTTGTTGACAATCTATCAGACTAACAATCTTCTCAGCTCTTCAACAAATACAGAGTACGTGACATTTGTTTCGTATGTGGGAATAGAAAAGAAAATTGTCAAGTGGATGATTTGTAGTTGTTAAAGATGATCTTGTTTTGAGGAACTGAATTTCTTTGGATTATATTTTGTGGAGAGTAAGATCTGTTTGAGAGTAAGGAGAGTAAGAACTGTAGGTGATCTTATAATGCAGTACTGTAGTTTGCAAAAACGGATTAGCATGTGTCTTTTGATAAAAGAGATTAAAAAAATGTAATTTACAGGGTTACCCTATGAAATAAGAAGATGGAGACAAATGAGCGGCGGGTGAGAAGATCTATGAAACACAAACTCAACTTTGAGGATACAATGTAGATAGGATAGAGATGAAACTAAATCTCCATTTTGAACTATAAATATATAGACTAAAATACTCATTTTGAAGGACTTTTGATCCTATCAATCTAAATAGATAGAAATTCCTAAATTTCTATTCTATTGAATAAAAGTTTCCCATAAAAATATTTTCATAAACTCTTATACCTTATGATATCTATAATCATTTTCGTATAATTTTCTATGTAATGAAGATATTATTTTTCCTATTTCTCCAAAATCAAGGTTCTTCGTGAGACTTCCATTGTTGAATGAGAGCGAAGAGAATTATATAGCCTATAGATAATGATATATAGATATAAGTGTAGTTTCTATCTTTGAATGGTGAGAATAATAATATTTGAAATTAAATGTAGGATGAGAGAAAAATGATACAGTGGAATTTCAAATATTTGAGAGAAAGAGAAAATAATATTGAAGTACGATGGATTAAAAATTCCATCAATGATTCAAATTATCAAAATTAATAAAGACATTAATTTATTAAAAGCTTTGATTATAGATACTTAACGTATCCATAATCAAATGTTAAAGTTTCTCAGCTTGTATTATCAATTCAACTTATTTTGTAATCAGTTCTACGTGAAAGCATCTGCTGTGGCCAGGATAATTAATTTATTTCACTCCAGCACATAAATTTCATTGCGGAGTTTTGCTAGGAGCGCAGAGCATCTTATTAAAGTACAGAACTACTTCAAAGCAATTTACACTCATAACTTTGTAATTCAGAATTCATTAGTTTGTTGGCAGTGGATTGTTTGTATGTGGGACACATTGCAATACATTGCCCGTATTATTTGCACACATGTGCTGCTTGCTGCTTGCTACAAGTGCCGCCGGCAGACAATAAAAAGATAACAGCCCTTTCGAACTAGGTCAAGATGCGTTCGAATCTGTGTGAAGGTTTATTATTTGACTCCCACTTCTCAGACGGAGACAATTTAGCCGCCACATCAATGCTGGGCTGGCTAAATTCAACACGCTAACTGCAATCGTCATCATTGTTTCTGAAGCAAATTACAGAATACAGGTGATTCGAATCCAGAACTCAGTTCAGACATAATATATTACAGTAGCCTAACTGTAATCCAGTTGAATTTAATTTGAGATTTTTATGATTCCATTGCTATGATGTAAGCTAAAAATGATAAATAATGAAATGATAACATTGTTTTAGTGATTAATGTTTAGTGATGCATAATAGGTTGAATAAAAGACAGGCAGAGAAACATGACCATCAATTAAACTAATTTTATTACAGGCAGAGAAGTTATTGTTTAAAATGTGTGGTTGGACGATAACAAGGCCCGGTTGCACATAAGCCTGTTAAATTCCAATCATTATTGCATTCCACGAGAACCAATCAGAGAAGAGGTTACTGGAAAGAAAGCTTCTCTGATTGATTTCCGTGACATTTAATCGGAATTCAAAGTTAACAGACTTTTTACTACCGAGTGCATGTTTTTCTATTCAGTATGGATAGCTACAGGTTTACAAATAAAAGGTAAATAATAGGTTAACATATTTACTGTTAACAATAGTGTCTTATTTATTCACTTGAGAATTTATCACACGTTGTAAATACATGTGTATCTCCTGTATGTATCCAGAATTAATGTTTCATTTTTTTACATGCATGTGATTGTCACTTATCATAATGAGATATTTTCATCAGTTTTTATATCTCTACTTTTACCACTTATTTGAATTTTGACGTCTTTATTGGTTTTAAAAATCGTATTTTTATTTGTAATATTTATTATACTGCCTCTTCTATCTTATGCCTTATGTCAAACCTATCGAGATTCCAAGTTTATTAGATATGAGCTCGATTATTAGATTGATATTATTAAATATGTTTATTAGATATGATCAGACTCGTTTCACGTTGATAAAATTGTTGAATTATGAAATTAAATTGAGTCGTAATAACTAATAGATCAAGATTTGAAATTGGTGAAGTGAGAATCAAAGATGAAGTTGATTATAAGTATGGAATATATTATAATGAACAAGTGGAAGTCATAACAAATGTTAATTCGTTGCGAAGAAATCACTGTGAATCTTACATGGAGGGTTTCTTTGCCAGAGAATAGGTTTCGTTTTTAAATGTAGCTTATAATATGAAATTCTGACCTCACTCTATCCAGTATGTTATATTCCACCAAAACTGATTAGGGCTTTCAATGCATTCTATATTAATATTTCGACATAAGTGGTGATAAAATACTCTGACAAACAGTGATAATAAGTTTGAATAGAGGTGGAGTATTAGCATCGCGTGTTTACAGGGCTTTACATTGTTTACACCTTTGCTTCATTTTCATTTGTTATGTAGACTAATATCGTCTCCCTGACTTATTATGCAATACTATTTTGGTTGGAAAGTCTTTCTGAGCAGATATGAGTACTGAGAAGCTATAACTCGATTTATTAGAACATAAAAGTGACTTTCAATCCTCCATAACTCTACATGATGATCTTAACTGGACGTCTCATTTTATTTCGTTTTAAGATATGGTGCTTACTAAGTGCTTAGTGAGTAATAACTTGGCAATCTTACATTTTGCATAATATATTTCACGGTAGTTATCACATTTCATGATTGTATGTGCCATGTGGAATGAACAGTGAAATATATTTTGAATCATCAATTTTGTAGTTAAAAAAAATAATAAAAAAATATCACCTGATTCGACATTACACACAATTTGAATTTACAAACTATTTTTTTCACGATTTGACAAACTTCATAGAAGATAAAATAGACTATTATAATTTATTGTTTCTTACTATAAATACTGTGGCAATCGTGTACGGTGATAATGAATTGAAATACATATACGGTACTAGTTTACATAAATTTTCAACACAGCTATTTTCGACATAATTTTCCAACACACAAACTTTTGGGTCTACTCTTGACTGGTGGAATTTTAGTATGAATATGAGTGAATTATTCAAAAAGTATTTCAAATCAGAAAAATAAAATTGGACAATAATAATAAATGGAGATTCTTATATTAATATTGATAATTTTAAAATTTCAAAAGTAGTTGATTTTTAGTCATCGTTTGCTCCCTTGAAGCAGAATTGATCAGTGAATTTCTTAGCAAGATGCTAAGTATATTTCATTAATGGAGAATGGATGATACAAAAAAGAGTTGTATATGTGGAAAGCTCTCACTCTTGTTTAATTCTGTACAATTCTTATTTGATTCTAGCAAAGATCACTTATTCTATTATTAATAGGTACAATTTAAAGGTAAAATCCAGTTAACAGTGTGAATCAATTCAATTCAATTTATTAAAACACACAAAACAAGACAAAACAAAATGACAAAGAATTACAAAACAAATAAAATACAATCAATGCTCTTCCAGTAGAAACAGTTTTCCTCAACAAAATTCTTGTCACACAATACTTGTCCCTGAAATTCACCTAGGAAAAATCTCTTACAACTTTTTGTGCAAGTCCAACAGTGTGAATCCCTGCTCTTTTAGTGAAAACTGCTTCCTCCAACAGAATTCTCGCCTCACAGACAAATACTTGTCCCTGAACCGCACTCTTAGCTGAGGAGTGGCAGCAGCAGCACACTACGGGAATAATGCGATGCCCCTAGGTGAAACGTGGGACCTCACTAGAATAGTCGACTCAAGTGGTCCGGAAAATGTTCCATTTAAACTCGACTCAGCCAAAGTGTCGACAGCAAGTGAAACAGAATGGATTATAATGCGGGCGTTTTGGGAACCCATTTCCCTTTAACCTTCCCCCCCTCTCAAAGGGGAACTTAGTGTGAGATCACTGTCGTCATCATCATTGGGGTCAGTATGACGCCCATTGACCAGTTGTTACATATATCTGTGTATATATTGCGTGTACGGTATATAGACATTAGCAGGCCAGCATAATAGATGTCATCCGATGACGCACGAGACCCCCCCTGCACCCTTAAGCTCACCCCCTCACCATAATCTGTCAGTAGCCAATGACAGTGCAGTAGTGTCTGCTGCTACTGTGAACCTTTCAACTAACTGACAATAGCTGCTAGTTGACAATGCAGAATGCAGGCGAGTGCAATCAAAATTGAGTATTATTGGGACAGGTGTAGAATGGCTGGAGGCCTATGGTTTAACATTATAGAATGGGTTTGTTTAATTAGTGACTAAGTTAGGATCAAGCTGATAATTAGTACGTGTACTTACAGTTAAATTTGAGCAGTGCTATTTTTACATGACCGATCGTCAAAATTCTTAAATATCGAGGTTACTTTAAATATCTTTGGAACATTACACACTAAAATTAATTGAACTCTCATCAGAAATCAATTCAATAAGACTGTCAGTCATTAGTGATTCAAATCAGCAGATTTTTCAAAAGATTCGCATTTAAAGATTAATATAAGTTGAATATAATATTTTCATGGTGAGCCTTGGCCTCCGCAACTATCAACCTCCACGTATCTCTCATTGGCTATGCCACTTCATCCCCTCACTCCCAAACTTAATACTTTCAAACACAATTTGATACTTTCAAGATTGCGAATGTATTCCATCCTTAAAATGAAAGTGTTATTGTGCATTACATTATGAGTAGATTTCGAATTCTCAGTTTGAAGCTCAGATTTTGCAGGCCGGACACAGCAATGTCTCCCGGCTACATAGGCCAAACAAGTTATTGACTCTTTGAATGTTTCTAATGTTTGTATTGACCTAAGAGTGCATATGCATGTACAACTCACCCAACCATCTGTTTCTGGGTCTCCCTCTTCTATTGTGGAGCTTTTCCCGCATCACAATTTTCCCGTCATCCTCTCCTCATGACCCAACCACATGACTCTATGAGCCTTTATGAATCGAACTATGGTCTGTCCTTTTCTCAAGTCTTCCAATAATTCCTTGTTGGAACAGATTCGTCATTCCAAACTCTGTGTACTGGGCCATAAATTTTCCGCAGTTCTCATCTTTCAAAGACATGGAGCTAGTTTTTTTCATTTTCTGTCATTGTCTCCGTCTCCGAAGCATAGGTACAGGGCGTAGGTACTAAGCTGAGGAGGTATAATTTCAATTTGGCCTCTCTGGGCTCCTGAATAAGCTCGTATTTGCATAAAATGCTCTATTTCCAGTTTGGATTCTTTGTTTCATTCTTTGAATCATTTGTTGATTCCAGTTTGTCTTGGAAGACAGATGGTCTCACTCCTCTTACTCAGTCTGGCAATTACTTTGAGATTTTTTCTTCAAAGAAACATCAAACACACTAATTGATTACTGTATTCTTGAATTGTGAAAATCTGCCGAAAAACTGATAAATTCTCACTTTCAAACAGGAGAAGATTCTCTCAACACTTGCATAATTTTTCATGTTGCTTCATCGTACTCATCCGAATGTATTTCTGTATATATTGTACTTTTACTATTGGTAATACGCTTCAAAAGTCCTAGATAATGTACTTTCCGAAGAATTTTCTTTCCTTCTTTGTGAATCTTTAGATATCAGTTTTCATCTATTCTGAATATTTTTCGTCATTAATACTCATTCCACCATAATTATTGAAATTTTCCAATTTTTGGACACCTTTTTTTTGGCTTACGTACACATATATTTTTTCAATCAAATGTAATGTTCTCAGTTTACATGATAGCTACGCAGATTTGCCACTTCAACCGCTCATAAATCGACTCAAGGTTTCAGAAAACCTCTTCAGTTTGTCGTTTCGAAATAGCACCTGTGTTTGAGGTGCACTTGAAAGCAAGCAAACAACCGATCTTATTGTATTCATCACTAGTATTATGATTACGACCCTCATAACCCTTTTCAATTATCGGAATAAAATCGATACAGGGGTAAACCAACATTTTCTCTACACTCTACTGTAATAGTATATTACGCTACAAGCACAGAAAGTTATTGTTTACGGTATGAGGATAGTTTACGGTATGTTATCCGAATACCGTAAACACCTTTCTGAGAGTCGCGTATGATATTTTTCGCCACACTACAGGTATAGCTGACGCCAAAAAGTTAGGCGGTTTCGTGGGTCTCTTGTGCGTTCCAACAGCTGATGTTGTCAAGTAGAGTTGTCATCTAGCTTGGCTTAGGTGATGATTTTTAAATCAAAAGAGACAATAAATAGATGCATTGCATCAGCTGTGAGTAGGTTACACCATGTGACCCACAAAGCTGCCTAACTTTTTGGCATCAGCTATATAAGAATAATGAATTGAATAAGAATGTTTTATGAGGAGGGGGGAATGATGTCTCATATCTCAAGAACCAGACGTCGTAGGGTACTCAAAGTGGGGTGGAAATTTCCGATCTCACCCTCCTGAACACAATGCACCATATGGCACAGTTGTCCAAACACATTTTCAAAAATTTTCTTAACCGGAAAGAAATCTACGTAGGGACTGGAAAGCAGCTGCTTTCTGTGCAGTGTGGCGAAAACAACTTTTACTTTCCTTGCCCTCTATTACCATAGGTAAGGAAAGTATTGCTTTCCGAAAAAAATTAAGGTACCCCAATTTCTAAATTTCTATACGTTTCAAGGTCCCCTGAGTCTGTGTATGTGCGTCTGTGTACACGATATCTCATCTCCCAATTAACGGAATGACTTGAAATTTGGAACTTAAAGTCCTTCCCCTATAAGGATCCGATACGAACAATTTCGATCAAATGTAATTCAAGATGGCGGCTAAAATGGCGAAAATGTTGTCAAAAATAGGGTTTTTCGCGGTTTTCTCGAAAACAGCACCAAAGATTTTGATTAAAGTTATACCTACAATAGTCATCGATAAGCTCCATCAACTGCCACAAGTCCCATATCTGTAAAAATTTTAGGAGATCCGCCCAATCTAAGCAAAGTTTGATTTTAGATTATCAATTATCAGCCTTCAGATACAATTTAAACAAGAAATTTCCAGTGGAAAAGATTGAGCATGAGAATCTCCACAAATAATGTTCAGTAACATTTTCACATAAAATTAAAAATAAGCTCGAAATTCGAGAAAATGTGATTATCCAATTGCAAACTGTTGGCAACTGTTGATTTATTAAATCATTCACTATGAAAAGTGAAAAGATAGCAGACCTCGTGTGTCTCCAGCGTTATCGCCCTGTCACCAGCTGGCTCAAATCTTTGAATAGCAGACTTGAGATGCGCGGGAACACTAGCGTCAGGTGATAAATTTTCATAACGGCAAGGAAAGTTGTGTGAGTGCGCCACACCAGATTTTTTCAATGGTCATTCGTATATTAATTTAATATCGTAGACCAAATTATTTGTTTATAAGAACAATAAGTATGCGATGTTTTATTCCTTGTTTCATTGTGGGTATTACGATAATCTTCATCTGTATTTTCTAGTAGACTCATCCGATATCTGTTATTGGGATTGTATAAATTTCTGTATATGCAGTATTTCTATCTTTGTATTGAGTGTTCTTTCTATACAAAGTATCAACTAATCTCGCCAACTGAAATGAATATTCTTATTACATTAATACATAAATCTTTTTGGATAACTTGAGTGTGGTAAAAATCTACAGTTGTCAATTTCTTGTTCTATATTCTATTGATTCTCTTGTAATTTTCTCGAATAGAAAATTCTGTGGAGTAATTATGTTTATAAAAATCAAGAAATACGAAATCATATTATAATAGTTGAACCCTTATTGAAGATTCTTTATTCCTAATTTAGCCAAAAACGATGAAACACTGACAATCTCGTTGTTAAGGTAGAATCAGTCACCTAATTGGACACAATCATTATTCTATTGACCTAGAGGTAAGACCTGCTTTCTTGTAAACAACAGTCGTCGGTGTCATCATATCAGAATCAACACAAAAGTCTCCACGCAACAGGTTTAGCGCTTGAGAATATGATGCCAGTTTAATCGTAGATGAACAACTGATGAATTTTTATTAAGGTATTAAGTTCCCTTGTTTGGTAATGTCATTTTGATTCTCCCATATGACTCCACTCAGGTCTCTCTTCAACTTCTAGAGGTCGACATAAGTACTTGACACAATTAAGTGTGAACATGTGGTATTGGTATATTGGAAGATTGGAATAGAATTTCACGTTTTGGTGAAATTTATTGAATAAATAAATAAATTAGATAGAAATGATTGTAATGAGAAAGAAGACAGTTATAGGTGATCGCAACATTGTATTGGGTGTAGAGTGTGGGTGTTTCATGGCCCAGGTAGGTGTTTTATTCAGAGAATTATCACAACTTGACATCGTTTGACAGTTGTATGACGTCATGATTGGTATACTATCACAAATGGGAGGTTGAAATGGAATGAGCAAGTGAAGAGGTGGAGAATGAGGAGGAGTAGGAGGAGGAGGAAGAAGAGGAGGAGTTGGAGAGTCAGAGAATCAAAGGAGATAATCGGGAGAGCAGATGAACACATGTAAATCGTGAATATTTGAAATAAATCGAATAAGTAAATGGAATCCAGTAAAAACAGAACAGTAGATAATGATGTGTGTGGAAGAGGAGTGATGGAAGAAAGCAAACATTTAAATTATTACTACAATATCTAAGGAAAATCTAATAAGAAAATGCAGTTCAGTATGAAAAGAGGATAATAGATGATCAGGTGAGAAACAAAAATGAAGGAGGAAGGAAACAAAAAAAAAAGACTGATGAAAGGAGAGGAAAAGTGATTTGAACTTTTATAAGGGACATCAGGAATTTGAATAAAGTAAATCATAAGTATACAAGAACATGAGAGCATGAGAAGAACAATTGGACGAACATGAATAGGAATGAATAAATAAACAGAAGTAAGAAGGAATGAAGGAAATGTTGAACAATAGGCCTCATCATCAAAGTGAGGAAGTAATTTAAGTTAGGTTGCGATTATGATCAAGAAGAAGAGGCTGTGAAGAGGAAGAAGGTAATGTGAAAACTTAGGTTGATGGAGGATAGAAAATAGCGAAATAAAGAAGGAGGAAAAGAAGATCGATACCATGTCATTGGTTTGACAACTTCCATCAGTCATTAATTTGCAAATCAACTACGCAATCAAACAGGCACCAAAGAGAGAGGGAGAGAAAGGAATTAGGGAGTGAGAGGGTGCTTGAGAGAGTAAAAACCATGAAGAGAGAGAGAGAGTGTGAGAGAGACAGAGTGGGAGAAAATAGGTACTGAAGAGAGTAATAAACATGAAGAGAGCAAGAGAGGATTACAGAAGAGAGAGATGTTGAAACCCCAGGAAGGTGACGGTTTAGCCGTCAATCAACAACTTGGCAAACAAAAAAGGACGTACGGTTTGAACGCAACTTGAAATTACACTGTAATTGAAAGGCTGTTGACGCAGTTCCGCTTTTAATATTCGACGACTGAAATTTCAGTAGCCGACGTGTTAATTGTACACCCTGCACAATTATTGTCAACATCATCTGCGCATGTGCATAATCACATACTAGCTGTTCGCTTTTGTCAACCTGTCAATCCTCAAAACAAGGACAATACAAGGAAGTAGATATGTGATAGAGAAATGTAAATGCAAATTCAAAATGTAACAAAGAGTAGACGAGGACAAATAAATAGTATCTATGCACTCCCAGATATTTTTGGAATGGCTTACTATCATAATAAATTATGAAAGTGGATTAAAACTCCGATTAAATAGAATTAAAAAATTAAAATCAGAAAGTTGAGAAGCACTTTGTCTATGCACTTCAATATATTTATCAAATGTCACTTCACTTATTAATTATGACTTGGGATAAAATAATAATTTCATGATCCACTGTATAAAAAAATTAACAAAAGAAAATCCTGTCCAATACAGAGTTGTATAGCAATACAACGTCTAACGTCTATTTTAGTTCACATTTGGTTAGCATTGAAAACGTATTCTGAAGCTCTGGAAACTTGTGAAGTGATATATCATTAAAAATGTTCGAGTCTTAGTTTGATTTAGTCTATTTCATTAGTTTTCTTCATGTCAATAATGTTCACTTCCAACTGCTGGATAGAATATTTTATCATTCCGATTTTCCTCGTCTCCAGTGAAATAAAGCTTATTGAACGAATTAGTGCATAATCTAACAGTTATTTCCAAAGTTTCTTGCCTAACTTGATTAATTCCTTGGCTATTATTCAATATTTAACTGTTTTACAAGTAGAATACAAGTTCAAACTTAAGAGGAAGAAATGAAAACTTAAACAAAATGTAAATGTTATAGGATGTTTATAATAATTCGTTTACATAATTATATTCATTCAATTCACTGAATGGGACGTTTAGCATTTGAGAATTTGAAGTAAAAGTTCATTTGAAACGAGTAAAATAGATCAAGAAGCAATGATTCAGGGGTCTCCATGATTATATAGAACAATAACATTCCGGACAGTCAAACACAAGTTATCTCGCTCGAAAAAGTAAAACCTGCTCGGGTGAAAAATGAAAGCAATTTCACCTGTCGCAAAATTTCAGGAGATAGCAAATTCCTAACTAAATTCTTGAAACGCTTTCATGCATACAGATACAAAGTGAGAATTTATGTCGGTTTGCGTGTAAAATACACCGGAAAAAGCGACTGAAATAATAATATTCTGTTCCAATTTTAGAAGTGGATAATTGTCACGAAACGTTTGCATACAGTCAGTGTCACAAAGTCCTGTTATTTATTGGATACAAGGCTATGTGCCCACCAGTGCATGGTTTGGGTGAGAGCTGAGAACACCGGCACAACAACGTTGTTCCAGACAAATGACACAATTATTAACTAAGAATACGTGAAATTGTGCTCGGTGAAAGAAAATTGCTCGACTAGAAATTTGAATAAGAATTCCGGTAGGCTACTTATTGATTGGAACTGTTTCTATGCCATGAATGAAGACTTAGTGCCACGAGCTCATGAGTGAACTTAATTTGACTCAGATCACTTTTACGAATTTTAGTTCCACTTGTCCTAATTTTTCAATACAATGAATGCATTTCAAATTTGACAATGTTGTTCTTTGCTTGAGAGCATTCTATTTTTTTGCGGATGATGCCACATGAGCTTTTTTGCTTATGCGTGGGTAATGAGAAGTGCGATTGTGAATTATGTGATGATCAAACGTCCATGCCTATTCGATGGTATTCCGCGGGATTTGAACCCGCGACCAGGTAGCACTAGCAGGCTAAAGGTCAACTTGGCTATCTGGCAGGCAATTATTATCTATTATAGTAATACAACTGATTGAATAATTCCTACAATAGAAGAGTTTTCATTTGATCTTCCTAACTTGATCTTTCACCAATTCCTAGAAACCTGCTACCTTGTAGTCTCCAAATATTTAATAATTTACAATAAATCAATCTTAATAATTTGAACCTAAATGGAAGCAAAAATTATTTTATTCATCTGTATCTATGAGCTGTTTCTCATGAGTAATATGTATTGAAAATCTTGCTAGATGTATCTTTTAAAGCAATGAAAAAACAATATTCTATTCTATGAAGGATGAACTTGGACCTAGTTGTATCCATCACTAACCGCAATACTAACAATTCCGCATCAAATACCGAAATAAAAAATATCTCCACTATATTAATATATAATATATAAGAGAATTGATGTATTGAGACTTGCAAGAAATGTAATTATTGATTACATATTATTACAGCTTATTGATTACATATTTGTAATCTAACTAGTAGATTCTCATATGATTATGTATTCTCATAAGACTACAGGTTAGAATTACAAGTGAAAATCGGTGGATTCATCGTTGTTCCAGAGGAAAATTAACCACATAAAAATTAACTGGACTAGAACTCGCAGGACCGAATTTCAATTTCTCACCCTACAAATCTGCATTGTGCTTTTTCCTTTTGGTAAATTGACCTGGAAACCAACATAACATGACGTCATCACAGAACGAGTCTAGTCGGTTAGTGGCATTCATTGCATTCTATTTCTAGGACAGACAAGCCACTCAGTCTCCCGAGTGTAGAAGTGTCACCTCACCTTTCCGAATTGTTCTTGTTTTAAGAGACGACTTCTCGTCGCTATTCATGGAGCGTTTAATCGATTCCGCGCGCCAACATCACAAGAACAAAGAAAATAGAAGAAAAGGGGAAATAAGTGTAATGGAAAACGTGGACTTGATGGGAGGGGGAGGGACAAGAGTGGTGGACAGGAATAGACTGCGTCTCTTGAGGGTGACTTGCTTGGTAGTCTGTAGTAGTGGCGTGGGTGTGGATTGTAGAGTACATGCCTCTGTACTTACTTAAGAGCTGTAGTAGAAGACGGACGTCAGACAAAATGAAAAAGGTAGGACATGGATTTTTGCTAACGCTGGGGAATTGACGAGGAGGGTGTAATGAAGGGAGGGGAAGGAGGATGAGGAAGTTGAAGGAGGCAAGGGTTCAGGTCGAAGGAATGGGAGAATGATGAGGAGAATGGGAAGAACCTGGATAAGGTGAAAAGGAATCAACGGAGGAGGAGGGCAAGGAATAGAATAAGGTGAAAATGAATAGACGGAAAAGAAAGGGGAAAAAGAAGGGGAAGAAGTAGGAGGATAACAACGAGATGTGTAAAAGGAAGAAGGAAAACGGGAGGAGAAGAGAGAGAATAAAAATGAAAGATGGAGGAGAAGCAGGAGAAGGATAAGAAGGTGCAGGAATAGTGGAAGGATGAGAAGGAGGAGAAGGAGAAGAAGGAGTGGGAGAAGAAGTAGGATAAGGTAGGAAGGAGGAGCACAAGAAGGAAGAAGAGCAAGGGAAGATAGAGGAGCAAGAGAAGATGGAGTAGCGAAGGAAGAAGAATGAGGAGATCAAGGAAGAGGGAGAAAAATACTACGTTGGAAAGAAAGGAGGAGGAGAAGGAGGAGGAGGAGGAGAGGAGGAGGAGGAGGAGGAGGAGGAGGAGGAGGAAAAGAAGAAAGAGCTATGACCAAATTTGATCACATTACTCCATTATACAAGGAGGAGAGGATAAGGAGGGATAGGAATGAGAATGAAAAAATATTGTGAAAGGACTAAATACGAATGAGTAGAAAAGGGGCAAAGAAAACCAAAACTACAAAAAATATATAAATTTCAATATGACTACTGGAGTAACTAGGGATTATGGGGGTGTTTACTATATTGCAACCGAGATATTGAAAGAGTAAGAATATCAGGGGTGAAAATGTGTGGGTTTAAGGTAAGAAGCAAATAAGTAGTGACAGTGTGTATGAGGGAGGGGTGCAAAAATGATGGAGATTTTAGGATCGAAAGATAATGTAAAACTCAGGAAGAGTCATGTCGGAGAAATATGAGTGAGAGATTCATGAAATATGAGTGGAATAGTGGTACAGAGATTGAGGTACGTGTAGGAGGGGAAGAAAAAATAAGGATGGAGAGGATAGATCCAGAGAAAGAGAATGAAAATAACTTTATATAAGTACTGCGTATACTTTGATAACTCCAGTGGAGAATCGTGTTTTGGAATTTGAAAGCTTGGAGCAAAGGAGGAGATTATGAGGGCTCACATTTAGTTGAAGACATACTTTAATACGATAATTACAAGAGAGAACGACAAAACGGGCCAATAAAGTGAGATAGAATGAAAGAGAAGAGAAAAATGTGGAAGAATAGAGGAAGAATGGGAATTGGGAGAGTGGATAGAGACGGAAATAATTATAATGATCAGAAAAAAAGAAAGTTAAAATGCTAAACAGAGATTTGATATAATACAAATGAAGGATTTGCTAGAAATTTGTGAAGAAGGGAGTAGTCACAGAAAAGAAGAGAAATACAAGAGGGATGAGACATGAGAATGAGGGAAATGGAATACATAACTGAAAGAAGTAAGATATAAAAATTATTGACAAAATTGATAAGAATAAATGGAATAGATAGTTGTCAATCCAGAGATGGTTTGACAAGGAGGTAAAGGTAAAAGAGCAATCGAGGAAGAAAATTGAAGATAAAGGAAAATACAAAGGAAGAAGTGGGAATGAAGAAATAAAATGAGTAGTATAACGGAGGAGAGAAGTCACAGGAATCAATTATAGTTTTCAAGAGTGAACTATGGAATAACAGATTTAGAGAAAGATTAAATGGAAGAGGGAAAGAACCAGTGAGAGAGAAAGAAAGTTGAAAAAAAAGAACAATTGGCAAGACATTAGAAATTATAGATTACAGAGATAGAGAGAGAATCAATAGAGTGATGTAGGGAAAGAGGAATTAATAAGAAACAGAGAGTGAAGAGAAAGAACAATACAAAGGGAGACAGGGAAATGAAAAAAATAAAGATAAAATGGAAGAGGGAAAGCGAAAGAAACAGTGAGAGAGAAAGAAAGTTGAAAAGAAAAAAACAATAGGCAAGACATTATAAATTGGAAATGAGGGAGATAGAGAGAATCAAAAGAGTTATGGAGGAAGAGAGGAAAAGAGAAACAGAGAGTTTGAAGAGTGTGAAAAATAACAGGTTGCAGAGAGAAGGGGGAGGTGGTGAAGAGAGAGGAGAAAATGTGAGAGATTTGAGTGATTTGAAAGAGAGAGAGAGAGTGAGTGAGAGAGGGAAAATGAGGGGTTGAGTGAGAGGTTAGTGGTTGGAAGAGTAGGAGCAATCTTTAACTGTGGTATGGGATTGAAGATGAGTGAGTAGAGTGTTCGGTGGAGCAGTGTGAGGCAATGACGTCACTAAAGTGCGAGAGAGAGGGCTAACTCTGACGTCACAGGGTGTTTGCGTGGGCAGAGGAGACAAGGGGGAGGAAAAGGCTCAGAGCAGCCCTCAAATTTGGGGATGATGGCGGTTCTCGTCTCCACTACCTGGCAACTGGAAACCGCACTGTTGGATTCGAATCCACAGATGCAGTTCCGTCTCTCTTGCGGTCACGAAGTTGGCTGGCGACTCAACGCGAACTTGGTACTTGTTGAGATCAAGTCGTGTCTAGGAACAAATCTCGACGACATTCATGATACGTTACAAAGTTTCTCATCCAAATTCGGAGAATCAAAACGGTAATGCTATGATTTTATCATGAATTGGAAATGATTTTCTTTCGAAATTAAATGAAAACAACTCAATATTGTCAAAAATACTGCTCGACAAAACTACTAATACTATTAGAACAATTTGAGATACAGTTACAGTACTTTTTTCAGTATAAAAAGTTTGTTTTAATGAATCAGTGGTTTTGACGAAATAAAGTAGTTCTAATTCAATATAGATGTCTATAACATCACCTTTCCAACATACAAAGTTGTAATTCAATCTGCGTCAATCTAATTTGAATCCGCTCACTGACTCTTCCTAACTAAAAACCCCTTATTGATGGATTGGGAATGAATCCCTGTAAACAATTCAAGTATCTGAGTTAATCTAAATCTACTAGTAGTTCGATATTCCTTACTGATTTGTCTCTATCAAATATTTGATTTGATTTGTGATATTCCCTTCCCCATTCAATACTTTTCTACTTGATCTAACCTATGATCTAACTTATGTATCATTGATACATGCTGAGATTATAAAAGCATGAATTTCAACAATTTTGAAGCAATTGCTTGAAATTTTTTCTGGAAGGAAGATAAGAAAGTGGATTTTTTCACTATTCCCAATTACACACATTGAAGAAACTTCCTAAATTTTAATCAATATTCCCAATCACTATCCTGTTCCTGTTCATAATGCAGAAATTTTATCGTAGTATTATGTAACGCTCGTCCGAACTCGTTATTATGATAAAGAAGACGCTTTTACTTCATCTCAGAATGGACCTTGATACCTTGAGACCGTTCAGAGAGTATCATGCTCATCTTGCATGCATGATTCTCAGTTTGCCTTTTCCTCTTGGCTGGCTTCATGCATGAGTTATTTCAAAAAACAAACAGGAAAAATCGTTCGACTGATCTCTTCCTAATCACAATTTCAAGTCCACCGGTTAAAAAACATCAACATATGATCGTTTACGTTTCTTGGATGTATCGATAGGACTGAACATTGCGATGCTAGCAAATCGATGTTCTTGAGCTGCGCTTCTATCATGCGCAAAACACTTGTTTGAGTCATCTCAGTCTACAAGTTTGTGACTCTGATCCATCCAATGTACTGTACATAGAATACATCTATTATGTAGGTACCTTGGATCCATCTATATTTTGTTGTTATATATATGGCATCGATTAACAACAGATCAAGCGTGCATTTCAACCTGTATACACATACTTGTACGAAAAAGAAAAAATTGCAAAACCATCAAATTATTAAACTTGAGATTTAGAATTAATTTTCTTGTAAGCTTATAGTGTAAACGCAGGGCTATCTTATTTAATTTGTTTAATTGATTTCTACACACACTAAACTCTCTGGTCTTTCTACTTGAAACCGAAATGCACCTATTCTATAGCTGCGTACTGACTTTAGCGCCACGAACACCCTCGTTTCGCTTTTCATCAGCTGTTATCATATCTTGATTTGTGCAGAGACAGTAAGATACATATATAGTCAGCTGTTGAAATGCGAAATGCGCGTGTTTGTTAGTGGAGCAAAGGTCTGTACGCACCTTAATATGTGATAAACTATACCTTGAATTAAATTGTAATTAGTTATTGTCTGAAAAGTCACCATTAATGTCAAGCCATACATATTTAGTATGGTCTATTGGTACAGATTATTTGATAGAATACGAATAGATTGCAATGATTCATTCCAAATTAAATAACATTCAGTTTGATCAACTCTCACATTTAGAATAAGTATGAAAAGAAATTAAGATACTTTTATCACAGAGGAACAATAGCAGTAGATATCCCATGGTATAGGGCGTTTATGTCGCAACTTTTACTGTTATCTCAAGCCGATAGTTCATGTAATTCTTTCCCGTGAAGCTATGTGAAACTGGTAGTCTCTCATATTGTGCCGTTCATACACTCTCACCCCAACAAAACAGTAACAATCGACAATAATCAACAGTAATCGGCTTGAGATAACAGTAAAAGTTGCCACATAAACGCCCTATACCATGGGATATCTACTTATGCTATTGTTTCTCTATGCTTTTATCCAACTCTAAGGGAACGGTGATTAGTATTTAGGGGATGTTGTACAAGTTGGAACATTCCATCCGCTCCTTATCTCATAAAAATTGTAGAATATTGTGCATGACAAAAGAAAAGGGAGAAATAATCACGTGATTGCATGAGGTGGGCACAGGTGAGAGCACGAGTACCAAGCATGCTTGGTGGACACTTAAATGCGCATGCGCAGTATTGGAAAAGCAAAATTACCTTGAGATCTCTATGCACGACTCTGTGATTGTGGCAGTACTCCACCGCTGACAGAATCTGCCAGAATTTACGTCGGGCTCCACTCTCCGACATACGACCGTGTCGAGCTATGTAATCTGTAAAATTGACAAAATAAAAATTTCAATTGGAGACGAATGAATGTTATTATACGAAAATCCGAATTTCTTATAGTTGAGATATCTCGAATTCGAATTAAATGAAAAATAAATTGGTTAGGTACTTAAAATAACATAATTTGAGAATTTAGTTGAGAAATCTTCACGTTCCTCTCATCATACAGATTATTACATAATAAGAAATAGACATATGGTATAATGTAATAATAAATTATATGATATAATATACAGAGTGAGTCATATGTATGAGAACCCTTCAATAAATCGGAGACTGTTGTAGATATAATACTGTAACTTTCAGTATAAGTTATTGGTGAAGCACTCTACCTTTTGACGTACAACTGAATTCCAACCCCTCATAAGGGGGTGACTTAGGGGTTGTAACTCGAATATTTTAAATGTAAACACCCATTGTGTGGTACATCATTTTAAAGGCTTTTTTTAAACAAGAAAGATGGCATCGACAAAAATTTTCTAGTTTTAGTTTTTAAAAAATTAATCAATAAATTTTAATCAGCCGCCACTTTGGATAAAATTATCATAGAGTATTTTTATTGTTGTCATCTTTCTAGTTTTGAGAAGGCCTTAAGAATGATGTATCACACAATGGGTGATTATGATCAAAATATTTGAGTTACAACCCCTCATTTCTTTAAAAACTAAAACTTCAATCAGCCGCCATTTTGGATACAAGTATCATAGAACATTTTTGTCGATGCCATATTTCTTGTTCCAAAAACGCCTTTAAAATAATGTACCACACAATGGGTGTTTACCTTTAAAATATTCGAGTTACAACCCCTAAGTCACCCCCTTATGAGAGGTTGGAATTCAGTTGTACGTCAAAAGATAGAGTATTTGACCAATACCTTATCCTGAAAGTTACAGTATTATATCTACGACAGTCTCAAATTCATTGAAGGGTTCTCATACATATGACTCACTCTGTATATTATATCATATAATCTATTATTACATTATATCATAATTATGTCTATTTCTTATTATGTAATAATCTTCCAGTATTAGCAATATTCTGAACAATTCCATTCAATATTGTTTTCAGCGCAGAATTCATCATTCTCTACTTGATAGCTATAGAATATACTTTAAATTCAAAACAATTTTAATAGAAATAAGTTGACAGAAGATAATCCAAAGATGCTTAACAATGATCGGTTGATGAAAGCTCTAAAAAGAAATAGTTGAGACACAAATAGTTCACTAATGCGACCAGTTTAATTGTTCTATTTCAAGGCAATATGAACGGTGTGCGTCCAAAAAAAGGTAAGAATAGAAACGTAAACGTAAGCACACATCGCACATTCAGTTGGGCACGAGTGGAATGCTCTTTGGCTAAATTTGTATAAGATTCGAGCGCGAATAGACTTGAACGCGCTTATTTTCGGCAAAAGCGAAAACAAAAAATCTATTTCGAGCGGGATCTTTGACACGGCAAGCACAACACGCTTCCTCATTGGTTAGGAGACACGGCGACTGACGCAGGCTGCTGACGCTAACACGTCACGACGCGTGGTCGTGCGTTCGAAGACTTGCGCCCAAAATAACGACGCGAATTTTTTGCGCCGGTCCAATTGGCAAAAAGTAGAAGAGGGTGTCCCACTTTGATTATTTGATGGATACCAATTTTACAAATAGAATTGCAGTAGTCTGAATTAAGCTGAGTGGTTTCTATGCTATGAAATAATGGAATGAAGGGAAGGTGGTTTTCAGATGGTTATGTTGGTATGGTTTTTATGTTGGATGGTTATGATGGATACTATTTATTGGATCATTTGCTATAGATACAAATTTTACAAATAGAATTAGTCTGCGTTGGACTGAATGGTATCTGTACGATGAAATAATGGGATGAATGAGTGGTGGTTTTCAGATGGTTATGATGGTATGGTTTTTATGTTGGATGCTTATCACAGATATTTGATTATTTGCAATATAACAATTCCATTGGTTGGAATAAACTCACAGTAGATTCAGTTGATCTGTACTCGAATTTGTGTGATAACATTTTGTCTCCAATGGAGTATTTTTCTTCAAGTGTTTCACGGATTTTCATCTAATATTTGCTGGATATCAATTCTATTTTAGAAGAATATCTATAACAGTAAATTGGGTTGAGATTAATAGAAATGGTAATTGTACGAGAGGATTGATTTTGGAGAGGGATTTCAAAGTTTTTATGCGTTGGTCTCAGTACTTCCAATTCTTCAAATTAAAATTTAGTCCAGTCAAATGGTCATTTTTCAGGAAACAGCCCCGAAAGAATTTTTGTCTATGGTTCTGTACGTATTTTGGGGCATTGAATTCGAATATGAAATTTGCTGACACGCCAGAGGGCGGCTTCACCCCCAAAGCCCCCAAAAACCTCTAAAATTTCGGACTTTTTTTTTAATTTTTCATTTAATCTCGAAAACCTTGCGTTTCTCAAGAAAAATCATTCAAATACATAGATATTGTAAAGTCACTTTTGACTTACATGTGCCCCAGCTGGCAGTAGTCGGTTGAGCAAATGAAATTTTAATATTTTTATGTTTGAGCCAGCTGAAATAAAAATACCATAATGGTTCTTACCAGCTCTTCAAGGGGCTCATACAAAATTCTGCTATCAATTGCTGCAAACGGCTGCCGCTTTATCAATCTGCAATAGTTTTGGGCATGAGCCTGTTGTGCCTTTCCTTATATTAAGTATTTGTACACAATGTGAATAAATAAATAAATAAATAGATAAATGAATATTCTTACCGCTGCTCTGGTTGACTCCACTATTATGGATGCTGAAGATATAGATAAATATAAGGGTTCTAAATATTGCGCAAGACAATATGGTACCGACACCAATCCAACTCGCTACCATCTGACAAAGGGGTCAGCAATGTGAGATAATACCGAGTGGGATCGATTGGATAATTTTTTGAATTGGCTGTAACTTTTGAACAGTATTGGAATCAGAAAAACGATTTATGGGAGCGAAAAGAAGAGAAAATTCTCTACAACCTTGACTACTTTTTGGATTTCTTATCCAAAGTGTTTCACGAGATAAACAACTTTTGTGATCATTTTCACAGTCTCGCATATTCAAAGTTGCGTATCTCGTGAAACACTTTAGATTAAAAATCCGAAAAGTTGTCAAGGTTGTAGAGAATTTTCTCTTATTTTTGCACCCATAAATCGTTTTTCTGATCCCAATACCGTTCAAAAGTTACAGTCAATTCAAAAATTGTTTATTTTCATTTTCTCATTTTTTTCTGCGATTTTACTGTTATTCAAGAGTCTTTAAAACGATTAAGATACATGATAGAAACTTGCGATTGGTCTCAAATAAAAGATAATTACATGCTTTACAAGCTACGTTGCAAATTTCTAGATTTTTGAAACAAACGTATCTTACCTCACGATTGTTTTTTTTTACAAAATTCATTTTCCTTACATGAAAGAGGAGATTCTGTTCTTCAAATCAGGACCAAGTACCATTTTTTAACATTTCGGGTTACCGAGATACACAGTTTTGAACATAGAAATTGGCCATTTTGCTGTGTATTTAAATATGGGCTAAAATACACTCAAGGAGGAAATTTTTATTTCTTCATCAAATTTCAGTTATGATACATGATTTTGAACCGCCTTGACGAGCTAAGACGAATGAGCTGTAGTACGAGGAGATTTGATTATTCTGTCAAAAGTTATAAGTGTTTAAAGTTTTGATCCTTGACGTATCCTTATGACGTACCCAACCCCCACTAGAAAAAACTGAAATTAAAATACTGTTTCTTACGGATGATTCTCATAGAAAATAACCCTCGTAAGATGATTTCAGCCGAAATATGTATTTTTTGTTAGGAAGGCCTTTAAAAGGTATTATAATGAAAAATTTGAATTTTGGCTGTAGGACATGATTTTCTATTTTTGGAAGTATTCCCCGTTCCCCCACTACTAAATTCGAATATTCCTGAGGAATCCTGTTCAGAATTAATTTTTCTTTCACGTGATGTGTGGTTTTTCATTTATACTAGAAAAATATCCAAGTTGTGTAGGGTAGAAGTGTTAGGTTTGCATAATTTTGAAAACCCCTTGAAAATCACACCTTTTTTGAAAATTCGTAGCTCCGGAACCGAAAATGATAGAAATGATAGCACGACCACTCAATTTATTGGAAATTTTATTTTCTTTAATTTTGTCGAGAATGATTTTTCTTGAGAAACTCAAGGTTCGAGATTAAATGGAAAAATTAAAAAAAGTCCAAAATTTCAGGGGTTTTGGGGGTGAAGCCGCCCTCTGGCGTGTCAGCAAATTTAAGATTCGAATTCAGCGCCCCAAAATACATATAGAGCCGTCGAGGAAAATTCTTTCGGGACTGTTTCCTGAAAAACGACCATTTGACTTGACTAATTGGCATTTTGAAAGAAATCCTCAGTTTTTGAACATTTTTACAATCTCTTTTACTACTCGTATTAAAATTCACTCGAACCCCAAAATTTTTCACAAACAGATCAAATCTTGAACTAAGTGAAGGTGCTTTGAGGGATTGACCAACGAAATATTAGGCTTCAGTGAACTATTGATGTTAATAAGATGGTAGGAAGCAGCTAATAGAGAGAAAGAGAAGTAGTGTAGATGGGAAGAGAGTGAGTGACAGAGAGAAAGAGTGATAATTTAGTGGGAACACGTCAGCGGGAGCGATCTCTGTCTCCCAGAGCGTTGACGCACGGATTTTTGTTCTTCAATTAGCAGCAAGCATTCCAGGCCATGGGGACAGACGCAAGCAGCCTCTTCAAATCGCAATTCGCCAATTTCACCAGTCTGCTCTATTCACATTCAGATTCCTACAGAGAAATTTGTTGAATAGCAAACTAGTTGACTTTCACAGCAAGTGTACGTTCATTTTGAACTGATGAAAACAAAAGACAGGTTGGAAAAGTTCTTGTAAAAGTTTATATATCAGTTCAGATGAATTATGTGAATCGATTTTATTCGATTAGAGACGCTTTGACAGATCATTCTGAGCTATAACATCGATGAAAGGAAGAGATACAATAATTAACAATATGATTTCTAAACTGTCTTTACTAATTTATACACATACCATTCCAGTAGCTTATTCTACGTTATTTGGGCTTCATAATTGTTGCTTACAACAGCAATTGAGAGTGGAGAATAGACGAAATATATCAATAATTATCATAATTCAAAGACAGTTAAACAGGATTGAAATGGAAACTTGAAATTCTGATAGTTTTAAGATGAGAACCATTAAATTTATTAAAAGTGTCAAGAAAACCTGTTAATTATGAACTAAAATCCAGCTACGAACTAGGAATAGTTTACCAATAACGATTAATCTCAATCAATTTTACTAATGGTGGAGGCCCTAGTCTTAGCTTAGGCTTTGGAGTCTGATAGCGCAGGTCTTGAGATCATGATTAACAAGCACTCAGCTTGATTGCAAACTACTGCATCATAATTTATGTACTGATTTAGTAATGGTCACTGTAATATTACTATTTTCACTGGCTTTCTCATATCAGGGAGGATAAGAACTGATTCTGTGAATTGATATTTAAAAGGAAAACCACTTGAAAATTAATCATGGTACTCCATGAGCTTCTAATTCGATGGCTCTTGTGGATTTTATATTGAATACTTCTTATGAATTATTCACCGGAAGCATTTGATGAGAACGATAGGAGTGAAATCACCATAAAAATATTCCAGTACTGAATGGACTGTTCATTCCTTGAATAGACTCTTTCTCTTCTAGTGAAGTCATAAATTAAAAATGATTTCTTTATTTTTGTTTCCTGTAAAAATTACATAGTGAATATTAGGCATTTGCTGTAAGGCTACTCATGATTTTGATTGGAAAGCTCCCTTTCAAGTGAAGTTATTGTTTTTTATGTTATTACGTTCTTTGATGGAGAATGACATGTAAATTACCAAGCATTTGATTACAGGCAACTCATGATTTTGAAGGGACGAGGACAACCTACTGACAACAGACACGTGTTTTGATAAAAATAATAATATTGTAACTTTCTCCCTTGATAGCATGAAATTACAGTGATCAAGTTCTCGCAAACATGATAATGGTTTCCGATAAAGCACGAAAATCACCAGCTACACGTGTCGTCAAAATAAACAGATTGTTTATCAGATTGCTGGTTCTTTGAACGGTGAATGAATAGAGAAACAATTCTATTAATGTGCACGAGAAACAATTATGTGTCCGCAATTAGCATTCGGAATGGATTTGATAACAGGATGATGGGGATGAATTGATTTATTGATTCAATGACAAGTATACTATTGGGTCATACCTCGGGTGGAAGAGAGAAAGAACGAGGTGAGTAGGGGGTGAAAGCGTAAAAAGATGAAGAGAGAATGATGGATAAGTTGGGGTGGGGGATCAGAAGATGGGAATTGTGGAGAGAGAGGAATGAAATATGAGAAAAAGAGAGAGAGGATGACGAGGTGAAGTAGCGTTCATACGGAAAATAGTTTCTAATCAATATGGTCGCTTGAGCGATTACGTAACAGGGAGAGAATTGTTGTTTATGATGAAGGATGGGAGGAGGAAATGAGGAGGAAAGAAAGGTGGATGAGGATTAAGAACGGTAGGAGGAAGAGGAGAAGTAGGAGAAGAACAAGGGGTAGTTTGAAGCGATTACGTCATAGATTTGTGGTGCACGAACGGAGTTCTTGAACTTATGCATCAGGGCAGAAATTTCCCCTACCACCCCCTTCGGATACAGTTAACCCCCTTTCAACCCTCCAACCTATTAGCAAACGATGACCCCGTTACCAGAGCAATGCAGCAACGTTTAAAATAACTTATTCACCAGCTAACAGTCAGATAAACTTCCGGTAATAATAATTCAACACCAAATCAGGAAATGACGCCAAAGTACAATATTGAATTTGTGGAATTCCTGTTTTGGTGATTTTGATTGGTCACGTTTCATCAAACTTAGTTTGGGAGTAGTTTGACAGAAACCCTATCGTAGAATCAGATATTTGTGGATTACTTGGGAGGTACACTCAAATTATTCCTGGACATGCAAAGAGATTTCAATAAGGTTTTTACAGAATCCGATGCATTCGATAAATGAGCGATTCATTAATGTACTAGGTACTATTTATCAAATTTATCTGGTTTATCGGATAAATCCTACGATGATCATACACCCACTATGATGAAGAGTAATTCTTATCAATTTCATTGAAATATGTCACAAAAACATCTTGAAAGTTATATGTAATGTAGTAATACTCTCTCAATACACACAGTTTTTTCAATGTTTTATCTCAATAGACACTATCGCTAATGTGTCATATCATGATGTGAGAAATTTAGGGAGTCAAACAATTCTGATACAGAAATTCATATTTTTGAATATAGATAATAAAAATTAACCTTGAAAATTAAGAAGCTTTAAAAAAATGAATTTGTATTTGTATTTACAAATGCTTGTGGACTGAAACATTTTTATAATTTTCAATTCATTTTACCTTTTTTCTCTTTCCTTTCTCCCATAGAAATTAACAAATCCTTCTTTCTCTAACATCAAACAAATTTTTTCGGATAATTTTTCTGATAATGATGACCTGTTGAGTTGTAAACTTGTATTTCGATGATGATGATGCTGATTTGAAATGATCAGACCTACGATTGAAGGTATTTCTGGAATGTTGGTATTACAATTAATATTGGTATTACAATTGATGCCTCATAAATATTTTTCCTCATCGTTTCATTTCAGTTCTCTCCAAACTGTGGATAAATTCGTCAATCACGTTGTAAAGGAAGTATTGATTGAATTGCAAGATCTAATTTACTATCAATACACGATCAACATAATTATGTATTCATACATTTTCATGGTACAGGAAATTAGAATGAATCCAATGAATGATAAAATCAATATTCCAAATATATTATCAATTTGATTCCAAAAGACTATGTTGATCCTCCTCTTAACTTTCTTTTGAAAAACTGGCGTGGATTCATCACTGTAACAAATTCTTCGATAATTATGCTAGCAGGAAAATCAACAAACATTTAATTTGTGACGTCATTCCACTAACGACATACATTGATAGAGATTAGCAAGGTCACACTTAATCTACACTAGAGGTGTATGTTTCACTTACTACAACCTTGACGTTTAGTTTGGATGAATAGGTGAATGCTGTCCGTTGACATTCGACTTCTTTCTCTCCTTTTTTTTATTAATTGTTCTCAATTTCCTCCCTCATCCTTCATGAAAAATGTTATTTTCTCAAATTTCATCTTCTTCTCGCATATTTTTACGAAGATTGGTGATCTGATAGTTGCACAAGCCGGCTCTGGAAAGTATATCTAGCTTCCTCTTCATATTTCAAATTTTCAGTGTGTCTCAATGACCCAAGTTGAGGAGAAATTCTATCTGCTTGTGGAGAAATATCCTACATCCTCTACATCAATTATTTTCCAACATTTCTCTCTGAAATCAGATATCTACAGATTTGGTGATATTGGTACAAAATTATTGATTTAAATTTTTTCATCTGGAGATACAATCATGAGCTGTATGTTTGTGTGCGGGTATTGACAATGATGACAGATAAAATAGCAAACTTGCAATTTTTGGTAGGTTTTAAACCACCAGGAAGTGATTCTGATGCTCATAACTGTCAGTTAGTGGATTTGACTTTAATCAGTCACCCTTCCAACATAAGTAAAAAGATCAAGTCATTGAAGGATCGTTTCCGTCTACCACATATTGGATCAAGTAAAGGAGTACATGTAATAATTGTATCATCATCTTCCATCATCTAATGGTACATCCTCATTAGTATTGTTTCATTTGGTAACGCTTTTTACGGTCATGCTCTACATTTTGGTGAATATTGAATATCAAAATAGAGGAATATTGTTAATAAGAAAATTTGAAACAAATTAAAATTATTCTCGTAACAAAATACCCTGCATTCTTAATCAAGATGAGAATATTAACATTATAAAGGCTCAAAGTAGCCTACTGAGATCCGAAGTATCCTCATTTTAAGAAAATTCCAACCACTCCATCCTCATACATTTGAGATGCACTTGGAAAATATAGAAGTTTGTGAATTAGTGCCAGGAAAGAATGATCCTGTATTTCTATTTTATTCTGATAAATGTTGCACTCTAAGAACTCATAAAATATTTTTCACAATCTCCAATCCTCTCCCTGAAGAAGCAGGAGAACATGAAGAAGATCTGAAGAAAAAGAAGATTGAGTACTGTTTTATGTAAGTGTAAGAGATTGAAAAGAGTTGGAGAAGAAGATTCGGAAGAGGAAAAGAAGGCAAGAGAAGATCTGTAGCTGCAATCTCAATGTTAGATAAGTAAGGATTAATAGTTATTAAAACTAGCGGTTTCGCATTGAGCAAACTTCAATATGTCACAAGCAAACAGCTTCACAGAAAAGATACTAAATGTTTCGGAAGATCAAATTTTCATGCTCTCTGCTGACGTAACGGAAAGTTCTAAATTGCTATTGAGGTCGCTATTTGCAAATGCATTGTTTAGCTGTTCATCAGCAAACAGGTGTTGTCTAATTAGCGGCTTGAAGGGAAAAAAGGAGATAGAGAAGTGGAAAACAAGGTGGAGGAAGAAAAAGAAGGATGGTAAAGAAGAAAGTAGCGACTTGCAAATGTGAACACAGACGCTCAAACAAATTAGCAGTACGCGACTCTGAATTAAGTAGCGCAATTTCACTGACACTTCGCCTTTTACATTTCGCAATTCAAATTGAAAAAATCTTTTTGTAAAATCATTGTCTTATCTGTTACAACTGAAACTCTGTCACACATTGGAAATCGGCTATGTTATGTCTACAGATAGGCTAGTAATTATCACTTTTTGTGTTTTAAGTTTATTATTGATAATGGGGTAACAACAGAGACTAGTAACTCGAATTGTTCTGATAAATTGGTGGTTTTGACAATACTAAGTTGTTTCATTCAATATTGTAATTATTACAGTGACTGATGTTTTTATTCTCAACTGAACCATTATCATCGCTACCAGGATCCTTTTTACTCCTTCGTATTCGCTATTTCTGTATTTCTTTACTTATAATGAAATGAATGCGATCATTTCATCCATTCAGTTCATTCTTATAGTTACTATTGAGATAATAATAATACCTAGATACAAGCCTACAACCTCATTTAATCAAACTTTTGATCCACATTAACAATTTTATGAGTCACCACAACAGTCTTTCTAATATTCAAGCGTCATTAAGAAGGTAGTTTTGTGGGGGAGGAGTTGGCAAGATTATTAAATTAAAGTGCTTACTAGTTATATGCACCTGTTAAAGCTTATTACAAGATACAGCACCGAGAGTTCGAGAGCAATCTCAGTTCAGACCATACTATTCTCTAGACTTCAAAGTGGAGACCATTTCCAAAGCAAATCAGTACTATCAAACACAGTTAGACTACCTGATATTGTGAGTTGTGAACTGTGAATGTTAGCTTATTGCTTTATAGTTCAAAAGCAGAATGTGCTTCAATCCTCCCATGAATCAATTAGTAGTTTCCTGTATTAGTAGTTTCAATTAGTATGTTCAATTAGGTAAAGTGTATACTTGAACATTGGGTTCATTGAATATTCATTTCCAATTACATTAAGAATACAAAAATAAGTAAAATAGGTACTTGCGACCATCAAGGTGGGCTAACGTTTGTGGGTGAAAATTCAAAGACTAAAGATAAATATTTTTGGTTATAAGAGTGTTTTAATGTTTAGCAGCCTGCGAAAATGTGAGCATCCCCATAAGCACCAAAAGTA
The DNA here is from genome assembly GCF_014356525.2 of Nilaparvata lugens. NCBI lineage: Eukaryota > Metazoa > Arthropoda > Insecta > Hemiptera > Delphacidae > Nilaparvata > Nilaparvata lugens. The sequence continues at coordinate 22,335,223 of NC_052514.1, read as the reverse complement.
TTCTTCCATAGTCGTCGAATCATTACGCACAAACGAAAACCTACCTACATGCTATTTCATGATTGCTCTCATTGACAGTTCATGAGACATTACTGTTTCTTCGAATTGAGAGATTAAATACTAACACTAATCATCAATGAAGTGATGATAAAAATTCTTATTTATTTATCAGTGAATCAGTGTGATAAAATATAGAGAGCTGGAAAGTTGTTAGTTTATGGATTTCTTTGCTGTCATGAATGGCAAATTTTATGTCATATCCTACATTTCAATGATATCATTTGATGAAATCATGAAATGATTTAAAAATGTATAAATCAAATTAATCAATTTTTACTTAGATAGGTACTTCATACATGATGAATACAACTTTATAAATCAATGTTCCTTAGCATACAAATATAATAATAGTATATACATATATCACGAAGTAGTTTGTGATATATCTGGAACTCTGATAGATCAAGAAGGCCTCAATGAAGATATAGTAAGGTTTAAAAATTTGAAGAATATTTTCAGTATGAATAGTATCTATTATATTCTTTCAACCTCAGGGCTCACTTTACTTCTCTATCCCTCTATCTCGAGTAGAAAACGCAAGGCAATGAAAAGTTCAAGAAATTCTCTAACGCAATTTTCTATTTGACGTAATTTTCTAAATATCAATTTCCCATCACCACATTAGGATAAGATGTCAGAAAACCTGTCAGATAGTGAAAAGGTCAGTTTCAACTAGTGCAAAGCAGACACTTAGCATTTCACGAGAGTCAGGTTTATTCGAAGGAACTAGTAAATAAGAGAGTTTTATTTTTAGTCAGTTGAGTTGAGACCTTTGGCGAGTGATGACGTCACTCGCATAGCAGGTACTTCACCTCCTCTTATCAATGGGCGAAATTCTCAACGAAAAAAGAAGAGCACCGCGAAAATAAGAAGCAGAAAAGGAAGTTAAAATTAACTGCTGACGTCATGAAGCAGTGAACGTTTTCGGATCATAAGCTTTTTGTACGTGGGTCGCGATCAAAAATAGAAGACAAGTCCTATTGTCATTAACAACACGAAAGACGAGAGCCGAAGTAGACCAACTCCCATTTTCCCTCAGTAATTTCTCTCAATTGAAGAACGACTGCCGGCTGCCTCTTTAAACTTGCATAGAGCTTGGATGGAACAAGAAAATTAGGTCGTCTATAGTACTGACTAATAATTCAGCAATAACAGATGGGATTTAGTAGTAATAGCCTTATCAATGTTGTTTCATCGGCCCTTTGTAGAATGACTAATATTTATTACGTCATACTAGAACTTTTACATTAAAGATTATGAATAAGTAAAGGAATATAATGATCTGTTCTATTGGTGAATACAATGCGAAACCGTTACAATAAACATTGCAGAACTGGTAAATGATGGAAATAAGGCTTTCCAAATTTTTCGGCTTTTGTGGATAGGCTATATGAGGATGAAATCATCATAAAATTTCATATAAATCCTCTAAATTCTGCTCGAAACAGTTATGGACTAGCTCCATATGAGTGGAGTATTTTTCAAAGAAAAATATACATTTCGATGTTTCCTGCTAATTAAATAGATTCAAAAATGAAAATTAAGGAACTGCATTCTATTAGAAAGATCACTTCCTTACCCGCTACCCTTCCCTTAGTTTCAAAGGTCTTCATCCACACTTTAGTACTCACTAATAATTCAGTAATAACAGATGGGATTTAGTAGTAATAGCCTTATATCAACGTTGTTTCATCGGCCCTTTGTTGAATGACTAATATTTATTACGTCATACTAGAACTTTACCACGAGACAATGCTTCCAGTTTACACGAGATCGATAATAGTTCAACAACCAAAGCTGGAAACTAACGTTTTTAAAATACATCAATGCTTTTGACAATATCAATAATTTTGTCAACTTTAAGTTTCCTTGATATACTTCAAAGTGGAAGTTACTGCTGAAGTTTCATATCTATAGAGTTCATGCAACTACTAACCACAATACCACTAAATACCAATATCGATATAGAATTCTCTCATCAACAAATGTGATAAAAAAATTTAAAAATGAACGAAATCTTGCTGACAAAATTATTCATACAAAAAAGTTCATATTTGTTTCATTTTCTTTTTCTTCAGCAGCAGTACAAGAGAAAAGCGATTACCATCGTACAATTGCAATACTTTTAAAAGGGCTTTTTCAAAACCTACGTTCAATTTCACAATCCATTTAGTACAGTGTTGTAGAATAGTGATAGACTTTCAAATATCTTATCAGGACTATGTGTGATCTTTACAGATGGTAGCGGTGGCATGCGTAGTTGTGGAGCTGAATTGACGCAAATATTACAATATTCTGATCGGCATGAGTTCACACTTATCGGCAACGTTTTTCAACGAGACATTGAACTTGTACTGAAACGAAATTAATTTGAAAAATTGCCCAGATAATGAAAACCCATTTCTCTTTATGACGTAGGCGAAGTGATCATCTTTCGGATATCTATTGCCCCAAGGACAGTGCGTGAGTAATGAGGTAAATGAAAAGTGCAGGGAATTGATAAGAGAGAAAATTGAGATAACATAGAACGTAAAATACTCTTTTAATTTCTGTTATTCCAGTTTTATCGTGAATGAGAAAAGCTGCAGTTTCATCACATAAAGAAATAGTTTTCATACGGCTGTAGTAAAATTCATCTGGAAAGATTCTTCCATTCATACATGAGATAAATTTCGTTTTATTAAATTGATGAGTGACATCAAAACTTCCAAATTCAAATGAAACTGAGAAAACAAAGATCTCAAATTCAAAATTGATGAAATTCAACGATGAACAATATTTAATTTACTGGTAAATACTTAAGAACAGCAATGATTGATAGCTTGTAAATCTGAGATAGTTCAATTATCTTTCAAATGAATGTAGAATATCCCTGTTCAAGATAATTTACTGAGAAAGCTGACATCTCTCTCATCCTTTCTGATTCAATTTCTTATTTAGATTACTAATAATGTGGTATATTCTTGATTGATTGAGCGAAGCGAATTCTGTTTCAAGTCGATCGGCGTTTGTCTGTTTGTTTGTTTGTACCGCAGTTACAGTCGCAGTTATGGTCCGATTTGGATAAAATTTGGTATACAAGTACTTTGAAACAAGGCGCAGAAACGTATGTATTCAAAATTTTAAAATTCATTCCCGTTTCAAGATGGCGGCCCTTTATTCGGAAATTTTACCCTAAAAATCAACCTAACATTTCAATACTTCATCAGATCAGATTCAAATTGGGCTCATTCTTCTCAGCTCTTCAAAGCGGTATTATTTCATGTATCATGTTGTTGAGAATTTTCTAATTTTTGGAATTTCGATTTTTTTTTTCAAAGTCCCAATTCAAGTTTCAGATTCTTTATCTTTTCGACCGTGCATCCTAGCTCAAAAATATAAAGAAGTTCTATTTCTCAGCATCCACCACCGATCCTATTGCATTTATATCATTATACTCCAAATCCAATTAGTATGTGTGTTTGTGTGTGAATAGTCGGGCGTGTGTCAATAGTGATTTTAGTGAGTGTAGCGAATTCTACTGTTCTCTGAACTACTAGTTTTAACCAAATATTCGAATGTCCTGGCTCAATATAGTTATTGTAATCGAATTTATTCTGCAGGGAATTGATTTTGTCCAAAAAAGTTTCCTCTCAAGTTTTTTCAACAAAGCTTTGATAGACTTTAGCAATTGCCTACAATGATGTTGATTCTTGAAGGAATTGATTGCAGAAGCACTCCTGTAAGCGTCATTCATCAGGAAACAGAGAAGTTTCCTGTGAAGAGGAAATCGTTACGTTCATCACTCATTAGTTAACAAGTAATAATTGATGCACTCTCCGCCACACTGCAACAAGTTGACGTATCACATTGATAACGGAAGCTGCAAACTAGTCGACAGACTTCCACAGTGCCACTAGTTTGTTCCAGGAGTAGAGTGAGAGCAGGGAAGTCTTCCTGGAGTATGAGGACATTTGCCGGGTTAAGGAAGGAGTTAGGACAACGCTGAGAGAGGACCTCAGTGCGTAATCGATACTGCGAGAAAGAAAGAGAAGAAGGATATTGCGTGAGAGAGGACGTTGGTAGAGGAAGAGTGGGGTTGTTTGGGTGATGGGGGGAGAGGAGAAGTTTGTGCGAATGTGCGTGCGTGGGCAATTGTTGGGGGGACAGCGCGTGGCACCCTTTAAGGGCGCTAATGCCAAGGGCACGCATTCTCGGTCGGGGCGGGCCCTTCTCCCCCTGACCCTTTGTCATCCCTCCCCCTACCACCACAAGGGTGACTGACATTGCCACTTGCCTTTCTCGAACCATTGTCGTGCTTTTCTGATGAGCCTCTCTCATCAGAAAAGTCGAAAATAGCAACCGAGTAATCTAATTTTCACAATTTTCATCCATTACTTCACCTGAGTATAAATGTGGTTGAGGTATTAATTACGAAAACTTCTTCAGGGACAACATATTAATGGAATTGATAATCTAATATTATAATTGTTTTTCAATTAACTCGTGGTCTCGTAGTATTTTCAATTTTCGTGAATTAATTTAATAGCGGTTCCAATAGTGATTCAATGAAACCCCATTTTAAGTGAAGAGTATAAACGTAATTCGTAGATCTCTTTTCATACAATGGAGCTCTAACCTGTTGTTAGAGGGATTTTTCGCAAAAATGTTATAAAGAAGATAAAGAATTGGAGAAATAACGGTAAATCTTACATCTTATAAATTAATATATTGAAAAAAATATTCTGTTATTGAATTAAAAACTTGACAATGTCTCCATAAGTAAATATTTTCTAAATCTTGTATACTATTCATGTTGCAATAACTAAATTATAGTAGAATCTATCTCTCTTGTAGAAGCTCATATTTAGCAAGTGCTAATGAAAAAAAGTTGTAAAATTATTTATGAAAAATACAAATTATAACATTATTTATTATTATTATTATTATAAATTCAATTAATTATATTTGTATCAATTACAAAAAGGTACTATATTATATTTTTCAAATAAATACAAGTAGCCTAAATTCATACATTTTAAGAGGATAAAAGGTTGATAAATCAATTTAACTGAACAAGAATTTGATTTTTATAAAGTAAAATGAACTTACCGAATATCTCTCCTTGACTAGCATATTCCGATACAATGTAGATCATATTTTTTGTCTCCATGACCTGAAATGATAACATTCTATTAGATTTAGTGATGGAACTGTGAAATTATTTTATAAAATTATAATAATATCTGAATTTATAAGAATAAACAAATTAATGACTTGTAAAAGATGAGAATTCCAACATCAAATCAAATTAAGAAAAAATATCTAAGAAATTTGGATTGGCTTGAGGCACAGAGAGAATTAGAAAAAGGTAATCACTAAAAAATATAGATATTCGAGAAATATAGATTTAAATATTCGAATTTACAAAATTGAGCCTTGAACACAACGATAAGTGCGGGAAGTGAGGCAACGGCAGGAGCGGGACAATTTGAAAGCAGTGGTTAAATGATTAGAATCGTCCCGCTTGCCGCACTCATCCCGTGTCGGTGTGTACGATGCTCTAATGAGAAGTAGAAGAAAACAATGTAGAGTGTAATCAATTGAGACGTTTATACTAGTTACACTGGTGACACTCTCCAGCATGTCCAACACTGTACTTTCAATAGCAATCTATAAGGGGCAGAATAGGCTACCGGGACATCGAATGGGATTAATTAATCTATGAATATCGGGGACCGAGCTTCGCTCTGGAGTACAGAAGCATAAGAAATTTATCACGAGAGAAGAAAAAATAATAACATTCATACAGAAATGTTCTGTCTAATCACAGTAAATTGAGATTAATTCCCAGAGGAATGCAAAACTTTCCTTCACAAAGGCCCAGTTGCACAAAAGCCGGTTAAATTTTAATCCTGATTAACTTCACGTAAACCAAATCAGAGAAAACCATTTCAAAAAGATGGATCTACTGGAATTAATCAGGATTGAAAATAACCCGGCTTTTTTGCAACCGGCACTAAGTACCTGATTGAATGATTACAAAAGTTCAACAGCTGAGTCATACTTTTTACACAGTCCCACACACATGAACTCGCTCACTCACTTCCATCACCAACAGACGACGAAATAATTATTATCATCTGTTTTTCCAAGGATGAATAATAATTATACTTTCAATGTCCTTCAGCGAGTTTTCCCAGGGATGAGACCTAGTGCAATCGAATCTTTATATTATAAACCTACTATGTTCTGAATTCCGTGATAATCGTTAGAGCCGTTTTCGAGATCCGGTGAAATACAAACATGAAAACATATAAACAGAGGTTGCTCGTTTAATAGTATAGGATGTTGATATGGGTTGTGAGATCTGAGCCCTTGCACAAAAATACTCTAAATTCTCTGAACAATATTAAAAATCGTAATACTAATTTTTCAATCAATATTCCACCATAGAAAAATTCAGAAATGATTTTTTTTAACTGAGTCAGGGAAAACTTCCAGATCTCAACCATAGGACCACATGTTTTTCAAGCGTTTTTAGGTGAAACCCCAATCAGCCAATCCGAGAGCCTCAAAAACGCTTAATGTGATCAGGCCCTAATTGTTGTTTTCACCTGAACAATTCCACAATATTACTGGCAAGAGAAATTACTGAATATTGAAATTGATATTTAATTATTTTAACATTGGAGAATTTGTATTATTTGTTGGTAATTTATTTATGCGTTCGACAATGCTGTCATCAAACCCATTCTATTTGCAAAAACTCAATTTAATTGACGGTAGTAAGAGATCAATATAAGAAACGATCACACAGATCAGAGCGTGAAACAACAAACTGGAACATAATATAGTTTTCAATTTCTCATTGCGAAGATATTAAATACTTGTGGTGCGGCTTCTGAGTAAACCAACACTGGTTCTCACTTTTTGTTTGCCTGTGTCTTATATTACTTGTGTTGCACCCTCGTCACTCCATCCGGCCTCATACCATCTTATTGGATTTCTCCAAGCAATACCGGCCCACCTCAAATGCCCATTCCATGTTCATAAAGTCAACTCTCCAGTTTTATTCACTGGCTCGAGAGTATACTTTGAAGATTATCGAAACTTTCTGTATTCTAGTTGAAGTTTCACTCAGTTTTGAAGTTTGAAAGTGCAACGTTCGTACTGAAAATAACAAGAATGAGCAGTTCGGTTGCTTGGCTTTAATACGAGTGAGTAGCCTATATCTGGAGATCGTCAATTTTTGTTCCTTCAACGTTCATGTTGAGGGGAAAACGTCTTACAGACTATGTTGAGGACAGAGATTATGTATTACTGGTATTCTTTTCTCTGATTGAGGACTATCAAAAACCTCAAGCACTCATTTATAGTCGAGGAATTTTTCCTTGAAATGAGAAATTTGAAAGTTCCAGAGTTTTTTCTTATGGATCCGACTACTTGTGGAGACTATCACATTTAACCTGCGCCATTCACCCAGTGTACTGTGAATTTACCAGCCCCCCCCCCCCCCAATATTAGTAGAGTAGGATGTCATCCCTCTTGTTTAGGGTGCCCCTTCCTCAACCTCTAAATAGTATTCTAAACAATCAATTTGAATTCTTTCTTATTTCCAAGGAATGGGAACTAACAAATAATATAGGTTCAAAGACAGTTGATAATTTGCTATTGAATTCAATTTTTTGTCAAATTTTTATGATTTATAAAGAAATATTTAATTTCAAAATTGATTCGATCGAAACCAAGATGAAGATCATTTGTTGGCGATTCAAGGCATGTTGAGAATAGCCTCCAGTCTGAATAGCTTTAATAGTTATTTGTATATCTAGAGTGAAGAGTGCCATTTTTTCTCCCTGAGGGAGAAAAAATTTTTTCACTTGTGATGTACACAACATTTTTCCTCCACCTACATTTTTTCATAGAAACTGCAAATCAAATAATTTTAATAACTCACGTTATTGTGGTGACAATTTTTTCTCTACAACGTAACCTAAAATCTAAAACCTAAAAACCGGTCAATTAACCTAAAAACCTAACAATTATCAGCTGGCCAGCTATCAACAATGGCTGAATCCAGATCCCGCATTTCAGATTTGAATCACATACGAAAAATATTTGTTGGCAGGTATTTTGAATAGAATAAAATATTTTAAAATATGTATACATTTTTATCGTCTACTAATATTTTAGTATGTAATATCATAAAAATATATATTTCATGAGTTGATCAAATTTCTGATTAAGGTATTGAATTCAGTTGACTCAATGACAGAAACCTCTATTATGTTTCCTCATCTGAGCTTCGACCTTCTAACCTATTTCAAAGATAAGTTTTTAAAATGGAGATGCTTCCAATCTTATTTAAATGGGCTTACTTTTACGCCCTAGGGAGTTTTTTCGTACCGAGAGCGAAAAAGTGACACTTTAGTATTATGTTTCAGGGAGTAAAGTAAGCACTTTAGACAGAAGGTGGAGGAAATATATTATATTACTAGTGTTGAAAGTATTGCTTTCTACCTGGGGTAACAGTATTCTGATTCATACAATACGGTAATATCCTGCTTCATCAAGTTCTTTCTGAATTTCTAAGCATGGAACATGATCGAACCTATTCTACTTTTAAAAATCCACTTTCATAATCCGCAGCAAGCTATAAGAAGTTTATTTCTATGAGCCTGCCAGGATAAAAGAGGGTTGTGAATGATAGAGGGTCCATAACAAAGACTAAGAATTACCTGATAGAGTTTAATGATGTGCGGATGGTCTAACAGCTTCATTATGTCAACCTCTCGGTAAACTTTCTCCAGATTGACGGCATCTAGTTGGGATTTGTCGATTATCTTTATCGCAACCTGAAAAAAAAACAAAAATTGATCAATAAATTTCAAAAGAATAATTCAAATTTGAGTTACGACGATCATTATAAGTCGATCACGAATAAAATGTAGTAAAATTGAATGCTACATGTTCAACAGGTTTAAGCTAGCTTATAATTTGTCAATTGATGAATCCTTTATCACAGACTAAAGTAGGTATTATACAAAGACAAGAATAAAGATCAGAGACAATAGAAATCGAATATTTTTTCGGTCGATAATCCTAGTCAAAATAAAAGAAGATCTGGAAAATTCAGCAAAACAATTTTTGTTTTCAATTGTTATCTGATAATTTGTTTTTTTTTTTAAGAAAATCAACGATTTTTAAAATATTTTTCCTGTTATTGATCAACAACAAGTGATTGTCAATGATAATGTCAGTGATCTTGATGATCTTATTCAACATTCAATTCAAAGTTCAGCTTCAGAATAACATATTAGACTTAAAGTATTGAGATTTCAAAGATCAATAACATTCAATATTCTAGAGAAAATGTTTCCTCGTAATGTAAAGAGTCGAACCAAAATTTAGATAGACTGACTATGAATGTACTTGAGTCAAGATACCTATAGCTTGAGAGAGAAAATCTGAAATAATCAACTCTAACTCAGTTGAGTTATTTACCTCTCATGACATATTGTAAGGTATTCCATTCCAAATGAAATCCAATTTACTATAACTCATTTACTCCATACTCCAAAAATATACCATACTAGTAAGATTCCATTTAATTCACGATTAAAAGGAATTTTATAGCAGATTATTTGTTTTTTTCTCCACGAGCCATAAGCTTACTCACTCAATGAAAGTGATATTATAAAATATTTACCAAGGTAAATAAATAAAACTGGTCACATTCACTGGATTTAGTGATCAGTTAATTATTTCTTGATGTTATTATTATTTCAAATTATCTATTTGAATATAAAAAAATCATTTTTTACTGTCCATAATCTATATTCTGGAAACAATAAGATCTAATAATAATTGATGATCTTTTTCATTAGAAGTGGTAAACTAAATCCAGCTAGTAGCACTTATAGCTTGAGATCGACAGGGAACTGGATTCCACCCAGACCCTACAAAGAAATCTATCGAAGACACTAACAATATATCATGTTAAGGGTAACATGTTACCCTTAGAATTGAAACAGCTAAATAATATGGTAAGCTTCAAGGTTAAATTGAAAGTGTGGTTATTAGAAACGAATGATATTGAAGTCTTCTTCAACAAATTAACTTGAATCCTGATAGAAATAACTTTGTTAAAATAATTTTTTTAGACTCCGAAATCTACAGTTGATTCCAATGATGTTATTTAAGTAAAGGACTGATTCTGAATAATATTGACAACACAAAATTAGTAAGTTGTAGCCCGACCAAGCACCGTCACCACAAAATAACAAATTGAATCAAACATTTGATATTTTAATGTAAATAATACATAAGTTTACCTCAGTTTATTATTATCGTTTTGTTCATATACAAATTATAAGTGTGTTTCTGGTTTATCTCTTTATGCTGGGACTCCCATATAGGCCTTTGCCCCGGGAGTACCTAATTATTTCCTTTCAGATGTTTGTGTGTGTAGAAGTGATATTTTTTCACATTAGCTATATACAGACTTTTGTATCACTTAACTATTCATACAGTGTAATTAATATTATTTTATATAATATTGTTTTTTGTTCTTTTGTACACATCTTAATGGAAATAAAAATTATTATTATTGTACTAGAATTCATAGGAATTCGTAATAGGATTACAATTACTATCCATCATTATCCTTTAGGGTTGTGTGGCAGAGAGGACCTGGAGTCCTAACTCCGCCCTTAATAAAGGCAATCAATCAATTGATACTCTCTACTTTGACGTATCAACAATGAGAACTATTCTTAGAATAAGGAAGTGTAAAACAAGCCCACTATCTCCATTGCAGTCCTGAAATGACTCATGAATTTCCGAATTCGAACAATTTCAATTGAGAGTGCACTCTTGTATGCCGTCGAGGTAATTACGGCTTTCAAAGCAATAGAATAACAATAAAAGGTGGGAGAGATAACCGCAGTTAAGTCCGTAGAGCCAAGTCGGAGCTTGGAAAACGTCTATGACGTCAGTGAGTAATTTTACTTGCGTCAAGCCTGCAGATAAACTTCGTTTCTCTTTATTTCTGCTAGTTATTCATCTCTTATTTCTTCTACAGAGTTTCGTCATGTACTCAACATTACATCTTCAAGTGCCTGCAATAACTTCTGTAATAACTCGGTTTAGCAGATTGATTTTCAATAACTATCAATAATAATCATCACTTGTCCTAATTGTCACCATGACAATTTTATTAACTTTGTTTTTAACCTACTCTTGCAGGAAAAGTGCAAATTACAGCAATCATCATTGCTTGGGCCACATTTATTGGAGTGAGCATAACAAATTGATGTAGATTAGTATTGGACTGCATACAATGATGTCAATCTCTTACAGTTAAATAAATTGGTTTCAGAATTGACTCCTTCTTCTAGGAAGAAGGCTCTTCAAAAGAACTTCTTCTAAGTTCTTCTAAATTACAAAAACAAAATTATTCAAACATCAAGATGAATGATAACTCGGTAGGGTTGAAATCCTAAAAATACTGATTCACTAAAAGTATTCAATATTCATGGAAGATTACTTAAAGAATTTCGAAGGAGCAGAATTAGCCAAATCCAAGTTGATACATTTCATTGCTCTAGTCCTTCAGTTCATCACTACTTATAACAATTGTGGCTATTAATTGAATGGCTACCAATGAGGTATTTAATTGCAGTGTAGTTGGTGAACCCTTGCAACTGTGATAAGCTATGGCTGCTTCGTTCATAGTTTCGATTCCCATTTTATGTTGCATTCATCCGTATTTAAATATTTATCATCTCTCTCCTCAAAATCCAATCGTATTAGGTCACACATTAAAATTTAATTGTCATTGAGCACTTCTAGGAAAACTATTTTTACACTGTATTTTGGATTTTGGAACTTGGTAAGAGTGATGGTAAACCAATTAGAATCATAAAGATGATTTATAATATTCATCTATAATAAAGGAAAGAATCGGATTATAGATTTCGGGGATAGGAAATTCAAGAATGACGCATCATCATGTCTGAACTACTGGACTGTTTAATTTGAAATTTTGCACATTGATTCTTAATCTACCGAGGATGGTTATAGGCCTATTTTAAATTCTTCAAGATTCCAGTATGTCTAGTTTTCAGTTTGTGAAGTCTTTAATTAGACCCTTTCGGAGCATGAGATACCTGTTGGTCTTCGATAAAATGATTAATATCCATGTTGTGCTCCACTGTGACATCGTCAAATCTTCAATTCTCGATACATGAAAATATTGTACCTTCATCACAATGTGTACAAAGTTACCACTTTGTTTTACTGTATTCAAAAAGGTGATGAACACAATGTTGTTGTCACAAAAAATAAAGTGATCTCAAATATATCATTCTGTTGCTTGTCAATATCAGTTTCACCCCAGAAAAAAACATGAGTTCTAATTCTCTATTCCTCTTATAAGGTTTCATATTTATAATACAATATTTCAGTCTCAAAAAAATTACGGAATGTTGTGCATTGCACAACAATCACAACTTCTAGGTTGTAATGCGTGTGACGAAATGAGTAGAGGTAGCAGAAGCAGACTAGCGACCGACCACCTCACCAGTAATAATAAGAAGCCAAGAAAGGTAGGAGTAATTCTCCTCCCATGTACGTCAGTCAATGGGTTCAGTGAACTCACTTCACTGTGATTCACTCCTGTAAATGAATATCTCCACCGCAATACACGATTATGTACTACGTTTTCTGATCTAAATTTACTGCAATTAGCGTCAGTTCCATATGAAATAAGTAGAAAATTTGCACATTTTATTTGCTTAAGATTTTCAAGAAAATCTGCAGAGGAGTTTAATTTTCAAGGAAGATCAATGTCAATTTCTTTGTTGAAGAGGAAAATAGTACAGTATATCATAGAATAAATATTTTTTTTAAATGAAATCACAACACTTTTTTATTTGTATTTTTTTGAGAAGACAATCACAATTTAAATATATTATAATTATTTTATGTAGAAGGAGAAATGAGTAGATTTTTATAATTGCACGGGTAGCAGATACTTTGTTCTATGAGTGCTTATTAATATGAATTTTCCTGATCTTAAGAGCCTCTCACTTAGGTACATTTCAACATAATATATAATATGCTGGATTTCTCATGCAGATATTTATTTCTTTCGTTAATCTCAAACGATTCTCCTGCCGAACAATCTGAACCCAATCTTACAGTTTCAACTTCTAGAAGTTATAGGCGCCTTTTCAACATCACATCCAATTCACAATACTGCATCACTTACACAGTAAGCATTCATTATTGAGTTTCCATCCATCATTCCAGTCTAAAAATCTGACATTTATCCCTTTTCAATATTCTACACATTATTACCTTCTACTTCAATTGTATAGTTTCCAACCCTGTATAGAAAACTACGTTTTATTTAGGTTTCATACACCCGACAATATTGGACTGAAGATTTATCTCATAGACTGTTTGTTCTGAGCCACAGCACTGCAACTAAATTGTGACCTTTCCCACACTCATATATAGAAATAATATGAAGATATAGACAGTTGAGGAGCGCGTTCATTGTTCAGTTTTGAGTTGAGATTCACTTTTATCGATCAGCGTTAGTTGAATGAGAAGCATTGATAAGAAGTGCTGACAGTAGTGGTGAATGTGACAACACAGTTGTGATTCGGATCACGTGCAGTCAGCCGCTACGGAGCTTTGTAGCCTCCAGATGCGTCAAAGAATTTATTATCGACTGGTCCGTCCCCATAGCAGTCGGTGGCAGCGCAGTCATTTCAATCTTCTCCAAAAGTTATGTTCAATATCAGTTCGACGACTTTTCTGGAGCGTGCAATTCAACAGAACTCGAGACGAATCCGCGGTAATATATTCCCAATATTTCATGATAGAAAATTTGTCTGAGAGAAGTTGGATTTTTGCATTATACCCAAGTGAGAGTAGAGCTTCGAAGTGTGCGAGATGGAGTGATGATGATATGAAAGTCCGATCAAAAAATTCAAATACATGTCTAGAAAACTTATAGAATCATATAATATTCGTATGGCTTTTATTGGTGAGGAGTTCCTGACGGAGGTTCCACCTCGCCTAAATTTAAGACGTGCATGAGCCTTTCGACTGGTATTATATTATATATATATATATATCTTTGGTATATCAGTCGAGACGACAGTTTAACGTAACTATCCGATAAGACTATAGAATTATATTATTGAATACGAGAAGTATAAAGATAGAAACTTATTGAATTTACTTTCAACATTCCAATTTCAACAAAAAAATGAAGTAAAGCATCCCCATATGTGAAGATGTCTGATATTTGACTGGTTTATCAAATTAGAAATATATGATGAATTTCGAAATTCTAGAGACACATAGCAATAGCAATGCAAAATGTGAACGATTCTTGATACATACATAATCATCACCTTAAAAACGAATTCTTGTGATAAGTACCATGATATTTTTGAGAATAATAGTTTTGAGTGTAGCCTGTTGTTCACTCCCAATCAATAATATGATTTGTAATTATATGGATGACTAATAATTACAAAAAGAATACAAAATTCAATTTACATTGTAAATTTAAAATGATCAATTCTCCCTCACCGTGTTTCCTTTTTATAAATGAGCTACGATGTACTATGATGTTGGTTGGGTAGTAAATTTATTACTTGATATAAAGAACGAGACAAGTGAGAATTCACAAATTAGCAGCTCGCCAAATACGAGCACAAGATACTATGAAAAGTTCAACAGGTGTTCAGTATTGGCGTAATTGAGTCATGATTTTTTGTCAGATATTGTGTGAACATTGTACTAAAAGGGCAAAAGAAGTGACGTTGTAATTGAAGGAAAATAGCAACTGCAGGTCTGGGGCTGGGACTCGTTTCAAAGAAGAACGCTTTTGAAAACTGAGAAGAATTTAATTAAACTTCGCCACAACTTGCATCCACTATTCTCCTCACTGAAATGTTGAAACGGTCTCGCACTTTTTGCTGGAAATGAAAATTTACTGCGCTTTGACTCTTCAGTCTCACTGCCTGTCTTTTATCAATACTTGGGACGGTGAACCTGAACCTTTTTGTTGCCACCTCATCCTCTTTGTGTTCGTCTTCAGAAGTTAACCGGGTGTTTCAAAGAATGTTAAAATTTACAAAGCGCTAGAACTTCTATTCTTCAAGACTTTCACTTGCCTTATAATCCGATCATTTTTGAGCTCAATGGATTGAGAAGTTTTGAAGATTGGAGAGTATGAAGCTGACATTTTGGAGCTTCTGATCTCCACGATATCTAAAATAACTATTTCTAAGACCTTAAACTTCACTTGAAGAAGGAATTTGCTCTTTTTACATTATCAGAATCACTAGGAATTACACGCCATACCAAACGAAACAAAAATAAAATAGAGACTCTACAACAGTATTTACTATAAATTCCTTGCAATACATAGTGTATGCTTGAAACTTGTTTCTAAATTACATTTTACTACAATTTATTTATTCATCTATTTCATTTTTTATCCAATTCATATCGCAGATTTCTAGAAATAATCCATCTCTTGAAACTTGGAGTAGATCCTGATAAAGGTAATTTGGTGCTAGACTTTCCGAAGAATTTGAGTCTTAAACAGTTCTTCAATTTTAGACTTTAATGGAAAAAGATCAAATCAAGGATTGCAAATACCTCAACTGGTTATAATTTTAGTATAATCAGGAGTATAATGATTAGGAGTAGAAATTTCGGGAATGTAAATTTATCTATCGATTGGCTTTGGCTGTTAACCTGCATATTATTTTGTGAGTTTGAGAGTTCAAAAATCTTCCGTAAGTGGTGATTGCTCATAAGACAACACATTTTTTTCTTCATATCACAATACTGAATTGATAACGCCAGCGTATTTTTAATTAAAAACTTCATTGGAAGTAGAGAAAAACATGTCTGAAAAGTGAGGTGAACTGGATTCATCAAGTTGGAATATAATCGGCTTATTGCATGAGAGAATGGTTACATCAGTTTGGAAAAGCGAATTGATAAGACATTTTAATCATCATTTTTAGCGAAGTACCGTAAATACTGTTCTCTCCCTGATACATCATAATATAATCTATGGGAAAAGATTTCTGGACGATAGACTTAAACTACAGAAATGGCAAAACAAAGATTTTCTTGAAATCTTAGAAAAATTTCAGTACGAATCATCGCCATCTCAATATTTTAAGCAGAATGAGGCAGTCTCGATTCTTATCAAAAATGATAGCCTAGATGAATCGTCAAAAATGAATAAATCATGCCAGTTTTGCATAATATTTTTTTTCACAATCAAATTTGTTACACTCCAATCACCAGTTGGGATACTATCATGAATATAGCTTCTGATGTCTGTAAAGAAACATGCTATACTAGGAGTTTCAAACACGAAACACCTACAAATAATAATTATGAAAAAATATGGAATTTAGGTATTTGTCAGACGCCAGAAAAGACAGCCTTGGTGAAATCACAGTGGGGTTGCGTAATCTTAGAGGTTATCGCAGTTCTTGAACTCTCTTCTGTCTCAACATCATGAAGAATGGACCTCTATCAATAGTCACAGTTTTTTACACACGCTTCTCAAGCTAGAACAGCACAAAATGCATGATAGATTCGCAAATTCTAGAGCAAAAATATTTTTGTTTTTGAATAGTTTCTTGGCTTGAATCAATACTTTTTCGGTCATGATTGTTGAATATTTAGGGTTCTATTGGGTTGACCCTGATAAAATGTATCTATACTCCGTACAAAATTACTTCTGACTTGGAGGAATATGCGGCGCAGAGAAATGGGGGGAGATCAGCCAATTACAGTGATGGATAGTCATGGGTAGAAGCGCAGCTGCCAATTTGTCTATTAGAGTCAGTCGACTGAATGCTTCCAGCAAGGAAACTCCGTAAGTTTAACATAAGCGCTTGAATACTCACCGGAAATTAGAGAATGCTGGCCGATTCAGAATGGCTACTTCGCCGCCATTGTATCTCTACCTCTGTTTGCCTTCTCTGCTGCGCATGTCCCTCCCAAGTCCAAAGTAATTTTGTACAGAGTATAGGATTTTGGCCAGTTGAATGTTAGTGATCCTGATATACCCAAGTAGCCTAACATGGGTAGGCTACTAATAAGCTTCAACTAGGTATCAATGAAACTCCTTGACGTATTACTAGATTTTAATCATAAGGCGAGGGTTTATTAGAATAACCCATTGAAAAATAAGGTTGGGCATGAGTGTTCTTTGCGTACTACTTGCAGCTACTGTACACTTGACGTTCACGTACTCTCTACCATTGCAGGTTACTAGGACTCAGTTGATGAATTGATATGCGGAACTGTACAGAAACTAATGTTTATTAAATATGGAGCTCCAACAGTTCAATATTTATAATAATAGTTTCGCAATATCCAAATCCTGAATCAAAACTGAATTGAATACATGTTTGAAAACAATGATAGATTTCGGTTCATAATATTAATTACATAACAGTTATGCTATAATTATACAACTAAAAGCCTGAACTGAACAGATCAATCTCTATTGAAAATAAACTAGTAGAGCTCATGCTGCGGTGCAATGATATTGCTCTATTGTAGGCGTTACTTTCAACAGACTGATGTTGAATAATTTGATAACAAAACATGTTACAATAGAAATGGCTCAGTGATAATCTGTGTTACGTGGAGGCCGAAATCTATCACATTGTTGTACAATCAATTCTGTGGAAAATAGCAGAGAAGTGCTACTTAGCATGCATTTCAGCTATGTTATCTATTCATTGACGGCTGTTTGGATTCGCGAAGGATACTTGAGCCATTCTTATACTATTTCACAATAGATTGATACAATTTTACAATGAACATATCCAAAACTGAAAATTGATCTATGAGAGCACGAGTAATACTGATTAGAGATATTCAATCGCATCTTACAAAATCTGGTGTGGTACACTCACACAACTTTCCTTGCTCATTGAACTGGGAGCCTCATTCTTAAACGATAATAATTTAGAGAAATAACATAATGACGATTGGCGGCAACATAATTATTTGAAACTACGATCGGACTACTGTATATGTGTGTATATAATTATTGTTTTCAGAGTACTTTTTCCTAAGTGTAAATTGTGAAATCCGATGATTTTTTAAAAGTCGCATCTTACAATATGAGAGCACACGGCAGAATCCGAAGAAGTTTGCTCACTATACAAATAAAAAATGTTTCAATTTAAATAGTTTCTTGGCTTGAATCAATACTTTTTCGGTCATGATTGTTGAATATTTAGGGTTCTATTGGGTTGACCCTGATAAAATGTATCTATACTCCGTACAAAATTACTTCTGACTTGGAGGAATATGCGGCGCAGAGAAATGGGGGGAGATCAGCCAATTACAGTGATGGATAGTCATGGGTAGAAGCGCAGCTGCCAATTTGTCTATTAGAGTCAGTCGACTGAATGCTTCCAGCAAGGAAACTCCGTAAGTTTAACATAAGCGCTTGAATACTCACCGGAAATTAGAGAATGCTGGCCGATTCAGAATGGCTACTTCGCCGCCATTGTATCTCTACCTCTGTTTGCCTTCTCTGCTGCGCATGTCCCTCCCAAGTCCAAAGTAATTTTGTACAGAGTATAGGATTTTGGCCAGTTGAATGTTAGTGATCCTGATATACCCAAGTAGCCTAACATGGGTAGGCTACTAATAAGCTTCAACTAGGTATCAATGAAACTCCTTGACGTATTACTAGATTTTAATCATAAGGCGAGGGTTTATTAGAATAACCCATTGAAAAATAAGGTTGGGCATGAGTGTTCTTTGCGTACTACTTGCAGCTACTGTACACTTGACGTTCACGTACTCTCTACCATTGCAGGTTACTAGGACTCAGTTGATGAATTGATATGCGGAACTGTACAGAAACTAATGTTTATTAAATATGGAGCTCCAACAGTTCAATATTTATAATAATAGTTTCGCAATATCCAAATCCTGAATCAAAACTGAATTGAATACATGTTTGAAAACAATGATAGATTTCGGTTCATAATATTAATTACATAACAGTTATGCTATAATTATACAACTAAAAGCCTGAACTGAACAGATCAATCTCTATTGAAAATAAACTAGTAGAGCTCATGCTGCGGTGCAATGATATTGCTCTATTGTAGGCGTTACTTTCAACAGACTGATGTTGAATAATTTGATAACAAAACATGTTACAATAGAAATGGCTCAGTGATAATCTGTGTTACGTGGAGGCCGAAATCTATCACATTGTTGTACAATCAATTCTGTGGAAAATAGCAGAGAAAGTGCTACTTAGCATGCATTTCAGCTATGTTATCTATTCATTGACGGCTGTTTGGATTCGCGAAGGATACTTGAGCCATTCTTATACTATTTCACAATAGATTGATACAATTTTACAATGAACATATCCAAAACTGAAAATTGATCTATGAGAGCACGAGTAATACTGATTAGAGATATTCAATCGCATCTTACAAAAATCTGGTGTGGTACACTCACACAACTTTCCTTGCTCATTGAACTGGGAGCCTCATTCTTAAACGATAATAATTTAGAGAAATAACATAATGACGATTGGCGGCAACATAATTATTTGAAACTACGATCGGACTACTGTATATGTGTGTATATAATTATTGTTTTCAGAGTACTTTTTCCTAAGTGTAAATTGTGAAATCCGATGATTTTTTAAAAGTCGCATCTTACAATATGAGAGCACACGGCAGAATCCGAAGAAGTTTGCTCACTATACAAATAAAAAATGTTTCAATTTAAATATTCAATTCATAAAGTACACAGAGTATACCACGGAAGATGTAACAGACAAATACCACAGATTCAACATTAAATTTGCAACAAAAATTTTCCAGTAAAATCAACTTTTATCAAACTTAGTTTTCTTTGATATTTTTGAAAACATCAATAACTGGAAAACTTGATAGTAGTAATCTAATTCTAAGGATACAGTTCCAATAAGATTCATTTAATTTGTCACTGACGTTTTTGAACTTTTTATGAGTGTTCAAACTGTTTGAGATTTGGCTTTGAGCTCGACGAATGAACTTTTTCCAACTTGAGCGCTCATAAAAAGTTCAAAAACGTCAAATGAAGGAATAAATTATAAGAATCTCATTGGAAATTTATTCATCTTCCCAACCATATCCTTAGAATGAGACCAATAGCTTTCTAGTTATTGACGTTTTTCAAAAATATCGAAAAATCAACATACCTCGTAAACTAAGATGATATAATAAGAAAATTTTACTAGACATTTTTCGTTGCAAATTTGATGTAGAATCTATGATCTTCGGCTGTTACACCTTCCGTGAGAGACACTCTGTACCCTCGTGTATATTCATTCCACGAAGCTTATTTTCCTTTTGAGATTTCCAAAACTGATTTGAGCATTAAGCTATTTCAATATTTCAAATTCCATACATGAGTATATATCTACTTTCTAGAAAAGTCAATAATATAGAATAACAGAATAACTATTGAATCATAGAATGATTCATCTAAATTTATTACAAGATGATAGAAAATGGAAACGTCCAAGAGAATTAATAAATAATTATAACAAAAATTATAAGTACATCATTTGAATATTATAATGGAGCAGCACTTGTTAATACGTGAAGAGAAAATCTCACATTAATATAATAGATGGATTAAATGAATTTGATATCATAAATGCTGATTAGAATGAAGTTGTTGATGTTGTACCAATTAGCTACCACCGAGGGCAATAAAACAATTTATTGTCTCATTTGTTCACTAGTACACTTGTGTACTGCATACTGTATAATCAGGGTTGTTTCACCCACCAACATCTACAGTCGCATTGTAGATAATCTAAAATGCGTGTAATAGATTGGTGATGCATTGCCTCATAAATAGCAGAGCATTGATTTTATCATTGTTCAAATGCCAGTCGGAAGACACTGGAGTAAAATGTTGTCCCTCTTTCTCTCACACACGTTTCTCATCCCAATTGGAGTCTCTCTCTTCCTATTACACTGGTTGACGTCAACGAAGTTAATGTTAACTTCTATTGCACAATGACGTTCATTATTTTGGTACTTGAAATCCGGACTTATCTTGATAAGATATCAGTCTCACTTGACAAAGACAGTTCATATCATTCTAAAGGATGTCAAGTACCTAGTCAAGATTTTTTCTAAATCGAAAAAACAACAATGATCGTAGTGATTCAAGTCGAGGCAAAGATTCTGGCATGTTGTAAATAGATGTTTTTATCATCAAAATGATTGACATCATCATGATATCTTCAACTTAGGTATCATCATCATAAAAAGATTCAAACGATCGCCTTCAAACTATTTAGACCTAAAAAAATGACACTAGTTTACTTGAAGAAGATTGTGAATTGCATAATATTCATTATATTGAATCTTGTCTCTCAAGTTTATTCCAAGCGTCCTTTATTAATATTAGTGATATCTCAACGTTCGAATTGCCAGCTGTTGGTCTAATCATTCTACTATCAATTCAAATTCGAACCTCAGCCAATTCAAGATGAACTAACTCGAGGAAAAGTTCTCATGAACAGAATGAAACGTGTATGTTCTATTGAAAAATACTTTTCAATTTCAGATTTGTTCCTCGTCTGATTGAATTGATAAACACTTGCTTGTCATCAACAGTTCAATAATCCAGCGACCTCTGTACGGAATTTTTTAGCGAGGCCTGCCTCTTCATGGAATTTCGAGTTTTTACACACGAATGAAAATGAACAGTCCTGATGAAGATGGCGATGAATAATAAAGATTTATGAAAAACAGTTCTGAAGTTCTGGATGAGTCAATTCTCTGCCAGTTACAACTCGGCAATAGTATACTGCTGACACCTAAGTAAGTTTCATAAGCCCTGTTACAGGTTCAAACCTTGATTCTTCAAGACATCATGACAAAGTAACTTCATAATGATGGATCTCATTCACATGTTTCAACGTCTCCACTTATTTCAATACAGAATATCAATTGCATAATATATAATATAATGATAAATATATAATACATCTCACCATTCATGATTCATGTAACCATAAGAAAAAAATATGGCATATGACAGCAACTGCATTGGGAATTGGTGACCTGGAGGCATGGAGCTACCTACGCATGTCACATCGTCACATGGACTACATAGACAACAATTGCACGAATTGCACGAGTCATCTTACAACGAACTGATTGAAATATTTGACATGCTTGATTCTCCTCATCACTTTCGCTCTCAAACATCTGATACTCTGGTCCAGCTTAGTAGGAATTTAGAATTACTGTGATATAGGGAAAAGGGTCATACACACTACTCTTGATGTAAGGTGCAATACAACCACTTCATTTCATTTTTAGTGGTTTTTTTCTGAGGGTGATGCCACAATTAGGTCACGGAATGTGCGTAAGTAATGAGACGGATGATAATGAGATATTAAAGGACCTACAGTTTTAGGTGGGTTCCGAACCACCGGGAAACTTTTTTTTTTACGATTAGAAGTGTATGTAAGAGCATCTCTCTTTTGCTAAAGGATCTCTTAATTATCATTAAAGAACATTTAAGTAACTAAGTGTGGAGGCATATTCAAGAAAACTGGAAAAATTTCAAATAGGACATTTCAATGCTAATATACTGATGCAATAATTAGTTACGATTAGTGTATTAAGTGCAAACTGATCATACCTCAGATTTGGTGATGCGGTGCCTGGCCAATTTGACAACTGCAAAGTTGCCCTTGCCAATTGTCCTGAGCACATCGTAGAAGCCAACCCTGATGGCAGTGTTCTGCTGCTGAGGAGTCATGGTCCTCGCTGGTTCGCTCATTTTCACCATTCTCACATATCCGAACCGGGTGGAATTCAAAGCACGGGGTGGTGGTTATTCAAAGGTAAAGAACAACAACAAACAACGACCTGGCAATTCTTCTCATACTGTCAGCACATTATTTAATACTACTAAAAAAGCATGCGGCAACCTAACCTATATAGCGCCCAAACATCAACACTGAATATTATTGTCGTTTAGTTATTTCTACCCTTAACGTTCCGATCGGCTTGAGACGAGCGATGAGCCGTTAACGACAGGTGGGGGTATAAAAAAATGTGTAAACTGAAAAAAAGCAGTGGGCAAAAACTGAAAAACGCGAAAAGCGCACCAAACGCGCGTCAGCTCTCGATTCTCACTAGTTTCCTAGTTTGACAGAACGACAACGCAACCCGGCCGACCCGGCATCCAGTCTTGCCAACCTCAATTTCCCTCACCGCAGCGCAAGTTCCCCGCAGCTATTGACGTCACATGGTAAACAAGCGCAAACCGCGTGGTATGTAGTGTAGTGAACAAGAGAGCAACGCGTGCCGCATCACACATCTCACCAAAGAGTATACATAAGTGTACGATGTAGCCTAGCATGTAAGTTTAGGTATTAAATACTATTTATTTCAGTTTTTGTTTTTATATTATTATGACATGGAATTAAATGAAAACATTCATCAGGAGTTAGGAATTATATGCAATGAGCCAATGAGAAACCAATATTGATCACAGTTGTAACCACTTCTTGAATCCCATTTTATCCTATTGGATACACTTTCACTACTATAGAGTGAAGAAAACTATATTATTATTTCTTTATTTGTTGAATATTTCTTTCATCTCTGCTACTACCGTACCCATCAATCACGATCTGCATAATAAGCTAAGCCTAGTAGCCTAATTGTCTGAATTAACTACTTAGTTGCCTAATTGATTGTACCTATCTAAATTAGTAGGTAGTTAGTACCTAGCCTAATTGCTAATATTCTCATATGTGAAAAGTTTTATTAGCTTCAAAGACGGTGCCTCATCAGTAAAAACATAGGAATCGCTTAATTTATTTATTCTAGTAGTCTATGCATGCCTTACTTAATTTTCAGATGTCTTCACCTTTCACCACCTTCCAAGGATCGGGCCATTGTCCATGTTTTCAATTAATCTCCTTATCAGGGTAATCAGTAGTCGAAAAGGCAGGTCGGCAGTGGGTGCATCTTGCACCCTCACACATTTGTGAGAGTGGAGAGCTGTTCAGCAAATAACAGACTATAGTAAGGTCCAAGTTATAATGACAGTATTTTATCAACTTTGGTTTTGCTATCCTTGTCTATCATTTAACAAAGCCGGTGGTACTATCCTTTTCTAGGTCCACAGCGGTGCCAATTATGTTTTTAACAGTGTAGAAATATGATTAATTAATGCAGAGAATCGGCATCGCTATTCTTCTATCTTTATCCACTGTCATTATAACGTGAACCTCACTATAGTTTAGGCCTTAGACCTATGACGTATTTGACCGAGCGAAGTGAGGTCTAGGATTCAAGTCGACGGTATGGCATTTCTCTTAATGTTTAAATGTTAAAATGTTTGAATGTTTATATGTTGCTCATTTACGGCGAAACACGGTAATAGATTATTATGAAATTTGACAATTGTATGTTCCTTTTTTTGCGTGTCGACGTACATACAAGGTTTTTGGAAATTTTGCATTTCAAGGATAATATAAAAGGAAAAAGGAGCCTCCTTCATACGCCAATATTAGATTAAAAATCAGACTATGGAATTATACAATTATAGTCTGACTATAGAATTATAGTCGGATTTATTTTTCATAAATCAGCTGTCGAGTTGACTATAAATCGCATGCCATGACGCATGCGATTCAATATCTTGTAATATTACATTTTTTCTCGATTAAAATCGAATCTTCAATTCGAGATCTATAAAACTTGATAGTAAATATCAGAGTAATCGATATGCGGACAACTTTTTAACTGAGAATTTATCGTAAATAATTGTGTTGCATTCCATGGTATCACCGTAACAGAGAAACAGAATTAATAAAAAATTATAATATAGAGGATATATAAATTTAAAATAACAGTTTCGAAATAAAGTTTTATTGAGAACAAATATAAAATGTAAATTCTAAACTTGTAATTTATATTTTTTTGGAATTTAATATCAATGACGTGTCCATAACGTTGACACTGATTTTGAGGTGTGGTCTTTGCTCTGTACTTTGTGCTTGTTCTTCTCTAAAAAAATGGTGGCTGGCTATGGAAAGTGTTTTGTGCTCTCTGAATATTTTTCTGTTTGATTGAAATTTATAATGTTTTAAATTGAGTTTTGAACAGTTTTATGGTGTTCTAATTTTGTATAAAATTGTTTTGTGTGTATACAAGCCTATAGCCATTGTTTTCAACTATATAAACTGGATAAGTATTTTAGCTTGTAATGATGCTAGGATGTTTAAGTGTGTAAGGTATTGTATTGTGGATTTGTGTTGTATATTGCCAAAATTCTTCTGAAGATTATAAGTTGGTTTGCTCTGAAAACTGGATTTCTCATTCATAGGCGATAGATCCATTCATAGTTTATCAAGAATCTACCACTTTGGAGCCGATAACTTCCTGTAGGTTAATAGCTGTGAAATGCTATCCAACCTATTTAGGAGAAATTGGTAGCACGGCAAATGTTACCCCTGTGGTGGGACCGAATTACAAAATAAATATGTCCCAAATGTTACCCCTGGTGTGGGACTGAATCTCCAAATTGTCCCAAATGGCACGCCCTGGTGTGGGACTCAAACTACAAAATATATCCATGGTTATAAAAAATTATTGGTAGGATAGATATCTTGATAGGTTATGAATAGTATACTGCTGAATGGGAGGTCAGTTCTGGAGTGGTCAAGTTTTAATGAATAGATATCAGTGCATATTACAAAATGGCAAACATTAAAAATGATCTGAATCTTATAGCGTTCTTAACACAAAGGTTTGATGAGCAAAATGCTAAGATTGATAATTTGAAACAAGATCAAAATGCTAGGTTTGATGATATGAAGCAAGAATTTGCTAGCATTAGACTAGAGCAGGTTAGTATAAAACTTCTATTGAAAGATGCACATGAGACATTGATTGATAGTCATGAAGATGAAGCCAAATTGAAGCAGGATGATAGTAGTGTTGAGATACAAGATCAATTATTTAAAGTTTCAGATAATGTAGGCCTAGTTAATGTTATTGAAAAAGTAAATCCTATAGTGAGATAGTAGAATTGAGTAATGTAGTAGGTAGGGAGTTGTCTTTATTGAAAGTCAACAGTAAAGAAAGTAGTATTGCCAAATTGAAAGTTAGGAAAACAGTAAATAAAGTGAATGTTTACATGAGACAGGTTTCTGTAGAGGTTAGGAACAATGTAAACAAAATGAATCTTGCTTTGAATCAAGTTGATGAATTCAACTTTCAACTGAAAATTGAGAAGGTGTATGCAAAGCATTATCTAGTGAACATGACTGACTTTTGTAAGCAAAATGGCTTTGTTGAAACAAATGAACCCATGAATAAAATCATGTTCTTGAAGAAAACAAAGCACAAAGTCACCATTGATGTGTTAGTATTCAAAGGTAGTTTCAAGTTGCTTACTTACAAGATGATGACTGTGAATCACATGATGAAAGGGTATTCCCCAGCACTATGTTATGATTAAGAATCCTGTGTTATGCTGGGATTCAGAATAGCATAATCGCTACGCAGTGTATGGTAAGAGTCCATAATTGTGTCTTTTTTCTTTCCTGTAGCCTATTTTTCTTGGCCCTTAATCTTTTCAAATTTCGATTCTTTCCTGTCTTTGTGTAATGTTCAGTAAAAGTCTTCTATGATGCATATCTTAACCAATCTTGTCCATAGTCATTTAAATTTGTATTTTTTTTTTTTTAATAATTTTGGAAGTTAAAATAGTGGCTTATTTTCCTAATCTTTAAATTGTTGATAAAACTTAACTTTTCTAAAATCTATCTATTGTAGTGTAAATAATTGTTTGCTTGCTGTATATTTTTCATCATGTATTACATATTTTAATTATGTCTATTTTTTGTCAGGTATTATATTAGGTAACTAGGTTTTTCAGAGCAAATTATGTCCCATTTTCTCATTTTCAGTATATTTTTATTAAATATACTTCCTTATGAAAGTTTAGAACTGACATGTAGGATAGGCTCTAATTAATCTTTCTCTTCCTTGTATTATTTAGGAAATTTATTTACTCAATTTTTCTTTTTCTCTTATTTGTATTTTTTAGGGAACTTATTTACCCATTATTCATCTTGATCGTCTTTGTATTGTAATCTTGAAATGGTTTGTACTTATTATACAGTCTTCAAATTCTGAAATTATTTAAAAAATAAATGGTTCAATTTAGAACATACTGAAATTTAATCTTATTTATAAATTCTTTTGTTATAATAATAAAACTTCAAAATTTGAAAGTATTAATGAATTGTGTCGCCATATATATGAGATGTTCAATATAAATTAAAGTTAACTTGAATAATAATGTTTTCATTAAATAAAACGTCTTGTCATATTATTAATTGAAATGAGTTAAAGATTAAAATTTCTCTAAAGTTTTTGTAATTGATGTCTTTTTCTAAATTTTAAAAAACTGTTCTATAAATTTTGATATGATTGATTATTGTTTGAAATGGATGCTGGAGTGTATGTAGAATTTTTAGTGGGGTTTGTTGATTAGAATTTTGCTGGTATGTGATTGTTTTTTGGGATGGAAACCCATTATTGCCTTAAGAAGGAATAACAGAGGTTATGACTTAGAGAGGCAGTAATGAGATAATATTTTTTGTGTTGATTACTTATGTTGATTGCCATAGATGCAAAATAATGATTAATAATGTTGATTGCCATAGATGCAGATGATTACTTATGAATATTGATTGCCTTTGAAGCAAATTATTATTGATGTTTTGAATGATTTCTTGTTTAATGATTGATAGTAAAGTTTTGTCATGAAATGTAGTTTGTGTTTAGAACATTGAAAAGTCGAAATAAACTATAGTATCCAACAAACGATGATTAATAATATTAAATAATTTGCTTTTTATACAATATTTGAACAAAAAATTAAAATGAAAATTTATAAATGTGTCCACATAAATAATTTTAAATCCCTGAATGATAAATCATAAATGTGAAATGAATTTGCTATAAATGCTATAAATGAAATGTTATACTAAATGATAATGAGATGCAGATATAGGCTATTGTATTATGAAATGATTGTGAATAGAAGACAAATTGTCTGAAATTATTGAAATTATTTTTGTTGCGATGATCTGATGTTTTTTACAATTTTGATAATGATACAGGGTGTAATGAAATTTATGTAACATGTATTTGTTTATGTTCTAAATTTTGAAGAATGGATTAAATTTTGTTATTTGAACAGTGAATAAATGAATATGAATTTTTTTTATTAAAATTTTGTAATTGATGTCTCCAAATTTCACAATATATGTATTGCTGACTGTATAATAAGATGTTAACAAATTATATTGTTATTACATTTTTATATTGATTATATACTTAGAAATAATTTTCATGTGTATTAGATGTATTGGTAGCCTAATAAAAATTTTCTTTTTAGTTTATAAGCATTTTAAGATAACAGGTACAGCGTGGACATTAACATCGAAATAATTATCACGTGAATCTCGAAATCAGCAACAAGTGAACGCTATGAAGAGTGTTAAGAACATTTGGGTGATTTTCGAACTAGTGTGACTCATTAATTAACTATCAGCGCCAATATTGATGCCAATGCCAACACCAATATCTACACAAATAACTACACCAATATCTACGCTGATGCTTATGCCAATGTCAATGCCAATAACTACACCGATGTCAATGCCAATAACTACACCAATGCCAATGCCAATAACTACACCAATAACTACGCCGATATCTACGCCAATATCTACACCAATATCTACACCAATAACTACGCCGATATCTACACCATATCTACACCAATAACTACACCAATGTCTACGCCAATGCCTGCGCCAATGTCGATGCCAATGCCAACACCAATATCTACACAAATAACTACGCCAATATCTACGCTGATGCTTATGCCAATGTCAATGCCAATAACTACGCCAATGTTGATGCCAATGCCAACACCATATCTACACAAATACTACGCCAATATCTACGCTGATGCTTATGCCAATGTCAACACCAATAACTACACCAATGTCTATGCCAATATCTGCTCTGATGTCTACACCAATGCCAATGCCAATATCTATGTTGATGTCTATGCCGATGCCAACACCAATATCTACACAAATAACTACGCCAATATCTACGCTGATGCTTATGCCAATGTCAACGCCAATAACTACGCCAATGTCGATGCCAATGCCAACACCAATATCTACACAAATAACTACGCCAATATCTACGCTGATGCTTATGCCAATGTCAACACCAATAACTACACCAATGTCTATGCCAATATCTGCTCTGATGTCTACACCAATGCCAATGCCAATATCTATGTTGATGTCTATGCCGATGCCTGCGACAATGCCAATGTCTGCGCCAATGTTGATGCCAATGCCTACGACAATGCCGACGCCAATGCCGACACACCAAAGCATACGCCAATGACAATGCCAATGCCTATTGCTGACCATGTAACTCAAACTTCAACACTATCACATTACCTGGAGGTAATTGCCACCCATGTTCACATTCACAACTTTGAATTCAGAATAACAGTCACAGTATCATGAAAGAATTGATTCAAAAAATCCTCTCCTAAATTATTCCTGTATGCAGAACTCTAAACCTTGAAATCTGAAAATATCAAAAACCAAACCTTACCTAAATTAATCCTCACCTAAGTTAAACCTGTATGCAGCGTCTATCTCTTTTCCAAAAAACGAATTACATTGTCATTTTAAGCCTGAAATGTACATTGTATAATTATATGATACAAAATTTATGTGACTCTGTATCAAGTTTGGTATGCAGCCGTCTACTACAAGCATGAGGCAATGCTAACTGAGATGTCACCTGTATCGAGTTTGGTATGCAGCCGTCTACTACAAGCATGAGGCAATGCTAACTGAGATGTCACCTGTATCGAGTTTGGTATGCATCAGTCGACTACAAGTATCAGCCCAACACTACGTGCATCCAGATCAGCCCAACACTACAAGTATTCGGATCAGCCCAACACTGATGTCATCACACTGGAGTCACACTTAACTGAAATTCATACTGAGTGCCTTAACGGACTGTTTTCCAAAATTTGCATTGATAAAATCAACTGCATCAATAGTGAAAGAAATGACATTTTTTGATTTATTGAAATTTTATGTGAAAATTAAATGTAACAATTCATCAATTCATTTAAAAAAAAATTTTTGTTCAACATACTAAATTTTTTTTATGCAATAAAAAATTGAATTTTTCTATCTATTAAATTCATGTGCAATTTCAAAAACTATTCTTTATATATATTAAACTTTCCGTTGAGATATTTTCCTTAAATTATGAAGCTAAATCAAAAGTAATTTTGATATTCTATACTTTGAAATATTGTTCGGAAACGTATAACAAATGCTATTGATGAATTTTTATAATAATTTTCAATTATAGTTGACATGTAATGTTTTTATAGAAAAATTGTTACTGTTCTCAAATTTAATTTCAACAATTTCCATTTGTTTCAATGTAATTTTTTTTTCTTTAAATTCTCAAACAGTAAAATTTTTTATGTCAAGAGGGGGGTATTTGTAATATTACATTTTTTCTCGATTAAAATCGAATCTTCAATTCGAGATCTATAAAACTTGATAGTAAATATCAGAGTAATCGATATGCGGACAACTTTTTAACTGAGAATTTATCGTAAATAATTGTGTTGCATTCCATGGTATCACCGAAACAGAGAAACAGAATTAATAAAAAATTATAATATAGAGGATATATAAATTTAAAATAACAGTTTCGAAATAAAGTTTTATTGAGAACAAATATAAAATGTAAATTCTAAACTTGTAATTTATATTTTTTTTAGAATTTAATATCAATGACGTGTCCATAACGTTGACACTGATTTTGAGGTGTGGTCTTTGCTCTGTACTTTGTGCTTGTTCTTCTCTAAAAAAATGGTGGCTGGCTATGGAAAGTGTTTTGTGCTCTCTGAATATTTTTCTGTTTGATTGAAATTTATAATGTTTTAAATTGAGTTTTGAACAGTTTTATGGTGTTCTAATTTTGTATAAAATTGTTTTGTGTGTATACAAGCCTATAGCCATTGTTTTCAACTATATAAACTGGATAAGTATTTTAGCTTGTAATGATGCTAGGATGTTTAAGTGTGTAAGGTATTGTATTGTGGATTTGTGTTGTATATTGCCAAAATTCTTCTGAAGATTATAAGTTGGTTTGCTCTGAAACTGGATTTCTCATTCATAGGCGATAGATCCATTCATAGTTTATCAAGAATCTACCACTTTGGAGCCGATAACTTCCTGTAGGTTAATAGCTGTGAAATGCTATCCAACCTATTTAGGAGAAATTGGTAGCACGGCAAATGTTACCCCTGTGGTGGGACCGAATTACAAAATAAATATGTCCCAAATGTTACCCCTGGTGTGGGACTGAATCTCCAAATTGTCCCAAATGGCACGCCCTGGTGTGGGACTCAAACTACAAAATATATCCATGGTTATAAAAAATTATTGGTAGGATAGATATCTTGATAGGTTATGAATAGTATACTGCTGAATGGGAGGTCAGTTCTGGAGTGGTCAAGTTTTAATGAATAGATATCAGTGCATATTACAAAATGGCAAACATTAAAAATGATCTGAATCTTATAGCGTTCTTAACACAAAGGTTTGATGAGCAAAATGCTAAGATTGATAATTTGAAACAAGATCAAAATGCTAGGTTTGATGATATGAAGCAAGAATTTGCTAGCATTAGACTAGAGCAGGTTAGTATAAAACTTCTATTGAAAGATGCACATGAGACATTGATTGATAGTCATGAAGATGAAGCCAAATTGAAGCAGGATGATAGTAGTGTTGAGATACAAGATCAATTATTTAAAGTTTCAGATAATGTAGGCCTAGTTAATGTTATTGAAAAAGTAAATCCTATAGTGAGATAGTAGAATTGAGTAATGTAGTAGGTAGGGAGTTGTCTTTATTGAAAGTCAACAGTAAAGAAAGTAGTATTGCCAAATTGAAAGTTAGGAAAACAGTAAATAAAGTGAATGTTTACATGAGACAGGTTTCTGTAGAGGTTAGGAACAATGTAAACAAAATGAATCTTGCTTTGAATCAAGTTGATGAATTCAACTTTCAACTGAAAATTGAGAAGGTGTATGCAAAGCATTATCTAGTGAACATGACTGACTTTTGTAAGCAAAATGGCTTTGTTGAAACAAATGAACCCATGAATAAAATCATGTTCTTGAAGAAAACAAAGCACAAAGTCACCATTGATGTGTTAGTATTCAAAGGTAGTTTCAAGTTGCTTACTTACAAGATGATGACTGTGAATCACATGATGAAAGGGTATTCCCCAGCACTATGTTATGATTAAGAATCCTGTGTTATGCTGGGATTCAGAATAGCATAATCGCTACGCAGTGTATGGTAAGAGTCCATAATTGTGTCTTTTTTCTTTCCTGTAGCCTATTTTTCTTGGCCCTTAATCTTTTCAAATTTCGATTCTTTCCTGTCTTTGTGTAATGTTCAGTAAAAGTCTTCTATGATGCATATCTTAACCAATCTTGTCCATAGTCATTTAAATTTGTATTTTTTTTTTTTAATAATTTTGGAAGTTAAAATAGTGGCTTATTTTCCTAATCTTTAAATTGTTGATAAAACTTAACTTTTCTAAAATCTATCTATTGTAGTGTAAATAATTGTTTGCTTGCTGTATATTTTTTCATCATGTATTACATATTTTAATTATGTTTATTTTTTGTCAGGTATTATATTAGGTAACTAGGTTTTTCAGAGCAAATTATGTCCCATTTTCTCATTTTCAGTATATTTTTATTAAATATACTTCCTTATGAAAGTTTAGAACTGACATGTAGGATAGGCTCTAATTAATCTTTCTCTTCCTTGTATTATTTAGGAAATTTATTTACTCAATTTTTCTTTTTCTCTTATTTGTATTTTTTAGGGAACTTATTTACCCATTATTCATCTTGATTGTCTTTGTATTGTAATCTTGAAATGGTTTGTACTTATTATACAGTCTTCAAATTCTGAAATTATTTAAAAAATAAATGGTTCAATTTAGAACATACTGAAATTTAATCTTATTTATAAATTCTTTTGTTATAATAATAAAACTTCAAAATTGAAAGTATTAATGAATTGTGTCGCCATATATATGAGATGTTCAATATAAATTAAAGTTAACTTGAATAATAATGTTTTCATTAAATAAAAACGTCTTGTCATATTATTAATTGAAATGAGTTAAAGATTAAAATTTCTCTAAAGTTTTTGTAATTGATGTCTTTTTCTAAATTTTAAAAAACTGTTCTATAAATTTTGATATGATTGATTATTGTTTGAAATGGATGCTGGAGTGTATGTAGAATTTTTAGTGGGGTTTGTTGATTAGAATTTTGCTGGTATGTGATTGTTTTTTGGGATGGAAACCCATTATTGCCTTAAGAAGGAATAACAGAGGTTATGACTTAGAGAGGCAGTAATGAGATAATATTTTTTGTGTTGATTACTTATGTTGATTGCCATAGATGCAAAATAATGATTAATAATGTTGATTGCCATAGATGCAGATGATTACTTATGAATATTGATTGCCTTTGAAGCAAATTATTATTGATGTTTTGAATGATTTCTTGTTTAATGATTGATAGTAAAGTTTTGTCATGAAATGTAGTTTGTGTTTAGAACATTGAAAAGTCGAAATAAACTATAGTATCCAACAAACGATGATTAATAATATTAAATAATTTGCTTTTTATACAATATTTGAACAAAAAATTAAAATGAAAATTTATAAATGTGTCCACATAAATAATTTTAAATCCCTGAATGATAAATCATAAATGTGAAATGAATTTGCTATAAATGCTATAAATGAAATGTTATACTAAATGATAATGAGATGCAGATATAGGCTATTGTATTATGAAATGATTGTGAATAGAAGACAAATTGTCTGAAATTATTGAAATTATTTTTGTTGCGATGATCTGATGTTTTTTACAATTTTGATAATGATACAGGGTGTAATGAAATTTATGTAACATGTATTTGTTTATGTTCTAAATTTTGAAGAATGGATTAAATTTTGTTATTTGAACAGTGAATAAATGAATATGAATTTTTTTTATTAAAATTTTGTAATTGATGTCTCCAAATTTCACAATATATGTATTGCTGACTGTATAATAAGATGTTAACAAATTATATTGTTATTACATTTTTATATTGATTATATACTTAGAAATAATTTTCATGTGTATTAGATGTATTGGTAGCCTAATAAAAATTTTCTTTTTAGTTTATAAGCATTTTAAGATAACAGGTACAGCGTGGACATTAACATCGAAATAATTATCACGTGAATCTCGAAATCAGCAACAAGTGAACGCTATGAAGAGTGTTAAGAACATTTGGGTGATTTTCGAACTAGTGTGACTCATTAATTAACTATCAGCGCCAATATTGATGCCAATGCCAACACCAATATCTACACAAATAACTACACCAATATCTACGCTGATGCTTATGCCAATGTCAATGCCAATAACTACACCGATGTCAATGCCAATAACTACACCAATGCCAATGCCAATAACTACACCAATAACTACGCCGATATCTACGCCAATATCTACACCAATATCTACACCAATAACTACGCCGATATCTACACCAATATCTACACCAATAACTACACCAATGTCTACGCCAATGCCTGCGCCAATGTCGATGCCAATGCCAACACCAATATCTACACAAATAACTACGCCAATATCTACGCTGATGCTTATGCCAATGTCAACGCCAATAACTACGCCAATGTCGATGCCAATGCCAACACCAATATCTACACAAATAACTACGCCAATATCTACGCTGATGCTTATGCCAATGTCAACACCAATAACTACACCAATGTCTATGCCAATATCTGCTCTGATGTCTACACCAATGCCAATGCCAATATCTATGTTGATGTCTACGCCGATGCCTGCGACGATGCCAATGTCTGCGCCAATGTTGATGCCAATGCCTACGACAATGCCGACGCCAATGCCGACACACCAAAGCATACGCCAATGACAATGCCAATGCCTATTGCTGACCATGTAACTCAAACTTCAACACTATCACATTACCTGGAGGTAATTGCCACCCATGTTCACATTCACAACTTTGAATTCAGAATAACAGTCACAGTATCATGAAAGAATTGATTCAAAAAATCCTCTCCTAAATTATTCCTGTATGCAGAACTCTAAACCTTGAAATCTGAAAATATCAAAAAACCAAACCTTACCTAAATTAATCCTCACCTAAGTTAAACCTGTATGCAGCGTCTATCTCTTTTCCAAAAAACGAATTACATTGTCATTTTAAGCCTGAAATGTACATTGTATAATTATATGATACAAAATTTATGTGACTCTGTATCAAGTTTGGTATGCAGCCGTCTACTACAAGCATGAGGCAATGCTAACTGAGATGTCACCTGTATCGAGTTTGGTATGCAGCCGTCTACTACAAGCATGAGGCAATGCTAACTGAGATGTCACCTGTATCGAGTTTGGTATGCATCAGTCGACTACAAGTATCAGCCCAACACTACGTGCATCCAGATCAGCCCAACACTACAAGTATTCGGATCAGCCCAACACTGATGTCATCACACTGGAGTCACACTTAACTGAAATTCATACTGAGTGCCTTAACGGACTGTTTTCCAAAATTTGCATTGATAAAATCAACTGCATCAATAGTGAAAGAAATGAACATTTTTTGATTTATTGAAATTTTATGTGAAAATTAAATGTAACAATTCATCAATTCATTTAAAAAAAAAATTTTTGTTCAACATACTAAATTTTTTTTATGCAATAAAAAATTGAATTTTTCTATCTATTAAATTCATGTGCAATTTCAAAAACTATTCTTTATATATATTAAACTTTCCGTTGAGATATTTTCCTTAAATTATGAAGCTAAATCAAAAGTAATTTTGATATTCTATACTTTGAAATATTGTTCGGAAACGTATAACAAATGCTATTGATGAATTTTTATAATAATTTTCAATTATAGTTGACATGTAATGTTTTTATAGAAAAAATTGTTACTGTTCTCAAATTTAATTTCAACAATTTCCATTTGTTTCAATGTAATTTTTTTTTTCTTTAAATTCTCAAACAGTAAAATTTTTTATGTCAAGAGGGGGGTATTTGTAATATTACATTTTTTCTCGATTAAAATCGAATCTTCAATTCGAGATCTATAAAACTTGATAGTAAATATCAGAGTAATCGATATGCGGACAACTTTTTAACTGAGAATTTATCGTAAATAATTGTGTTGCATTCCATGGTATCACCGAAACAGAGAAACAGAATTAATAAAAAATTATAATATAGAGGATATATAAATTTAAAATAACAGTTTCGAAATAAAGTTTTATTGAGAACAAATATAAAATGTAAATTCTAAACTTGTGATTTATAATTTTTTGGAATTTAATATCAATGACGTGTCCATAACGTTGACACTGATTTTGAGGTGTGGTCTTTGCTCTGTACTTTGTGCTTGTTCTTCTCTAAAAAAATGGTGGCTGGCTATGGAAAGTGTTTTGTGCTCTCTGAATATTTTTCTGTTTAATTGAAATTTATAATGTTTTAAATTGAGTTTTGAACAGTTTTATGGTGTTCTAATTTTGTATAAAATTGTTTTGTGTGTATACAAGCCTATAGCCATTGTTTTCAACTATATAAACTGGATAAGTATTTTAGCTTGTAATGATGCTAGGATGTTTAAGTGTGTAAGGTATTGTATTGTGGATTTGTGTTGTATATTGCCAAAATTCTTCTGAAGATTATAAGTTGGTTTGCTCTGAAAACTGGATTTCTCATTCATAGGCGATAGATCCATTCATAGTTTATCAAGAATCTACCACTTTGGAGCCGATAACTTCCTGTAGGTTAATAGGTGTGAAATGCTATCCAACCTATTTAGGAGAAATTGGTAGCACGGCAATCTCAATGTAACTTGGTAAAAAATTAACAGCTGTGTAGACTATAAATTGCATGCCTCATTGAATGCAATTTTCATGCACTATTAAAAAATAGGATGCAAAGAACTTATAACAGCTCGTCTGGGCGCCTAGATGTCTTCTGGGTTCTGGTTTTCTCCCGCTAAATTCCGGAAAGCGTTATGTGATAATTATAATTCTTGATGTGTAAGCATGATCTGATCAAATAAATAGTTAGTGTATCAGTGTGGATGCTCTTATGGTTTGGGACGTCGTTATAACTGCGCAAGGTCTACTGTTCACAGAACTACTAGTATAATGTGAGTTGATTTTGAATGGAAATGTATTTCATATGAGTTAGAATCTATATTGAGGTCCACGTTATAATGGCAGTGAAGAAAGATAGGAGAAAAACGTTGCCAAGTCTCTCCGTTTTGCCACTGACTGTACAAAGCTGTTACTCAATTCATCCCATTAAATTTAATCTAATAATAATTATTATTTCCTTGATAAGATAATCAATTTAATGTCAAATTGATCAAGAAAATTATATTTTTTCATAATTTGCTGTGATACAACAATCTGAATTTCAAAACAACAGAAATTGAGTTATTTGGTAGATATTTTATTCCAATTTCCTTTAAAAATAATAGAAATTCTATTCAAAAATAAGTAATTTCTATGGATTAATTCTGAAATGACTTTTTAATATTTTTATACCGGTACGAATAGGTCTAACCTATACGGGTAGGCTAACTGAAGCATGGATGAAGTCTAGGATGGTTAGTTATCAACTTTTAAAATGTCTTTTCAGGTATTTTAATTTTTGTTTCTCATACGGTAATGTCTAAAAATTATTTCATTGTTCCAAAAATACATTTTAAATCAATTATACGACTTGTATACTCAAGTATTTGGATAGAATGAAGAAAAAAAACATGGCGGCTGAGAATATTGTTTGTTCACTTTTGTACAGTCACTGTCAAAAGTAAAAATAAAATATTCTGGCAAATAGACAACATTGCAAAACGAGAGAGAGATAGTGGTATCTGTTTTGTTGTATGATACAAAAGGACAGCAACAGTATTATCAATCGTACACTGCCATTATAATGTGGACCTCACTATAGAGTCTACTGTGTAGAGTAATAAATGAGACCTACGAAAATTCTTTAGAAAACTTTCGACGTGCAGTTTATCATACAAAGAGTGTTAGTTTTCTTTCACCGTCACACTTGTTTATTTACTCACTTCAGATTTCACCATAAGGTATGCCTACGTTAGAACAAGCACATAAACTTTGTAGAATATGATATATCATTCGTTTTAATGTTTTATGTCAGTATATTCTAACCATATCATTTTCTAGATATCAAGACATATCAGTTTATTTATGCTCTGTTTATATATTACTCTGTTTTCATACTGCATACTACTGGCTTTACAAAAAACTTAAATGGCTCTTTGTCAATATTTTCACTGTACCGGTAATGTATTTTCACTTTCTAACTTTTATTTCCAAAGTTATCATTTAATAATAATAGGCTATTCATCCCAAACTTATTAAAATACTTATGTGAAGTACTTTGTCTCAATCAACGTGAATTATTGGTTATTGCCACTTTACTCTGAATTCATCCATTTTCTTTTCAAATCACCACCTACATCACTAGGACGAGGGACTTATCATAAATAATTTCTTATTCTTAAACAGGCCCCGCTGAGAAATAATCTAAAGAGTTCAGCGGACTGATCAGGAGTTATTCTTTCAAAGTTCGTTTAGTCTTTCTATCTCCTTCATATTTTTAGGCAAAAGATAATAAATTCACATCTCTGGTTACATGGATGTTGTTTGGTTTTTTGCAGCCTATTAATTGAGATGGCTATAAAGCCATGCAGGAGCTTGAAATGGATTAAAAAAAACATGGAAATTGATTGGAAATGCCGAAACTAGTATAGTTTTGTCTTATGTAAAAAAGTTTTAAAACCAAAAGGGTACTATGGAATTATGTTTTATTAATTAGCATATCAAGTAGCTCTACAGTATTGAAATATGTTACAGTGAAGTGAAGTTTCAGAGTTTATTTTTTTCTAAATGTTATAATTATGAACACTTTCTCTGAATTTACTGTATATTTCATATATTTTTATAGTATATAATGTAGGGATATAACAGTAAGAATGCTGTCTGCTTTGAAACTCAACTACTTTGTACTGAACGCAAGTACGAGTTCATGAATCTTTATGAAGTTCCAGAAGTACAAATTTAGCATGCTTCTCTCCATGCGAATCCCAGTCTTACTTTTGGGGATTAGTAGGCAGTTCAGTGGGTACCATATCGGTATTCATCCAGTGCTGAGATTGGCTTTGCCAGGGACTCATGACAGTGCCGAGCGCCTCCTATATGGCTATCATATCCTATCCATACTGGGGGCACGACAGTGTTGAATGCCCCTGCATGGTTGACTCTCAGCTCATGAGTCCCACACAAGGTGGGCTTAGCTTTCTAAGCTCATAGTAGGCCTATCTGTGCGTAAATGCATTTAGTCCTGATATATTTAATGTATGAAAAAAGAAGTACTGTATAAGTTTATGAAGTTTACTGGACCAGCATGAAAATCTTTGCCACCGTTAATTCTTTCAATACGCAAGTTTCAATAATTCGAGTGAAGAATCTGCTTTAATATTTTATTTTACATCAACTATTCAATTACAAACATATAAAAAGTAAAGAGTGCGAAGTGAAAGGATATAAGTTTCATGCAAATTACTAGCACTGTAATTATGCTAGTATTAGCCATCTATAAAAGGGTAGAATCATGAAAAATCTAGGAATATACGACTGAATAATAGAGTACATATTATATTATTTAGTGAATAAATTCTCACTTCCATGAACTATATAGTAATACATCTATATCATACCATCTTATAACTATAGGTACTTACATCAGATATGGTATAATAATAATAAAATTATATTGAATAGATAACTATCAGATTTTTAAAACATCCATTCTATAAACTCATCTTGAGAAGTAAAATAAATTTTAATAATGAATAATATAATATATGACAATCGATGATCCTATTCAAAAACTTAGGTGCTTATCATCAATTCCTGCAATTTATTTGAAAATATATTTTTTTCATCCACTCATTTAAACCTTCTGAATCAAAATAATTCACAATTACCAACTGATTCTAATATAAAATAATATCGACCCATTGTCAATTATTATATACGGAAATATTAAAATGGCGTCGGTCTTTTCAATTTTATGATTTGCATAGATCAGGTGGGTGACGGGGGGTGGAACGACCGTTCCACTGGATGATAATCAATATGAATCTATCTATCTATCTTCTATCTATATATATAAAAGCGAAATGGCACTCACTCACTGACTGACTCACTCACTCACTCACTCACTCACTCACTCACTCACTCACTCACTCGCATAACTAAAAATCTACCGGACCAAAAACGTTCAAATTTGGTAGGTATGTTCAGTTGGCCCTTTAGAGGCGCACTAAGAAATCTTTTGGCAATATTTTAACTCTAAGGGTTGTTCTTAAGGGTTTAAAGTTCGTCTTTTAGCATGTATATTCTTCTTCTCCCAATCTCTTAATTATAATTGAAATTTCCATATCATATGTTACTATAGAACTATAATCTAGATAGAGTACCTCTTCGAAACAGTTGTTAACTGGCAACTAAATTAATAATTTTGTCAGGTTGGCATTAAGTTGAGTTGACTTTGTTAGGTTGGCATCAAGTTGAAGATTTAAATACATTTATCGCGGAAAAATTGATTGGGCACTGCTACTTCAATCCTGGGAATATTATATTACTAGCCGTTAGGCTCGCTTCGCTCGCCATATCCGTTTAGCCAGACGTTTAGTCTGGACCCCCGACTGGATTGTCCTAACATATGATAAAAATGCTCAAATGAAAAATGCAGGCGAGCGAAGCGAGCCTGCTGATCTCATTCTTGGACGATCCAGTCGGGTGTCCAGGGGGCGAAGCCCCCTGGCTAGACGGATATGGCGAGCGAAGCGAGCCTGACGGCTAGTAGAAAATATATTTTCAAATACCGGTAATTGTTTTCTACTGAGCTACTTGATGGTTAATATATTTATGTATATATGCAATATAATATTATATATAATATTATTTGAATAAATTGATGATGAAAAAACAATGAACATCATCATTAAGATGATAAATATTTGTTTACAATAGGCCTATAGCGGATATAGTTACAGTAAGCGTGACAATCACACAAATACCCTATTATTTACAACGTATATTTTTTTATTTTTATAGTAAGTTATAAAGAGTGCAGTCACATAATGTCTAGGGTGGGCGGGAAATTATCTACAACCTGGCACTAACATAATAGGTCAATTTGATTCTATGCGTAAAATACCTAAGTGGATTAGTACCGGTAATCTACCAAAGGAATATGTCGCTGCCTCCTGCCTTTTCCAATAGATTGCAGAGAGAAGATGAATTTTGACAATGTCTATATGGTATTTATTACTATACATGACAAGTGGATAAATGAAATAAAAGCTGAGTCCAGTTATACTATCAGAACCATCGAAGAATAGGAAACGGAATTTCCTCCAAATTTCCGAAAATTCCACTCATTTTTGAAAAAACTGTAACTTAGCACACAATGAAGATAGAGAGCTCCGGATTATTTCATTTTATTCGAAATATTATTAATCTTAAAAAAGGCGAGTGTTTTTTTTTTGTCTGATGGCTCGATTTGGCAAAAATATCAAATAATTAGAAAAGGAACCAAAAATCTGTGGTTTTTCAGGCATCCTGTAAAAAGCTCTTCGTAAAAAGCTCTTGGGCTAGAAGGCCAATATTTGGATTGGAGTTGAACAGAAGTTTTGAATTTTCACGCAAGAAATGACAAATAAGTTTTGGTTTAAGTAGTACAAGAGTCAATAATCTTTGGGGTTTAATAGAATGAGTCATGGTATCTTTTTCATTTTAAAAAGAACTAAGAAACTAAATTGTAAGCAAATTTTGAGTTCATGGATGTAGAAAAGTTGTTTTTTCTATTGCATTTCCCACAAAAATATTTTTTGACATACACTTTTCCCGCCTACCCTAGATAATTTTAACATTGAATATATTATAGTTATCCTGAAGATAATTGCTCCAAGAGTTGAGCAAATAATACAATAATATTTAATATACTCTTATTGAGTTGAACTAAATGAACACATTAGTTTACATTATTCACATTATACATGGATTAGATAGATAATACATTCCTTCCAATACCAGAAAATACGGTATTCTAACTCTTTGTGAATGAGAATCAAGATGCGGTTATTTAAGAACTTCAGAGTTTTAGTAATCAGTAATGTGTTCTGACATCAAAATAATCATCACTGTAACAGTCTGATTGTAGAACTTAGAATTCTAGTTTGATTAATAATTAATAGGGTTTGATTATCATAACATTATATATATATTTTTTTAGAATATTGCTTGAGCAACGTCTTTGTGAGTTTTCTGTTATGAAACTTTAATTACATTTCTATTGGCATTGGAATGTTATAGAATATGTTTTATATAACAACATTTACAAATACAACAATATGATTATTATAGACATCTAAAACAATAACTAGACCTTAATATTTTATGTATAATTATCAAGAATTCTATATATTGTAAAATTCAAGATGTGTAGAGATCACTCTATAGATATAATAGTATGATCTTCTCATATTATTTCAAGTCCATGCTATACAACATATTTCAATTTAAACTATTTTGAGAAGTGGGATACATCCACTTGCATATAGAGAAATAGCTGAAATTGCTTCATGTTTCTAAAGTGTTTCAGATTATTTTTCATTTCTCCAGCAACTTTCAGGTGTATAATCTTTGATTGTTCTCCGATTTCTATGTTTCAATTGTCTAAGCTTCTTAAAAAATGTATTAATTCGTTGAAACCTTTTGTTTCCAAGTTTTCTCAAGAAATACACATAAGTATAAATCTCCACAGTTTTAGAATACAAAGTATTGTTAATGAGTGTTTTATAAATCCTCAATGAGCTATTTCAGTCGAAGTGCAAAAATACTTTATTATAGTTTCGTGAGCCGTTGTAAAAGTCATTTTTAAATATAGATAAGTATAAGTGGATAACTATAAATTAATATATGTCTATGTAAACAATGAATATAATCATAATTATAAAAGTATAAAATATTAAAAAGTAGAAATATCATTTAGGCTAATCCATAGACAATTCCCTTCCAATATTATTGAATAAAATCGTAATCTATTATGAAATGAGCGACCTGCTCGATAAAATGCCTCAATCAATAAAATTAGTTTTTTCGTAGGCTTATTTGAAAATGATGAGTGTTCGTTATTCACAGGATAATGGGGAATTTAATACAAGAAAATGTATAATTATATTTTCTATATAATATTATAAAATAAGACTAGAGTATTGAAGAAGAGAAACATGTTTCTCTAAGCTACCATATTTTTAACTACAAAGAATAAAAATATAATCTATAAGTTGATATAATATAATATTCTGTCATCAAATCAAATTTTATAACGTTCCAAAAGTTAATGAGTTGAAATTTGTGAAACATTACTTTGTAAGCTAGATAAATGATCTATTTAAACGTTAGAATCTCTATTAAAATTGAAAAGCGTTACTGTGAGTTATAATAGTTTTTATTTTGAAGAGGCTTCTAAAATTCTTCTCTTCAAAAAAGCAATTTATTATATTATTCAAATATGATAAATGGGTTCAATAATAATACGAGAATAGTAAAATATCATAACTATTTAATCAAGTATAGAAATGTGGGAGTATCTCCACATTCAGTCATGTAAATGATGGAATTTAGTATTCAAATTTCTTATTAGAAATACGGTAAATATAGAATTTTTCATAATAATATGTAATTTATCCTATGAATAGTAAACTGTTGAAAAATATTTTATAAAAATTATCAAAACAAATTCTACG
Organism: Nilaparvata lugens; assembly: GCF_014356525.2. Taxonomy (NCBI): domain Eukaryota; kingdom Metazoa; phylum Arthropoda; class Insecta; order Hemiptera; family Delphacidae; genus Nilaparvata; species Nilaparvata lugens. The sequence continues at coordinate 22,290,945 of NC_052514.1, read as the reverse complement.
ATACCGTATTCCTAGGAATTGAACAAGAAATTATGAGCAAGAACGTGTGTAGGCATATAGTCAGAAATACATTATTTTTTATTAAAAATGAATTGGTTCTGGTATTTGAAAAAATAGAGTTATACTCTTCTGATATAAAGATAAACTATTGATTTCAATGATTTCTAGTCAATTTTAAAGCATTTCCAGTCTTTAGGTACGTAGCTTCATTGAAAAACCTAACTGCTCATCAATCATTGATGATGAATATTTTTAATATATTAAATATATTCCTCTCCTATAATCCAATTATATTAAGCGAGCAATATCTGTATAAATTTATATTGTTATGTGGTTATATGGATTCTTTTTAAATAAATAACAATAACGAGCGAAGCTTGGTGCCCCTATATTAAGAAATTAACTCACACACGATCGATCCAAACCACATAAAGCTGAAGTTATCAGTTAAAAGCTGAAATCAGCTCGAAGAGACTCGAGAGCATTCCAGGCAGGAAGAAGAAGAAAGCTGACATTTATGCCATGACTTTAAATCGTTGTTTCCATAATTGGAAAATAGATTCTGCTGGTACAGTATCTTTAGTGACTAATTGAATGTTGCTTCCGAAAAAGCAATTAGTGCCAATGCTGCTTCTTCATCAAAGCTTCTTGAAGTGTCTGCAAAAGTAACAACCAAACAAAAATTGTTCATTGCTTTTTATTCCAACAATAATATATTCCAAAAACAAAATATTCCAACAATATGATCGATTTGCCATTATCATACAACATGATCCAGCCAGATCCATCCACAGAAATAAATGAGGGATAATGCCACTCCATATTTACAGAAATAGTTGAACTCTTTGCTACTGGAAATTGGGTGGAATATTCTGATGACATTCATAGCCCAGCATTCAAGAAATATGTAGAGTAAATTATAATTCTAATTCTAATTATAATACTTATAATTCTAAATTGTCTCTTTTAATATCTTCAGGGCCCTCAAAATATTATTATTTGTTGAATTATTTAGAATTTAGTAGCCCATACCCTCTCAGATTTTGTTTTGTATTTTCATGAACCAGAAGGCTTGACAAACCCTAAACATAACAGTTTCATTTTTATGAAGAGAATCAAATTTTTCACTTTTAAAAAACTAAAAGCTGATCTGACAGTTTTGGCTGACAGAGTAAAAACGCTGAGCAGAGGTAGAAGTGGGGCTAGCATTCTAGTCTCCCCTCCAGCCAGCTAGTAGAAAAAGCCTTCCACTTTTTCTGAATTATATTTTTTACACCTATCAACTGTATGGGTATCGTTCCAATTTCTATTTATTTTTCCATATTGTTCGTTTTTCGAAATTCTAAATTATGTGTTGTCCCTAGACCATCATTCATACCTTTAAATAATAATAAAAAGTAATAAATAATAAAGAAATAACCAATAAATTTATGTTGAATATTTTATAAAATCATTGACTAATAATTTCTGTACCTCGGAGGCACAAGACACTATGTCCAATTTCCTAATTTTTCAGGAGAGCAGTTTACAACTTTTTTTCAACTTCAAAAAGCAATTAGTGGAAATTGAGAGAAAAGTTGACAGCAACATCACACCACTACAATGTTGCATAAATAGTCTTCATCAATATATCTCATCACGAATCCAGAAATCTATCTAATTTTTATTTTATTGAATTTTGAAATTCATGTGGTGGACAAAATGTTTTTTGCCTCTCAAATTTGTGTTGCTTTGTTTTTATTTTCCTTGCATATTACCATAGGTAAGGGAAGTATTGCTTTACAAAAAAATTAAAATACCCCAATTTCTAAAATTCTATACGTTTCAAGGTCCCCTGAGTCCAAAAAAATGGTTTTTGGGTAGGCTATTGGTCTTTATGTATATGTGTGTGTATGATTGTATGTCTGTGTACACGATATCTCATCTCTCAATTAACGGAATGACTTGAAATTTGGAACTTAAGGTCCTTACACTATAAGGTTCCGACAAAAACAATTTCGATCAAATGCAATTCAATATGGCGGCTAAAATGGCGAAAATAATGTCAAAAACCGGGGTTTCGCGATTTTCTCAAAAACGGCTCCAACGATTTTGATCAAATTGATACCGGTACCTAAAATAGTCATTAATAAGCTCTATTAACGGCCAAAGTATGTTAAAATTTCAGTGGATCCACCCCATCTATGCAAAGTTTGATTTTAGATTTTCAATTATCAGGCTTCAGATACCATTTAAACGAAAAATTTACACATACAGACCAATACCCAAAAACCAAAGTTAGTAGACTGTCTACTTACTTTGCCCAAAAACCACTTATTTGAACTCAGGGGACCTCAAGAGGTATGGAAATTTTCATAATGGCAAGGAAAGTTGTGTGAGTGCGCCACACGAGATTTTCTTATCATTACAGTCATCCATATCAAAATTCATCCATTTTTCTATGGTTAGCTCTGTGCCCAAATATTTCCTCCCACTCTTCTCTCTTGAGTGATGACTCTCATATTAAGGGAAAGGAGGAATATTTTGTTTGACAATGTTTATGATTCCATCAGGATCAGGAGTTTTATTGCCTACATCTTTTATCTTCTTGTACTAAGCCCTCTGGTTCAAGTTTTATTAACATATTGATCACTACCATGCTAGAAACTGAAAGTATGTTCAAAAACATGACCTTATTCACGCGAAGTCGATTCATATTTACTGTAAAATAGTAGAGTAGTGAATTATCTTTTGATTTAGTAGAATTTTCATTTATTTTCCTGGATCTTACGTGTACTCTAGCTTTCAACACATGATGATATAAACTGTCTCTTAACATATACAGTCTTTTCCTCACTCCAGTAAGAGTCAAACATTTTTTGCCGTTCATGCTCTGTGACTTATCAAAGCATAGAAAACATTATGTATTTTGTTGCTTCAGAAAAAATATTTCTGATCTTTTAGAAAGATTGTATCTTCTTCTTTTTTCTCTTCTTATTCTTCCTCTCGCTTTTTGATTCTATAAGTGATCGAATATTGTTAATTAAAAAGTTCATCAATCAAATACAATACGAAAAATTGTCCAGGTTTTTCTATTAAATACCATAAATTGTATGATTCTACAAGATAATAAGAATAAACTTTCTTGGGAATTACGAGTAACTTAGTGTTGAAGAGTCTCCCACCACTTACCATTAAATTTCTAATTATACATCATGTTCATGTATTTTCAATTGACTGAAAAATTGTTAACAAGTATGGAAGAGAATATATTTCAATTCAGCGTACTTACTTCCGTTACTAGCTTCAGGTTGGAGAGGTTGGCGATGAATAATTCTTTCTCTGGGAATTTTTCTCTTACAACTGCCTGAAAAAATGAAAATAATGTATAGAAAAACTGTATTGACAAATAACCATGAAGAACTGTAAGAGAGAAATACACCCTAAAGTACTGTAATATTAATAATCTCAGTTGAGCAGAATCAGTGGCGTAGCCACAAAAACCTCTGTGATGGGCATATAATATATCCCTAGAAGCGACTCAAGAAATACGACCATGAGTTTGTATGGATACACCTCATACTACAGTGAGGTTGAAAAATATATGACCAAATTTTCAGGGGTTTTTAATCTTGATTTCTTTTAACTAATAAGATGGCCTATTTATTGAGTAATAATTCACTCAATTTCCAGTAGAATAGAGTTTAACCATTTATGTAAATATGGAGTGCAATTATCCCTTTGTTGTTCCCTTGGTTGTTCCTTTGCAGACACTTCATGAAGTGAATAACACCAAAATGCTTCACATTCAACTAATGCTGGCTGCTGCCAGTTTGCAGTGAATCTTCCACTGATGAATTGATAGCATAGAATTATGATTGTTATTAAAATCACAAATTGATTCAGATATATGTCACAGAACTTTTTATTGATCAGAGAGAAATGAAGTAATTTAGCATTGTCAAATTTTACTTGATTTTAAAATTCCATGGAAATGAATGTGAATTTTCCCGAAATTCAATATCATTCACTATTCACCATTTGAAACGCAATAGGTAGGTAGGCCTACAGGGAGCCCAGTTACAATGCTTATTGCTAGTTACTACTTGCTAAATCACCTCATCATCAATCAACTAAAAGATTAGTTGTAATCGTATTACTTCAGGCCTACTCTTGAATTTGACGTATTCTGTTTCATCCATTGTTATCTCTACGACTCAGATCAGAGAAAGCCAACTTTTGTCGAATCACTTTTCCATTCAAAATATTTTTTTCATATACATTTAATTCATTAACACAGAATTAATTCACAAACAGATATTATGAGCTTAACAAGCTAAGCCCACCTTGTGAGGAACTCACAATTCCTGAGCTGAGAGTCAACCATGCAGGGGCATTCAACTCTATCGTGCGTCCCTCTAGTATGGATATGATAATTATGACATTCATACAGGAGGCGCTCGACACAATCATGAGTCCCCGGCATAGCTACTCTCGACACTGGATGAATACCCACTGAACTGTCTAGTGCTCTCCAAAAGTGAGACTTGAATTCCATGAAGAGAATCATGAGCTTAATACTTAAAGAGAGCTCATACTCACAACTTATGTAAATTGCATGCACTTTATCGCTATATTTTACCTTATTTAGTTATTTGCTCAGCCGATTTCCGAGCTCGGTATTTAGCTAAGTTCTAGACTTTGAACAGCTGGAGTCAGAAAATTGGCTTTCCAAAATGGGCGTAGTCGCAGTCCACGTTTAAATTAAATTTCGAAAAACTACAGAATTGAACACGAAATAAAATAATGAGAAAATAGTTTAAAGTTTCAGTTATTTTGAATTATTTAGGAATGTTTCATTCTGTCAAGGAAAAACGTTTCCAATTATAGAAATGATAAAGTAAAGATTATCATGAAAACTGCAACTACGCCTCGTTTCGGAAAGCCAATTTTTTGACTCCAGCTGCTTAAAGTCTAGAACTTAGCTAAATCTCGAGCTCGGAAACTGGCCCTATTGTAGATTGTAGTGGAGACTGATTTGGGCCTGTATCTATTAGAAGGAATTAAGATTTTTTGATTTGAGATTATTTATGAAAACGAAGCTATTAACCTTAATTTGAATTACTGTTGTTTAAATCTAAATTGACTGATGTTTATAGTATATTAGTAATTTTAGTATTTTGGTAATTTTGATTAGGAAGAAAACACCTGTCATGTAATTTATCTTTTAAATTACACTATATGTAATTTATGTGAGAGAACAGACTGAACAAAATAACTACAATACTCGGATATGTACTCCTCTTTGTAATAGGGAATTTATTTATACAAATAAATTCAAATTAAATCAAGATAAAAAAGTAATGGCTATTTGTATTTGAAAGTATTTTTTGTATTTGAATTTCATATAGGAAGAACCTAAATAATGTTGATTCTATGATATAACTGAAGTTAAGTTAATTTGTTTTATCCTAGTTTATTTTTTATTCTAACAGCGGTCAATGTACGAGTCCATCAATGTACGGGTTCATGAATGTCTCGTGAACGTGTGTCTTTAAGCCGCTGAGATGCCTCTGAATCGATGGCAGTCCTAGAAGCTTGGGGTCTGCTGTCTCCTGTCCCATTTGTACGTTTATAGAGCTCAATCACCGAGCCTAGATTCGAATTGAAGAAACAGCGTTGAGGTAACAACTTTTTTCCAAATTAAACAAACGTCCCAGGAACTCCGGATGGGACAGGATCGGTTTTAGTGACTATAGACTTTCAAAAAAGGGGGGGGGGGGTAAAACGTGAAACATTTAATCAATTAAAACGTGCTTAATTAGACACTTTTTCGTTAAATCGTAACTTTGAGATTTAGGACTTGAGAATTAATAGATTACAAATGTTTATTTCGTTTGAATAGTAGATTTTCGGTTGTATCTTTACATTGAAATGTGAGGCCATATTTTCTCTGTAAGGATCCAGCTGGGAATTTCAGTTTTCTTTAAATTTATATTCTATAATCTATTAAACTACTAAGAGTTGAATTAGCCTATAAAATGTTTAGAGGTCCATAAATGTTTTGTAAATGATATTTTCATCTTAAAGTAGTGAAGAATCGAAGCTTCAAAAGGACCCTAACCTTTTTTCTAAATTTGTTTTGATGACACATATTTTTTGAATAGTTTTCCAAGGTAGAATTCCATGATGTGATTTTTAGGAATATTTTGTCTTTGCTGCTTTCATAATAATTATAAAGATACAGAATAGATAATATGATCACTTGATAGTATTTTGATAGTGTTTTAAAATTTTCCAAGTGTGTTCTGAATGTTCTAAGAGTTTTCTGAATTTTATGCTGATCTTTCTTTTAAAATATTTATTGTTATTTATGATTAACTTCTGAGAAATATCTTTCAATTACTTTCAATTCTTCTTTCTGAAATTAGAGTCCTTTAAGCTTCTCATGATTCAATCTAAGATGTTTTCAATGTAAAGCAGACAGAGTAGGATACCTACTAACGAATTAGCTATATCAGAGATAATTTTCTAAATTTAGTGATTCTATTTTCGGTTTTCATGACGTAACTTCATTTTGTTTTATTAACTGTTGAATTTAACTGTAAGAGGTGACAATATATTTGATATCTTCTCTCTATTTCGTTGTCTCTCTTGACATTTCTGGATTCCCGTTCTCTAGTACTAGTACTACCGTTTATCAAGCATCCCTTTTATTAAGTTATATTGTGTGTGCTTCTAAATTCTAAATTCCAAATTAACTTTCTAAATTCATAGCACGGCACACCCTGCCCTATGGGTATTTGTTGTCTGTTAATATAATGAAGATGTTAAATTCAGCTTACTTTATGTAAAACTAGTAGGTAACCCGTCTATTTTAAAACTGCAAAATGAAAACTTGACGTAATAAAAAATTCAAAATTTGAAAATAGGCCTATAACCATCCTCGGTTAATGAAGAATCTTTATGCAAAATTTCAAATCAATCAGTCCAGTAGTTCAGACGTGATGATGTGTCAAACATAATTTTCCTACATCATGTACGTGTATGAGCCAGCTCTTTCCATTATTATAGTAAAGATATAATGATAGATGGATGATTTATCAATATCTTTGAATGAGAATAACTTTTGAACGTTTTGAGAAATTGGTGCGGTTTTGATGCGACAGAAAATTAGTTATTTTTATTCGAATAGGATCCCCAATCATACCTATCATCTAGTGTCCCTTTTAAAAGAAATGTTCAGCTGCTTCTATACAATAAATGGAAACATGACAAATTGAAAACTTGACGTAATGAAATCTTGAAGAACTGAAAATAGGCATAAATAACCATCCTCGGTTAATTGAGAATCTATATGCAAAATTTCAAATTAATCAGTTGAGTATATGTCAGACGTGATGATGCGTCAAACATAATTTATTCCCTATTCCTTACGTGTATAAGCCAGTTCTTTCCTTCATTATAGTATAGAAAACTGAAGAATACATAATACTTGAAAACCTCACAGAATCATATTGATTTTTCCAATACATCAATAAATTTTAGTTCGATTAGAATCCTCCTCGATTTGAATCAGGCAGCCTTTTGTTTTCCCAATTCCAAACAAAATACCTAAAATACTCGTTTCACTGGGAATTCGTGTATGATAGTAGCCTACATTATAACTTAAGAATATAAATTATTACTTATTCTATTGTGATCTATTCATGTTTTTCTTATGAAATTCAATGATAGGCCTACAGCATGAAGACTATGTCCAATTCATTTGTACTGGTGGCAAAATTTTACATAAAAAATAATTATTTTATAAAATCCAAGTTCAATTGTAATGAAAACAAATTCCTTCAAAAAATAATTGATAATAATACAAGGGAAAAAATTAAGAACAAAAAAATTGGGAAGCATCGGGGATTCGAACCGAGGAACCATCGCTCCGTAAGCTAGCGTTTTACCATTGCGCTACACAGGCATTCAAAAATAATAGTCTTGTAACAGCATTATAAGGATCCTCCTCATAAAAAAACACACTTTGGGCTGCAACAATGAAGCCTAATGGAACTTCATGTACGGTAGCATAGATGAATTTGAACATTCATTCTGGAAAATCTAGAAGGAAAATTGAAATTTGGGCTTCCAGGTGCACGAGATTGATATTTTTAGAATCTATGTTCAAAATTTGGAGATCTATATCATTCCCGTTTTTACTTTCCTTGCCCTACTACCATAGGTAAGGAAAGTATTGCTTTCCAAAAAAAATTAAGGTACCCCAATTTCAAGTTTTCTATACGTTTCAAGGTCCCCTGAGTCCAAAAACATGATTTTTGGGTATTGGTCTGTGTGTGTGTATGTGTGTGTGTGTGTATGTGTGTGTGTGTGTGTGTATGTCTGTGAACACGATAACTCCATTCCTAATTAACCGATCGACTTGAAATTTTAAACTTAAGGTCCCTATACCATGAGGACCCGACAATAAGAAATTCAATAAAATTCAATTCAAGATGGCGGAAAAAATGGCGGATAATTACTAAAAAACCATGTTTTTCTCGAAAATGGCTCTAACGATTTTCTTCAAATTTATATCATGGATAGCTATTTATAAGCCCTATCAACTAGCATAAGTCTCATTTCTGGGAAAATTCCATGAGCTCCGTAATATTCTCGAGAAAAATGGCGGATAATGACCAAAAACCAGGTTTTTCACGGTTTTCTCGAAAACGGCTCTAACGATTTTCTTCAAATTCAAGCCATGGGTAGCTAGCTATTCATAAGTCCTATCAAATGACATGAGTTTTTTCCTTGGAAAATTGCAGGAGCTCCGTAATATTCTTGAGAAAAATGGCGGATAATTACTAAAAAACCATGTTTTTCACGATTTTTTCAAAATAACTTGACCGATTTTTTTCAAATTCATACTCTGTATAGTTATTTATCAGCTCTATTAACTGGCATGAGTCTCCTTTCTGGGAAACTAATGGGGGGTCCACCCCATCCTTGAGAAATGGACTTTGTAACCTCCTTCTCGTGCATGAGGTAGGTAGGTAGAGCTGTTCATAAAAAGAACACATAGTCGAGATATTTCATCTGTAGAACAGCTGTTTTGACGACTTTAAAAAAATGACGACTAAAAAATCATTGAATTTCACAATTTACACAAAGGAAAAAGTACTCTGAAAACAATTATATATACACATATACAAAAGTCTGATCGTAGTTTCGAATATGAGCAAGGAAAGTTGTGTGAGTGTACCACACCAGATTTTTTTCCGGTACGCAATCCACAAGTTGACATGTTTTGATGCGAACAAACGAACACACAAACACAACCCTACTCTCTCTTATTATATAGAAGATGAACTGATAAATTGAATAAAGCCGTTTCCAGACCGTTAGCTACAGTAATTTTTAAGATATGTGACGAAATACGTGAAACTTGGTCTTGTAAAACAAGTTCCTTTGAGGTTTAAAGCAGATTCACTATTTTAAATGTAAACACAAAATATTTTCTTACAGAACTTGTAGAGAAAATTTAATTTCGAAGAGAAAGATGTAGAATGAGTCTATAATAGACAAACTCAACCTTGAAAAAATAATCCTTAATTACAAAATGCATGAAAAATAGAGATCTCAACAGATTTTGTCTATTTTTCATGCGTTTTGTATGTGATTAAGGATTATTTTTTCAAGGTTGCGTTTGTCTATTATATAGGCCTACTTATTCTACATCTTTCTCTTCGAAATTGAATTTTCTCTACAAGTTCTGTGAGAAAATATTTTGTGTTTATTGTAGTCTACATTTAACATATAGTAAATCTGCTTCAAACCTTAAAGGGACTTGTTTTTCGGAACCAAGTTTCGCGTATTTCGTCACATATCTTAAAAATTACTGTACCTAAAGGTTTGAAGGTCTTAACTAACAGACAACAAATACCCGTAGTGCAGGGGGGCTGAAATTCAGACGAAATCTTTCACCCATTTTCAGACCTATGTTAATAATAATTTTTTTCCTTCTTTCGATGTGAAGAATCACCCCCTGGCTTATGGGCACCTTTTTTCAGAACACATTGTATAGATATAAATTTATTGTGTAAATTGAATATGAATTAATAATATTAATCAGTTATTTTTATGAAGTATTCAAAATAAATAAAGGGTATCTTATATAGTACAGGAATAATAGAGCAGACATTTTGATAACATTTCATAAAGTGTGCCATTACTTACCAGAAACTGGATGTGTTGTGCGTTGATCTCGAGGAGAGGACGTGTTTTCGATCCTGCTGGTTACTGGATTGTCAGCAGTGGATGTGTAAGTTGTAGCAACGGGGTGTTCTCCGCTCATATTTGGACGGTTCTTCAATGCAGATCGTCTCCACTTGCTAGTATCGATAATATAATTGGATCCTGAATCATCAGAATCCACCGAATCATCTTCATCTTTATTATTATTGATATTCTGTCGTCGTTTCTTGGGAGCTTTCAGGCCCTTATAATCCATGAGGGAATTGGATGGTCTGGTTTTCTTTGGCTTCGCCATCTTCGTTTTCTTCTCGTTGTTCTTTAGTATAAAATCGTCGTAGTTCAATTCCGGCAGCTCTTCGATTTCTTTTTCAAATTCAACGTCACTGTAAGATATGGTAATGAACCACTCATTTCATTATTTTAGATATTAAAAATTGATAACAACATTGAACTAGAATTTCAACATGTTAATTATGTTGGTTCTTCAAAAGTGATTAGAGAATAAAATTTTCTATTTATTTTTTACTTAATTTCATATAAATAGTGCAGAATACATAATACTTGAAAACCTCACAGAATCATATTGATTTTTCCAATACATCAATAAATTTTAGTTCGATTAGAATCCTCCTCGATTTGAATCAGGCAGCCTTTTGTTTTCCCAATTCCAAACAAAATACCTAAAATACTCGTTTCACTGGGAATTCGTGTATGATAGTAGCCTACATTATAACTTAAGAATATAAATTATTACTTATTCTATTGTGATCTATTCATGTTTTTCTTATGAAATTCAATGATAGGCCTACAGCATGAAGACTATGTCCAATTCATTTGTACTGGTGGCAAAATTTTACATAAAAAATAATTATTTTATAAAATCCAAGTTCAATTGTAATGAAAACAAATTCCTTCAAAAAATAATTGATAATAATACAAGGGAAAAAATTAAGAACAAAAAAATTGGGAAGCATCGGGGATTCGAACCGAGGAACCATCGCTCCGTAAGCTAGCGTTTTACCATTGCGCTACACAGGCATTCAAAAATAATAGTCTTGTAACAGCATTATAAGGATCCTCCTCATAAAAAAACACACTTTGGGCTGCAACAATGAAGCCTAATGGAACTTCATGTACGGTAGCATAGATGAATTTGAACATTCATTCTGGAAAATCTAGAAGGAAAATTGAAATTTGGGCTTCCAGGTGCACGAGATTGATATTTTTAGAATCTATGTGCAAAATTTGGAGATCTTAATCATTCCCGTTTTTACTTTCCTTGCCCTACTACCATAGGTAAGGAAAGTATTGCTTTCCAAAAAAATTAAGGTACCCCAATTTCAAGTTTTCTATACGTTTCAAGGTCCCCTGAGTCCAAAAACATGATTTTTGGGTATTGGTCTGTGTGTGTGTATGTGTGTGTGTGTGTATGTGTGTGTGTGTGTGTGTATGTCTGTGAACACGATAACTCCATTCCTAATTAACCGATCGACTTGAAATTTTAAACTTAAGGTCCCTATACCATGAGGACCCGACAATAAGAAATTCAATAAAATTCAATTCAAGATGGCGGAAAAAATGGCGGATAATTACTAAAAAACCATGTTTTTCTCGAAAATGGCTCTAACGATTTTCTTCAAATTTATATCATGGATAGCTATTTATAAGCCCTATCAACTAGCATAAGTCTCATTTCTGGGAAAATTCCATGAGCTCCGTAATATTCTCGAGAAAAATGGCGGATAATGACCAAAAACCAGGTTTTTCACGGTTTTCTCGAAAACGGCTCTAACGATTTTCTTCAAATTCAAGCCATGGGTAGCTAGCTATTCATAAGTCCTATCAAATGACATGAGTTTTTTCCTTGGAAAATTGCAGGAGCTCCGTAATATTCTTGAGAAAAATGGCGGATAATTACTAAAAAACCATGTTTTTCACGATTTTTTCAAAATAACTTGACCGATTTTTTTCAAATTCATACTCTGTATAGTTATTTATCAGCTCTATTAACTGGCATGAGTCTCCTTTCTGGGAAACTAATGGGGGGTCCACCCCATCCTTGAGAAATGGACTTTGTAACCTCCTTCTCGTGCATGAGGTAGGTAGGTAGAGCTGTTCATAAAAAGAACACATAGTCGAGATATTTCATCTGTAGAACAGCTGTTTTGACGACTTTAAAAAAATGACGACTAAAAAAATCATTGAATTTCACAATTTACACAAAGGAAAAAGTACTCTGAAAACAATTATATATACACATATACAAAAGTCTGATCGTAGTTTCGAATATGAGCAAGGAAAGTTGTGTGAGTGTACCACACCAGATTTTTTTCCGGTACGCAATCCACAAGTTGACATGTTTTGATGCGAACAAACGAACACACAAACACAACCCTACTCTCTCTTATTATATAGAAGATGAACTGATAAATTGAATAAAGCCGTTTCCAGACCGTTAGCTACAGTAATTTTTAAGATATGTGACGAAATACGTGAAACTTGGTCTTGTAAAACAAGTTCCTTTGAGGTTTAAAGCAGATTCACTATTTTAAATGTAAACACAAAATATTTTCTTACAGAACTTGTAGAGAAAATTTAATTTCGAAGAGAAAGATGTAGAATGAGTCTATAATAGACAAACTCAACCTTGAAAAAATAATCCTTAATTACAAAATGCATGAAAAATAGAGATCTCAACAGATTTTGTCTATTTTTCATGCGTTTTGTATGTGATTAAGGATTATTTTTTCAAGGTTGCGTTTGTCTATTATATAGGCCTACTTATTCTACATCTTTCTCTTCGAAATTGAATTTTCTCTACAAGTTCTGTGAGAAAATATTTTGTGTTTATTGTAGTCTACATTTAACATATAGTAAATCTGCTTCAAACCTTAAAGGGACTTGTTTTTCGGAACCAAGTTTCGCGTATTTCGTCACATATCTTAAAAATTACTGTACCTAAAGGTTTGAAGGTCTTAACTAACAGACAACAAATACCCGTAGTGCAGGGGGGCTGAAATTCAGACGAAATCTTTCACCCATTTTCAGACCTATGTTAATAATAATTTTTTTCCTTCTTTCGATGTGAAGAATCACCCCCTGGCTTATGGGCACCTTTTTTCAGAACACATTGTATAGATATAAATTTATTGTGTAAATTGAATATGAATTAATAATATTAATCAGTTATTTTTATGAAGTATTCAAAATAAATAAAGGGTATCTTATATAGTACAGGAATAATAGAGCAGACATTTTGATAACATTTCATAAAGTGTGCCATTACTTACCAGAAACTGGATGTGTTGTGCGTTGATCTCGAGGAGAGGACGTGTTTTCGATCCTGCTGGTTACTGGATTGTCAGCAGTGGATGTGTAAGTTGTAGCAACGGGGTGTTCTCCGCTCATATTTGGACGGTTCTTCAATGCAGATCGTCTCCACTTGCTAGTATCGATAATATAATTGGATCCTGAATCATCAGAATCCACCGAATCATCTTCATCTTTATTATTATTGATATTCTGTCGTCGTTTCTTGGGAGCTTTCAGGCCCTTATAATCCATGAGGGAATTGGATGGTCTGGTTTTCTTTGGCTTCGCCATCTTCGTTTTCTTCTCGTTGTTCTTTAGTATAAAATCGTCGTAGTTCAATTCCGGCAGCTCTTCGATTTTTTTCAAATTCATACTCTGTATAGTTATTTATCAGCTCTATTAACTGGCATGAGTCTCCTTTCTGGGAAACTAATGGGGGGTCCACCCCATCCTTGAGAAATGGACTTTGTAACCTCCTTCTCGTGCATGAGGTAGGTAGGTAGAGCTGTTCATAAAAAGAACACATAGTCGAGATATTTCATCTGTAGAACAGCTGTTTTGACGACTTTAAAAAAATGACGACTAAAAAATCATTGAATTTCACAATTTACACAAAGGAAAAAGTACTCTGAAAACAATTATATATACACATATACAAAAGTCTGATCGTAGTTTCGAATATGAGCAAGGAAAGTTGTGTGAGTGTACCACACCAGATTTTTTTCCGGTACGCAATCCACAAGTTGACATGTTTTGATGCGAACAAACGAACACACAAACACAACCCTACTCTCTCTTATTATATAGAAGATGAACTGATAAATTGAATAAAGCCGTTTCCAGACCGTTAGCTACAGTAATTTTTAAGATATGTGACGAAATACGTGAAACTTGGTCTTGTAAAACAAGTTCCTTTGAGGTTTAAAGCAGATTCACTATTTTAAATGTAAACACAAAATATTTTCTTACAGAACTTGTAGAGAAAATTTAATTTCGAAGAGAAAGATGTAGAATGAGTCTATAATAGACAAACTCAACCTTGAAAAAATAATCCTTAATTACAAAATGCATGAAAAATAGAGATCTCAACAGATTTTGTCTATTTTTCATGCGTTTTGTATGTGATTAAGGATTATTTTTTCAAGGTTGCGTTTGTCTATTATATAGGCCTACTTATTCTACATCTTTCTCTTCGAAATTGAATTTTCTCTACAAGTTCTGTGAGAAAATATTTTGTGTTTATTGTAGTCTACATTTAACATATAGTAAATCTGCTTCAAACCTTAAAGGGACTTGTTTTTCGGAACCAAGTTTCGCGTATTTCGTCACATATCTTAAAAATTACTGTACCTAAAGGTTTGAAGGTCTTAACTAACAGACAACAAATACCCGTAGTGCAGGGGGGCTGAAATTCAGACGAAATCTTTCACCCATTTTCAGACCTATGTTAATAATAATTTTTTTCCTTCTTTCGATGTGAAGAATCACCCCCTGGCTTATGGGCACCTTTTTTCAGAACACATTGTATAGATATAAATTTATTGTGTAAATTGAATATGAATTAATAATATTAATCAGTTATTTTTATGAAGTATTCAAAATAAATAAAGGGTATCTTATATAGTACAGGAATAATAGAGCAGACATTTTGATAACATTTCATAAAGTGTGCCATTACTTACCAGAAACTGGATGTGTTGTGCGTTGATCTCGAGGAGAGGACGTGTTTTCGATCCTGCTGGTTACTGGATTGTCAGCAGTGGATGTGTAAGTTGTAGCAACGGGGTGTTCTCCGCTCATATTTGGACGGTTCTTCAATGCAGATCGTCTCCACTTGCTAGTATCGATAATATAATTGGATCCTGAATCATCAGAATCCACCGAATCATCTTCATCTTTATTATTATTGATATTCTGTCGTCGTTTCTTGGGAGCTTTCAGGCCCTTATAATCCATGAGGGAATTGGATGGTCTGGTTTTCTTTGGCTTCGCCATCTTCGTTTTCTTCTCGTTGTTCTTTAGTATAAAATCGTCGTAGTTCAATTCCGGCAGCTCTTCGATTTCTTTTTCAAATTCAACGTCACTGTAAGATATGGTAATGAACCACTCATTTCATTATTTTAGATATTAAAAATTGATAACAACATTGAACTAGAATTTCAACATGTTAATTATGTTGGTTCTTCAAAAGTGATTAGAGAATAAAATTTTCTATTTATTTTTTACTTAATTTCATATAAATAGTGCAGAGATTATGTAGATCCTGATTTGATTTAATGCTGGAACTTTGTCAACTTGATAATATTTTTCAAGGTATTTGTCAATAATAAGAATTTATTGTTCCAGACTAAAAAATTATTACGAAAATTTAAGCAAATCGTTAACTTTCTAAAATATTTAATTTTGATGAAATAGGAAATGGTATTATAAACTGACGTTCAATTTATTATTTACCACAAATTTCTTTGCATTTCCGTAGAGGTTTCAACGATGAGTAAGAAGAGGCGTGCATTTGAAGTGTGTTCAGAAATATTAGGGTAGCTAATTATGATATATGGTTAAAAATTAAGTTAATGTTGAAAATAAATCGATGAAAATGGTATAGCCCCGTTTTCCAAGGAAAATTAAGCAAATTAGCAGTCAATTGTAAAATGTAAAATTCTGTTAATAGTGAATTGATAGAAAAAACTGGAAACAGTCAAAAACTCTTCTTCAACTGATCAATTAGGTATTTAGGCTGCTAACAGACTGTTATCTTATATTTAATGCTTTATCACCTCACAAGAACAATAAAATAAATACTGAATTAAAAAACTCTGATCAATATCATTGAGCTAAATTCGAGATACTAATTTTATCAATTGGAGAACTCGATCAGATTTTTTACTTACATGTAATTATCATAGAAAAGGGAAAACTTATTCTCCAATTTGACTTTGGTGTCGGAATGCGTCAAGTATTCAGGAGCATTTTCTTCGTTTTCGAGCTCTGATGAATTTTCCCATTTGATGGGAACAGCCTGTTCTGTTTTAGGTGGAGTCTCAGTATTATTCTCCAACTCTGAGTACCATTGATTGTTCCGACGTTTGAGTCGCTCTGATTGGCGCCGGCTCAGTGGTTCATGATATCTGCAAATCAAACATTGAATTCATGTTATTCCAAACAACAATTTTCTTCTCCAATTTAAAGGAAATGTAGTTATTGCTGGAAACAATCCCAAATGCCATGAAATATTCTTATAGAAACAGAATTCCAACTAACATTGCATGGAAGTGAGGATAGATCAGTCAGCGGAAGTGAATATATATGAATAGAGAAATTTATTTTGAAACTGGGAGTTGGGTAAAAAACTTTGTGAAATTGGAAAAAGCTTACACCCATAAGCTATTATTCGTTGAATAAATTTGCTTATTATAATTTGAATTACTTTAATTTTCAAATTACTCCATGGAATTTAAAATTTGATAGAGTTTCAATAAATATAGAGTTATTCGATGAAATTAGTAATTTATTCCAATGGAGTTTATTGGATCGATAAATTTTGAACTTTGATGGAATCTGGTTAACTGATCGATAATTCTTTTTTCACATGACAATCGATTCCTCTGATGTTAGGTACTCATAATTTTCAAATAGGCCTACTGTACATTGGAGGTCAAAAGTCAACACTGAACCTCGGGTGATATGTAGAGCTATTCAAATAAGTCAACTTTAAACTTAACCTTCAAATATAAAACCCATGGAAATGATGCACAAATGTAACATTGGGGTGTGGTAAACCCTCACTTATTTCCTATCATAATTTCTATAAATTTTGTTGATCGAGACTTTCCATTACTTCCAAGACTAGATTCATTTACCGGTATTCCTTTTATGAATTCCTTTCTTTGGGAAATTGATTAGAAGTCGAATTAGGATTATCCTGTGAATTGTGAGTAATTTTGTCAGGTGAAACACGAGAACATCAACAGAAATCCTACAATAACAAAGGAAAAGTACATTTCTAAAGAAAAATTGAATGAACAATAATTCAACAATTGATAAATAGTATTCTGAAAATGGAAAATTGCATACATTAATATAACAATGGGGTGTATCACACCCCAGATTCAACAGTTTTCTTTGCTGAAAAATACTTCAGAATAATGCTGATTGAATCTACATAGGTATGAAAAACATCCCAATATTTTGTCTCAAAGTAGAGACAACTCAAATAAAAATGTCTGGTTTGTGGTTTCCTTGAAGAGGTAATCACAATGTTACATTATTTTAAAGGATGAATTTAAATTCTATAACATATTGTTGACTTGAGAGGAATGAGATTTAAGGGCCGGTTGCACAAAAGCCTGAAAAATATTAATCATGATCAAATGCCACGAGAACCAATCAGAGTAGAAATCCTTTTTGAAAAGAAGGCTTTTCTGATTGGTTCTCGCGGAATTTAATCACGGTTACAATTTAACAGCTTTTGAGCAACCAGCACTAGGAGTACGGTAGTCGTTAAACAACAAACTTCGAACTTGAACTTCAATTCTATAACATAGTTCACCAGAGAGAAATTAGATTCAAAATAATTGTGGAGAAATAAATTAATCTTACTCGCTGATAACTCCATTGAAATGACCATTCAATACTCGAAAATGTTGGTTGAAACTTCCAGTTGAGCAGTTGTTTGTGACAACAGCCTGTTCATTTTCCTCATTTACACGTTCCTCCTCATTTTTATCTTCTGGTGGTTCTTCCTTCACTTCAACAGCAGGTTCTACATCGAATCTCAACAAGCTCTTGTTGAAATAAGTATTCTGAAATTGATAAAATCATTATTTGCAATACTGTTATATTATTCAAGTATTTGAGATGATCATTAAACGAGGCAATCCATTACAATTCCGACATCAATTCAAATTTATTTCAAGTTTGTGTTTCCTGGATTAAAAACCAAACACGTATAGCTGAGAGTGGAGAGATAATAATCCTGGAACATGTAATGGGATTTTTGGAGTGGAACATAACAGTTTCGGGCTGTACCAGTTGTTTCATAATTAGTCCAGTCAATATAGACATAAAAAAGGGGGTATGCTTGCAATATGTATTGTCGTTCTGAAAATTTATTATATTATTTGGGTACATGAGAGAATCCAGAACCAATTTCTTCATGCAAAATTTCCTTTTGTGTTGGATACAGAATGACCCAAAAACCTCGTATTTTATGTTCATTTTCCAGTTTTCAGCTACTTCCGCCAAATCCAATAATCGGACAGAAAATTTGCTCTCGCCTTTTTCAGATTATAAAATTCTTGATAAAATGAGATCATTCGAAACTACAGAGGCTGTCTCATCGCTGAAGAACTTCAGAGAAGAAGAACTGAAAAAGACAAAACAGTTAAAAGAAGTAGCGGAGTACCACATACAACCCAACAGAGAAACTTCACTTCAAAAAAAGTACACTTGAGAAATATCCTATTCCCAAGTAACGAAGCCCACTTCAAGCCTACAACAGGAGAGTCAACCAAAACAACACCAACCAGTTGATGTCAATGAGGTTTTCAAGGAAATTTTAAACAGTTTAAATATTCTTTCTGGACGACTTGGCAGCATGGAAGGGAAGAGTAAGAGTATCGAGAAGAAAACTAGAAAATATATATTGCAAGCGAACAAGATATTAGGATTGCTACCTGGAATGCCAATGGAATAAATAATATCAATAATAATAGAAAACAAGAAATAGAAATATTTCTAAAGACACGGAATATAGATGTTTGCCTCATCTCTAAAACCCATTCAATTGAGCAGACTCACTTCAAAATCAATGGATATTGATTAATGGATAGTTTACGAAACTATTCATCCTCAAAATCAAGCAAGAGGTGGAAGTGCTGTGATAGTGATGGAGAGTATTAAACACTATAAAGACTTTGTATTCAAAGTGATGAAATACAGCTAACTGTAGTTGGAATAGAGTCAATCAACCTGAAAATACTTGTTGGAGCTGCATATTTTCCACCACGTTACAATTTAAAGAAAAATGATTATACAAATATTCTTCTTCAGCTTGGAGATAGATTCATAGTGGGTGAAGATTTTAATGCCAAGCATAAGGATTGGGGTTCAAGACTCACAACTACCAGAGCAAAAGAGCTCAGAGAGGCTATCCAGGAGCTGGGCTGCGAATTCCATTCAACAGGGACACCTACTTATTGACCAACAGATTTGAATAAAACTCCAGATATTCTAGATTTCTTTATAACAAAGAGAATATCCAGTGATTTTATTGACATTGAAGGGATCTTTGACCTGGATTCGGATCATTCAGCTGTAGTTCTCACACTTAGTGAACGAATAATAAAGAGAGAAGATAGACCAATGTTGATGAACAGGATAATAGACTGGGAAGCTTTTAAAGTGGATTTGGAGAATGAAAGCAACTTAAATATTCCACTTAGAACAGCTGAGCAGCTAGATGAAGCCGCAGAAAATTTCATGTGACAAATCCAGAAATCAGCCTGGAAAAACACCAGGAAAACAAAAGAATGCAATTATCCCCTGAAGATTGTCCCCTGCAATTATCCCCTGACACAGCAGAATACCTTGGAATGACTCTTGACGCCAAGTTGAAATGGAAAGAGCATATCAAGATGAAAAGGAGCGAGCTAGAAATCAAATACAGTAAAATCTATTGGCTGTTGGGCTGACAATCGCAACTATCATTGGACAACAAAATATTGATACACAAACAAAATTCTAAAACCTGTCTGGACCTATGGAATTCAGCTTTGGGGCTGCTCTAGAACTTCTAACATCAACCAGATTCAAACATCTCAAAACAAACTGCGGAACATGGTGAATGCGCCCTGGTACATAATAAGGAACAGGTATTTGCACCGAGATCTGCACATCCCCCTATGTGACCAGCGAGATAAGACGATTGGCAGCCCATCATGAGTCACGTCTTCATCAACATGACAACACCGAAGTCATTCAACTACTAGACAACACTGAACTCACAAGGAGGTTGAAGAGAACAAAGCCCTTCGAGTTGGTGTAGTGCTAGTGAAGAGAAAAAAGTATATTAATTAAATGTGTAGTGAAAAAATTTAAAGTAGAAATTATAATTGGAACTGTAGGCCTCACTGGAAGATTTTAGCAATAAAAATTAATATTATAGGATAAGAAATAAGAGAACTAAATTAATGGTTAGTCCTAGTGACTACTTTTGATAGAAATAATAATTGAAAACAATTCGGAACCCTCTATCTCCAATGAGTACAGAGTTATGATTTTTCAAAAATGGGAAAAATTTAAAGAAAAAATCAACTTTGATGAATTATAGTTTTTGATCAACAAAATCTTCCGATCTGTAAACGATTCATATGTGAAGAAATGTTCTCGAAGTGAAACTTGATTATTAAAAAAGAATCCGGAATTGAAGATATTCTCCCCATATTTAGGGTCTTGGCAGTTCTATTATAGGAAAAAGTTATTTAAGATGAATTATAGTCAACTGAGCTCGTAGAGGATGAAATTATCTACAATTTGGAAAGTTGTAGGTTTCTATGGTGTTTCAGACTCGTTCTAGAAACTCTTGATTAATAGTGGAATCACACAAAAAAATTAAAAATCTAAAATCATCATTTTAAAAATCTTTTGTAACGTTCGAATAATATTGGAATCGGAAGTATTATCCATTGGAGTGGGGAGAGAGAGAAAACTTTCACATCCTCACTAGATTTGGAAATTTTATCTAAAGTACCTTGTTCACAATATATAGTCCAGTCAATATAGACATAAAAAAGGGGGTGTGCTTGCAATTTATATTTTAGTTCTGATTTTTTAATTATTATTCAAAGTCCAAATAATCCTAGAGAAGTCCAGAACCAATTTCTTCATGCAAAATCTTCTTGTGCTATATACAGAGTGGCCCAAAAACGCTTTTCCTGCCAAATCCAGTAATTGGACAGCAAAATTTGCTCTCGCTTTTTTTCAGATTATAAAATTCTTAATAAAATCAGATCATTTGGAACTCTCTATCTCCAAGAGTACTGAGTTATAATTTTTCAAAAAGAGTAAAATTTTAAGAAAAAATGAACTTTGATGAATTTGAGTTTTTGATCAACAATATCTTCAGATTGTTACCATTTACATGTATAATTTTCTAAATCCTTCTGGTCGTAATTTTGTGCTCTACAATCTGAAATCAGGTAGAGCGCTCTATCTCATATAGATTTCCAGGTACACCTGACCACAATGCTCCTTGTATTGTTAAAAACACCTCATTTTCAGCTTCAACTATTATCACCAACTAGATTATACACACAATGATTTTTCGCTGGATTATATAAGTTCATGAGATTATTTTCTATGAGAATCACCCGTTAGATGCACTCCATTTCAGTATTTCCTAGTGGAGAGGCCCGCATAAGGACACCTCAAGGATCAAAATTTCAAACACTTATAACTTTTGACACAATGGTCAGATTTCTTTGTACTACACTTCATCCGTCTCGGCTCGTCAAGGCGGTCCAAAATATTAAATATTAAAATATTAAATAAAAAATTAATTTCGAGTGTAGACAAAAAATGGACAATTTCTATATTTAAAGCTATGTATGTATCTCGGTATATTTAAAGAGTATGCAGTATGGTTTAGAAATCAACACTAATAAGACAAAGCTCATGGTAATAAGCAAGGAGAATGTAGGTGGAGTACAATTGTTTATTAATCGAAATGCAATAGAAAGAGTCTCACACTATAACTACCTGGGTACCATCATCAATGAGAAATGGAATAACACACAAGAAATAAGATGCCGCATAGAAAAAGGTGTACAAGAGTCACGACCTTGCTCTATTAACTAAATTGAGACTATTGCGTTGCTATGTGTTCTCCGTTCTGTTGTATGGGGTAGAAGCATGGACCCTCACAAAAGAAACAATGGTAAAGATTGAAGCTTTTGAACTCTGGCTGTACAGAAGAATGCTGAAAATATCCTGGACGCAAAAAGTTACTAATAAAGAGGTTCTCAGGAGAATGAATAAAGAACCGGAGCTCCTGAATACCATTAAAAGTAGAAAACTCCAATACCTCGGCCACATTATGAGGAATAGCTCAAGATACAGACTTCTGCAAGAGATCCTTCAAGGAAAAATCAACGGAAAAAGGGGACCTGGCAGAAGGAGAATTTCATGGCTGGCAAATCTGAGGCTATGGTTTCACCAGTCATCTGCAGAGCTATTCCGTAGCGCCGTCGACAAAATCAGGATAGCCATTATGATCGCCAACATCCGAAACGGAGCAGGCACGTGAAGAAGAAGAATGTATCTCGGTAACCCGTAATGATAAAAAAACTTGATCGTGGAATGTACAATAGAATCTTCTCTTTCATATTTGCTGTAAACGTTTCATGGAGAAATATGTTTGTGAAGTAGGATTCGATTGTTGAAAAAATCCGGAAATTTTACATATTTTTCTCATATTAACAGTTTTGGCAGTTCTATGATAGGGAAAAATGATTGAAGATGGATGCTAGGCAACTGAGCTTGTAGAAAATGGATTTATCTACAGTTTGGAATCAATTGTGAGTTTCTATTATGTATCAGACTCGTTCTAGAAACTCTTGATTAACAGTAGAATCATGAAAAATCGTAACTGAAATCACCATTTTTAAAATCTTCTGTAACTTTCGAATGGTATTGGAATCGAAAGTATTATTTCTTGGAGTGAGAAGAGGGGAAAAGTTTCACATTCTCACTGGATAAAGAAATCTTATCAGAAGTATTTCACAATATATGCAGCTTTGAATATAGAAATTGTCCATTTTTTGTGTATTGGAATATGGGCTTAAGTACACTCAGCAATAAATTCTTCATATTTCAATCAAATTTGACTCATGATGCATGATTTTGGACCGCCTTGATGAGCCGAGACGGATGAAGTGTAGTACGATGAAATCTGAGCATAATGTCACAAGTTATAAGTGTTTGAAATTTTGATCCTTGAGGTGTCCTTAAGCGCGCCTCTCCACTAGGAAATATTGAAATGAAGTGCATCTAACGTGTGATTCTCATAGAACATAATCTCATGAACTTATTTCATTGTGCGAAATATCAATGTGAGGTCAATGTGGTTGGTGATGATGGTTGAAGCTGAAAAGTAGGTGTTTTCCACATTACGTGAAGCATTGTTGTCAGGTGTACCTGAAAATCTATATGATATATAGCGCTTCTACCTCATCTCAGATTGTAGAGCGAAAAATTACGCCCAGAGGGATTGAGAATTATACATCTAAATGGTAACAATCAGAAGATATTGTTCATCAAAAACTCATCAAGCTCGATTTTTTCTTAAAAATTTACTAATTTTGAAAAATATTAACTCTGTACTCATTGGAGATAGAGAGTTCCGAATGATCTCATTTTATAAGGAATTTTATAATCTGAAAATAGGCGGGAGGAAATTTTTCTGTCCGATAACTGGATTTGGCGGAAATATCTGGAAACTGGAAAATGAACCGAAAATACCAGGTTTCTGGGCCATTCTGTATCTAGCACAAGGAAATTTTGCTGGAAGAAATTGGTTCTGGACTTCTCTCATGAATCCAAATAACATATTAAAAAATCAGAACCACAATATACAGAGTGGTGAAAAGTCCGAGAACGGCTTAATATATCATACACAAAGGTTATTTTACGGTGGGTGAGATTGGGGATCCTTCCCAAATTGAAAATTCTACTTTACTATGACTTCAAAAATCTGGCCACCATATTGAATGCAACTTTATTTTTTAAAATAGGAAGGTGGTCATGCGATACATGAGTTCAATAAAAAAAGAATGGTTAAAAACCGCATATCGATATCTCAAACCTTTTAGAAGATATTCACATTATTAAATTTAAATTCAAATTTCCAATATGCATGATATTGATTAATAATGTGAATATCTTCTGACCGGTTTGAGATATCAATGTGCGGTTTTCACAATTCATTTTTCTTGAGATTTCGTATCGAAATCATGTATCGCATGACAATCTTCCCAATTGTAAAAATAAAGTTGCGTTCAATATGGCGGATCCAAGATGGATTTTTGAAGTCATAGTAAAGTAGTATTTTCAATTTGAGTAGGATCCCCAATCACACCCACCATCAAATTAAATTTGTGTATGAGATATTAAGCCGTTCTCAGACTTTTCACCCATTCTGTATATTGCAAGCACCAATGTATAGTGACTGGACTAAATTGCCCAATTATTGTTATTGTTTAATTAGATAAGGTAAAAGATAAATTAAATTGGATTAATTAAAATTCTCCTATATCAACATCAAAAGGATTCATGACAGAGCAGATCAATTCACATGAAATATAAATTTCATATTCATAGTTATTATTCTGACAATAACCAGAAAAAACCCTTAGACCAAAAATTCAAGAGCCTTGAAGATTCAAAAAACCAAACATGAGCTTGAGCCTTCTGTTACATGAATATGTTGATTTAATCCAAACAATCTTCACATGTTTTCCCAAAATTCAAAAGTTATTCTTGAATAGGTACCTAATAAAAATGAATCAACCATAGAAATTAGCTCTAGATCAATAATAATTCAATCCAAAAGTATAAGATTTTAAACTTTTTTAAAGCAAATTGCCTCTCCAATCTTAAAACAAAAGTACCAAAACATTAATCAAGCTACTCTTTGTTTATCTGATCAAAAATAAATGCAACACAAAAATACAGTTTATTTTGATTCTAATTTCCAATAATATCGATGAACTATTTGAGAATTGTATGACTTTTTTTCATTCAAGTTTAAATAATATTGCATTTATCGATTATTGAACTTATATCCCGCCTGCTCATTGGTAGTTGAACATTATACAGGTGTAATTATTATTTAACGAAAATCCTAAATAAATGCTGTAAATCACCCCGAAGACTACTGCTACTGCAGACATTGACAACAAGTTAACAGCTGGATGGAAATTCGATGAGAACTACTATCCAAAAATTAGTTGCCAGCCCGGGAATCGAACCCGGTACCTCCCAACTGCTAGTCAGGAATGCTTACCCTTACACCAAACTGACAACGGGACCTTATCTACCGGGTTCGATTCCCGGGCTGGCAACTAATTTTTGGATAGTAGTTCTCATCGAATTTCCATCCAGCTGTTAACCCTGTTGTCAATGTCTGCAGTTGCAGAAGTCTTCGGGGTGATTTGCAGCATTTATTTAGGATTTTCGTTAAATAGTAATTATATATTAATTAGCATTTGAATAAATTGCATTCTCTATTTAATTCCATCTGTATTATACAGGTGGTTATTTTTCTAAGAAGGATTAATTCTACTTAGTTATCTACAAATCTAGGTGTCCAAGTGAAGTAATCTAGGCAGCGATCATTTTTACCTCTTCTGATTTGGGATGATTCATCTGCAGGTATCGCTTGTTTGGAGGCTTTGGAGGTGTCAGAAGACTTGTTAGAGCTCCAAGCTGTGATTCATCTGCAAATCAGTTGATAAATGACAAGCGGTACGAATTATTTCCAAGTACGGAGTGCGGTAGCAAAACTTCCTTTTTTAAAGTGGACGCCATTCCGTCAGCTGGTGTCGTAGTAGAGCAAATTTGGTCTCGTTAGAGAGGTCAGATCATAAAGTTCTCTTACCGACATGTTCATTCGCCATCATGCATTAGAACAATGGGGAGCGTGCATCTGCCGTTGAGTCTTATTTTTCGAGCGGATGTTCTGTGATCACAACCCAGCGTGCATTTCGAAATTGCTTTAATTTAGCCCCTTTGGCTGCTGTCCCGGTCCGGGAATCAATTGTTAGGTGGGTCACTCACTACGTTCAGACAAACTGCGAGTGCATCAAGACGAAGAACCAAAGTCCCTCGGCCCATTAGTTCACCTGAGAACATTGAGGCAGCGAGAGTTTCAATTTTGAGATCACCACAGCTTTCTGCGCGCAAACATGCGTCTGCTCTTGGACTTTCCGATCGTTCTGTGAGACGAATTGTTCATGATGCCTATGCTACTCTACTATGTAGCATAGAAGCATTTCCATCCCATAGAAGATGGCAATTGTGCAGGACCGTTCTGAACGTGACTTCAATTGAGGGAGCACTTTCCAGGACGCCATATCTCAATTAGGAGCGATTTGGAGTGGCCAGTCCGATCTCCCGATTTGAACCCTTGTGATTTTTTTCTATGAGGGTTTTTGAAATCCCTTGTTAATTTGAACCGTCCAAAGACCCTACAAGATTTGAAAACCAATATCAGGGAAGAAATTGCTAACATATCGCCTGTAATTCTGGCAGGAGTAAAATTCGGTTTACTCAGTGTATGGAGAATGGGGGACGTCATCTACCTGATTTGAAATTTAAATCTAACTGAACAAAACTTTATTTATATGTATCTACATTACAAGAAATAAATACAAACTTTCTGATCGATACAAAGAGTTTTATTTACTTAGAAAAAGGAAGTTTCGCTGCCGCATTCTGTAGAAAAGGTCACCAGATATACTCAACTGAGAAACATTCTTTGTAAAATCTGGATGTAGGAAGAGTTAACTTCTCAACCAGAAAAAGTGATAAACAGCGAGGAAAGCTCTACGAGAGTATGAATTTGAACGATCATTTTCAAATTATTGTTATATTCATAAATTTAAAACCGAAATAAAAAAGAAGTATGGAAGCATTGAAAGCATTGAGATTTGAATTCATATACAACCAATATATTATGTTTATTAATAAGAAATAATTCCATAGTAGGCTCCCCTTTTATACAAAAGGGAATTATGGAATTATTTTCTATCAATAACAAATCAAGTATCCGTATTAAAATTCTTTATTAGAAAATATATTATTATATAAATCAGGATGCCAAGCAGCTATCTGATCAGCGTCGCCAACTTTGATGGGGTGAGGCACGTTCTAGCCCCCCCACCATGTATTTTAATGTCCTCTCACATTGCATGCATTTCAATATTCTCACCAAAAACATAAAATCAAAGTGGCAACGTAATATATTTATCAATTTATTTTTTTTTAATTAAACTATTTAAATGACCTGGGACTCTAAAACTGTAATATTAATGAACTTGCAATTCCATGGAATTCTAGAATTAGACCCACACTATTTTGCTCTTACCTCCTACTTTATTACATATTAGATAACTGTCAGCGAAAAAAGAATGTTTATAATAGTTTATTATACTAACTATTGTATAAATGGACTATTATTCGTTTTATTAGCATTAATATTACTCTAGAGTCTAGAGGTTCAGATAGATGATGATGTTGAAGTTAGATGCGACTCTTATTCAACAAGGTTTAGCCTAAGGTTTGTTTTATGTGATATGAAGGCGTTATGAATTATTGGAAAGGGAATACACATACAAACATAAATACATACAAACCGAAATTGATCGCTTTATAAAAGGATTATTGGAGTACCGTTCTATGGAATGATCTACCGTACTCCAAATATAAACAAAAAAGTACAGTATAGCAAACAAGTCATGGAAACAATCAATACATAAAACTGTACTAAAATTGTACATTATTGAAAGGAATCATTGAAGGCATCATGAGTCATTGAAAAGGAAATAAACAGAAATTCTTCGCTTAATAGAAGGATTATTGGAGTACTGTTCCATGGAATGATATACCGTACTCCAAATATAAAGAAAAACAAAAAGTTTAGCAATCACGTCATAGAAACAATCAATATATGAAACTGTACTAAGATGGTACATCATTGAAGGCATCATGAATCATTAAAAAGGAAATGAACATACTAACATACAAACAAAAATTGCTCACTTAATAGATTAATTTTTGGACTACTGTTCTATGGAATGATCTACCGTACTCCAAATATAAACAAAGAAGTGCGGTATAGCAAACAAGTCATGAAAACAATCAATACATGAAACTGTACCAAGTTGATGATATAATTGAAAGGCATCATTGAAGGCATCATGAATCATTGAAAAGGAAATAAAGATACATATAAACAATCAGAAATCGTTCGCTTAATAGAAGGATTATTGGAGTACCGTTCTATGGAATGATCTACCGTACTCCAAATATGAACAAAACAAAGTACCTTCATTAAAAACGTCATAGAAACACTCAATGCATGGAACTGTAATAAGATGATACATCATTGTTAATGTTATTGAGTGACATATCAGTAGAAAATGTAATCACGTGATCAGTCATCACATGAAACATGGTATCATGGTTTTTCCAAATTTATTCAAGAAATAATTATTTTATTTGTAAAGGAATTTACCCACCTGCCAGTTTTACAGAGCTTATAGTCTCGCTTTTGATTGATAACTGCACAGAGCTTGTAGCCTCCTCACTTTTGATCGGAGCCTCGGCTTTTATTTTAATTTTGGATGGCCTGGTTGAAAGACGACGCAAGGGTGGAGCAGGTAACTTATACCACTTGAAATTGGGGTTCTTTTTGAAAAATCTCTCTTTATTCTGCAAAGGAAATAGAATAGTTTTGAGCATGATGCTGAATATTGGTGAGCCAATCACATTATACACTGTAGTGTGAATCAATAAGGGATATTTGTTCAATCGAATTATACAATAAATGACATTTTTTTGTAATCAGGTGCAGTTTTGGGAACCTTTCTCCTTTTTTGAGAGTGTCAATTATATGGAAAACATTTTTCGAATAAGTTTGAAAGAATTAAACAGAATAGTTTTTTTCGCAAATTTTTACAACTAGTCGCTTCTCGCATTTCCTCTTATCTCTCCAGTCATCCACTTAGCAAACCTCTGCATTCCATCTCTATTCGAACATTGGCCATGCATGTACCATTTTCCTTGGTCTATCGGTACCTAGCATTTGATGCTGGTTTGGAGTCCATTTTCACTATGAAAACATAAATTTATCGTGGAATTATCAAAAAGTTAATAAAAAAATCTAGTGATTCTAGATTGATGCCTGATAAATTTAATGGATGATCCATATTATTTATATTGAAAGGATCTATATAGGAAATTTAATTTTCTTTGTGTGAGCTATTTTTTCGACTAATAGTTTGCGCTCACTGATCTCACATGAATAGGCTATGATTTTTCATTTGAAAACTGCGCAGTTTATATCGTCTCACAATAAAATTGTAAAATCAACAATATATTTATGAGTCTTACCTCTTTAGTGGCAATTTACTAGATGGCTTTAGTATTTTGGACTCTAAATAACTTACATTCCATACATAAGTGAAGAATTCAATCAAGGATATAGGTACTACCAATATACATTTGAAAAAAATCCATATGAACTAAAATGAATATTTTTGAATTGAATAGATTTAAAATATTTCAATTCAATATTGTGATACGATTATTTGATTTTCATTATTATGATCTTCTTATAACCTAATAGAAGTTGTATGAAGATCAAAACACAATAAAATTATTTAATGGAGGGAACATTATGAATGAATAAGTATATAAAATATTTTCGAATGGACGAAACTATACAAAATTCTTACAGATTTGAGTTATTATATTGAATCATATTTTCTAATAACGTGTTTCATTAGGGCTATACTACTACGCAATTTGTTAGTTGAAAAATAATCCCATAGTACCCTTTTAAAAAAAACTGTAATAAAATACAAACACGTTTCTGTATTTTAAATAAAAAAGGTTTTTCAAAAAGGGGTACTATTGGATTATTTTTTACTGCAGTATATCAAATCAATAGAGATAAGTAATAAATTAGTATTCTAAATTAACTTAATCAAATTCAGGTTGGCTTCAAGTAGGGTAAAATTTCTTGCAAGTTACCTAACTATAGTTTACCTTCTTAGAAAAACATAAATTTATAATTTACCCTGTTTGACACTGATTTGTACAGTTCTTTTTCTTCATCACTTAGAACGGCCCACCATCTGCCCAGTTTTTTGGTGAGAAGCCTATTCTCCAGCTTAGGATTATTTGTGCGCATAGTCGGCCGGTTCTTCTTGCAGAATACCAGGAAGGCATTCGGGGGGCGACGTGCCAAGCGACTGTTGTATTCCTCACCCACCCCGATCTCTTTAGAATGGCACGCCATGGCACTAAACAAACGTAAAAATGGAATAGTTTTCAAAATACGTTCAAGAATGATAATAAATCAGTAATAATAAATAAGTAAGCTGTAATAAATCGAAAAAAATATGAAATGAAATATGAGATATCTACAGTATGTTTTTCTGATTCACATATGAATTAAAGGATAATAATTGAATATCGGGGCACCGAGCTTCGCTTCAAAGTACAAAAGCAAAGAACCATAGTTTATAATATTTATTTATTGATACACATAATACAATTCTTTAAAATGATTGGGGAAGGAGCAATATGCACAGCCAAAAACTGTTTCTTCCCCGAATTTTGAATTATAAACTATAAATAGTCAAAAAAGTAGGTTATGTTCCATACACTTGAATTCAGGTCCAATTTTCTGTCCAAACATTTGAAAACAGAAAAGTTCTAATTTAGATTGTTTACAAACCAAATTAAATAATAAAATAGCACTCAGTAATCACTTAAAACTGTAAAGTAATTATCAACTTTTATAATATTATCAACTAAAGAAAATTCTAATATAATATGTACTATAATTATTTAGATCGATATACCTTGTCATGTCAACAAATCAGATATCTTGATCAAGTCGATTAAAATTTTTAGATAATATTTCTTGTGAGATAAGCTGATTGAATGCAAATTCAACAGCTGAACATAACTCTGTCTCTCTCCCACACAGGCATTCATATTTTCCGTTATCGACAGACGACGAAATTATCATCTGTTTTCCAAGGATGAATAATTATTATCCTTTTCATGTCCTTCAGTGAGTTTTCTTTTCCAAGGAATGAGACCTAGTGCAATCGAATTTTTATATCATAAATCTACTATGTTCCAAATTTCGTGAAAATCGTTAGAGCCGTTTTTGAGATCCGTTGGACATAAATAAATACCCAAATATATATATATATATATATATATATATATAAACAGAAATTGCTCGCTTAATATAATAGGATTGATAGCAACGTGGATGAAAAAGTAAGTATAATCGATGAAAAATAAAATTCTGAGGATCTCTCCATTGAAGTGGAGTCATTGCTGAGTATTAGAAGAAATGTGGATAATGTCTCAAGGGCTGACAAGAATCGGATATGGAAGAGGTTTCAGAAGGCGCGTGATGGACATAGAAAGCCTCAGAAATGGAGAGAAGGCTAGAAGGTACGAGGGAGAACTGGATAGACTGATCCCTGATGAAAAAGAGGTGCAAGAATTGTGGGATGATATAAAGAACACACTAATGTTTTGCCCAAAGAAGCCTTTGAGAGAGGAGAAGAAAAAGAAATGAGAAATGACATGAAGATGAGTGTAAGGAGGCCATAAGACGGAAAAATGAGGATAGAAGCTGGTGATGCAGAGAGATACCAGGAGGAGCCGAGCTAAATATTCTGATAGTTGGAAAGTAGTCAACAAACTTTGTAGGAGGAAGAAGAGAAAATTCATGAAGAAGCTAATAGAATACATGGAGCAATAGAATGGAAAAGTCAAAACAGAAAGTTCTATCAAGCAGTCAAGATAATGAGGAAAGGACTCCAGCCTAATTTAATTCCATGCAAAGACATGAATGGAGTTAAATCGAAGGATTTTTAAGAGTAAAATAGTACCTATCAAGAGCGACTAAAGTTGAAATGAAAGACGTTAGTCAGACCTGTTGTGACTTAAGGTGCTTTCGAGAGAAAGATGTATCGGAGACAGTAGTTATGATGGAGGGGTTCGGAAATCCAGATATAACAGTGAAATTGATGAGGCTATGGGTGAAAGAAATATTGTAAGATTTATAAAGGCAAGAAGAATAGAATGGTTTGAGCATATATATGGTGAGAATGAATATGGGAAGGAGATCACTTAGACTGCTGGATGGAAGAATGATGGTGACGAGAAAGAGAGGAAGGCCGAGAACAAGATGGATGAATGAATGACGTGAGTGGTGATCTGCGTGTGCTGAGCGTATCGAACAACTGACGGCAAAGATCCCAGAGAAGAGACGATTGGAGGCGTTGTGTTGAGGAGGCCAAGGTCCACCAAGGACTCTAGAGCCAACTAAAGTAAAGTACGGTAAGTAAAAGTATTGTCTCATAAAAATTGTATGAAGAATATTGAGAGTGGTGAACAGTCAATTGAGTAAGTAATTGAAAATACATTGATCAATAGGTTAATAAATACTTTTTATCATAAGATTACAAACACGAATATGACAAATCCATACTTGTTTATACACTTACAAACGAAAGAATATTTTCTACAAAGAATTCTATACTGAGAAATCGATGGATACACAGATAAATAATTGCAAACAAAAATCATAGACAAAGGTTTTCTATAGGCGCTAATGAGATATATTATTCTTTAATACCATAATAACGGAGATTATAGATTACGTATTGTTATCTCGAGGCAACAATAATATACTGTAATAAAGAGTATTAGAATTGTTGAGTTGGTACAATTTTCGGGGGAGATACGAAAATTACATATTTTTGAGACTCGTGGGAGATAAAGGATACAAACAGAACGGTAGGTCGATAAATAGATATCAGCTCGCCATCGACCTTAAACAGAGTGTCTGATAAGTCACTCCCTATTTTCATACAGCTATAATTTCTTTATTTCTGAACCAATTTTGTTAGAACTACATTTGTTAGATAGAGCAGTCCTTGATGTTGTGTTCAACACCAATTTTCATTTGTTCCAGTTTAAAAATGCCCCCTCTCTCGACTGTGGAAGAACGAGACGAAATAGCAGCTCGTTATGAGGTCTGGGGATCTGTGGTGCGAGTACAAAGGTGGTGAAGGGCTGAACGAGGGATCCATGCAAAACTGGGTGCAAAAACTGTTGAAAATTTCCATTCCAAATTACTAACAACAGGGAGTGTCGCAGATGCAAGACAATCAGGAGGTGGAGCTATATAAACTGTCAAATATCTATATTGATATTTGATATAAGTTCATATTGATCTTTGAAATCCGCAACTTTCAATTATACTTAGTTGGTGAGAGTTATGGAAACAGTAAATACTTCTTCTACGAGGATAATTTGGCAGTAGGTTTCATGGCGATCCTATTCGAATTGAAAAAAAACTACTATTTCTGTTGCTTCAAAACTCTTGTCCGACATCTTGAATCCGTCATTTCGAATCCAACTGGTCATGTGATACATGATTTCGATACAGAAATTCAAGAGAAAATTGATGGCGAAACCCTCACATTGATATCTCAAAAATCATTTCAATGATCTTCACATTTAAAAATAGATCCTAATAAATCATACAAAGATGAGATAAATGAGTAGGCTATGACCCTGTAGGCCTATGTGAATCCACAGAACTTTATATGCTTTTCCGTATGCTGGGTGAATGATTCAGAATCAAAATTCAAATTCCCTGAATTAATAATACCAACGTCATAGCAACTGCCACACAAGTTCTATCATTGATATTACTCTAATGATATTACACGTTAACAGAAGAGAGTTAATTAACTAGTAGTTCTGTGAACAGTAGACCTTTCGCAGTTTTCTCATACACAAGTATCTGATGTCACCTGTTCTAGTTGATTCAGTTGAATCATAATTTACTCTTAAAAAATCTGGTGTGGCGCACTCACACAACTTTCCTTGTCATTATGAAAATTGATACCCTGACGCTAGTGTTCTCGCTCATCTCAATATTCTACTATTCAAAGATATGAGACAGCTGGTGATAGGACAATAACGCTGGAGACACACGAGGTCTGCTATCTCTTCATAGTGAATCATTTAATAGAATCAACAGTTGCCAACAGTTTGCAATATAATAATCACATTTTCTCGAATTTCGTATATAAATTGTATATAAAGGCTAATAATTGAGAATCTAAAATCAAACTTTGCATAGATAGGAGCGGAGCTCCTGAAATTTTTAAAGATATAGGACTTGTTGCAGTTGATGGAGCGTATCAATGACTATTTCAGGTATGAATTTGATCAAAATCGTTTGAGCCGTTTTTGAGAAAATCGCGAAAAACCCCGTTTTTGACAACATTTTCGCCATTTTAGCCGCCATCTTGGATTTCATTTGATCGAAATTGTTCGTGTCGGATCCTTATAGTGTAAGGACCTTACGTTCCTAATTTCAAGTCATTCCGTTAACTGGGAGATGAGATATCGTGTACACAGACGCACATACACTCATATACACACACACACACACAACACACACACACACACACACACACACACACACACACACACACACACACACATACAGACCAATACCCAAAAATCTGTTGTGGCACACTCACTCAACTTTCCTTGCCTTTATGAAAATTGATCACCTGACGCTAGTGTACTCGCGCATCTCAAGTCTACTATTCAAATATATGAGACAGCTGGTGATAGGTCAATAACGCTGGAAACACACGAGGTCTGCTATCTCTTCGTAGTGAATGATTTAATAGAACCAACACTTGCCAACAGTTTGCAATTTAATAATCACATTTTCTCGAATTTCGAGCTTATTTTCAATTTTTGGTGAAAATGTTACTGAACATTAATTGTAGAGATTTTCATGCTCAATCTTTTCCACTTGATATTTGTTATTAAAATTGTATATGGAGGCTGATAATTAAGAATCCAAAATCAAACTTTGCATAGATGGGGCGGAGCTCCTGAAATTTTTACAGATATAGGACTTGTTGCAGTTGATGGAGCTTATCAATGACTATTTGAGGTATGAATTTGATCAAAATCGTTTGAGCCGTTTTTGAGAAAATCGCGAAAAACCCCGTTTTTGACAACATTTTCGCCATCTTAGCCGCCATCTTGGATTGCATTTGATCGAAATTGTTCGTGTCGGATCCTTATAGTGTAAGGACCTTACGTTCCAAATTTTAAGTCATTCCGTTAACTGGGAGATACGATATCGTGTACACAGACGCACATACACTCATACACACTCACACACACACACACACACACACATACAGACCAATACCCAAAAACCACTTTATTGGACTCAGGGGACCTTGAAACCTATAGAAATTTAGAAATTGGGGTACCTTATTTTTTTCGGAAAGCAATACTTTCCTTACCTATGGTAATAGGGCAAGGAAAGTAAAAAACTGTTTTTTCTCCAAGATCAAAAACTCACTTATGTTAATAAACTCAGTTCACGTTTGAATTTGTATCCCATATGATAGTTTATCCAGTTTCGTGAGTTTCGTCAGTTTTCATCTGGTAAAAATATTTCTCAACTATTTTTAAATTAATTTTTTTGAATCAAGAATATTATAATTTGTTCAGCATTATTTAGTTAATTTAATCATTTTTTATTTCATTTTCAACCACTTATTAAATTTATTTTTCAAGTGTGAGAATATTGATACTGATGGGCACGCATCATAAGAGATTTGAAACCCTACCTCAATGTACCTAGAATACCTAAATGTATTCTAGGTACCTTGCCCTACCTTGCCCTAGAAATAGACACGGCCAGACATCTGTGTAATGCATGCAATGAATAATCCACTTGTCAGCTGATTGATTATGAATAATATTATTGTAATGGGGGTATTTATAATAGGAATATATTGGGGTTATATTATGTATGGTATTGTGATGGTATTATAAGGTTGTGAGAACAACCCTAGACATTATGGTAACAATTTATAATAGGGGAATCGCTTGGCTTGCGAGAGGTTAAATTGATCTAACTCTATAACTCATGAGAAAGGAACTATATTTTAAAATAATAAACAAAACAGTTATATTTTGGAGAACTAAGTAATCGATTTAATCAAATTGTAACTCAAAATGAAACTGGAAACTTAAATAAAAATAATATTGAGAAAACTTTTTAAACAAACAATAGAATAATTACAGGATTTGCCTTCAATAAAAAGATGAATAATATATAATAATAAAATTGATAATATTAGCTCACTGAACTCACTGAACCAGGAAAATGGTGTCTCGGAAGAGAAGGGTAGAGCCGGGCCCGATTATCTGCAGTAGATAGCTCCAGGTCCCGTCCTCGTAACCGACTGACTGAGCCTCTCATTTTTTCATAATTTTACTTGTCATGAATTTTCACCGTCGTCAGCAATTTATCTATTCATTGTGAAAATTCATGACAAATAATAAAAATTATGTAGTTCTATTACATCCCCGGGTCCCCCTAAACTTCGACCCGAAGTTATCGAAAAAACGGCATCTCTCTAAGTTAATTTTTACACATTTCAAAATATTTCAAAATTAAAGTGAAATTACCGCAAGCTAAAATTATTATTATTATTATTCACAATATTATTCTAATTGGATATTTATATGTAACATAACTTTCAATGAATACCTTAAATCTATGTGAGTGCCAATTCATAAGCTAAATGCAAGTGATATAAATTACATTATAGTGAACTAATTCATAAAAAATCAAACTTAACACATCAATCAACTTCAAATCAACAATTCAATACATTCATATCTGAATAAGAATTGAATGGAAAAAAATTTCAATTATATTGATGAATAAAATTAAACCTACAAAATCTACGAAAGTAATAAAATTGAATCATAATGCAAAAATTAAACATAAAGTCCGAATAGTATTCGAGTAAGCAAAATAATATTGTGGACCTTGAAAATAAGAATAATAATAATAATTGAGATAGTTTATCTTCTAATCTGGGAAAATATTTGAATCGATAGCATAAAAGAGTAAATGGATACAATAATAGTGAATAAGTAATTATTATTTGCATAGTTTCCTATATCCTAACCCATTATTTTAATGATTTCATTACATACTACTTTACTAAAACACAATATATTCTTAAAGCTCCTGTGGGTAGTCCACAATTGGAGTACGTTTCGGGACTCTCAGTTGATTTGCTTTCTTCTTAATATAATTTGAAGACATAAATACAAGAATATAACAGTTATCAGTGTTTGCCAGACAATAATAATATAAATGATCAGTTTATTGTTCACCCCTAACAAATCAAAGTTATTTGGCATTTCAACATGATGGAAAATGTCTTCTGAGAATGAGTTGTGCTCTTCAAATTTTGAAAAATTCAAGTGCCAATTTTCATTTAAGATTTCCGAAAGGTTTAAGTACTGAGGCAGAGTCTCATGTTTAAAAATTGGGATGCTCAATTTAGATAAATTTGTCCACATGTGAGGAATTAAGTTATTAATAGCTGGAGAAGGATGGGAACGGGAGTCGCAAGGATAAAGAGTGCTTATCAGTACGTCGCCGTTGTCGTCTTGAAGTTCGCAGTTGCAAGGGATGTGGAGTGATAGGGTTCCTGGACTGTTGCTTGGGACCTCAGTTGTTGAGTTTTTACAGCGAATTGTCGTCTTTTTGCCGGTGTTGTGGAATAGGAAGGTGTCTTCTCGTAGGCGAGTGATTAGGGTTTGATTGTCAGTTGCTTTACAATCAAATTTGCAGACTTCTCGTAGCTCCGATACGTCTGCTTCTGATGTTAGAAGGTGGAGACAAGTGGCTTGGGTGGCGGAGTTCGACATCTTTTTCCTCGGAATTAAGCAGAGGCCTTTCTGCTTGAACTGGCAATCGTCTTCTTCGTCATCTGACAGGATTTGCAGTTTATTTTCTTCTCTAAGTATCAGGTGATGTTGGGAGGTCAAACGGCAGGTATGACCATTCCAATGAAGCGGGATAGATTGCAGGTGGAATAATGAAATAGTTGAATTTTTCTTCTTTATTGGTATTTTGAGGGTAACCAATAGTTCGTTGTCGGATTTTCTGCAGGATGTTAGTTTCAAGTTTCGAATTTTATCGTTGTCTTTTGTTGATATGGTGAAGTTTCTCTTGTTTATTTTCTTTTCGAGTTCTTGAAGTCGATTGTTTAGGTCTTCTTTTGAAATGACGTGATGAGAAAGTTGTTGATTGTAGCATCTCATGTCGATTTCATTGTAGTTGTTAGATAGAGTCATCATATACATGAAAATAGTAGTCCTCAGTTGTGTTTTCAGTACATCGGTTGTAGTATTCCCTTTCTGAAACTTATTCTGTTGGGTGAATGATTCTTGCCAAAGAATAAGGTCATGCTTCATGTTGTTCAATACTTTCTTCACGTTCTCTGCCATGCCGTTCATCTTGCGTGTGTTGTCTATCAATTCGACATGTTCAGCGTGAACGAAGTCTTGAAGATTACTGAGATGAGAAGTGATGTCGGTTTCGGTTTTCACGTATGCGCCCAATTCTTCGTCGGTAGCTACTCCGCAACACCAGTTTAGGACCGCCCCGATCGTATCGATAGAGCGTTCGCGGCGTGGTAGTCGATTTTCGCTCTCAGCTGGAGTGTTGTCGTCATCGCTGCCAATGTAAATGCCGTCTTGTAGTTGTAGAAGTTGCAGCTCCGTTCGATGAATCTGATCAAATACTGCACACTCCGATGGGGAAGGGAAAGGACATGAGTCAATTTTAAAGGAGTACTCAGAAGGTTCCTCATAACAAATAAAGGATTTGACCTAGGAATACTGAATGTTATTGGAACTGTGGACTCGTAAAATACTACATTGTGAATTTCTTTAAATAGAGCTCCGTGAAAAAGAGAAATTTCTTGAGACAATACCGTACAACATATTTCTACAAATGCTAAGGAACAAAGTATTATGGTCTGATAGAAAAAAACGAGGTGAACACACCTCAGACAGGTTCTGAGAACCTAAGTAGCATTGCAAGGGAAACGCCGTGCTTCCGCACTGCAAAGAGTCGCCGTGCTCTCGCACTGCAAAAATAAGGACGCGGTGCTTTCGCACTGCCGAGTCGCCGTGCTTCCGCACTGCCCAGGACGCCGTGCTTCCGCACTGCAGGTGAGAGCGCCGTGCTTTCGCACTGCCGGGGAGCGCCGTGTCACACTTGCAGGACACTGCCGGGAAGTGTCGTGCTTCGCACTGTACATAAATGGACGCCGTGCTTTCGCACTGCCGAGTCGCCGTGTTTTCACACTGCAGAAGGACGCCGTGCTGTCGCACTGCAGGTAAGAGCGCCGTGCTCTCGCACTGCCAGGAGGGACAACACAGGGTACACAAAACACACAAAAAACACAGAAACACAAAAAACACAGAAACACAAAAACACAGAAACACACAAACACAGAAACAAATCGCCGGGCTTTCGCCCTGCGGGCCGTGCTTGCGCACTGCGTGCCGTGTTTTCACACTGCCGCGGTGTTCCCACACCGCGAAGGTGTGCGTCCGCGTAATGACAATCCAGACACTCACTGACCGATGTGTCATGCTTGCGCACGACGTTCGGACGAGCTCGCAATCTGGCTGCCGTGTTCCCACACTGCCCCCTGCATGGCCGTGTTTTCACACTGCCTTGCTTCGCCGTGCTTGCGCACTGCATGTGCCGGGCTTTCGCCCTGCATGCCGTGTTTTCACACTGCCTTGCTTCGCCGTGCTTGCGCACTGCATGTGCCGGGCTTTCGCCCTGCATGGCCGTGTTTTCACACTGCCTTGCTTCGCCGTGCTTGCGCACTGCATGTGCCGGGCTTTCGCCCTGCATGGCCGTGTTTTCACACTGCCTTGCTTCGCCGTGCTTGCGCACTGCATGTGCCGGGCTTTCGCCCTGCATGGCCGTGTTTTCACACTGCCTTGCTTCGCCGTGCTTGCGCACTGCATGTGCCGGGCTTTCGCCCTGCATGGCCGTGTTTTCACACTGCCTTGCTTCGCCGTGCTTGCGCACTGCATGTGCCGGGCTTTCGCCCTGCATGGCCGTGTTTTCACACTGCCTTGCTTCGCCGTGCTTGCGCACTGCATGTGCCGGGCTTTCGCCCTGCATGGCCGTGTTTTCACACTGCCTTGCTTCGCCGTGCTTGCGCACTGCATGTGCCGGCTTTCGCCCTGCATGGCCGTGTTTTCACACTGCCTTGCTTCGCCGTGCTTGCGCACTGCATGTGCCGGGCTTTCGCCCTGCATGGCCGTGTTTTCACACTGCCTTGCTTCGCCGTGCTTGCGCACTGCATGTGCCGGGCTTTCGCCCTGCATGGCCGTGTTTTCACACTGCCTTGCTTCGCCGTGCTTGCGCACTGCATGTGCCGGGCTTTCGCCCTGCATGCCGTGTTTTCACACTGCCTTGCTTCGCCGTGCTTGCGCACTGCATGTGCCGGGCTTTCGCCCTGCATGGCCGTGTTTTCACACTGCCTTGCTTCGCCGTGCTTGCGCACTGCATGTGCCGGGCTTTCGCCCTGCATGGCCGTGTTTTCACACTGCCTACCGTGCTTGCGCACTGTGTGCCGTGCTTACGCACTGCGTGCCGTGCTTGCGCACTGCGTGTGCCGGGCTTTCGCCCTGCATGGCCGTGTTTTCACACTGCCGAAACTTTCCAGCATCATACAGCTGGGATGAATCTCCACCACGACCAGGAACTCGTCGTGGTCTCAGCAATAGTCAGCTGAGATACAGCTCCAATAATTCCAGGAGCTCGTCGAGGAAGTAGACTCAAGTTGCAGTCCCCCTCTTGAGGAGGAGAAACGTGATACACAACAATGTAACACTTCACAGGAGGCAGAAGTTGATAGAGGTGAATTGGAGTCCAGGAAAATTACCAAGTGTCAGAGTGATGGATACTCTCAGTTAGTTCAGTGTATCAGCAACTTATTGTTCACAATAAAATATGAGAGATGATAATATGATGAGGAATACTGAATTATATGGTTGACATGAAGCCACTAGTTGTGATGTTACATCACATATTTCGATTCTATATCACAATTAAATGTGGTCGAAATAATAATTCATTTTCGATTTGTTATGAGGATCACAGCCTTCTCACTATATCACAATAATAAAATCGAAAATATAAATTTCAACTCAATATTCCACTTCTCACTGTTCATTTCAATAATGAAATCAATCACATGATTTACTTATGCAAAGTAACCATCCATTGGATATAAATGACAGTGTGTTTATTATAACAGATAACATCTGCTAATTAATTCACAAACAGTGAACATTTATTGCTCAATCTCTCTTTCTCACTTCAAGACTTTTTTCCCCCCGAAATAAATCTTAATTTACTTTTTCAAAGTAATTTTTCACACAAGGCGTGTATAATGACACCACAGCTGTTAATCAATTCACACTCAGTAAATATCGATTTTCCGAAAAATAATCACAACAATCAGCACAAATAGTAATAATTGAATGAATTAATGCACCGTCAATAATAACTCATGATGGTAGGCTGAGTAAGAATTAGATTCACTCTCGAGACGTGATCTAATTCCAAAACTAACAATAGCACAATCAAACTCAGACTGACTCAATAACAGTAGAATATCTGGAAAAACTAGAATTCTCATGAATTCAATTTTATAAATTGTTATTGAAAAGGATAAAGTAATTCTCTTCTACAGACTAGAAGCTTGGCGATAGCAGTTAGCCAGTTGAGATAATGTTTATCTTATCTCCACAGCACAAGTAACTTTTCCATCCAACATAGAATTAATTCTAATTGAAATAATAATTATTTTATTCCAATTTAGTAAGTCCTCCGACTTAATTTTCAAGTGGAATATTAGAAAATTTAAATCATAATCTGAAGCTAATAAAACCCCCGATTGTAGTACATCTCGACTCACAATCAAACGCAATTTATTCATTCCACATGAATAATTAATTGCAACGTAATTCATTTTTATCCCACAGTATAATAACGTCTGTTAATTAACTGCATCGTAACACTTTACACGGATTAAAGCAATTACCACCAGCTTCATTAAATGATTTCAATTATTATAACCATTACCTCATGGTTAAAATATTATTCATATCACACCGATCTATAATATCTTCTAATATTCTCTATCCACTCATTTCGCCATCAACTATTTATGGCAAGTAGAAAACAAGCTACTGCAAGTTTTGTTTGTTAACCTGTACCTGGTTACAACAATATCGGTAACATACCGATCAAGAAAATTTAGTCTAGTTGGAATCGATTTTAGCTGTTATTAACTAGTCATAGACTGTAGAAAATTTTCTTGATTATCCTTGCTTGGTCACATCTTAATATTGTAAATAAATTTCAATCTGAAATTATTGGGATTGCCTTCAGATCAAAAGAAAAGTATTGATTTGTCAATAATATTTTTTTTCCATTCAATCCAGCCAGTGCTTTATGACTGATTATATTAATTAAACTGTAATGGTTGAGTTGCCATTTAGTTTAAGTAGAACTCTATTTTATGAGAAAAATTTAAACGGAATATGCTGTTTCCTTTTAATAAACTATTGACCAATTTCTT
This sequence comes from Nilaparvata lugens, assembly GCF_014356525.2. Taxonomy (NCBI): domain Eukaryota; kingdom Metazoa; phylum Arthropoda; class Insecta; order Hemiptera; family Delphacidae; genus Nilaparvata; species Nilaparvata lugens. The sequence continues at coordinate 22,248,058 of NC_052514.1, read as the reverse complement.
TCAATAACAATAATATTGTCAGTCTTTTAATATTTTCATCATTTTCGGAATCGTGCTAATGCTATTAATTTTCAAAATTCGGCTAATAAATTCGTGCTAATAATTCTGAATGAATTTTCTTCAATTTCTATGCAATTTTGTCTTTGACAACAAAATTTAATTTCCTCATTTTAAATGGGATAATTTATGAATCAAAAATAGCTCTAAAGCTGTGATATGATTGAACTTCTATGATATTCACCCCTTCTCGCCTCTTACCTCCTTATTGGCGGCGCGTGACACCTCTCTGGTATCCCATCCTCCGGATAGGCAGCGACCCTCTATAGACTCGCTCGGCCTCCTGCTGTCCATCCGCTCGAATTCCGTCCACCTTTTCCGCAACTGCTCCATCACCATCCTCTTCCTCATCTTCGGGCAGGTGTGGCTGGAGCTTGGTGCCCTTCTCGTGTACAGTAAACCTCTTACCGGCACTCAACATTTCCTCGACCTCATATGGGCCAGAAAATTCCGGCGCTAACTTCGCGGCAAGCTGATTAGCACCCGAGGACAGGTGACACTCCTTCCTGTAGACTAGCTGTCCAGGGTTCACCTTCCTTGTCCTCCTTTTCCAATTATAATACCGGTTGGCATTATAATTCTCGTCTCCAATATCAGAAACTACTTCCTGTGTAGTTTCCAGCACCGGCAGTCTTCTACACTGCACTGCTGGAAGATTATTTCCAGCTCCTTGCTGAAAATTATCCTCCTTCTTCCGCCTCCGGTACAGCTTTTCCGGACAGCTGAACCTCCAGTGCCCAGCTCGTTTACAGTGCCAGCAAATGAACTTTCCACGGGCTGGAGAAATTTTCTGAGAAATAAATTCCTCTTTTCCAGTCTTCCACACGGCTCCTACGTGTTTCTGGACTTGAGGAAATTTCTTCTTCTCCTGCTTCTTCACAGGAATAATTCCAGGTGGCTTCCTTGGCCTCCCTATGGCAGGCTGGGTTTTAACAGTAGCCAGCCTCGAGTTGATAGCTCCTTTTCCCACTTTTGGAGTTGAAATATCGTCTCCAGTGTGCTTTTTGACGAGACAAGGATCCCATTCCACTGACCGGGAATAGGGGTCTATTTTCACCCGGTGCTCACGGAGAAACTCCATACCGAGCAGGATATCTGAAGAAAGCCCATCCATTATTGTGAGTGTTGTTAATAGGGATATTCTGCCGATTTTCAGGTTGATTATAACACCACCTCGCAGACGTGCAGCCGCTCCATTAGCCATAGCAGCGCCGCGCTGCACAGGCTCTCGTTCCACTGCTTCCAAACTATTAAAAGCTTTAGAGCTAATATAGTTGGACTCTGCTCCGGTGTCGAGAAGAGCTCTATACTGTCTGTCTCCTATTTCCACTGTAGTGAAAAGACGGTTGTCATCCTGGAGCTCTGGCTCTAGCTGGATTTGAAACCTCGTCTTAACCACAGCTGTTTTATCAGAAGTCTTCTTCTGCTCTCTCTCACAGGAACAATTTGGTCGTGGCTTCCCGCACTTTGAGCAGAGTGAAACCTCTGGACACTCTGATCTCCAGTGTCCCACCTTCTTGCACTGCCAGCATACGGGGCCTTCTGGAGGTTGTTCACTCCGGCGCTGTGTAGTAGTCGTCTGCTGTCGAGGCTTGTTCTGCTTCCTCACCTCCTCCTGCTGCACTGCTCGTTGTTTCTGTTGAGCACTCTTCTCCTCGAATTTAATTCGTTCATATTGCCTCGCTAAGTGTAGCAAGTCGTCGATGGTGTACACTTCAGCCTCCCTGATGTAGAGCTTGTAGCGTGGTAAAAGATTTTTGTACAATCTCTGTACCTGGCTACTCTCTGAAAAACCACCTCTTCTCCTCATCAGCGTTAGCAGCTCCTCAACATAGTCGTCTATGAGCTCGCCTTCTTTCTGCCGCCTGTCGAGAATTTCATTCTCAAGATCCTCCACATAAGTAGGTGGATAGTAACGAGACCGAAAGTCTCTCAGGAAATCGTCCCAGTGTCTCCACTGTTCTCTCCTATTCCTCATCCATAAGGAACATTTCCCCGCTAACATTTCAGGTAGCGCTGGAAATAACTGTCTGCCAGACAAGCCATATGCTTGTTGCAGCTCCTCGAGCCGCTCCATAAAACTTGGAGCATCTCCACTCCCATCATATGAGAGCCGCCACCCTCGAACCTTGTCACACACGGCACCCGGGTCCATACAGGATGTAGCAGGCACCGCTGGACTGGTAGGTGACCTCAACACATGCCTAGGCATGTTATCATGCCTCTCCGGCATCTCCGGCCTCACCAGCGCAGGCTCTGCCTCCTCGCTAACTGGTGCTGGCCTTCGCGCTCTTCGACGAAGCGCCTCCTCCCCATTATCCAGAACGGGGAGCATCGCAACAATCCGCTGTCGTTGCTCCAGTAGAGCCCTCCTCAGGCTCGTACTTGTGCTATCTGTCAGCACTGAGTCGAGTAGTAGATCAATCAAGCCTTGATCGTGCACTCTGTACACCCAGGAGTTGCTGGAGTCTCCATCAAACTCTGGAGACGTCTCCTTGGGTATTTCTTCCAGTCTGGAACATGCAGTGGCTTCCGCGACTGGTGGCCACAAAGCTGCAGCTCCTTCCTCTTCCTGACCTGTGCCAGCTCCGCCACCGATCCTGTTCAGACCGGCAGCCTCCACCATTGTCCTCCGGTGGTTTTCGACAAGAGCTCTCCTGAGCTCTGCCATGGTACCTGTTGTAGGTAGCCCTGCTGATGCTGCTAGATCCACTGCTTCATTCCGGTGGAGTTTGTAAACCCAGGACACTCCTGGATCGCTGTTATCCTCTCGCGCCTCCTGGTCTTCTCCGGCGCGACTACATTTCTCCTCTGCACTCATTACTGCTTTACTCCTCCTGCCTTGGGCCCCACGTTCGTGTGCCAATCTTCTGAGTAGATTTTTGCCCACACCTGTCTCTATCAGAGTTCCCAGTGTCGCTCTGGGCCGGCTAAACTCAGTCGGCGACTGGGGAGGGCCGCGGCAGGGGACGGGAGTCTCGGTGGGGCGTCCGTCAACCACCCTCGCTCGGGTTGGGGGTTGAAACAGGGCTTTGAGCGCTTTGGAGGAATGTTTCCCTCTTTTAGGAAAGAGGGGCCGTGCTTTCGCACTGCCAAACAGGGTTGGTCGCGGAAAGAAGGGAACAGGAACCTTGCAGTGTTAGTCGTGAGAAAAGGGCTTCGTGTCGGGACTGAGTCCTAGTCCTCGGGCACCGGGTGTCTTCCCGGGGTCCGGGTTGGTTGCGGGGCTCTAGTAAAGGCTTTCCCTGGCCTTCCCAGAGGTCCTCTTGTGATCCCGCACTGGACCAGTACGCTGCGGCGGCCAGCACTCTGGACTTTCCTAAGTCCTCCTGTCCGGGCACTAGCTGTCCTCCTGGGGTCCGGATCGTCCGCGGCGGTGCGGGAAAGGCTTTTCCTGGCCTTCCTAGACGTCCCCTCGCGATCCCGCACTGGACCAGCACGCTGCGGCGGCCAGCACTCTGGACTTTCCTAAGTCCTACTGGCCGGGCACTAGCTGTCCTCCTGGGGTCCGGATCGTCCGCGGAGTTGCGGGAAAGGCTTTTCCTGGCCTTCCTAGACGTCCTCTTTCGATCCCGCACTGGACCAGTACGCTGCGGCGGCCAGCACTCTAGACTTTCCTAAGTCCTACTGGCGGGCACTAGCTGTCCTCCTGGGGTCCGGATCGTCCGCGGAGTTGCGGGAAAGGCTTTTCCTGGCCTTCCTAGACGTCCTCTTTCGATCCCGCACTGGACCAGTACGCTGCGGCGGCCAGCACTCTAGACTTTCCTAAGTCCTACTGGCCGGGCACTAGCTGTCCTCCTGGGGTCCGGATCGTCCGCGGAGTTGCGGGAAAGGCTTTTCCTGGCCTTCCTAGACGTCCTCTTTCGATCCCGCACTGGACCAGCACGCTGCGGCGGCCAGCACTCTAGACTTTCCTAAGTCCTACTGGCCGGGCACTAGCTGTCCTCCTGGGGTCCGGGTCGTCCGCGGAGTTGCGGGAAAGGCTTTTCCCGGCCTTCCTGGATGTCCTATCTCGCCTCGATGCCCCACTGGTGGCCTACCAATGGGGAGTCAGGTTTCGACCAAACCTGACGTGTTGTCGTTGGTCGAAACTGGCAACCCGTTGTCCAAACAGGTTAAGTGTCGTTTAACACTCGCCCAAACGAGTGTAGAGCAGTGGAGTTCACTGTGTGAGAGGCTAATTGACTTCAGCCTCGACACAACTCCCGGTCGCTGAAGAAATCGGAGTTCACTTAGTACTGGTGTACTGTGACGTTGCTAGCTGCTCGCTGCTTCCTTCTCACCTCTCTCGACCGCTCGACTTGGCTCTCCGAACTCGACTGCCTCTTGCTGGCCTTTCTCGAGCCTCCCTCAGTAACCGAGAGGGAGGGGAGAGAGGATGCGCAGCAACGCTGAGCGGTAGGCCAGTGGCTGGCTTGAACGTTGACCCCTCAGATTCTATGATAGATAGCCGAGCGTCGAATAAATGAGCCCTAAATTCAATGCCTTTCTCTAGTTACGATATACATCGTGACAATGGTATTCATTTTAAAAATATTATAACCGTTAGTACTCTATATTAATCTATCAATGAACAGTTCGTATAAGATATCATTTTATAAACAATAATTACTAGTAAATCCCCAAAAACCCTACAAATAGATTATATAAATGGTCAAATTAATAGCTATTTCTTATATTCCAATCGTAATCACCTACTGGAATTGATTATTTCATTAACATCAATACAGATAATATTGTTATTAAAATATACGTTTTCACATAAATAATCTTATAAATAAATAAATTATTATATCAAGAATCATCCGTTTCTGAAAAAGAGAAACATTTTATTACATACGAGTCAAGAAAATAATATTCAAGCATAAATCGTATTTGATGATTTTCAAATAGCATTCATTCATAAACAAAAACGTGAGAACAATTCACATCTTTTAATAATGAATCATCGTTAGAATGTCTAGTAAAATTGTCTATCAGAGCTCAATTATATTTCATTGTTTCATCGAAGTAGAAATCCAATCAATTAATTGATTGATTGAAAACTGCATACTATTGTGATTTGAGAATCATCTCGATATTTAGTCGTGAGAAAATGGATTTGATCGCTTCACAAGTCAATACTGATCTCGCAAACAAAATTCTCTAAAAATTCAGTTGTAAGCATGATATTGTTTTTCAATGATTTGGAAAATAAATAAATTACATGAATGTTTCATCTCGCTTTCTTCTCATCAATTGTCTTTTAAATTAATGAAAGGCAAAGATTTAGGATGAGCGAGGTATAATTGCTAGCATAAAGAAAAGTGCTGGAATAAAGAATACAGTTAGACAATAGAACAATAAACACTTAATTGATGGGATCTCGTATGAAATATTTTTTCAATTTATCTACATGAAAAGCTACATTTTTATAAGTACCTCGTAGCGGAAAAAATATCTCATAGACTTCATCTGTTACTTTCTTTACTACTTCATATGGGCCTGAATATTTTTTGACTAATTTCCTAGACTGTCCTTGTCTTACATCAGGATCGTGGACCATAACTAAATCTCCTGGTTCAAAAATGCAATCTGTTCTATTCCTATCGTAATAGTATTTCTGTTTTTCTTGTGCATCTGATAAGATTGATGGTATCTGTTCTCGCACTTCTTTAAGATTTGCTAATCTCGCGTCTAAATGATAAGTGACGTCGTCATTTTCGGGAAAGATTTTCAAATCTAAAGGAGTAGTGGCTTCAAAACCGTGCAATAAGAAAAAAGGTGTATATTTCAAAGAGCATTGTTTCGAAGTGTATGCGAATAAAACTTTCGGCAGCATTTGTACCCACAATTTCCTATTATCGGCTACGTAAGCTGTTAGCATCTCTTGAATTGTCCGGTTGGCTCTTTCGGCCAGACCTTGACTTTGGTGGTGACTTGATGATCCTAATATGTGTTTGATTCCAAGCTCAACCATAAGGTCATCGACTTTTTTATTTACAAAATGTGTACCTCTATCGGATCGAATTTCTTTTGGAACGCCAAATCGGTATATTAATTTCCATAAGCATTTAGTGGTATTATTTGCGTCGGCGTGTTTACAAGGTTCAGCTAAAATATATCGGGTCGTTAAGTCAACAATCGTTAGAATGTATGAATAGCCCATTGAGCTCTCTAACGGACCGATGTAGTCCATCATGATACTTGAGAAAGGCTTACTATCACACTTGATGGTGATAAGAAACCTTGAGGCTTCGTAGTAGGGGTTTTTCTCTCTTGGCAATTTTTACATGATCTTACATAATTCGCAATGTTTTCATACATATTTTCCCAATAATATTTCGATGATATTTTCTCATGGGTTTTATAAATGCCGGTATGTCCACCTGTTAAGGAATCATCATGGAATGTTTCAAGGATTTTATTGATAAGAGATCGGGGTACGAGAAGTTTCAATTGATTGGTATGCCCATCAATTTCTTCAGATAGACAATGTCTTTTTCGATCGTGTATTTTCTCGCCTTTCTAATCGTAGCTGTATCACTATGATTAGGGTTTCGTATTGCATCATATATTTTTCTTATACTCTCATCATTTTTCTGTAAAGTCTTTATGTCTATTTCTTCTATTTCGAATATATTGTAGTTTTCGTCCTTTGTGAGATCAGTTATATCCTTCTCTAGTGGATATCTACTCAGGGCATCAGGTACGTGCATTTGGGCTCCTGGTTTATATTTCAAATCGAACGTGAACTCCGTTAATTTCATAAGTAACTTACTGACTCGAATACTGGGGTTTTTCCAAGTTTTATAGTATTGCAAACTAGCATGATCTGTGTAGATTGTAAACAATCGGCCAATTAAGTATTGTCTGAAATAATTTACACAATACACTATTGATAGAAGTTCAATCTCTCCTACTGCCCAATTTTCTTCATGTTTTGTCAGTTTTCTGGAAACAAAAGCTACTGGATGTAATTTTCCATTGTCATCTGGCTGCGAGATAATGCCCCCTATTCCAACTCGAGAAGCATCTGTGTGTACCACTACCTCCTTATCATTATTAAAATGATGAAGTACGGGTTGTGATAAAAGTTTGCTTTTTATTTCCGAGAATGCGTTCTGCTGATCTTCTTCCCAAGTGATTGGTTTATTCTCGTTATTTTTAGATATCAGATTTGTTAAGGGTCTTGCAATTATAGCGTAGTTTTGAATGAATTTTCGGTAAAATCCACTAAGACCAAGAAATGCTCTGACATCTTTGACAGTTTTGGGTATAGGGTATTTTTCGATAGCTTCCAAGGTTTCGGAAGCGGGTTGTATCCCTTCCTTTGAGACAGTGTGTCCAAGTACTTTAATTTTTCGGTAGAAGAAGTGACATTTAGATGTATTCAATTTTAGTCCTACGTCTTGCAATCTTTTCAAGGTTTTCTCGAGCTGTTGATATTGCTTATCAAATGATTCTCCATAGCTAATGATATCGTCCAAGTAAATCAAAACTCCTCTATACAAATAATCATTGAATACTTGGTTGATTGCTCGTTGGAAAGCATTTGGAGATGTTCTAAGACCAAAAGGTAGTCTTTTGAACGTGTACAGCCCTTTATGAGTTGCAAATGCTACATATTTTCGACAATCTTCGTGTAATGGCTGTTGGAAAAATGCTTGTCTGATATCTAGGGTGGAAAAGTAATCCGAATTGTCAAGAGAATCAAAAATTGTTTGAAGAAGGGGAAGGGGATATCTATCCGGTAATATTTTCTCGTTCAACATTTTATAGTCTACAACCAATCTGAATCCACCGTCTTTTTTAGTAACTAAAAATGCGGGAGAAGCATAATGACTCTGGGTTTCACAAACTATTCCTGCTTTTATCAATAACTCTACTTGTCTGTCTATTTCTGTTCTTTGAGCGATAGGTAATCTGTACGGTGACTTAGCAATGGGTGTGTAATCTGTAAGTTTGAACTTGTATTCGGGTAATTTCGCTTCCTCGAAATCAATTTCGTTTGTTGAAAATAGGTGTTTGTATTTATTGATGAGTCTTTTCGCTTTGGAATTTTGCTCTGGTGTAAGATCTTTATTAATATCTATTTCACAACCCCCTCCATCGAATAGAACAGAGTCTACTAATGAAACAGATTCGTCGTAATTACAAACTTCTCCTTCAATTTCACCAATAATAGTTTCATGCAACAATCTTATATCTTGCCTTCCTAGATTCAAAATTCTAATTTCACTCATGTTTGTTTCAAAATCATCCTCATTCCAAAGCACATGCAATTTTTTATTATGTAATAACGATTCATTTGGAGTAAAATGGGATACTTTGAGCAATTTTTGTGTTAGATTGACTTTGACATTCACGTCTTTTTGAGCGGGGATTATTGTTTCAAGAGCACATTTGACGAAATTTACGGGATTGGGTATGCAGACTTCTTTTGTAATATTTGTTTCAGAATCGTTGTGTAATCTATTTAATGTACAAATCCACTCTTTATCCATGTCTAATTCGACTATTTTACCATTATCGGTCATTGAAATGATGTTATTCTCATAATCTAATTTCATTTTATATTTTGAGAAGAAGGAATTTCCAACAATAATATCAGCCTGTAAGTCTTCAGAAATTACTAAATTTACTTCGAATTTCCTGTCATGTATTTGAATTTCACTCGAGATCATTCCTGTGATCGGCATTAATGAACCATTAGCTACCGATAAAGCAATACTACTATTTTTCAAATGTTTTAGATCATCGCTACTTAAAAGATTTTTTTGAACTATGTTTACGTTCGTACCGGTCAATGGTAATTGATACATCTTTTCTTTGAATTTTCCATTAATAGTAAGTACTGGGACTTGAATTCTTCTCTCTTTAGTCAATGATCCATTCATTCCAAGTTCGTGCTGAGCATGCATTTCGGAAGACAATAGCTGTTTGAAGTTGGTTTCACTTTCTATTTCGTTAGAGCAATTAATTTCACTTTCATTTGAGTATAACTGATTATTATTGGCATTGAGAAAAAACTGCCTGACAAATTCTATCGCTTTGGATTGTTCATCTTTCATTGATACAGAAGATATTATATTACATGTGATTTCTTCTTTATCAATTGAATTTGGAGAATAATTATCAAATGGAAATTCAGCGCTTTGTTTTTCAAATCCGGATCCCAAGTTCATATCCGATTCGTCTAGGCTCGGGATCCTGTATTCGAGTTTTTTGATAAGAAAAAACAATCGTCTTTCCAGTGATTATTCCTCTTACAGTATGTACAGAATCTAGTCCTATTAGGGTTGATTGGTGTCCTGTAATTGACTGATGTTGATTGTGTGTAATTATTGTTTGTATAAGGTTGTCTTTGGAAATTGTTCTGATTTGTTTCGTGTGGGAAGACGTTTCCGCTCCTATTTCCAAACTGTCTATTAGGATTAGGATTATGTGATTGTGTGTTTCTGTCGCGATCATTGTAATTATTATTGTTTGAATAAGGTTGTCTTTGGAAGTTGTTCTGATTTGTTTCGTGTGGGGAAAAGTTTCCGCTCCTATTTCCAAACTGTCTATTAGGATTGGGATTTTGTGATTGACCTACATTTCTACTCAATTTTTCACCACAATACTCAGATCGTTCAATTTCTTCTCTAAAGTATCTACTACATTTATTTTTTGGACAGGCTGTTCGATTGAAGCATTATGCATTCCTAACTTTTTGTCTAGAAGGAAGCGAGATCTTTCATATTTGGCGAGATTTTTCTCTAAATCTTCAACTGATGCATTGTCCATGAAAGCAACATGTTGCAATGCTCCTACGTCTAAGCCTCTCAAAACATATCCTACTATTCTTTTCTCTGACATTTGAGGCTCAAGAATGTGACAAAGTTTTATTATATCTGCTGTGTATTCTGTGTATGTTTCTGTTGGTAATTTGTTTCTGTTTTCGAGTTTTTGTCTGGTTGTCTCTTCATGAACAGGGTCTACAAGTTTACTTTTTAAGTGGCCTACTGCATCAAGAAATGTCGCGTTTTCATTTTTATCCGAAAATATGTCGAAAATTGCCAATGCTGTTTTCTTGAGGTAGAGGGGTAAATACAAGATTTTATCATCCTCATCCCACTTATTTATTTTTGCTGCCCTATTGAAGGTTTTCAACCACTCGTTGAAGTCTTCACTCTTTGTACCCCCATAGCTTTCGGGTTTCGCAAAGGGTCTTTTATCATTCCCTGCCATATTATTTTCTGGAATTAGGATATTTGCTAAGTTATCGGGAGCTACTGTGTCGTAGATGTGTTCTTGATTTCTGCCTAGCTTGCCTACTATTCGCTCGTAATCGGCTAACATAGGGAAGATAATACGATCGCGTTGAGACAGGGACCCTAACTTAAGTAATCGACTTAGAGCATCTCTAGCTCCTGAATCGTGGTCCACATAAATACAAACTTTTTTTGCCAAGTCAACAGCGAATCTCAAGTATTCAATATTAACAGATTGAGGGATGTGAATACCTAACTGTTTGCCTAGCTCTAATAATTCTGATTTATCCAGAGATTTTACTTTTAAATCATAGGTAAACGTAATAATGAAACCTCGAATTCACTAGGTGATTGTTCAGAGTCACTAGAACTAGAGCTACTCATCTCAATATAACAATAATAACAATTATCATATTTACCCTGTACGTTGAGAGAATAGAGGACATAATTATACGAGATCAAACACAGAATATAATAATTATGATAATGACCTGAAATGAAAATGTCAATAGATAATTTGAAGGCTAATCTTGTCAATTAATAAACTCTTTCTCATGAGAACGACGCCCAACACCATGTAATGGGGTATTTATAATAGGAATATATTGGGGTTATATTATGTATGGTATTGTGATGGTATTATAAGGTTGTGAGAACAACCCTAGACATTATGGTAACAATTTATAATAGGGGAATCGCTTGGCTTGCGAGAGGTTAAATTGATCTAACTCTATAACTCATGAGAAAGGAACTATATTTTAAAATAATAAACAAAACAGTTATATTTTGGAGAACTAAGTAATCGATTTAATCAAATTGTAACTCAAAATGAAACTGGAAACTTAAATAAAAATAATATTGAGAAAACTTTTAAACAACAATAGAATAATTACAGGATTTGCCTTCAATAAAAAAGATGAATAATATATAATAATAAAATTGATAATATTAGCTCACTGAACTCACTGAACCAGGAAAATGGTGTCTCGGAAGAGAAGGGTAGAGCCGGGCCCGATTATCTGCAGTAGATAGCTCCAGGTCCCGTCCTCGTAACCGACTGACTGAGCCTCTCATTTTTTCATAATTTTACTTGTCATGAATTTTCACCGTCGTCAGCAATTTATCTATTCATTGTGAAAATTCATGACAAATAATAAAAATTATGTAGTTCTATTACATTATATATATAGTCTGTATAGTCCTATCTTCAAAGTAAATGATATATATATATTATATAATATATAGTGATATCAGAGTATGGAGGAATTCCTTTTCTTTTCATATTATCCTTTGAATGCAAAATTTCAAAAAACCTTGTGTATACATCGACGCGCAGTTGAAAAGGAATATTATGCCAAATCTCATCGGATTCTATCAACGAGTTTGGCCGTAATCGCGTTACATACAGACAGACAACAGAAAATCCCAGTTAAAACATAGACCTCACTACGTACAATGAATTTGTTTCTTATACACTATCAATGTTCAAAGCAGTCACTCAAGGCAGTCATTCTATTATATTCTATTCTAATGTTATTTTTATATCCTGGATAAGGTCAAAGGAGTGAGTCAATTTTGTTGTACAACAAACTTGACCTGTAAACAGGTTCATAGAGTTCGTGCTCAAAATTTGGAGCTGATTGATTTATCCTTTCAAAAGTTACTAGTAGTTCTGTGAACAGTTGACCTCACGCAGTATTCGCATCCACAAGTACCTGATGTCACTTGTTTTAAATGTTAACAAACTCAGTTCACGTTTGAATTTGTATTCCATATGATATAATTCATCCAGTTCCGTGATGATCTTTCTATGAAAATTAATTTTTTACAATCAAAAATATTATAATTTCTTCAGCATTATTTAGTTCATTAGGTTATTTTTAATCACCTATTAACTTGAGTGTTTTCGAATTTGAGAATATTGATACTAATGGGCATGCATAATAATACCATGACTGCAAAACAAAATATTGAAACCAGAGACCTTGAAGCTTCGATTAGACCAAAGTTATTAACAAAATGTTAATAACTCAATCCTTAAAGATCACATTAGATTGAACAAAACTTATCATACACATGATGAAGATGTGTGTTTGTCAACTTCCGTTCAATCCAATAGAATCTATAAGGATCAAGTTATTAACATTTTGTTAATAACTTTGGTGTAAACCCAGCTTAAAGATGCATACCTCTTTAAGGTCTTTGATTGAAACTATAGACCTTATACAAATACAGTAATAGACTGGCTTCTCCACACATCTGTGTAATCACTTGTCAGCTGATTTATGATGAATAATTCTATAGTCTGATTTTTACTCCAATATAAGCGTATGAAGGAGGCTCCTTTTTCCTTTTATATTATCCTTGAGATTCAAAACACATCTGTGTAATCACTTGTCAGCTGATTTATGATGAATAATTCTATAGTCTGATTTTTACTCCAATATAAGCGTATGAAGGAGGCTCCTTTTTCCTTTTATATTATCCTTGAGATTCAAAATTTCCAAAAACCTTGTATATACGTCGACGCGCAATTAAAAAAGGAACATACCTGTCAAATTTCATAAAAATCTATCACCGCGTTTCGCCGTAAATGCGCATTATATAAACATATAAACATATAAACATTTAAACATTAAGAGAAATGCCAAACCGTCGACTTGAATCTTAGACCTCACTTCGTTCGGTCAATTATAGAACATAAAGTCCAACGAGTCAAAAGTAAGAACTCGCTACGGCTCGTTCAATTGTAGATTACCCCTATGCTCTTATATCTATCCGAACAAAATTTTAAAAGTCGCGATTTCAGTCTGTTTTGATGCCACACTTTCATTTCTATATTGATTGTATATATGTCTATACATGTCTATATTGACTGGCAGATTAACATAGAACACAGACACCATCGACTACTTACCCCGAGAAATGAGAAGGATTTCCTTGTTTGCTACTCCTGGATGATTTATGAATTTTATGACTCGGCATAACTAATCAATACTTATTAGTTGACAGAATAATACAAAACTATGACTGAAAATAATGTCCAACACAACTTAGAGCCCACGAACTAAAACAGCACAAGAACTCGAAGAGCAGTCACAAGTTTACTGTCAAACGGGCAAAATATTTAACCAACATAACCAAGTTATCGCCACGAAGTAACAACGAATACTGGAGTTTTAATGAATGAGACACCGGAATTCAGCTGAAATTTTTAGGCAAATAAATGAAGGAAGGAGTAGTCAGACTGATTATCGCGATAGTAAGAATGTATTGACAATGAATCATGTAACGAGCGTTTAGCAGCACAACATTATAGATAACGGAAACGCATAATTATCAAGATTGTGATTTTTGCAGACTGATTAATTAAAATTTATAACATTTTCATGTGCTACTGGAAGTCTTGTATTGCTACTACAGTACGGTATACTTTTTATAATCCAGGGGTGATATGGACGCACCCCCCAGCCATAAAAATTCATTTAAATATCCAGTTCCAGCTCCCCCATAAATTCAAAAAGCATAAAATATCGTAAGTATTCACTTTGAACACTGTTGACTTTTTGCCATATATACAAATAAGAAATGTGTGATTCCTCTCAGAGGGGTAGAACATTGTAAACTCCATAGCTGAAGGTTTCTTCGTTTTAGATTCATAATAATCTGCGTTAGATGTTGATTCTCCTAATATAAACTTACTATTTCGGAGCACCTCTCTGGCATCTCTCAGCTAACAGCTTCACAACATATCAATTTTTGAGAGGAAATGTAATGAATAAAAATGTTATGAACAAATGAAAAAAATCAAGCTGTAGCTGGATAAGATTGAGAAATTCGAAAATAATTGGATGATATCGATATTCAAAAAGAATTTATTGATATTCTCCATGTTCTGAACATTTATGCTGATGAGCTCACAAATCGCTTATCAATTTGAGTAAATGAAGTTTGACTAATATAAGTGGTACCTCTTATTTATTGAATTAATTTCGTACATTGATAGATGATTATTCATCATTCTATAATCCGGTCTGAATACAACTATCAGGCGACTGATTGATCAATCAAAATCAATTCATCAATTTAAAAAAAAATGATACTGTACTTTCAAAACAATTATGAGGATTACGTTCTTCTCACATAATGCGGATTGACAAAGGACAATACTCTTTTTTAAAGTAATTCACTCCAACTATACTTCATTCCAAAAAATGATATGATTGATGTGGTAGAGTGTACTTGAATGGAGGTACAAAGAAACGTATCTCAAGGATCCAAGAGAAAATTCTCATCGCGTTATTCTTTATACTTTCACGTTGTCTTATGTACAAATAAGTTCATATACAAAGTAAAATTTTATCAATCTGTAAAAAAATATTATAAACACATCATTTACAGAATCTACCAAGGGAAACGGACGTTTTATAATAAGCAGCACCCCACTATTTTGAGGTAAGAATCTCTCTTCAATAGTTGAAGATCGATCTGAGCGATGATACTATACATCGTTAAATTTCGATGTGCTCTAATTTGGAGGTTTTGTAACGTAGAGGAATTGTAGAGGTTACCTAGTCTTTGTTATATAAAACCAAAGCTCTCACATTGGCCGAACTGTGACAAGCGATAGAGAAGAAAACCGCTCAGGTTAATGCATTGATGGCTGACTAGTGGAGAGGGTGGAGAGGCAAACTTCAGAGAGCATTATATATTGTGAGATTGGTGACCATCAATCATCAATTATTTTTAATTTTCGTAGATAGGTAAGTCAAATTGCAAATAAGAAAACTTGATTCTGTCAGTAAATAATTTTATTATCTTGAAATATTAGTGTTATTAATAACTCTTTAAACGTTTGCTTCATGTCACGAACTCTGCATTGGGTAGGCTGTAATACGGTACTATTCAGTCAGTGGTCTATTTTTCACAGCATAGGTCTGTTTTATATGCTCTAGTTATTATGATTCTCATTGATATCAAGGAATAATTATTGTAAGTATGAATAAATACGACCTAATCCAGTCACAATAGTTTTATGAGAAAGGCTTGAGGTCATTTTGATTGTTAAAAAACAAAACGAGTCATGGGCTTTATAATGTTTAGCGTTCAGAGCTGAGATTCGAACAGTCACAACAATTTGCTTTGTTTATATTTGAGAACGGTCTAGTCCAAACCCAAACAAAACTAGTACTCCACAGAATACATAAAACTATTCACGATAGGGTCGATAGCACAACACATGGCCACAGAATCTTTAGTCGTTATGGAGTGCGATCTTTATTGGTTCGAATTCTTGAGAATGGTGTAAAAGAATAGAGGTACTTGATTAGAATGTTTTGAAACCGTAGTCAGTAATAGATTTTTAAGTTTATTGATTTTGAAACGAAGATCGTTTTTTACTTTTTGTGTGACTGAAAAGTGTGTGACTGGATAAGTAGATCCAAGTGAAAAATATTAGATCTGACCCAATTGAATTTGTTACCAAGGAATGATACTGCGTAAATATATTATAACAGTACACAATATTCGCTTCAATGAGTTATTGAAGACCACTTCCAATATCACTTCAGGTGAATACTGCATTAATGTATAGCTCAGCTGCTAATAGTTTTTAAAAATGTATAAAAAACTACTATAAAAAACTACTATTAAAAGTATAATTTTATGCAGACAATTTTAGCATATTTCAATAAAGCTTATTTTAGTTATCAATCGTTTGTAAAAACACAATAATTCAAAAATCACACAATGTTTAATTTCCTTGATTACTAATGTTCTATTATAAACCATATGCATATTATGACCATATTTTATTTTTGAATTGGTTGATTTATTGTATTCACCTTAAAATACTTTTTACTGAGCAATTAACTTTGTGGCTTCTGTCATTAACAGGAAGTAGCAAAATATTCATGCTATAAATTCCACGATAGCTATAAATTTCAAATATTGGATATTCATTTTAGCGATTCAAGCCCTCGATAATGTACTCGAAGTAACAGTTTTCAAAGCTGGGTGTATAAATTGCTTTTCAACTTATTTCTGTGAAGAAGAAACATGTGTATGGCAGGAGAAGGGATATTGAAACGACCCTGAGACGGAGGAAGTTACCATGACAATATCTCTGTTATATTAGGTACCTACCTCGCCGAATTTATTGATCGGCTTCATGTAGCGGTCAGAGCGCGAATCAGACTTTTGCGAGCGCGATTCTCGACGCAATTTTCTATTCGCGTCCAAAGTTTTCATGTCAACTTCAATTTCATAAATGTATAAAAATCGTATGGGAATGAAAAAATGGAAATTTCTACTCTCATATCCTATTCAGAATCATGTATAAATATCATGTTAAAATAACGCATATTGAAGTCAGAGTCTGTTGTTCAATTCCCATTGCGTGCATTTGTACAAGGCAAATAGGTTGAGAACTTTTTTTATTTCAATTCAATGATGGTTTTCCATACTGAGGTATCTAGTCTTCTTATTCAGTATTTTCATTCAAATTGAAATTGAATATATATTAATTTCTACAAGAAGGATTGTGAAAGAGAGTGTGAATACAAAGAATGAAATAGATAATAATATTGTAGAAATTCGTAAACGTGTTAATTAACAATCAAAACATGGGCTACTCATGGATACCTCCATGGATGAAACCCAGTTTTTGAAAGAAGGAGGAGAAGAGAAAAGAGACCTCTCATTATGCACCTCTAATCATCAAAGTTCGAAGATGATGGATAAAATCACTTGAAGGAAGATGGTGCTCATCGGAGCATTCACAGTGAAAAAGAATGAAGTGATGAGGAGACGGAGGAGAAAAATATAGAAATAGGGCATACTTGTGAGAATAGCTCACTCAATGAAGACAAAAAACAGGGGTTTTCGCAACAGATTAGGGGAAAGCTGAATGTTTGCAGGATGTCAGTAAGTTATACTACAATCATAGTACATAGCCTCAAACCATCGTTACACCGCTTGCTTCCCCCCATGACCCCCCCCCCCCCCGAAGTTCGGAACTGCAATTGTTTCTTAAAACAAGTATAACTCGGCTCCAAATCAAGATATCGATCTTACTTTGATTTAATCCTTCTAGGAATGAATAGATCTTCTAGAATGAATTATCCCCATTTAAATGGGATGAGGCAAATCCAAAGGAATGAATAGATCTTCAATTAATGTCATATAACATTTCATCGTATATTAATTTTTCAGAAAGTTTATCCCATACAAAGTCAGAAAATTCCACCTCATCATATTATTCTCTGTCGAATAAAAGTTTACGCTTCCTTTTTTTGATAAAAATGTTTCCTTTGAAGTTATAGCTCGTTTTAAAAACTTTGAGATGATGTGTCATAAGTCAATCTTCTTAGATATCCTTTGATATTTTTTATTATCACCCACTAACTAGAGATTGATACAAGAAAAAAACAAGTAGTTGTTATAGAATTGTAGGGAATTTTATCCTCGATAAGCCCTGTAGTCTCAAATTTGTCTTCATCCACCCCGTTTGATGGAAAAATGGCTTGAACTCGGGAGAGAGGATAAATTTCTTGAAATCTTTGACTCATGATAAATCATAGTAAAACGAGCTGTAACTTTATTACGAAACATTTTTCTCGAAAAGGAAAGCGTAAACCTCAATCAGACAAAATATAAAATGATGAGGTGAAATTTCCTAATTTTCTGGCTTTTTATGGGAATAACTTCCTGAAAAATTAATATACGATGGAGGGTTATATGACGTTTATATATTGAAGATCTATTCATTCTTAAAGGGATTAAATCAAAGTTGGATAGATATTCTTATTTGGAGCCGAGATATATTTTCTTTAAGAAACAATTGCAGTTTCGAACTTTGGGGGGGGGGGAGCAAGCGATGCAACGATGGGGTCTCTTCGGCTCCAGGCTATGTACTATGTATACTATGTATATGAGGTGTACTATATAACACCCTGCAAAAATTCAGCTTTACCCTATAATTTGTTGCACATCAATGTCTTTATTGACTGGCCTAGAAGGGGGACGAGAAATATAGTTTACCAATATTGATTTAAAAAAAACTGAATGGGAATAACACATCTCCTTTAATAAATATCGGAGATTGCACACAATGTAGAGTACTCTAACTTATTGAGGATTCACATTAAAGAGAACTAAGAGAAGGAGATAAATGGAAGAGAGAAAGATAAGAAGAAGAATGGAAAGTTGTAAAGGAGGAGGGCAGAAGGCCTTCAATACTTCTCATCCAGTACAGTTTAGAATAATATATCAATTCAACCTGAAAAGTAGTCTACAATGAATATTTCTCATGAATAAATTTTGCCGATTCAAGTTTGAAATTTCTTCTGGTGATGCAAGGCTACTGAGAATCCTTCTTCCACGAATAAACTAATATCATGATTCTATATTTGAAAAGCTGAGCCAAAAAGAAAATGTATAATACTGTACACGTACTCAACAAGACAAATACAGTACACATACTCAAGAAACAAAGGAGAGAAGCGTTTTAGCCTGGATCTTGAACTTATAGGAAGAAGTAGGCTATAGGCTAACAGAGACGAATAATTTCAATATGTTGTGAATGAAGAGAGATAAAGGATATTCGATATGTTACACTTTTAACAAGAGGACTAAGAGTTAAGGAAGAAAGAGAAAAGGACATAAAAAATGGCGACATAGAAAATATTTTTTTTTGAGATCAAAAAGAACTTCAAGAAGTGTATAGAATATGAAAAAGAAGCTTCACCCTACTGCAATTTTAAAATAATCGAGATGACTGGTGAAATTCATTGTTTCAATTTCGAATCATATCATGAATATCGCTCACATGAACGGAAGCGAAAGTATTTTCGAAAAGTAAAGAGTCAACAAAGGGAATACTGGTGTTATTGACACATCATTCAAGAGAGGATTTAATTAATTTTTCGATCCATATTGAAGAACAAGGATTAGACAAATAAGAGGAAAGTTGAAATTGATTATGAAGAGAAAAAGGATCAATTATCACGTTCTGATTGTGTAAAGAAGGACGTTGAACAAACAGTAGAGGAAAGCGGTATCATATTGATGTGTAGGGAAGAGAACGTGGATGAGAAAAAAATGTTGTGACTGGGATGTAATTGGAAGAGTCAGTCCGAGAATTTGGAAAAGTGTAGACAGAAGAAAGATGGTGGTGTGGAAAGAGACGAAGCAGTGCATTGAGAAAGGAATAAAAAGCTGACGGAGGAGGAACGAGGAGAACTGCGGAGGCCAGAAAGAGAGAATAAAGAGAATACTGCATCCTGGATGAAGAGAATACTGGTGAATAATTATACTGGTGAATAATAATAATTATACCACGATGAATCAAGAAGCGTTAATAATAAAGAGGGAATACAAGAGAAAATAGGGGGATGAGAAGAGAAAGAGAGGAGAGAGAAAAGAGTAAGAGAGTAGGTAGAAGAGGAAGAGCGAATGAGAATGAATCTTATGCTCATGTGAAGAGGGATACAAAGTATAGACGATTTGAGAAATTTGTGAGGTTGGAAAAAGTTTGAAGAAAATGATAATTCGAAGAAACGCTATAATGGAAGTGGGAGTCAAAGAATTCGTAATGGTAGAATAAGAGAAGTGATGGCAGTGATAGGTAATGAGGAAAGGAAGAAAGGATGAGAAATAAAATAAGAGAAATGAAGAAAAGGAGAGGATGAGTAAAAGTGAGCGGTGAGAAAAGGATTGGAAGAGAAGAAATGTGAGAAAGGAATAGTGGTGAGAGGAGGAAGAGGATAATAAGTGGAAGGGAAGGAATGCAAAGAAAGGAAAGAATGAATAGGAGTGTTAGATGGATTAAATAGGTGGATAGAGAAAAAATGAACAGAGAGAAAGAGGAGTAGGCATTGGATAGTTTCAGAAAAGATAAAACAAAGAGGAGGATAAGGAAAACGCTGATGGGGGAAAGACTGGGGAGTGGTAAAGTGGGAGAATTTAAGTAGGTGGAAGGAGAAAAAATACTGGGTAGAGAGGAGAAAGGTTAAATACGATTGAGGAACAGACGTGGTTTTCCTCCAGTGTTGGAAGTGAAATGGGAGAGACAGTGGAGAATCAGAAGAGATGGAGGAAATGAACTATAGAAAAGAGATCGTACAATTTGCTGATTTTTCTCTGGTGAATTCTCCTTGGGAATAGAGATAGGGAGAAAATAATAAATATAGCAACTTCAGCTTGGACCAACTTCATAGCTGTGTGAAGGAGAAGAGAAGTATAAGAGACTGAAAGAGTTTGTGAGAATTGAAGAGAGTGAGAGAATTGAAGAAGAAGAAAATTAAAATGAAAGAAGAATCGAAAGAGAGAGATTGATTGATTGAGTGTATGCCTTCATCAAGGGCGGGGCCAGGTGACACATCCTAAAAGAGAAAATTTGAAAAGGTAAAGGGAGAGAGAGAAGAGAGAGAGGATGAAAAAGAGATAGAGTGAGAGTGAGAGTAAGAATAGAGTGAGAGAATTTGAGAAAATAGAAGAGAATGGAAGAGTTGAAGAAAATGAAACGAAGATTTGAAGAGCGAGTGAGAGAAAAAGGGATACAAAGATACAGAAGGGAAACGAGACAGTGACTAATAAGGAATGATGCAATAACATGAGAAGTAGGGGAGAAAAGCGATGGGAAACGATCAAAAAGAAAAATATAGTTTGAATGAGAATGAATGGCGGATTTAATAAGGTGGGAAAGAGAATAAACAAAGATAAGCAGGAATTGGATTGTAAGAAGGATAGGTTCCAAAAAAAGTAAAACATAGATGCAAGGATTTGAAAGGGATTTCCAAGGGATACCAGTAAACATTACAAAGATGGCAAAAGAACAAAATTAAGTGGAGGAAGAGAGGAAACAGGTGGAAGAGATATCAGATAAAGAAGTGGTTAGAGGAAAAACAATAGGGATGAGAAGAGAGCGAGGAAAACTGAGAGAAATAGGTCGAAGAGGAGGGAAAGTATTGAGATGAATGGGAGATGAAATGTGGCGCATCAGGGAAATTTTCCCTGGAACAACGAGTCGAAGCTGAAAATGAATAAAGTTATTTGGATTTAAATTGATTTCCAGCTGAAAATCAGAAACAAAGCAGAGTTTGACACGAATAATAATTTTGGTATAGCCGTGATAAGCTTTGTTATCCTCTCTGTAGCGATAGGATCACGATGCAAAATGAGTTAGATTGCTCCGAGAGCAGAATTTCCCTCTCCATGATGGCACCTACGCATTAGCGTGAGACCGCCCGGGTGCCGACGTCCCGACCCGTCAGAGACGAATCCATTTCTCGATATTTGCTGCCTGGCTGATATCGACCTATTTCATCTACAATACATCACATACATAACATATGTTTTGCATGTACGTGACTTTCTGCCTCCATAAAACTGATTCTATACAAGTTAAAAAGCTGAAAGATTTTTTTAAATTTTCAAGTAATTAATTGCCGACTGGATTTATGGCGGATGTATCATAAGCTGAGATGTGAAATATCGATGTGAAACGTTCAAGGCCAAGCAGACAGAAACAAAAGTAGCACCACCACTGTTTCGCTCTCTTTCTATTCAATCAAAACAGTAGCACGTTGTTCGATTCATCGATCAATGAAAATTTACAGATTCACACAAAATCATGAATGGAGATAACTTGACACTTGATGCATTTCAAAAAGATAACTGTGTATATTTGAATTCGTTTACTACTGAATCAAAAACTCCATTGTTGGATTCATTGATCGATGGAAAATCAATACTAGAATAAGCACGAATTTATGAATGAAAACATCTTGACATCTTATTCACTTCAAGAGTGATTTAAAATCGAAAAAAGATCTTATATCTTCAATTGAAATCTTCGTTGCATTATTAGCGTTATTGGTGAAGTGTGAAGTTTTTAGCTCAAAAATTTCTAGTTTCATTCAAAATTTAGACTTTTTGAATAATTATCAACTCACTGTTCAAGATTTTTTAATTTTAGATTCTAATAGTATCTATTTGATTCAAAATTTGCTCGTTTATCTGAGTATTGAAGAGCGTAAATTGTATTTTGAAAAGTGAAAGTGACATAACCAACATTTTGATTTGGACAGTATAAAGAAGTATAAATTGGAAATGGGACAGTTTTGGGCATGAGCCTGTTGTGCCTTTCCTTTCATGTTAAGTATTTGTACACAATGTGATAAATAAATAAATAAATAAATAGTATGTATGTAGTAAAGTATGTAAGACAAGTAGTAATAATCACACAAAACCTAAAACGAAAATAAATCATCACTTTCTATATATCTATATTTCTAAATGGTAAAATTCCTGTGAGGAAAGAAGAGGCGATTACTGGAAGGGGATGATGCAATACCGGATGAAAAATGATGAATGGAAAAATTTAGTGTTAATTAGAATGGGTTCTATATTGAAAATTTGAATGAAATCCCACTGAAACAAAAGTTTCCACAAGCATTTTTCGACATATCCTATGAATGAAAATACTAGATTTCAGGTACATATATGAAATCAAGCTTAATCAAGTCGAACATTTATTGGAAGTATAATAGAAGGACTCTGAATACTCACATATTGCTCGTCCTTCGCACTATCTACGTCGTTATTACAAAATACAAAACATTAGTAGTGATGTCGAAAAATTTAGGGAGCGAAAGCTCTATTAGTGGAAGGTGACACGGCTCCCCAACTCTGGACAACCACTTGTAGGCTAAGGCAGTGGAAGTTTGTAGCAAATCGCGGCGCGCAGCGCCAATCAGCTGTTGCTGCCCCGGCACATGCTGATCTGCAAATGATGCTCTGCTCGAACTCCCAACTCAGCTCCCTGATCAGCTGACTATGACAGGTGGCAGCCAATAGCAGGAGCGCTCACAATTCAGCCACAGTAGCCGCGTTCTAATTGAGCGCTCGCTCCGTTCAAAAGGAGGCGCCTCTTGGAAATCACCTATTATTACTCTTTTCCCCTTGCAAATCGGTAACCAAAAAGGATGACGCTCAAAGTGGTAGGGATGCAATCCTGCTGCTGTCTCCCGGATCAATAAGTTATTGGGACACTGTAGCAACAACGTATCAAAATGTAATATTATTCCGGTTTTCTGATGCATATGTTTTCTGAATTTCAGAACACTAAAGGAGTACCTGATACCACCTATCAGTATTTCATGTTTCATTACTATAAAACATCAATGAAAATTCCCTATCCAAAATTCAAGCATTTCGAAATGGATTTCCGAATAAAATTGATACATTTATTAATGGGATGTATGAGAAGAATCACATAAACAATGAAGAGAATCAGTAATAGAGTATCCACAACCTAGAATAACAAGAAAAATTCATTCTCAATACGTTCCCAATTAATCTTATGTAATTCCCCATAGCTAGAAACATTTTCTCTTAAATATTAGAAGATATACTTCTCTCATCATATTAGATTTAAATTCTTCTTTATCTTTGATATATTCCATCCCGCAAAATATTATCTTCCTAATTATATCTCATAACTAGAACATTTTCAAATACTTAAAGATGTGCTATTTACATTTACTCTATCTACAACTCTTTCTAAATTGATAAGTTAAAAATGGAAGAATACCTTCCTGTACTCTTATTTTGAAACCCAATAGAATAAGTTGAATGAGTATTGATAGATTTGTAAATTGTACTCAGATGCAGCGGAGTCACAATGTAGGACTTTTATAACTTTATATGATTAATAAAAACCTATCGAATGGACTGGAATCTTCATAATTTCATGTTTCTCTTGATAAAAACAAAGTATTTATCATAAAGAAAGTGCAGTATGTCTGAAAATTATTGGAAAATTTCTAGTTTTAGAACAAGTTCTCAAGTCTAAGAGAGTTAACTTCGCCGCTTCATTCGATTCAAATTCAGTTCATTCCCAATTCATTATCATTGGCATGTTACATCACTTCATGAAGAACATCAAGCTTTTCTCTCCCATTGGAGTCGAACAATGAATGGAATAGAAATTTAAAGAAATGATCTTATGGATACTCACCGATGTTCACTTCAACTATTCCTTTGTAATGACTCATGCTAATTGAATCAAACTCTCTAATGATAAATTTTATGTCTTCCTTCCAATATCAATCTCGCTTTATAGTGAACCGTACGCACCAAGAAGAAACCGAAATCCTTATTAGAGCTAGGCCTATACCATACTACAATCAGGAAAACGTTTAAGAAACTGTGACCCAAACGACGGGTTGTTCGGCCTCATTGGCACGTTCCAGAGAAGTTAATGATCTTTGAACTGGCAATGATCGACTCTCACGTCTGGAGTAGAATGAAAAGAGAACAAAGGGGTTCCTTTCTGGGGTTTCTCTTGTTAGGTCTGAATAGGTGATGAAACAAAAATTAGAGATCGAGAAACTCAATCTTAAAATCGACAGTTCAACATGTTTCTAGTAGTTATGATTTTGGCTCACAATATTTTTTTGTGACAATTACTAGCAAGGACCCGTGCTTCGCAAGGATCTATTTTAAAACTTGACGTAATGAAATTTTGAAGAATTGAGAATAGGCCTATAACCATCCTTGGTTAATAAGAAGCTATAAGCAAAATTTCAAGTTAAATAGTCCAGTAGTTCAGACGTGATGAGTGCGTCAAACAAATTTTCCTATCCCGTACGTGCATAATCCAGCTCTTTACTTTATATAATTATTATAGTATAGTTAACGACTGCAAGAGATAGGACTGTGAACAGAATAGTGGTGAAACTATGATAGCGCCAGAAGTGTCTCAACACAATAGTAGGTACTACATGAACTTTTTGAAAGTGATTTGAAAAAAAAAAAAAAAAAACTGAATCTTATCATTCTACTTCATTTAGAGAGGCTTGTGTTGAGCCGAATGGAAATGTATTATAAAAATGAATATTTGTTTGTGTGTTTGTTTGTATGTTGTTTGTTCTCTGTAGACTGAAAACTACTTGACATAACGGCATGAAACTTTGGGAATATGTTGTGGGATGGTTTCTGAACAGAACTTTAATAGGGGGGCTAATAATAATTTTAATTAATCCATTTTACAGACATTGTTTCGAAATTTCGTCCGAGCGGCTACTGAAGAACGAAAAGATGATCATGATTCAAGATCATATTGTGATAATATGATTTAGCATCTAAAGTAATGGTTCCTTAGAAGACCTATACAAATAAAATTATCACTCCCTCAACATTGAGAAACTGGAAAATGTTGAAAAAATTATCACCTAATGAAAGAGAGTATATATATTATATATATAGATCTATATATATTATATATATATATATATATATATATATATATATATTATATAATATGTATAGTATTCATATTGCATTCATTAATTACTGAAGAATGAAAGAATAATTTACAATTTTTTGAATTCAGCTTAGCTTATATTCATCCTAAAATGGAAAGAATATGGAATTCTGTGTGATTCATCGTAAATCGCATATTTCCTGGACCATATATCGACAATCTACAGCTATGAAAACATTGAATAGTTTTCTTTGAAACACTGATATAACCTTTTTTTTTAATTGAAAACTTTACTGATAGATATTACTACCAATTGATTGGGAAGAATAATATGTTTTCGGAATAATGAATGCTGCATGACTAAGCACATAGGAAGTCCGTATTGAGATGAACATGTTGATTGTCAGATAAATTTCATGATTCACCAAATAAAGTCAAGTGTAACATGATATACATTGGCGGTGCGAAGTTCGCTGGGTAAGCTAGTTGTAAATTAAGATTTATTATTAATAGACAACGCTGAAAAAGAACGCTTTGAAAAAGACAGGTTCAATCACCAGGAATACTATAAATCTGTAGAACGTTCACCACGTAAAACACGTGGTAAGCTCGCGCTCTCAATCAACGCAAAATCAATTCGATCAGGTATTGATGAAATTGTTTAAGCTTTCCAATGATTACAACAATATGTTAGAATATCATGTGTCAATTATCTCAGTTCCATATGGAGTTCACCTTAGCATAAGCTTACTTAATAGGATCCTTTTTCATCCTTTGAAATCCTTAGAGGCAAAATATCTCAAAATCCGTTCTTAGTGCGCATCTAGCATGTTTGAAGAATATTTGTGCAAAGTTTTAAGTCTGTAGGCCAATTAGTTTGAGCTGTAGTGTGATTTTACATCAATATTTTCGAAAAGTGCCCTCTCCTGGACCCCCCTGTGCTCCTGATCGAAATTTTTCTGCATAGATCTGATTTTGTTTGTACCTGAACGAAAAAGTTCCTCATGACTTTGCTGTGCAATGAACGGTTAAAAAGTGAAAATTTTGTTGAGCCCAGCTCCCCCAGGGGGGGGGGCAGATTTCTGAAAATCCTTTTGTAGTGGATGTTTTGAAGCTACAATAAACAATTGTGCGAAATTTCAAGTTTTTAGGCTTAGTATTTGGGGCTGTGGTGTGATTTCAGTTTGTCGGGCTTAGCCTTTTAGATATAGGTAGAAGAGAGAAAAGAAAGAAGAAGAGAAGAAGAAGAAGAAGAAGAAGAAGAAGAAGAAGAAGAAGAAGAAGAAGAGAAGAAGAGAAGAAGAAGAAGAAGAAGAAGAAGAAGAGAAGAAGAAGAAGAAGAAGAAGAAGAAGAAGAAGAAGAAGAGAAGAAGAAGAAGCAGAAGAAAGAAGAAGAAGAAGAGAAGAAGAAAGAAGAAGAAGAAGAGAAGATGAAGAAGAAGAAAGAAGAAGAAGAGGAGAAGGAGGAAGAAGAAGAAGAAGAAGAAGAAGAAGAAGAAGAAGAAGAAGAAGAAGAAGAAGAAGAAGAAGAAGAAGAGGAGTAAGAAGAAGAAGAAGAAGAAGCAGAAGAAGAAGAAAAATAAGAAAAAGAAGAAGAAAAAGAAGATAGATTATTATGTTGCTTTGGCCTGTGATCTGTATAAATGTCCTGTAACAACTAAAGGTGCGTCCACACATGCCGAACCGAACCTCGAACCGCGCAGCAAACCGTGCATTCCTCCAAACATCTTGCCTTTCAACGAACATGATCATATATGTTTCATAATGTTAAAAATCAGCTGTTGATCATTCGTCGTACCGTACTCCGAACCATTCACCATTTTACATCAATATTTTCGAAAAGTGCCCTCCCCTGAACCCCCCTGTTCTCCTGATTGGAATTTTTCTGCATAGATCTGATTTTGTTTGTACCTGAACGAAAAAGTTCCTCATGACTTTGCTGTGCAATGAACGGTTAAAAAGTGAAAATTTTGGTGAGCCCAGCTCCCTCAGGGGGGGGCAGATTTCTGAAAATCCTTTTGTAGTGGATTTTTTGAGGCTACAATAAAAAATTGTGCGAAATTACAAGTTTTTAGGCTTAGTAGTTTGGGCTGTGGTGTGATTTCAGTTTGTCGGTGCTTAGCCTTTTAGATATAAGTAGAAGAAGAAATGAAGAAGAAGAAGAAGAAGAAGAAGAAGAAGAAGAAGAGAAGAAGAAAGAAGAAGAAAGAAGAAGAAAGAAGAAGAAGAAGAAGAAGAAGAAGAAGAAGAAGAAGAAGAAGAAGAAAAGGAGGAGGAGGAGGAAGAAGAAGAAGAAGAAGAAGAAGAAGAAGAAGAAGAAGAAGAAGAAGAAAAGAGGAGTAAGAAGAAGAAGAAGAAGAAGCAGAAGAAGAAGAAAAATAAGAAAAAGAAGGAGAAAAAGAAGATAGATTTTTATGTTGCTTTAGCCTGTGATCTGTATAAATGTCCTGTAACAACTAAAGGTGCGTCCACACATGCCGAACCGAACCTCGAACCGCGCAGCAAACCGTGCATTCCTCCAAACATCTTGCCTTCCAACGAACATGATCATATATGTTTCATAATGTTAAAAATCAGCTGTTGATCATTCGTCGTACCGTACTCCGAACCATTCGCCGTGCCGCTTGCCTCTGTTCTAACTGCTCGCCTCACCTCACTCCGAACGCTGACCTTTTCAGCCAATCAGAGCCCTCGATTACAATTCGCCGTGCAGCTCGCTCCACAATATTTTGGCTATCCATCACAAGTGGAAAACATGCGAACATGAATACAGAAGTATGGGCAATTTTTTATTTGATTAAATTCATGTTTTGAAGAATTCATTGTTACGAATGATAAATTGATAGGAGCTTATAAATATTTTCTAATTCGAATGAAATAACTTCTGAGAAAAATAATGATTGGATGAATACCAATATTGAATTATTGTTGACCAAGAACTCAGTACATCGACAATTCATTCAATTAATTCTGTATTGATAAAATTATAATCATTTTCTCTATTGATAATCAATTTCATCAACTAACTGAAAAAAGTACTTCAATTTCCATGAATTTATTAATAGAATTATATTAATCCAAAGTGTAGGTCATATCTAAATACACAAAGAGTTCGATTCTTGTTGCCAAGATAGATGTTATTCAATGCAGAAATTATTGTTATTTTACTAAAAGGTAGGATAAAATGAGTATTTCTCTTTCAGGGGGAGTTTTGACAACCCACAAAACTCATTTTTCATTTGAAGAAATAATATCAAAAAGGTGCATAGGACCTCACTTTTTTGTTCAGCTTGCCAAAATACCCCTCATTACAATATTAAAATTTTTGACTAACTGTACAGTGAGTCAATCATTCTATCAAGGCTTGAATAATTTTGAAATGCTAATTAAATAGAAATGGTAGAGAATAATTATCATGTAGATATCAACACCTTTATTCAAAGACATATCAACTGCATGCGTTTTCATATTGCCGATACAGCATTGATAAAACTGTAGACATTTATTTTAGCAGTCTCAAAAAACTGTTCTAGCTGAAATAGTATATTTCGCACCTAGGGTCGAAAATGTACGTTTTCCGGCTCGAGATCGCGGTTTTCAAGTTCGAGACGAAGTCGAGAACTTGAAGCGTTCAAGAGCCGGGAAAAACATTTTTGCCCGTGTTGCGAACGCTATTTTTCGCCACACCAAAAAAAACTTCCCAATATATAAGAAATTAAAAAATAAATAAAATTCAAACAGCCTATTTTGATAGTTTGAATCTTGGTTATGACAACTTTCACTGTCAATTAATTTCAATATTACTAATTAATAATTTACAATAGTGACAATATTTTTATACTATTAATATTTTGAATAATTGTTTGAATTTTTATAGCTCGCGCTTTGCGCCTGGTGCAATATCTCATGGATAGATGGATGAATAGAATTTTCATTACTATTTTGAAATAATGTGATTAAAAAATTAATATAATTGCATATTTCACAGTTTTGTCTCAAAATATATCTAAAAAATTGATTGAAATTTAAATTACGGTAACTAATATAAAAAATAGCTAATAAAAGTCGAAATTCATCGACAAAAAAAATGTCACTGACCGAGGTTCAAACCTAGATCATGTTTGTAATTCACTGAGCTTTGAGTTCTGATGTATTACGCCTTTACGCTCTCGGCCATTGCATATTATTGATCAAAGAGGCCTGTAAGCAGGTAACGTATGTAGGCTACTATAATATAGTGTAGGCCTATAGCGGCAAACTTGAAGCCGGTTTGCCGGCATTTTCACAACAAAATATTGCTCTGAAAATAGTTAAATCATAGAGAAAACATTTGAAGATTCAATCTTGAGTGGGCCTAATGTTTTCTCTATATGGTTCAATATTAAAGAAAAATTATCTAAAAGTTTTAATAATGAATTACGGAAAAATTACTAGGAATTTTTCAGTCAAGGCTTAGTTTCACCAGTAGGCTTACCTTAAATTTTAGATCTCTGCTGTATTTTCCTATTATTATTGTTGATTGTATTGCATTAAGAAGTGGAATTCGATAATAAAAAAGAAACAATTATTACTCTACCTCACTTTTAAATATTGATACAATTATTGGACTTTGATTTCAAATTCGATTCTTCACTTTTAAAGACTTGCGATACTTACCTTTCTGACAATGGACAATGCAGCCAACATTATATTGTTGAGGCTATGGAGATATCATCGTATTCTATTGTTTGATATCAAAAACACAATAATAAATATTAAATTATGAAACAGTAATTCATAAAATATATTATAGACATGATACCGCGATTCACGATACATAATTATATAGATTATTACAGTCGTTATGAGATTATCTCTATGATTTTTGTGAGATCGGACACGATCAGCTGTTATTCAAGGTCATTTTACAGCCCTAGGGCCGTAAAGTTTTACCGGCCTGGTCGGAAAACAATCACTTTCGGCCTCCATATGACGCACGTAAACCAGCTCATTACATCCAAGTGTGGCGAAAAATTAATAATACATGCTTATAATATAGTAGGCTTATAATATATTGCATCAGGAAAACGAAGTTCAAATCTATGGTTTTCCTAAACATATGTTTTTGAGATAATTTCTTTGATGCAGCTGTTTCACATTCACCATTATAAATTATACAGAGTTTGTGAAAATAAAAATATTTATTGATTATCAAAACAATATTATTATTATATTAATGATAATAATTGATTATTAAACAATACTTTTATTATATCAATAATAATAATATTATTAAACATATCTATCAATTATCAGAACAATATTATTGAGGTTGAGTGGAATCAGGTAGAAAGCAATAATAGAACAGATGTTCTTTTTTGAATTTCTATCATATTATTTTGTTATTTTCAATGATTTTAACATATGTTAGAATATCACATGTCAATAAATAAATTATCTCATTCCCATATGGCACTCACCTTACCATGTTCATAACCTTACTTAATAGGATCCTTTTTCATCCTTTGAAACCCTTAGAGGAAAAATATCTCAAAATCCGTTCTTAGTGCGCGTCTAGCATGTTTGAAGAATATTTGTGCAAAGTTTCAAGTCTGTAGGACAATTAGTTTGAGCTGTAGTGTGATTTTACATCAAAATTTTCGAAAAATGCCCTCTCCTGGACCCCCCTGTGCTCCTGATCGAAATTTTTCTGCATAGATCTAATTTTTTTTCGTAGCTGAACAAAAAAGTTCCTCATGACTGCTGTGCAATGAGCGGTTAAAAATTACAAAATTTTGGGGGGGCTCCAGCTCTCTCAGGGGGGTCCAACACCTGTTTCGAATTGGTTCTCTCTGTAGATTAAACTTGTGTGTTCACATATTGTATGGACATTTTTTCAATTGTAAGTAAGAGATTGGATGTGAAGAATATACATGCTGAAAGTGGGGTGTTTAAACCCTTAAAACCACCCTGGGTCAAATATTGCCAAAGATTCCTTAGTGCGTCTCTTAAGGGCCACTGAACAACCTACCCCTTTGAACGTTTTTGTGTGTCTGGTAGATTTTGTAGTTCTGCGAGTGATGGAGAAGTGAGTGAGTGAGTGCATTCAGTCAGGATGCTTTCGCTTTTATATATATATATATATATATATATATATATATATATATATATATATATATATATATATATATATATATATATATATATATATATATATATATATATATATATATATATATATATATATATATATATATATATATATATATATATATATATATATATATATATATATATATATATATATATATATATATATATATATATATATATATATATATATATATATATATATATATATATATATATATATATATATATATATATATATATATATATATATATATATATATATATATATATATATATATATATATATATATATATATATATATATATATATATATATATATATATATATATATATATATATATATATATATATATATATATATATATATATATATATATATATATATATATATATATATATATATATATATATATATATATATATATATATATATATATATATATATATATATATATATATATATATATATATATATATATATATATATATATATATATATATATATATATATATATATATATATATATATATATATATATATATATATATATATATATATATATATATTTTGTGACGGATAGAGAGCCGTCGTCCAGCATAAAATTAGCGAAATTATTCTATTTTAGAATAGGAATAGGATCGTCTGCCAGATATATTTTGTTAGATTTGTAGTTGTGTATACATTATCACTATCGCCGTCAACCCCTTTAAATTAGCAGCATTCGTATCATCTAAACGATAAGCGGCTACCGAGTCGGGTCAGTATCGCTCTTCATGAAATTTCTGGAATAGAAATATTGTTTACCGGCCTGAATTAGTGTAGTAATTAGTATCAGTGTCGTCATTAGCTGCACCCTTATCATCAGCACTAGTGGATTCAAACCCTGTCACATGACTAGTGGCGTGATCGTCTTTTCAGACTCCCATTGGTCAGCAAGCCCCTTTTCCCCCGGCCTCCTAACTTTCAGCGACCCGGTGTGGCTTCAAGGAGACCTGGGAGAGAGTCAGTTGTTCGGTGGTTGAGCGTGAGATCGGGTCGCGAATCTCCTCTCCTTACGACGTTACCGACACTAATTATTATTCTATCTTGTGTTAACGTAGAATATTGTAGGTCGAGTTCCGAACAACTCGGAGTTAGAATTCCCTTGTGGGTTTTTCTTTCTTGTCAGCTATTTTTTCCCGAATTCGTATCACTGGGGGTGAACGAATTATTCTTGGTTTTGAAACCTGTAAGGGATCTCAAGTTTGAGCTACAAACAGTTGAGTGGGGAAATTTAGCTAGGCTTTTAAGCAAATTATTTTTGAGGGCTTAATTCTTAAGTCTCGACTCTGTCGCTTCACGACGTTTAAGTTTAGTGCGGGAATTTGTTTGCTATTCTCCGTATTTAATTCTGCAGTGATTCAGGTAACTGTATGTTAGGACTGGTCACTTGTGTGCATTTCCTCTTCTGTAATAAGGTAATCTCAGTTTTTTTTAGGGATGTATTTTCCTTATTAATTTTCATACTATAGAGTGGCCCTGTATTTTAAATTCGCTTAGCAGTTTCTGACTTGCTGTAATTCCAAGTAGGAAAAGCCCAATCCTTTTCCTAGAGAACTCAGGTGCAGCTTGAGCTCGTCCTCGTCGAAGTTTCTAGACTGCGACATCCTTTCTCTTTCTCTCTCTTAACTTTTCCTATTCTATAATCCTTCTAGCTCTCAGGTACAGCTTGAGGACTTCCTCGCCGAAGTTTCTAGACTGCGGCAACCTTTCTCTTTCTCTCTCTTAACTTTCCCTATTCTATAATCCTTCTAGCTCTCAGGTACAGCTTGAGAACGTCCTCGCCGAAGTCCCCAGACTGCGGCATCCTTTCTCTTACTTTCTCTTCACTTTCCCTATTCTATAATCCTTCTAGCTCTCAGGTACAGCTTGAGAACGTCCTCGCCGAAGTCCCCAGACTGCGGCATCCTTTCTCTTTCTCTCTCTTAACTTTCCCTATTCTATAATCCTTCTAGCTCTCAGGTACAGCTTGAGAACGTCCTCGCCGAAGTCCCCAGACTGCGGCATCCTTCCTCTTACTTTCTCTTCACTTTCCCTATTCTATAATCCTTCTAGCTCTCAGGTACAGCTTGAGAACGTCCTCGCCGAAGTCCCCAGACTGCGGCATCCTTTCTCTTTCTCTCTCTTCACTTTCCCTATTCTAAAATCCTTCCAGCTCTCAGGTACAGCTTGAGAACGTCCTTGTCGAAGTCACAGACTGCGACGCTTCCTGCTCTCAGGTACAGCTTGAGAACGTCCTTGTCGAAGTCACAGACTGCGACGCTTCCTGCTCTCAGGTACAGCTTGAGAACGTCCTTGTGAAGTCACAGACTGCGACGCTTCCGCTCTCAGGTACAGCTTGAGACGTCCTTGTCGAAGTCACAGACTGCGACGCTTCCTGCTCTCAGGTACAGCTTGAGACGTCCTTGTCGAAGTTACAGACTGCGACGCTTCCTGCTCTCAGGTGCAGCTTGAGAACGTCCTCGCCGAAGTCCCCAGACTGCGGCATCCTTTCTCTTTCTCTCTCTTAACTTTTCCTATTCTATAATCCTTCTAGCTCTCAGGTACAGCTTGAGACGTCCTTGTCGAAGTTACAGACTGCGACGCTTCCGCTCTCAGGTACAGCTGAGAACGTCCTTGTGAAGTCACAGACTGCAACGCTTCCTGCTCTCAGGTGCAGCTTGAGAACGTCCTTGTGAAGTCACAGACTGCAACGCTTCCTGCTCTCAGGTACAGCTTGAGACGTCCTTGTCGAAGTCACAGACTGCGACGCTTCTGCTCTCAGGTACAGCTTGAGAACGTCCTCGCCGAAGTCCCCAGACTGCGGCATCCTTTCTCTTACTTTCTCTTCACTTTCCCTATTCTATAATCCTTCTAGCTCTCAGGTACAGCTGAGAACGTCCTTGTCGAAGTTACAGACTGCGACGCTTCTGCTCTCAGGTACAGCTTGAGAACGTCCTTGTGAAGTCACAGACTGCGACGCTTCCGCTCTCAGGTACAGCTTGAGACGTCCTTGTCGAAGTTACAGACTGCGACGCTTCCCACTCTCAGGTGCAGCTTGAGAACGTCCTTGTTGAAGTCACAGACTGCGACGCTTCTGCTCTCAGGTACAGCTGAGAACGTCCTTGTCGAAGTCACAGACTGCGACGCTTCCGCTCTCAGGTACAGCTGAGAACGTCCTTGTGAAGTCACAGACTGCGACGCTTCCCACTCTCAGGTACAGCTTGAGACGTCCTTGTCGAAGTTACAGACTGCGACGCTTCTGCTCTCAGGTACAACTTGAGAACGTCCTTGTTGAAGTCACAGACTGCGACGCTTCTGCTCTCAGGTACAGCTTGAGAACGTCCTGTCGAAGTCACAGACTGCGACGCTTCCCACTCTCAGGTACAGCTGAGAACGTCCTTGTTGAAGTCACAGACTGCGACGCTTCCCACTCTCAGGTACAGCTGAGAACGTCCTTGTGAAGTCACAGACTGCAACGCTTCCTGCTCTCAGGTACAGCTTGAGAACGTCCTCGCCGAAGTCCCCAGACTGCGGCATCCTTTCTCTTTCTCTCTCTTAACTTTTCCTATTCTATAATCCTTCTAGCTCTCAGGTACAGCTTGCTGAGAACTATATCGCGATTCACAGATCGCGAGTTATTGAACAAAACCCCATTAGTTACAGGAAGGAACAATCCTATTAACGAATCTCCATTTCCCAAGCCCGATAAAATATTCCCTATACCTCAAACTCGGTATACCATATCCTGTACCTTATACCTCTTACGCCCCTCCAATCATATTGATCTAATACCGGGTGCGCAGATTCAGTCTGCACACCGACAGCCCGCAGTCTCAGATTGCGAAAACCGTAACAAAAATTCTATATCATTCCTTGTTAAACTCCATCCCGAGTTCCTCCACCTACAACCTTTATTCCGGGCTTGCAGGTACAGCTTTGCTCGCCGTCAACTCGCAGTTGGTTCAGATTGCGTACTACCTTTACAAATATAATTATTTGTGGGGATCTGATATCCGGATCCGTATCCTTGGTTAAGGTTACCTCAATTCTCCCTAACACCCAACCTGAATTCCAAGAGCCGAGGGCCGAATCGGCCAACAACGGCACGGGCACACACTCTTCCCTTCAAATTAAATACCTCCCGCCAAAGACAGAGGGTAAAGAATCAGGACAGGGGGAGAAGTGTAGGTCCAGTATCTCCACCAGTCAATACGGTCACCGACCCCGACCCATACCCGGCTGTAGCTAGTCCGCGTCGTAGCAATACTTCGCAATTATTAGAAAACCTAGAGGGTGGAATAGGACATTCTAATAAAACTGACGTCTCCCAACGTGAGGCTAAGACGTCTGGCGCCCAAGTAGATCGTGAGCAAAGGTTAAGTAAACCCCAGTGCACGATGTCGGAACGGGGAGAGGAGTCTACACTCCAAGAGTACGAGGAGGACCAGGGAGATCACGAGACAGACACCACGGAGCGAGAAACCGACCCTCGAGTGTCGTGGGTGTACCGGCTGAGTAAGGAGGAAGCGGTCAGCTACCTGGAGAGTCTTGGCCTGTCGGCAGTGGGGACTCTGACGGAGCTGAGGAGGAGGATGGTTGAACACCATCGGTCCCGGACCGCTGCGACCTCTCAGACTCGCCGGGACGATGCTATCCCAGGCACAAGCCGTGTCTACTCCGAGCCGTCCCTCCACAACAGAGTGAATCGACCAACAGGTATAGAGCCGGCACCACACCGCTCTTCAGGCACGTATAGTCAGGGCGCTGTATGTGATAAGGTAAGAAGTTGGAATTTACGTTTTGATGGTGTATCAGATGCTCCCAGTTTTATCGAGAGGCTCACTGAACTTCAGAGCGCATATGGGATATCCGGGGAACAATCTCTTATAGCCCTACCAGAGCTGATGGAGAGAGGGGCCCTACTCTGGATGCGGAATCGTCGCTCCCAGTGGAGGACGTGGGCTGACTTTGTAGAGGCGTTTAAACTCCGATACTATCCCCATACTTATAGTGACGATCTTGAAAGTCAAATCATTGCAAGGAAGCAGAGGGAGGGCGAACCGGCTGATGAGTATGCCGAAGCCCTACTCACTTTAATGAGGAGATTAGGAAGTTACGACGGGGATAGGATATATCAGAGGGTGTATCAGAATTTATTACCCAGATATAAGTTACATGTCCGAAGTGTAGGAGCCCAAAACATAGACCAACTGTTAGATATAACTAGGGAATATGAGGCAATCCGTGCTGAGGAAAAACACTCTAGGTTGTCCTCACGGAATACTAAAATCGAGGACAATAAACGGGGAGAAAATTCAGCTAAGGCAACTACTAAACCACGGGAGACTAAAGTGATAGAAGAGAGTAGTACTAGTCAGGGTCCTGTGTGCTGGAATTGTAAAAAGACAGGACATTGGAGGTCAACTTGCCCCGAGCTTTCTAAGTGTAAGGAATGTGGGAAAAATCATGATCAGTGTAACTGTAAGTCCCAGAGTAAAAGATCGTCGGGAAATTCAGTAATTCATTCAACAAAGATTTTAAGCCCCAGAACCGTGTCAGGAGATACACGGACTTTCATTGATGTGAGTTTGGCGAACCAGAAATTTGTCGCTTTGATTGATACAGGATCGGAAAAATCCTACATCAGTACACAAGTTCTGAGAGCATTAGAACGTGAGGGGTCAGTAAAGAAAGAAAACTGCACACATAAAGCGATACTCGCTGATGGGAAGTCTGCTCTCCTCTCGATAAAAGTTGTTACCCAATTGAAAATAGAAAATATTTCTGTTTCTTTCCAGGCTGTAGTGATGGAAGGCCTTAAGCCTGACGTGTTGCTAGGAGTGTCATTTATGATTCAGCATAATTTAACTATCAATATGAGGCATAATAGAGTAGAATGGGAACCAGAGATAGTGGGAGCTATACGTGGTAGTAAGAGTTCAGCGAATACTTCTAAGGTGTCGACTGTAGCTGCCGTTAGACCAAGTAGGGAGGTCGGAGATAACGGGGTGTACATGTACGTAGGAGTAGAGGGGGTGGACCTGAATGCCGCTATAGATACCTCATCTCAAAAGTCATACGTTTCTAGTGAGATCGCGAAACGTCTTAAGATAGAAGGAGAGACCACTTTACCGGTCACTGTATGTGGCAAGGAGTATAAGTGGCAAGTGTCAGTTGTCCCAGATATTGAACCTCGTATGATTTTAGGAGTGGAAAATCTGCGTAAGATGGGAGCTGTATTAGAAATGCAACCCCAGGGAGTCCGATTACGGAGTAGGGAAGGGGAAGGTAGGTTATCAGTTGTCTCTGAGCAGGAGAAATTCGATAATTTTCTGGAAGAAGAAATCCGGAAATTCTCTTCACTCCCAGGACGGACCCATATCTTGAAACACAAAATAAAACTCCAGGAAGGAGTTGAACCCTTCAGACTTCGTCCCTATCCCAGGAACCCTATCATGCAAAAAGTGATCGATGAGGAAGTCGATACAATGCTTGAACAGGGAGTCATAGAACCCAGCTGTAGCTCGTGGAGTTCTCCTATCGTATTAGTAAAAAAATCGAATGGGAAAATAAGGTTTTGTATTGATTTTCGTAAACTTAATTCTGTGACTCATAGAGATGCTTACCCCCTCCCAAATATGACTGGTATTTTAGACAGGCTTCGCGATGCTAAATATATATCTACTATTGATCTGAAGAGTGGTTATTGGCAAGTTCCGTTAGATGAGGAGAGTAAAGAATTGACTGCTTTCATAGTGCCGGGCAGAGGTCTATTTCAATTTAAAGTGATGCCTTTCGGCTTACACTCAGCTGGAGCTACCTTTCAACGTTTGCTAGATCAGGTGATAGGGCCTAAACTCGAACCGTATGCGTTCGCGTACTTAGACGATGTGGTAGTATTAGGGGAGACTCTTGAATCCCATAGAGAACATCTCGCAGAGGTTTTCCAGAGGTTGAGAGACGCAGGTCTAATTATAAATAAAGATAAGTGCAATTTTCTGAAATCTGAGCTGAAATACTTAGGTCATATTGTGACAGAGCAAGGCCTCCGTACCGACCCGGAAACGATTAGGGCTGTTAGAGATTTCCCTACCCCGCAGCGTGTTAAATCTCTCAGGAGCTTCCTAGGGTTAGCCTCCTGGTACCGTAGGTTCGTCCCTAATTTTTCAGAGCTAGCAAATCCGTTACATCGTTTGTTAAAGTTGAAGGTGAATTGGCAGTGGGGAGAAGAGGAGGAAACGGCATTTCAGAAAATCAAAGATGCTTTAACCTGTGCCCCAGTATTAACCTACCCTCATTTTGAGTTGCCCTTTGTGATTCAGACCGATGCCTCCGACGAAGGGTTGGGAGCTGTCTTGACTCAGGAGATTAATGGTGAGGAGAAAGTTATTGCTTATGCGAGTAGGGGTTTAAGAGGTCCCGAAGTCCGATATACCACAACCGAGAAAGAGTGTCTAGCTGTGATATATGCCCTGAGAAAATTTAAGTCATATGTGGAAGGTTACGAAATTACTGTGATTACCGACCATCAGTCCTTGAAGTGGTTGCATGCCATTCCCCATCCCACTGGTCGTTTAGCACGATGGGTAATGGAAATGCAACAATATAATTTGAAAATAAAATATAGGAAAGGGAAGTTCAACATAGTTCCAGATGTACTCTCACGCACCCCCTGTAAGGAGGAGCTCACTTCGGGAGAAACGAACTCCGAGGGTGGGGTGGCCCCTATCGCTATTGGTCGAGAGAACGACGATAGCTGGGTAAAGAAAATTAAATCATTACTGATTGCAGACCCCGAGAAATTCCCCGACTATACAGTTAGAGATGGGTTGTTGTATAGACACATTTGGCCTAGGAGGCGGCTCCAGGAAGAGCAGAGTGCTGAGGGGTGGAAGCTTTGTGTCCCAGTGAGCTGTCGCTCTGAAGTTTTACAACAAAATCATAATGCTCCTACCGCGGGTCACTTTGGCATATATCGTACATATGACAAGATAGCGCGCCTATATTATTGGCCTGGATTGTTTAATGATGTTGCCACCTATGTACGGAGGTGTGATGACTGCATTAAGATTAAGGTAGAACAGAGGACCCCATATGGTCGCATGAAAAATCCCCGTAAATTGTTTCACCCTTGGGAGACTGTCAGTACTGACTTAGTCGGCCCGTTACCCCGTTCCAAGTTAGGACACCGTTACATAGTCGTGTTTCAAGATCAGTTCACTAAGTGGACGGAAGTGGCCGCCCTATCTAAGGCAGATAGCGCAGGAGTCACGAAAGCTTTCCGTGAATTGATTGTCACACGGTATGGAGCACCTAGGATGCTCATTTGTGACAATGGAACCCAATACACTAGCAAGTATTTTCGCTCGTATTGTGAGGATAATGGCGTGAATGTGTTTTTCACCCCCCCATATTCTCCTAGTTGTAATCCTACTGAAAGAGTGAACCGTGTACTCAAAACTATGATACAAATCTTTGTAGGAGAGAACCACTCGGATTGGGACCGATATTTAAGAGAATTTTGTTTTGCGATGAATACAACTATTCATCAAGGCACCCAATATACTCCAGCTTATCTCAACTTCGGTAGGGAATTGAGGGCTCCAGGTGAGTCCGCATTCGAGTCTCAAGACGATCCACGTACGCAGGGTTTTGAAAGTAGTCAGGCCACGCTACAGAAAAATATTAAGGTATTAATTCAAACCAGGAAAATTGTAGTGGATAATTTGGATAAAGCATATAGGGATGCTAGCCGTTATTATAATCTTCGGAGGCGAGATGTTAAGTTATCCCCAGGTCAGTTGATATATAAGAGAGAACATTATTTATCTTCGGGAGTTGACCAGTTTGCCGCGAAACTCGCTCCAAAGTTCTCAGGCCCCTGGGAGGTGGTTGAGATATTGAGTCCTACAGTAGTGAAGGTTAAAGTAGCAGAGAATAAATCTGTGACTGTTCATGTGAAAGACATTAAGTTGTTACCCCCATGTGTAGAGGAGGAGGAGGAGGAATCTAGCTCTGAAGAACAGGCGAACGCAAATTGCGTTGGTGGAGTGAAGTGCGGGTTGCCTATACTAGCCTTAGACGGCGCAAGGTGCGGGGGCAGCACTTTATTCAACTAGTTATTACGTTTCCCGTTAGATGCCGCGACAGGGTTGATTCACTGGTTTCTTGCTCCTTCTCTCGTTGTCGCATCGCATAAGACGTTCGAACCTTTTCTTTCAGGATATTTTTGTTATCTGTTTATTGTAGGGTTGCTTTTATCGCGTTCCCGATAATGATAATCTTGTCTTTCTACACTGTCGTTACCTGAATATTTTTGTATAAGCCCATCTAGTCGTCTTTCTATTGCTTCAGTAGTGCTTCGACTCTCTTAGCAGTATGGCGCCTCGTCTTGGTCTACTTGATCGCTTTTTATCCATCGCTGAAATGCGTTCACGTAATGTGAAAAGTAGGGAGGATGTGGTGTGGTTGTAGCCGGTATTCCCGACGTCGCCTTGTACGTTCAACGCCAATCCCCCCCCCCTCCTTAGTAGGAGTGGGGTGTCACAAAGTGAATTTTTGTGACGGATAGAGAGCCGTCGTCCAGCATAAAATTAGCGAAATTATTCTATTTTAGAATAGGAATAGGATCGTCTGCCGGATATATTTTGTTAGATTTGTAGTTGTGTATACATTATCACTATCGCCGTCAACCCCTTTAAATTAGCAGCATTCGTATCATCTAAACGATAAGCGGCTACCGAGTCGGGTCAGTATCGCTCTTCATGAAATTTCTGGAATAGAAATATTGTTTACCGGCCTGAATTAGTGTAGTAATTAGTATCAGTGTCGTCATTAGCTGCACCCTTATCATCAGCACTAGTGGATTCAAACCCTGTCACATGACTAGTGGCGTGATCGTCTTTTCAGACTCCCATTGGTCAGCAAGCCCCTTTTCCCCCGGCCTCCTAACTTTCAGCGACCCGGTGTGGCTTCAAGGAGACCTGGGAGAGAGTCAGTTGTTCGGTGGTTGAGCGTGAGATCGGGTCGCGAATCTCCTCTCCTTACGACGTTACCGACACTAATTATTATTCTATCTTGTGTTAACGTAGAATATTGTAGGTCGAGTTCCGAACAACTCGGAGTTAGAATTCCCTTGTGGGTTTTTCTTTCTTGTCAGCTATTTTTTCCCGAATTCGTATCACTGGGGGTGAACGAATTATTCTTGGTTTTGAAACCTGTAAGGGATCTCAAGTTTGAGCTACAAACAGTTGAGTGGGGAAATTTAGCTAGGCTCTTAAGCAAATTATTTTTGAGGGCTTAATTCTTAAGTCTCGACTCTGTCGCTTCACGACGTTTAAGTTTAGTGCGGGAATTTGTTTGCTATTCTCCGTATTTAATTCTGCAGTGATTCAGGTAACTGTATGTTAGGACTGGTCACTTGTGTGCATTTCCTCTTCTGTAATAAGGTAATCTCAGTTTTTAGGGATGTATTTTCCTTATTAATTTTCATACTATAGAGTGGCCCTGTATTTTAAATTCGCTTAGCAGTTTCTGACTTGCTGTAATTCCAAGTAGGAAAAGCCCAATCCTTTTCCTAGAGAACTCAGGTGCAGCTTGAGCTCGTCCTCGTCGAAGTTTCTAGACTGCGACATCCTTTCTCTTTCTCTCTCTTAACTTTCCCTATTCTATAATCCTTCTAGCTCTCAGGTACAGCTTGAGGACTTCCTCGCCGAAGTTTCTAGACTGCGGCATCCTTTCTCTTACTTTCTCTTCACTTTCCCTATTCTATAATCCTTCTAGCTCTCAGGTACAGCTTGAGAACGTCCTCGCCGAAGTCCCCAGACTGCGGCATCCTTTCTCTTACTTTCTCTTCACTTTCCCTATTCTATAATCCTTCTAGCTCTCAGGTACAGCTTGAGGACTTCCTCGCCGAAGTTTCTAGACTGCGGCATCCTTTCTCTTTCTCTCTCTTCACTTTCCCTATTCTAAAATCCTTCCTGCTCTCAGGTCCAGCTTGAGAACGTCCTTGTCGAAGTCACAGACTGCGACGCTTCCCGCTCTCAGGTACAGCTTGAGAACGTCCTGTCGAAGTCACAGACTGCAACGCTTCCTGCTCTCAGGTACAGCTTGAGAACGTCCTCGCCGAAGTCCCCAGACTGCGGCATCCTTTCTCTTACTTTCTCTTCACTTTCCTATTCTATAATCCTTCTAGCTCTCAGGTACAGCTTGAGGACTTCCTCGCCGAAGTTCCTAGACTGCGGCATCCTTTCTCTTTCTCTCTCTTCACTTTCCCTATTCTAAAATCCTTCCTGCTCTCAGGTACAACTTGAGAACGTCCTTGTCGAAGTCACAGACTGCGACGCTTCCTGCTCTCAGGTCCAGCTTGAGAACGTCCTTGTTGAAGTCACAGACTGCAACGCCTCCTGCTCTCAGGTGCAGCTTGAGAACGTCCTGTCGAAAGTACAGACTGCGACGCTTCCCACTCTCAGGTGCAGCTTGAGAACGTCCTTGTCGAAGTCCCAGACTGCGACGCTTCCTGCTCTCAGGTACAGCTTGAGAACGTCCTTGTTGAAGTCACAGACTGCAACGCTTCCTGCTCTCAGGTGCAGCTTGAGAACGTCCTTGTTGAAGTCACAGACTGCAACGCTTCCCGCTCTCAGGTACAGCTTGAGAACGTCCTCGCCGAAGTCCTCAGACTGCGGCATCCTTTCTCTTACTTTCTCTTCACTTTCCCTATTCTATAATCCTTCTAGCTCTCAGGTACAGTTTGAGAACGTCCTTGCCGAAGTTCCCAGACTGCGGCATCCTCTCTCTTCCTTCCTCTAAATTTTCCTACCCTGTATAGTGCGAGATCTCAGTTCCAGACTCGAGATCGTTCCCGTCGCGGTCCTCAGACCAGCGAGAGGTGTAGGAAACCTTATGTAGAGCAGGATCTCAGTCACAGATTAGAGATCGACCCAGTCGCGGTTCTCAGACCAGCGAGAAGCTTAGGAGAATCCTTGTAAACCCTTCCCTATCCTCTCATAATAGTCGACATACTGACTATTAATTTAAAAGCGTTTCGGACGATTGAGAGTGATTCCCATACCCTTAAGGGCAGTTACAGATTGGCCCTTAATAACCGGCGCGCTGTCATCAGACTAGCGCGGAAATCCTGTTTAGCAGTTTCAGAATTGCTGAAAATCCTTTCGCAGCTG
This sequence comes from Nilaparvata lugens, assembly GCF_014356525.2. Lineage (NCBI taxonomy): Eukaryota > Metazoa > Arthropoda > Insecta > Hemiptera > Delphacidae > Nilaparvata > Nilaparvata lugens. Next base: position 22,204,164 of record NC_052514.1, on the reverse strand, counting down.
CAGGCTCGCGATTCAGAAATCCGACACCCGAAACCTCATCCTTTGAGCTTTAGTTATCATAAAATTGAAATTGATATACTGTATTTAACTAGCAGGTTCAGCTTGCTGAGAACTATATCGCGATTCACAGATCGCGAGTTATTGAACAAAACCCCATTAGTTACAGGAAGGAACAATCCTATTAACGAATCTCCATTTCCCAAGCCCGATAAAATATTCCCTATACCTCAAACTCGGTATACCATATCCTGTACCTTATACCTCTTACGCCCCTCCAATCATATTGATCTAATACCGGGTGCGCAGATTCAGTCTGCACACCGACAGCCCGCAGTCTCAGATTGCGAAAACCGTAACAAAAATTCTATATCATTCCTTGTTAAACTCCATCCCGAGTTCCTCCACCTACAACCTTTATTCCGGGCTTGCAGGTACAGCTTTGCTCGCCGTCAACTCGCAGTTGGTTCAGATTGCGTACTACCTTTACAAATATAATTATTTGTGGGGATCTGATATCCGGATCCGTATCCTTGGTTAAGGTTACCTCAATTCTCCCTAACACCCAACCTGAATTCCAAGAGCCGAGGGCCGAATCGGCCAACAACGGCACGGGCTCACACTCTTCCCTTCAAATTAAATACCTCCCGCCAAAGACAGAGGGTAAAGAATCAGGACAGGGGGAGAAGTGTAGGTCCAGTGTCTCCACCAGTCAATACGGTCACCGACCCCGACCCATACCCGGCTGTAGCTAGTCCGCGTCGTAGCAATACTTCGCAATTATTAGAAAACCTAGAGGGTGGAATAGGACTTTCTAATAGAAGACGACGACGATTGATCATGATCAACCACGGTATTGCTCAACCATGCTTATGATGATGTTAATACCCATGATAAGGTTCGTAGGTATACTCTGCCAGTAGCTGTTTATCCAACTGAGCTTTTCTAAAAGTAAAGTTTATCCAACTGAACGTATCTCGTATTATGGAGTTATATGTTTCGTTCATAATAATACCATATTGTCATAAAGAGTTCATTTCATCATATAAGGTGCCAAATTCTTACTTTGAGCTGTGGAAATGAATCTATAGCCTACTAATTGAAATAGCTTCATTAAGACATTTCTCTAGTCCAAGAAGCTGGTCGGAATGGAATAATCATGGAAGTTGAAAGTTTTAGACCTATTTCCAAAATTTATTATACATTTCGTTCGGAAATGGAGAAATCCAGGTGAAAATTCACAGGAAAATCCGAGAATAACGAGACAAACAATGAATTCTCTAAATACACTTATCTCAACTTTATCTCCAATTTTTTAAGGATTCGAGCTCCAAGCAAATGTAGTAAAAATAGAAAATTATGGATCACACTCTCACCATGAAAACACAATAAGATCAATCACAATATCAATTTAGATTGAAGCCTTAATAGTAGAAAATAAGTAGTTAGCAGAGCGCTGTAGAGAGGAAGCACTCTCTCCTAGATCTAGCATCACAAATAAAATTTATCAATCAATCGATCTACAATATAATAAAGGAAAGAATTGTGAGAATTAATAGTCACACAAGAAGTTCTACCAAAATGAACAAACAAATTAGGTCTCATAGTAATCTTATTTTTATGAATAAATAAGTGGGTAGTTTCATTCAATTACTTTGAGTAATTATAGATTCCTATAACATAGGAAAATACGTTTTTATTGAAATACGAATTTCTCTAGAGCTGTGAAAGCTTCATGTTTCGTAGCATCAGTCAAACCGAGACAGACAAACAATGTTTGACAATGACAAACAACCGCAGAACATTACAAAAAATAAAATTATTTAGAAAAAAGAACAACTCCCCCAAAACATAAGATTATAGTAGTACTTTAATCAGGTAGACCAACTTACAGTAGTATTTGAGTATACTAGAATCAGATGAAACTATTGTAAAAGGCGTATAGTTTTTTTGCTGTTAGACAAAAGTTTCATTCATTTCAGTACAAAATCCCTCATAATTCCACATGGTTTCTCTTTTCAGTATTATTTGTGCGAGTGCAATGAAGACATTATAAAATATTCTAGTGACCAATCTAGGTCCACACGATATAATCTTCCTGTTTGAGAATAAGTACAAATTTTGTAATTTGAAGCTCGTGGTTCATCAGTAGTCCTATATAAGAACAGATGAAGCTTCCACCATTCAATTCGTAAAAATAGAAGATCAAAGTAAAACTCAAATATTGTAAATTTTTGTCGAAAAACTATAAAATAAACGGTATTATACCTGGAGAAGGAGATACTGGCGGCATCTGAAGTGGTGGACGTGCTATCCTCTGAATACATGATAGACCTACTGTCGTCTGCAACTAGAAGTCACTAATCAGGAATCAGCTAATCAGAAATTGGAAATCACCGGAGGATCCTCTCATGAATAGGTCAGAGCGAAGAATGGAAAGAGTTGAGACTTGAGTGGCGTCTTTAAAAAGGGCACGTGAATTTCCTTCTCTGTCACATGTGTGATATTATTTACACACCAGACGCACGATAATCAATCAGATCTCGAGTGGCTTGGCTTATCAATTATTGGGCAGTGGTGCTGGCGAAGAGTCACACTTTCCGTAAACAATCGTAAATTCTCCGTCTTATCTTCATTATCCACTTGAGGCAGACGCACTCCGAGCGGGTGGCATTCTATAAACTCTCCAATAATGGGAGTTTCTGGTGCAATTCCATGTTTGTATAAGAAACCTGGAACGATTGTTTGTATTTTTATGGTTCATTGAATTGAGGGTCAGAATAATTACTCTGAGAACGACTAGAAAACGTTTTCCTAATTTCAAAATGAGAGTGTTTTCATTTACTGGCATATGGTAGAATTACTACATCAAAGCACTCAACTCATTATTTGGACGACAATTCTCACTAATCAAGGAATTATTCATTACCGTATCGTTTAGCTAAGAAAACTTTCATATCTATTTCATTTTTTATTATCTATATAGATAAAAATCGAGCCTCAAATTTTGACCGAATTTGATTATTATTATTATTGTTTAGTTGTGTCTGTTATGTTCAGGAGCAGGTTTATGGCCTATCAAATTTACGATCAGACTTCAGGACTCTTTCCTACGGTCCTTCAAAGTTTACATGTAATCCTTATGGAAGAATATTTGTGAGCTAGCCCAATACCTACTATTACTTGATAGAAGTAATAGTAGGTATTGGCTAGCCACACACAGAAATAAAAATCAGCTGTTATAATCATTGCGTCATCCAACAGCCATCGGTAGATATGGTTTTCTATTTTTACTTTCCTTGCCCTATTACCATAGGTAAGGAAAAAAATTAAGGTACCCAAATCTCTAAATTTCTATACGTTTCAAGGTCCCCTGAGTCCAAAAAAGTGGTTTTTGGGTATTGGTCTGTATGTGTGTGTATGTGCGTCTGTGTACACGATATCTCATCTCCCAATTAATGGAATAACTTGAAATTTGTAACTTAAGGTCCTTAAGTGTGTGTGTGTGTGTGTGTGTGTGTGTGTGTGTGTGTGTGGTGTGTGTGTGTGTGTGTGTGTGTGTGTGGGTGTGTGTGTGTGTGTGTGTGGTGTGTGTGTGTGTGTGTGTGTGTGTGTGTGTGTGTGTGTGTGTGTGTGTGTGTGGTGTGTGTGTGTGTGTGTGTGTGGTGTGGTGTGTGTGTGTGTGTGTGTGTGTGTGTGTGTGTGTGTGTGTGTGTGTGTGTGTGTGTGTGTGTGTGTGTGTGTGTGTGGTGTGTGTGTGTGTGTGGTGTGTGTGTGTGTGTGTGTGTTGTGTGTGTGTGTGTGTGTGTGTGTGTGTGGTGTGTGTGTGTGTGTGTGTGTGTGTGTGTGTGTGGTGTGTGGTGTGTGTGTGTGTGTGAGTGTGTATGAGTGTATGTGCGTCTGTGTACATGATATCTCATCTCCCAGTTAACGGAATGACTTGAAATTTGGAACTTAAGGTCCTTAAGTGTGTGTGTGTGTGTGTGTGTGTGTGTGTGTGTGTGTGTGTGTGGTGTGTGTGTGTGTGTGTGTGTGTGTGTGTGTGTGTGTGTGTGTGTGTGTGTGTGTGTGTGTGTGTGTGTGTGTGTGTGTGTGTGTGTGTGTGTGTGTGTGTGTGTGTGTGTGTGTGAGTGTGTATGAGTGTATGTGCGTCTGTGTACACGATATCGTATCTCCCAGTTAACGGAATGACTTAAAATTTGGAACGTAAGGTCCTTACACTATAAGGATCCGACACGAACAATTTCGATCAAATGCAATCCAAGATGGCGGCTAAAATGGCGAAAATGTTGTCAAAAACGGGGTTTTTCGCGATTTTCTCAAAAACGGCTCAAACGATTTTGATCAAATTCATACCTCAAATAGTCATTGATAAGCTCCATCAACTGCCACAAGTCTCATATCTGTAAAAATTTCAGGAGCTCCGCCCCATCAATGCAAAGTTAGATTTTAGATTCCTAATTATCAGCCTTCAGATACAATTTAAACAAAAAAAATCAAGTGGAGTAAATTGAGCATGAAAATCTCTATAATTAATGTTCAGTAACATTTTCACCTAAAATTTAAAATAAGCTTTAAATTCGAGAAAATGTGATTATTCTATTGCAAATTATTGTTGATTCTATTAAATCAGTCACTATGAAGAGATAGCAGACCTCATGTGTGTCTCCAGCGTTATTGCCCTGTCACCAGCTGGCTCAAATATTTGAATAGTAGACTTGTGATGTGCGGGAACACTAGCGTCAGGTGATCAATTTTCATAACGGCAAGGAAAGTTGTGTGAGTGCGTCACACCAGATTTTTTTCTTTCTACTGATTCACAAATTTATTGTAATTATTCTAATAATAATGCCACGGTGCGAACGACGTCCAAACTTGGGTCGTAGAACTCGAAATTCTGTAAATTTAGAATATGCACGGGAAAATCAGCAGCAAGGAGATATGCCATTCAATTTCCCAGCAAGCTGCATTCAACTATATCTAAAAATACAAACTGCTGCAAAACTAAGCACATAGGAAGTCCATATTAAGATATTAATGTAAATACTGATTGTTGGATAATTTTCATAAAAATATAGTGCATCAGATTAAGCTAAGGCTAAGCACACCTGAGGAGGCGCGGCTTGGTAATACAAAGTGTTGATCTTATGGAGATTGCCTTATCACACCGTTCCACACCATGCCCAATTCAGTGTGAGTGAGTTCTTCCATTCAAACCAATAAGCAAGAAGCACTTGGATGCAAAATGCCGCATCGCGCCTCCTCAGGTGTGCATCCAGCTAAAGTTTGTCATGAGATGCATTAACTATTTGGCGGTACGAAGTTCGCCGGGCCAGCTAGTTTGTAATAATTTTAATCTGTCGAAATTCATTCCAAGATGCAGAATATACCTTATAACTGCATATTTCCTAGAATGTCTATTGAAATAATATTCTTTATCGAAGCCAGTAGAAATCATTCACTGGGGTAAATAAGAATATAAAACTTAATAGCAATAATAATTCTATATCAGGGGTGTTTGAGCGCAGACTGCGTCCTTGAATTTTTTGGGAGGGGGTGATCAAATCATTGGCTTTCCCAAAAAAAATAGTAGTAAGTGGGGTGTGAACTGAATTATTTTAAATTCTAGGGAGGGTGGTAGTCCAGGCAACGAATGCTCAAAAAAAGGTATAGAGGAAAAAGTTTGGAAGGTAAGTTTCGACCCCGCAGCTCTTAAGGATAGTAAGGGGATAAACATATCAAAAGTCCTCACTCCTACCCCCTGTGCTAAGGGGGTGGGGGTTGTTCGAAGTACCATATTTTGTTTATTTGCACATATCTCGAACAATATGCGTCTTTCGAATTTTTTTTTAAGAAAACAAAATTAAATCTCATAAATTAGCCTACAAGTTTCATTCATTTCATTTTCCTATATCTCTTTTAGTTTTCTAGGAGTGAGCTCTCGAAGGTGTCACATTTTGAAGGAAACCCTTTAGACTCCGATTTTTTCATGTTTTTGGCCTCATAACTTTTCAACGATTGATTGAAAAAATCAGTGCCAATCATGAGCTCATAGAGCATTATATTCTCTTCAATTTCATGTATTTTTATTATTATCGTATTATTTCATTATTTTACTCATCTCCCTACGAGATTGTTTCAGCCGTTATAGTGTTGAATGTAAAATCTTCATTTCATCAACAATAGATCAATAATTGACAGGGAAATTTGAAGGGAACGTTTGGAACACAATATTTGACTTTGCAGCTTTGTTAAGAGCAGTTAGAAAGTAAACATATCAGAAGTCCATATCCCTACCCCTCGTGATTAAGGGATGAGGGTGGTTTAAAAGTTTCGTTTTTTTCATTTCTGGCTTACACGCATGTATCCTGGAAACAATGCATTTCAGCGACATGAGTAACTGAATAAAAATGAAGTTAGATAAATTTCCTACAAGTTTTGTTCAGTAGAGTTTTGTGATGTCACCTTTTGTTTTCGAGATATTCACTTTTAAAGGTGTGAAATCTTTGAAAAGACAGTTTCTCTTTTAACTTTTTGCACTTTTAGGGCTTATTAATCAACAACAAAGCATCGAAAAAACAAGTACTGAACGCAGGGGTGCCCACAAGGGGGGGCATGTCACAATTTGCGCCATCAACATTTTTGGGGGGGCAAGATTTTTTTTATATTTTATGTCAACATTTTGAATCATGGCTAAAAAATCAAGGTATTAAATAGAGATATCCTAATGTAGTTAATTTTAATACTTTTTCCCACCTTTACAATGTTATATTTTCCTAAGTGTAACTCAATATAAAGCATAAAAATACAATTGATAATATTTTATATGCAGGAATTTTAGTAATTTTAAGTCTATGAATTTGAAGGTAAATCTTTCACAAAAATAAATTATAACTTCATCATCCACTATTATTCTGATTTCCTTTGCTTAATTTCAATTTTTAATGGTCCTGTGTTTGAGTTTCCTTGCTGTTGCAACCTAATTTTCTTAAAAGCACAATGATAAGTTAAATTGTAAAGACATTTTAATCTAATAATTATTTTAATTTCGAATGCGTTTCATGATGATACTAATGTCTCTGGAATGGGAATGCAATTATAAACAACATCGCAAACTCTAGTGAATTTGACAGAAGAAAAAACTTAATAAAAATTTAAGAAAAATATCAAATGAAGCCAATTTCAATCTTTCAAATTTACACCCTATTTACCACACAGTAATCAAGTAATTATTGTAATGCTTCATTACTTTTTTCTGTTTTGTATAATAGTACAGTCAAATTGTCGTTTTTCAGGAAACAGCCCAAACGAATTTTTCGCGACGGTTCTATATGTATTTTGGGGCGCTGAATTCTAATCTGAAATTCGCTGACACGCCAGAAGGCGGCTTCACCACCAAAACTCCCAAAAAACCCCAAAATTTCGGACTTTTTTCAAGTTTTCCATTTAATCTCAAAAACCTTTAACTTTTCGAGAAAAAGCATTCCCTAAAATATTAAAGATAATAAAATTTCCAATAAATTGAGTGGTCGCGCAGGACTCATTTGATTCCGTAGCTAAGAGTTTTCAAAAAAGGGGTATTTTTTAAGGGGTTTCCAAAATTATTCAAACCTACCAATTCTAGCCTATACAACTAGGATCTTTTTCTAGTCATGATAGAAAATCATGTCTTACAGCCAAAATTCAAATTCTCTTATAATACCTCTTCATGGCCTTCCTAACAAAAAAGAAACATTTCGGCTGAAATCACCTTACGAGGGTTATATTATATGAGAATCTCTCGTTAGATTTCCGTATTTCCTAGTGGGGGGGCACACATAGGGATACGTCCAGGATCAAAACTTTAATCACTTATAACTTTTGACTGAATGATCACATCTCCTCGTACAACAGCTCGTTCATATCAGCTCGTCATGGCGGTTGAAAATCATGTATCATATCACTAAAATTTGTTTAAAAAATAGGAAATTCCTCCTTTAGTGTTTTTCAGCTCATATTTCAATGCATAGAAAAATGACCGATTTCTATATTCAAAACTGTGTGTCTCGGTAACTCAAAATGATACTTGGTCTTGATTTGAAGAAAAGAATCTCCTCTTTCATGTGAGGTGAATGATTTTTGTAAAAATATAATCGTGAAGTAAGATACGTTTGTTTCTAAAAATAAAGAAATTTGCGATATTTTTTCATTTTCACAGTCTCGACAGTTTTTCGATATAAACAGTAATGCAAGATCAATTTAAGGCAACTCAGCTTATAGAGCATGAAATTTTCTCTCATTTAAGACCAATCGCAAGTTTCTATCATGTATTGTACTCATTTTAGAGACTCTTTAATAACAGTAAAATCGCAAGAAAAATGAGGAAAAGGAGATCATTATTCAATTGGCTGTAACTTTTGAACGGTATTGAAAACAGGAGTATAATTTATTCATGGGAGTGAAAAGAGGAAAAAATTCATCACAACCTCGACTACTTTTTGGATTTTTTATCTGAAGTGTTCCACAAGATACGCAACGTTGCATATGCGAGACTGTGAAAATGGGGGAAATATCACAAATTTCTCGCACATGCAAAGTTGCGTATCTTGTGGAACACTTCAGATAAAAAATCCAAAAAGTAGTCCTGCGCGACCACTCAATTCATTGGAAATTTTATTATCCTTAATATTGTATAGAGAATGCTTTTTCTCGAAAATTCAAGGTTCTCGAGATTAAATGGAAAACTTAAAAAAAGTCCAAAATTTTGGGGGTGAAGTCGCCCTCTGGCGTGCCAGCAGATTTCAGATTAGAATTCAGCGCCCCAAAAAACATATAGAACCATCGAAAAAAATTCTTTCGGGGCTGTTTCCTGAAAAACGACCATTGACTAGACTATAAGTTGTTATCCTATTATATTAAGCGAGCAATTTCTGTATATCTGTTTATATTTTTATATCTGGCTATCTGGTTAACTTGTTAAATGGTTATTTATGTTCAACGGGTCTCGGAAACAGCTCTTACGATTTTCAAGAAATTGGGAATATACAGTAGGTTTATGGTTTATATATACAGTAGGTTTAAACCTACTACAGTGTAGTAGGTTTATGGTATCAAAATTCGATTGCACTAGGTCTCATCCCTGAGAAAACTCCCTGAAGGAAAAACAGATGATGATTTCGTCGTCTGTCGATAACAGAAGATGCGTGTGCCTGTGTGGGAGATCAGCTGTGTAATAAATTAGCTTACCGTATCTCGCGAGAAATCTAGAAATTTTAATTGACTCGATCAAAATACAGTAATCTGATTTGTTGACATGAGATGGTATATGTCATAATATTCAAAGTTAATCATTATTTTACAGTTCTAAGTGATTAGTGAGTGTTATTTTGTCATTCAATTTGGTATGTAAACAATCTAAATTAGAAGTTTCATGTTTTCAAATATTTGGACTGAAAATTTCACTTGAATTCAAGTGTATGAAACATAATCTACTTTTTGGAATATTAAGTATTCCAACTATAAATTTTATAGTGCATAAATCAAAATTCGGGGAAGAAACAGTTTTGGGCTGTGCCTATTAGTCCTTCCTCAATCATTTTAAAGAATTGAGTTCTGTTTATCAATGAATAAATAACGAGCAAAGCTCGGTGCCCCGATATTTGGTATTAATAGATAGAATTTACAAAATGTACTTGTTCAGATGATATCTTTATTCCAAAAACCAAACCATTTGAAGATACATTTTGTTCGACTTGTGTTATTTACTCATGTAATGTTAAAAAAAAGTAAATACTACCAACAACACAACATCAGTGACAACCTGTTCCAATTTATGATAAATATCGGGGCACCGAGCTCCGCTCTGGAGTACCTACAAAAGCATGTAAAATTATAACGGAAGAAGAAATTATAATAAATATTCATAGCTCATACAGAAAGGTTCTATCTAATCACAGTGGATTGAGATTAATTCCCAGAGTAATGCAAAAAATTCTCTCACAAAAGCATGTTAAATTTTAAACCTGATTAATTTCACGTGAACCAAATCACAGAAGACCATCTCAAACAGATAGCTTATCTGATTGGTTCTACTGGAATTAATCAAGATTAAAATTCAACCGGCTTTTGTACAACTGCCACCAAGTACCTGATTGAATTAGGTACAACAATTCAACAGCTGAGTCATAATTTTGTCTTACACACATGCACTCGCTCACTCACTTCCATCATCAACAGACGACGAAATTATCAGCTGTTTTCCCAATGATGGATAAATTCTTTCAATGTCCTTCAACGAGTTTCCCCAGGGATGAGACCTAGTGCAATCGAATTTTTATATTATAAAAATCTACTACGTTCTGAATTTCGTGAGAATCATTAGAGCCGTTTTCGAGATCCGGTGAAAGAGAAACATCTAAACATTTAAACATCTAAACAGAAATTGCTCGTTTAATAGTATAGGATTTAGAATACCTAAACTTGCCGACATTATTGTATTGTATGAATAAAATCGTTCCAAATTTGTATGAATGTTTAGGTACCAAAATTGCTATGCAATATTCTTTTGCAATAAATAATTATCAATGATATTATTATTCAACTATTTATAAGTAATCTTAACATTTAAAAAGCGAAGCCTCCCTTACTTATCTTTTAATACCCTATTAAAATATTTGTCATGTAGTTTTTCCTGATGTAATGTACGTAGTACTTTCTAGTCCTCCCGAACAAGAACGGGTGCACTGCTAGTCTCAAAAATAATATCAAAAAGATACTTCATTTCTATTTTAAAAGAGATAAGACATGATGGTATATATTTTTGCAATATTATGAAAACAGAAAGAATTCCTCACAAGACCAAAGGTAAATAATGTCCTTTGGAAGATTAGATTGTAAGATGTGAATTTTATTGTCATACACTGACTAATGTTGAAAACTTAAGGGTTGGAAATTGGGGTAATTTGGGGGGGGCATTACACTTGGATTGGGGGGGGCATGCGCCATTGCCCTTGGGGGGGCTGGGCACCCCTGTTCTGGACGTTGGGTTTGGGTTGTAGAGGATTTAATTTTCTTCAATTTGATGTATTATTCCGACATTTTATGCTCCACATCAATATTGTTATAGCAACTTTAGTGTTGAGAGTGAAATTCTCAATACAGCAACAAGTTTCAACTTGACGGTATTCCAACTTTAGCACTCCTGGGGTAAGGGATGAGGATTTTCATATGTTCAACTCCTAAATACAGTAGTATTAATGAAGCTGCAAATTCAAAGATTGTGTTCCAGTTATTGTGTCCAAATTACATAGTCAAATGATCAATTGTTGCTGTATTGAGAATTTCACACTCAACAAATAAAAACTGCACACTAAATTTCACACGAATTTCACACTAAAACTGCTATAACAAATTGATGGGAAGCATAACACGTTGAAATAATACATCGAATTGAAGAGAATTGAACTGAACCCAACGTTCAGTACTTATGTTTTCGATGCATTGTTGTTGAGTAATAAGCCCTGAAAGTGCAAAAAAAAACTGTATTTTCAAAGATTTTAAAACCACGTATCTGGGTTTTGGGTACCGGTGAATGGAGGGTGTCACGGGGAGGGGGGTAGGGTTCGCCCCAGGAGTTGAGTGATCAGTTTACAATTTTTGAAGTGCATATGGTACGAGAAATCCACTGGTACTCCAATATTATCCAGGATACAGAGAATAATGAAAAAGAAATTTTTAGCTTTCATGTGTTTGTTGCTAAAATAATAATTTTTAACTTGTTGGTAGATGCAAATATATATCATTCAACAATAAATGCATTTTTGATCCCTACATAGAAGAATCTTATATCAATTTATTACAGGCACTTAGCCAGGGGGGGGGCTAGGGCTTGAGGGGCTTCAAACATATATTATCATTATAATGTATTATTCAAGATATTTTTCAATATTTCTATTACTTTTTTCGTTGATATTTTGAATATATTTTCATAAATCATTAATTGTTAAAAAAGTTTTAGTACAGCCTACAAGGTCTTGAGTGTGGATAATTTTGACAATCCTATTTTAGAACAACAATTCATCACCTGTTATTGTTTTGGCTACTGGGCCAGTTACCACGTGCAGTGTCCTACCATAAAACAAGTGAAAACTGTGCACAGAAGCCAAGGGGATAGGGGATAAGAGGTTGAGCGCACTGGCTATGCCAGCCACCAGCCACCAGCCACTCATCAACACATTGTTCTCAAAAAAGGTAAGAAAACTTTTGTTTTTCTGTAGTTAATTAAAGTAAAGTCTTCTTACTTTCCCAGTTTTTGTGATTATTCAGTACTCGCTTCGCTTGCCTTATCCGTCTCTACCCAGGAAACCCGGTTGGTATATCAACCTAGGAATGGGAGAAGCAGGCTCGACATTCTTCACTAGCACTAGAGCTTACTTTCTTCTATCAAATATTCAATAGAGACATTCAGGCTCGATAAAATCACAGTTAATTTGAATATTATGTAGCGCAGAGTTGCTGAATTCTATTTTTTGAACAAAATTAATAAAACTATTCAGTCCCCACATAGAGACAATAGCTATAGTCTTTCATAGTTTTTTAACTGTCTGTAAATGATAAAATTAATTTTTGAAGTATTTTTGGTAATATTATTAAACAAAAATCCAAATAAAATGAATTAACCCTCAAGACCCCTCGGAAGTTCATAACTGCAATGGTTTACAATGACAAATTATGGACCAGGATCCTTTCACGTGCATTAAATTAAATTTTGAATGAATAGTTTAGAAATAAGTTAGGTAAGTTATCCAAAGAATCCAAAGATTTTAAGAAACTCTTCCTCTGTCCCGAGTTCAAGTTATTTTTTAATCAACCGGAGTGGATGAAGACGTATTTATGACTGCGGGGCTCATAGAGGATAAAATTCCCTACAATTCTGTACCAATTACTTGTTTTATTCTTGCATTATTCTCTTGTCAGTATGTGATATTTAACAGAAAAATAATGAAAAGATTTAAAATTATTTTTTTTCACTTACGTGTTACTTTTCAATGGTGAGTCACTTCTTGATGAAATCTATTGAAGCTTGAAGAGGATGAACTGCTCCATAGACTGGCTTCATTCAAAATTTTCATCTTGGATACTTTCAAAATGGAATCCATTGAGGTGAAATTGGGCATTATCAAACATAAAAGCGATTTTCTACTACTAATGCCGATTAGTTTATATCATGCTTATTGAATTTGATGATTCAGTATAACGATGATGATGTTATTATTATTTTTGTGAGTTTATCAATATATTCTACTTCAATCTAGATGGAATACGTGATAATATGCAATGAATGTTCAAAAAAGGGTATAGAGGGAGAAGTTGGGAAGACAATTTTCGACCCCACAGTTCTGTTTAGGATAGTAAGGAGGTAAACATATCAAAAGTCCCCACCCCTACCCACTGTTCTAAGGGGATTGGGGTGATTTTAAGGTACCATTTTTTGGTTTCTCGCATACAACTTGAAAACTATGTATCCTAAAGACTTGACTGTCATATAAATTAAAGCTTACATAATTTCCTACAATACTAATTGTACAACTTTTTCTATATCTCCTCTAGTTTTCGAGATATCCGCTCTTGAAGATGTGACATTTTTGAAAAAAACACGTTTGCTACCAATTTTTTTTCTATTTTTGCTGTTATAACTTTTTGAAAATCGATGAGAAGAATCCATTTTGATTATGAGCTTATAGAGCATTAAATTCTCTTCAATATTAAAATTCAATTTCAATTTATTAAGAACACACAAGACAAGACAAAATAAAATTACAAAGAATTACGAAACAAATAAAACACATAAAATGTTAGAAATATAAAAAACCATGGGCTTTGTGGTTGGGTGTGTTGGAGAAGAGAAAAAAAGAGAGGAAGATACCTAGCCAACTATGGTTTCCCATGTAATAGGATAAGGCAAAGAAGATAAGAGAAGTAATGAGGAAAAAAGGGAAGGGAGAAATGGGGGGAAAGAAGAAAACAGAGGAATAGGTACTCAAAATAAAGGTAAGCGAGTCCACTGAAAAAAGAAAAAACAATGCTGGAGCAGAAATCTCGAGTCATATATCTAAATGGAAGAAGAAATTACTGTATGTCCAGTTTTTTATATCCAGTTTAATTTTTCCGCTGATCTTATTGTCCATGAGAAAGTGATTTGGAATGAGGTTTATTATTTTAGTACCTAAGTAAATTAACTCCTTATACATTCAATATTAGTGTCATAGGTTACATATTTGTTAGCAGTGGCCCTTAGATTATAATAATTAAGTGTAGAGTTTATTGTGAGAGGAAAATCGGATCTATATTTTATTAAGTACTCAATTACGGTTTTTATGTATAATTGACTCAGTCATGACCTCAAAATCACAAAAAACCATATCCGTTGGATAGAGCCTGGGTTTGCTTAATATAGTTTTAATTATCAGTTTTTGTGCTACAAATAATTCAGCAATATGACAGTTGAAACAGCCTCCCCAAACAACTATGCCATACTGCAGAATTGACTTGACTAGAGCATGATACATCATTTTCAGATGGTTCTTATTAAGAATTCTGTTAAGTTGGTAAAATTTAAAAGATAAATATCTAATTTTTCTACATATGTATTTAATATGAACATCCTATTTAAGGTTTTCATCAATCATTATGATTCCCAAGTACTTAGTATTATTGACTTTTTTAATGGTGGGACAATCACAATTACCCAAGTTTAAATTGCACTGAGAATGGTGTCTCAAATCTTGATTCTTGTTAGGCTGCCCTACTCTATTTGCATAGAAAGTTATGTATTTCGTTTTTTCAAAATTTAAACTTAAGGTATTCTTATCTAACCACTTCTTAATTAAAAGCATATTATTTTCAGCTATGGTATGAACTTCATTCCATGAATTACCGTGAAAAATAGCTGCAGTATCATCTGCAAAGGATATCACAGTTGAGTTTAGAAGTCTTAAATTTAAAAAGTCATTTACATAGAGTATGAAAAGGATGGGAGAAAGTACAGTACCTTGAGGAAGACCATAAAAAGTCAAGTTAGTTACACTAGATTGATGTATAAGTACGATGTATAATTTCGCACTTTTACGAATTTCCCTGTAGCTTTTGCAACAGCTTTAGTATTGAGTGTGAAATTTCCATTTTCGCAACAATAGACCAATTGACAAAGGAATTTGGAGGGAATGTTTGAAACAAAATTTTTGACTTTGCAGCTTTGTTGAGACTAGTTGGGAGGAGAACGCATCAAAAGTCCCCATTCCTGACTCATATGCTAAGGGGTTGAGGGAGGTTTAAAAGTTGCATTTTTCAGCGTTTTGCATCCATGCTCACATCTTGAGAGCAATGCGTTCAACCGACATAACTAACTAATTATTAAACAATGAAGCTTTATAAATTCTCTACACTTTTTGATTCATGGAATTTGTTGATATTCCCAAAAGATCCCGAGATATTCGTTATTGAAGGTGTGTAATTGTTAAAATAACAGGTTTTTAGCCAATGTTTTGCTCTTTCAGGGCTTATAACTCTCCAACAATGCATATAATAAACACTGATGCTTATGTAGGTTTGTAGAGCATTGAATTCTCTTCGAAATGATGTATTATTTCACTATTCCAAGTTTTCCTCTCATTGTTTTAGCAACTTCTATTTAGGGGGTTGAAATTTTCATTGCTGCAAGAATTGATCGTTTGACAATAACATTTGAAGGGGGTGTCTGTGACACAATTTTTGACTCTACAGCTTGATTTGGACTAGTAAGTACCTAGGTGAACAGAGCAAAAGTGCGCATCTTTATCCCCTCTGTTGAAGGCGTGGAACCGCTGAGTTGACACTTGTTGCAGCAATAAAAATTTCACCCCCTACATTGAAGCTGCTATAACAATGAAAAGAAAACTTTTAATAGTGAAATAATACATCATTTTAAAGAGAATTCAATGCTCTACAAACCTACGATAAGTTTTTATGATGCATTGTTGGAGAGTTATTTGCCCTGAAAGAGCAAAACATTGGCTAGAAACCTGTTATTTTAACAATTACACACTTTCAAGTGCGAATATCTTGGGAACTGTTGGAATATCACAAAATTCACTAATCAAAAAGTGTAGAGAATTCATCAAACTTCATTTTTTAGTGTTTAGTAATGTACAACAGAATTCCTGACGTACCAAGGAGCGTCTACACAACTTCTGAGTACTTTATTCTGGAAGCGCTGGATGATGTCGATATTAGATGGTCGGATGCAGCCCCACAGTTGAATTCCATAGGTCCACACCGGCTTCAGAATCTGCTTGTAGAGAAGCAATTTGTGAAAATTTGACAACTTTGATGTCCTCCCAAGTAGCCAGTACATTTTCTTGAATTTTATGCCAAGTTGTTCTCTTTTCTTGTTCACATGCTCCTTCCACCTAAGCTTGGCATCCAGGTCATGCCTAGATACTTTGCAGTGTTGGAGTAGGGTACAATATTCCCATTGAGTGTTAAGGGCATGGTATTGAACTCTTTTGTTTGTAAAGTTGACTTGAACCATAGAGAAACAATAGCGTAAGTAGATATCCCATGGTATAGGGAACTTATGTCGCAGCTTTTACTGTTATCTCAAGCCGATTACTGTCGATTATTGTCAATTTTTACTATTTTGTTAGGGTGATAGTGTGTGAACGGCACAATTTGAGAGACTACCAGCGTCACACAGCTGCATAGGAAAGAACTACGTGAACTATCGGCTTGGGATAACAGTAAAAGTTGCGACATAAACGCCCTATACCATATGGGATATCTACTTATGCTATCGTTTCTCTATGCTTGAACTCACTTTGCTTCATTCAATTTTATAAGCTAGTGCTTTGTCCAAACGTTGATTCTGTTGACTGCCACCTGCAATTTCTCTGTAGAAACTTCAACAGTTTCACCAACTGATAAAACTGCTTTGCCTTTATTTAAGATTATAAAACTTAGAATGAAATGAGGTCATTCGGGACTCTCTATCTCCAATAAGTACTGAGTTATGATTTTTCAAAAATAAATGAAATTTTAAGAAAAAAAACAATTTTGATGATATTTAGTATTTGATCATATATCTCGATTGTTAGAATCTAGATGTAGAATTCAAAATCCCTCTGGGAGTAATTTTGTGCTCTACAATCTGAGACTAGGTAGAGCGCTCTATCTCATATAGATTTCCAGGTACACCTGACAACAATGCTCCTTGTATTGTGAAAAACGCCTCATTTTTAGCTTCAACCATCATCACCATCTATATTGTCCTCACAGTGATATTTTGCACAATGATATAAGCTCATGGGATTATGTTTTATGAGAATCACCCGTTAGATGCACTTCATTTCAGTATTTCCTAGTGGAGAGGCGCGCTTAAGGACACCTCAAGGATCAAAAATTCAAACACATAACTTTTTGACACAATGCTCGGATCTCATCGTATTACACTTCATTCTTCTTGGCTCATCAAGGCGGTTCAAAATCATGCATACCAAGTCAAATTCGGTCAAAGAATGGGAAATTTATTGTTGAGTGTACTTAAGCCCATATATTCCCCCCCCCACACACACACACAAAATGGCCATTTTCTATATTCAAAGCTGCATATCTTGTGAAATGCTTCAGATAAAATTTTCAAATCTAGTTAGGATGTAAGAGTGTTCCCCGTCTTTCTACTGCTAAACACCTTAGCTGAACTGAACATCTCTACCAAATTTGAACATTCTCAGTTTCTCTCCGAAAAGCTTAGAAAACGCAGGTTCAAGACTATTTTCATATTTAAAGAAAAACGGTCTCAGTACCCCCCCCCCCTACCTATCTAATCTAATTAGCTTTACCCGAAACCAAATCCTGGCTACATGCCTGTTTTTATGGCATTTAGCCCTTACTTCATTAGTGCGGTATCTTACATTTTACCTATCCTACGACCTGAATTATCAGGGTAGATCTTATTATTCTGGTCCAAATCCTTGAACAATCCATTTATAAGTATGAAATAAAAAATGATTTGTCTGGATTTGAAGAAAACATTTGGTTTTGAGCTGTTAATCTATGTCTCTAAATCTTTGTTTACACCAAAGTTCTCTTTTGTAACAGAGCTTTCTACAAGTACAGTAGCAGCTGTTTGCTGCTAATGGTATGAAATAGATTCTATTTATCAAAACAATTGTTCGATAACAGTAAAAATAGTATTTTTGCTCCTTTAAAACAGGTATTAGGATTAGCCCATGTGATGAGCCTTCTCCATAGTGTTTGTATATTTTTGTTGTGCACTGCATGTGAACGTAGAAGAAAAAAAATCTGGTGTGGCGCACTCACACAACTTTCCTTGCAGTTATGAAAATTGATCAACTGACGCTAGTGTTACCGCGCATATCAAATCTACTATTCTAAGATCTGAAACAGCTGGTGACAGGACAATAGCGCTGCAGACACACGAAGTCTGCTATTTGTAACATTACTTGTAGAGATTTTCATGCTCAATCTTTTCCAATTGAAATTTTCTGTTTAAAATGTATCTGAAGCCTGATAATTGAGAATCTAAAATCAAACTTTGCATAGATGGGGCGGAGCTCCTGATTTTTTTACAGATATAGGACTTGTTGCAGTTGATAGAGCTTATCAATGACTATTTCAGGTATGAATTTGATCAAAATCGTTGGAGCCGTTTTCGAGAAATTCGCGAAAAACCATGTTTTTGACAAAATTTTCGCCATTTTAGCCGCCATCTTGGATTGCATTTGATCGAAATTGTTCGTGTTGGATCCTTATAGTGTAAGGATCTTAAGTTTCAAATTTCAAGTCATTCCGTTGATTGAGAGATGAGATATCGTGTACACAGACGCACATACACTCATACACACACACACATACCGTACAGACCAATACCCAAAAACCAATTTTTTGGACTCAGGGGACCTTGAAACGTATAGAAATTTAGAAATTGGGGTACCTTTATTTTTTTCGGAAAGCAATACTTTCCTTACCTATGGTAATAGGGCAAGGAAAGTAAAAAATTCAATTTCAATATGTAATTGAAATTTTCAAATATGAAATTGTTTCAATACGGTATTTTATTATCGAAGTAATAAACTTTCACAATAATATAATAATTTGGCATGAAGTTGTTAAGGATCTACTTATTTTTATTCTTTCATGTGAAATAAAAAGCAATTTTTCAAACCCCCTACCATAGAGAAAAGTTAGCACAAGAAGATATCCCATGGTTATGTGCAATTTTCAAAGTCAACCTATCGACCTAATAGGTAACGCTGTAGGCCTACGTGACACTGTACTCTCTCATACTGTGCCGTTCTTAAGCTGCGTACAGATATACGCGCCTCCAACCCGCTCCGCCCCCGCGCTGCACTCGCACCGATCATGAACGTTACGGGAGATGTTAGCTCTTATCGCGTTCCACTCATGCTTCTCGGTCGATCATCAATCGCTCTGCTCGAGTGACGTTCGGTTGCGGAGCAGAGCGAATAGTCTGTACGCACCTTTACACTCTCATCCAGCCAAAACAGTAATAATAGACAGTAGTCTACAGTTAGTTAACGGCCTCAGTTGACAAATATTCGGCTTGAAATTTGGAACATAAACTACCTATACCATTGGATATCTTCTTATGCTATATTCGAGCAACTTGTGAATAAGTTCAAGAGAACTGTTGCCCATGCCCCCTCGATTACGTAACCGCCAAATTGTTTGGCAACAATTCTAACACATTGCTGGTCAAAATTTGAAAAGAGGAGCTTTTCTTCTACAAAAAATCCCACTTGTTGCTTCAATTTTAAAAGAGCAACTATAGCTTCCAGTCTCCTAATATTATTGTTGACAATATTGGAAATCTAGTTTTTAGTGTAAATTGTTGACAACGTGTTGTTGTATGGAAAATATTGAAGATATTTTGTAGAACTGAATGTCCTTAGCTTCTATCCTATCTATAGTAGAATATTTATTTTCTATCTAGTAGAAACAGATCATTGATTTGATATAGCTCTCGAGTGGTGTAGCCTCTTGCCAATGTGGAGACATTTATTACTCTGCTAACGGCTGTGTTTCAAGTGCTGCATGGAAAAACATGAGACAAGTCTATTTTAATTCTGCATTTCGATAAATTCTTTCTGTCTCACGACTCGCAAGTGTTGATATATTATTCTTGAATTAGACCTGTGAGATGCAAGTACGTGATCAATTAAATATTTATATTTGTAAACAACTTAGTATTTGGACTCCAGTGGCTAAACACTTAGCTAAAATAAGTCAAAATATTGGTTGTAACGACAAACTGGGCTTAGCAATGTGTCTAAACATAGTGAATCAACAATGGTTCACAAACAAGGAAGCTCTGCAATATTTTTATGTTTTTTTATCAAATACCGTAATTAGATTCAATGATGTTCTCATCGTTTGAAATCATGGAATCTTTGGAGAATCATAAGTTTTGATATGTGAGTGAATTTACAAGGAGAAATATTAAATTATAGGAAATAATAGTACATTAAATGATTATTAGTAGATAGCAAACTTTTCATCGAGAATCTGTAGCGATTTTTTTTTGTTTTTCACAAAATTATTTTGGCCATCTGGGACAGTTATGATTTACACCACAATATTTCAAATGGAATGACTGATAGATGATACAAGCTAATGTGTAAGATAAACTGTGCGACTGTGTTTACAAAGGAGACTGCTATTTTTCTCAACTGAAAATTATCAAACATCCAACTTAAAATCGATGTCTGGTTTTTTCAGAGGTCTGATAAAGAAATCCATCAAAACACTAAGTCACTAAGGGCCGGTTTCCGAGTTCGGGATTTAGCCAAGTCCTAGACTTTAAACAGCTGGAGTCAGAATTTTGGCTTTCCAAAATGGGGCGTAGTCGCAGTTTTTATTTTCTCATTTCTATAATTGGAAACGTTTTTCCTTGACGAAATTAAACATTCCTAAATAATTCAAAATAGCTGAAACTTTACACTATTTTCTCTTTATCTTATTTTGTGACCAATTTTCCAGTTTATCAAAATTTAATTCAAACATGACTATAACAATGACTACGACTACGCCCCGTTTGGGAAAGCCAATTTTCCAGCTGTTTTAAGTCTAGAACTTAGCTGAATTCCGAGCTCGGAAACCGGCCCTAAATATTTTACTATGATTCAGTTACTTAAAGATAGTACTGGAATACTAAACGTTACCATACGCCCATATAATGTGATTTTTTTATGAAAATGACTTGATATTGTTAGTAAGACTGATTTATTGAAACGATTTTGAGATACTAGTTTCAGTCTTAATTATTGATCTCTAGTTTACTGAAATCTGTTTCAATAAATCAGTTGTTTTAACAATAACAAGTCGTTTTTATGCCATATGAATAGCTACCACAACAATAAAAAACCATGAGAATTGGTGACAGTACGATTACGTTCACCTGATTACCAAATGAAACGAACACTATCAAGTTCTCAACCACTAATGACTCATAGATAGC
Organism: Nilaparvata lugens; assembly: GCF_014356525.2. Lineage (NCBI taxonomy): Eukaryota > Metazoa > Arthropoda > Insecta > Hemiptera > Delphacidae > Nilaparvata > Nilaparvata lugens. Next base: position 22,182,656 of record NC_052514.1, on the reverse strand, counting down.
TCCTACCATTAAAATGGTATCCACCCAGAATTTAATTCGTAATTTTTTTCACGTAATAGATTTTGTGAAAGATATATCGATGAAAAGCACTGATAGCATGCAATGTTAATAATAATATTTTCAGATTAGAAGAGTAGCTTTCAACTTTCAAAAAGTTATCAGGTCGAACATTTGCTCTTTTGTTCGTAGATAATCTAATTTATTGAAGGTTAGGGATAGAAAAATGCATTGTTTAAACTTTGTTCTGTTTAAGATTTATTTACATAAATTGAACATAAATCTAGTTAACAATACTTTACAAAATAATCATGATCAGTTTGGACAGTGTTGTTTGTAACAAAGCAGAAATAAATAGTTACATTCAAATTTCAAGGAATCCAACAGTTTTTAAAATAAATTTTCCGCTAAAGCCTCACCGAAAGAAGTACAATAAAACTCAACGCTGTACATTTCTAATACATGTCCACCTCTAATACAAATTAGTTAACAATTAAAAAATAATTAAATCAACTAATTTTTCATTTTCCGGCATTAATGCCTGAGAACTACTTCAACAATCATTGTAAAGTAGAATAATTATATAACCGAAAATCACATATAATAAAGAAAATTCTATCTCTATCATCAATTGGTGGTGCTTATCAGTTTAATTTATGAGTGCTTTGTCAGATGTTATGACAACTATTTCTATCTAAATTTTAATAGTTTTATTCTAAGAACATGAAAATAGCAATAATTCTACTGAACCGATCAAAATAAGGGATGTTATAACGTTTACAATATGACAAAGTGGGTAAAATATAATTCGTCAAAATTATGTGATGTAAAAATAATTGAACTTTCTCAAACATCACCATTAACATTAACAAATATTGCAGTTGATATTTAATCTTTCTTCAACATTTCAATGAGAATATCAAATATGAACTGGCTGAAAATTCATCACATTAAATGAAAAATATATCTTGAGATACGATTCAAAGTTTGACAATTATACCGTAATAAGAATATATTACTTTCGAATAGTATGAGGTTAATGTGAAGTAAGTATGCCTTGATGAATTTCTTACAGAAGGCGGCGCTTCTTAAGAGGTGGAACATAAATCCCACGAAATACTGGTAGTACATTATAATTAAATAATACAAAACAACAAAAAACATGTTGACAATTATGTCCATTACATTAACTTCAATAAATAATTACATTAATATTAACACAGTAGTTGAAGATGATTTATGTTTCTACCCAGGTTGGGTAGAAGTGGTTGGTTCGATAAGCGCTAAATTGTATCAACCTGTTAAGGTTTTGGTTTGGTAGGTTGGTAGTGTCTAGACTCGAAGTGTGTCGTCGAGCAGGGCTGCCAACTCTCGCAAATGCTGCATTTTGCTGCCGGTGGCTGGAGACGCCGCGGTCGGTCTGCCGCAGTATCTACATCAACAATAAATATTCTTGTTAAATGAATAAATACACTCTTCTAATCGTATGAAAATTAGTGCCTACAAACTGGATAATACGTACATTCAACTATTACCTCTTCAGCAATATCTATTTCTAGTGATGATCCTATTATGAGAGATTACTACTTTATTTGAATATTTATTTATTGCAATAAGGTCATCATTACCTCTGTAAATAGGTAATTAATGTTTAAAAATTACACAAAATTGTGATCAATGTCAGATCGCATTTGGTGATTATCACAATTTTCCAATAATTAAACGAAAATGTGTTTTCAGGTCGCACCTGATCAGTTTCAGAGCCTCTAAAATGGCCTAACGAATATTCCTAGGCAGCCTAGACCGACGGTAAAAGCTGGATGAGTGAAAATATAATAACCATAAGTTCTAATGGTATTATTCACACTCACTCGGCCGGGCTGAGAGGGAATAGTCCAATTAGAACGTATGGGAATTATATTTTCACTGTCACTGTCACTGTCACTGTTGTGTGCGAATCCAGCTTTATTGTGATACGTTAAGTGTGAATAAGCATGTTGCGGTGTCATGATTGTCTTCTCCAAGTTACTCTATAGCATGGAAGCATGGACTTTGAAAAAGTAAAACCTCATAAGCATCGAGGCATTTGAAATGTGGTGTTACTGGACGATGTGGAGGATACCGTGGACGGCAAAGGAATGTGAGTCATTTCACCAATAAAAAGGAGGAAATTAGAATATTTATGACATGTAATAAGGGGTGAGAATATTATGAACGGTTAAGAATATTAATCAAGCAGAGCGAGATCATGGGAAAGAGAAGTTCAGGACGTAGAAAACTGTTCTGGCTAAGTAATTTATGAGATTAGTGTGGCTCAAATGAACTTGTCCGGGCTGCAATAAGTAAAGTGAAAATTGCTGTGATGATTTCCAACCTCCGACAGAAGAAGAATAAGAAGTGTGGTAATAAATCATCAAAATTAATCGATAGCTGTCTAGGTTCAATCATAAATGAATAGGATTATATTTGGAGAAACAAAAGGTAACAAAATGTAAGACAGTCCAGCCAAATAGCCTCTTTGCTGAGAATGATGCCCACATCTGCTCTAGGCTTGCGCGTGCGTGATAGGAGGCATGATAATGAGAGAAACTAGTAATGATCCCCTTTGAGGTGCGTTCTGAACCATTGGGAAGTGACTTTGATGCTAACAAAAGCTTGTTAACGGAGCTGGCCTCAAGCAGCCACCCTTCCAACTGGAGAACCGACAAAACTGCCATAATTTTATAATCTCTTATTAGAGATGGTTCTGACTGCTGCCTGATTACACACCCAAAATAAGCTTGAGTATTACCCTGAATGAAAAACGTTTCTATGAATAACCGAAAATGTTATCAATTGAATTCGATAATGGCCTTTTTCACACTTACCGATTATCGACCGACATTCACATTTTTTATTGTAATTTAATTACATTTATTATATACAGTATTTTTTTCCAAATTCAAATTTTATTATTAACAACACACACAAAATAAAAAAAAAACACAAAAATTGAAATATAAACAAAGTACAAAAATTATATCAAATACAAGCTGACAGGCTTCGTGGTGGGGTGTGCTGATAGGGGAGGATTTATAAGATTTCCAACTATGGTTAACCATGTACTAGGGAATGCTTCCATCCTTGAGATAGTATGAAAGGAATAAGGAAACGTGAAGGAAATGTAGGTATGTCAGGATGGAATGGAGGTATGATTGAATGGAAAGATCCACAGGACCAGGAGATATTTATTACAAAAATAATACAAGATAGACTAAGACGGAATCAAAGTATCAGAAAGCGAACCACAAAACAGAAATGCACTCCAAGTGATAGCTTCTATACTAGAAAAAAATAATTGTTGATATCATTTTTTACTTTCTTGGTTATTTTGGCACAGTTAATTAGGGATTCTATCAATAAATTTAGTACGTATATAAGTTGTCTTCTGATAGTTTCAATGTTGGTATTACAGATCAAATATTTATTTGTTTGGCTGAGAATCAGCTGTTGGTGAGAATTGGCCAATCAGAGGACAATATTGTTAGTGTCGACCGACAATCGGTAAGTGTGAAAACGGCCAATGATTTGAAATTATTATTCAAGACAAGTATTAGATTCACATTATTAAAACGCGAATTTAATTGGAATTTTGCATGTAGTTTAGATTATAAGAGTTTCTCACATCACAGTTATTTTTCAACAAAATTCTACTAATATTGTTCTTGATAGGGAACATTGTTCTCTTAATAAAATTCAATCTTTACATGAATTTAAAAAAAATCTATTTTTACAGTTATTATTTTTTTAAATCTACCCAATACTGTTTGTTCTTTCAGAAATTTCCCTTGGGTAGTAAGTATACAATGAGAATACAAAAGTAGTATCACTGTGTGAGGATGCCAGTCGTCTTACTCTTAAGAAGCACTAGGCAGTTTAGAGGATATGCAGCTAAGCACCCAGTGGCTATGATGTCAATGTGTATGGTGAGGCTGGGATCTCAACACAGGAATAAATAGTCCCACTCACAGTGGGCTTAGATTGCTAAGCTCGAATTTGTGTGTGAATGCATTCTGCCGTCCTTTATAGGGAAAAACATGTATCATACATCATGATTTTCAAATAACAGTTGAAGAGGTGTTATGATAGTGATAGTGTAATGTATAGTGATGATGACATTAGTTAGCAAAGCCTCACCTAATCCGCCTGATTTTGGGAGCAGACGACTCGGGTGAGCTCGGGTCAGAGTCAGCTGATGAGCTGTGAGCGGGGGTGGGGGGTGGTGTGGAGGGAGGGGACTTGCCGAACAGGGACTGGAAAAAGCCAATGTGTTCGGACGAACTGCTTCCCCCTTCCCTGCAAACCAGAAACCGTTTCCACTTGTCAGCAATTTACCGCAACAAAATTACACCACGAATTTAAAGATATACTGTACAATATTGGGAGAATGTGTTCTTTGATTGTAAATAAAGAAGTTGAAGTGAAGAAACAATGTTTCTTTAGTGTTCACGTGTAATACTTTGGAAAATGCTTACTGTTCTTTCAAATAAAAATTTTATACATTATCTTTCATTTTTTGGTTGTATTACACATCGTTGAAACAATGAGTGGAAAATTAATATTCTGGAATATGTTCGGTGACTGTCAATAGAAGTTGGTGCAATAATAATGTTTTTACACTGAAAACAAACTTTCCGAAACGTTTACTGTTCTTACAAAAAAAGGTTTATTCATTATTGAATTTACACATCCTTTGAATAATTAGGAGGGAAAAGGCAAACCTTGACCCATTTATCTCCATAATTTATCTGACATTTCAAAATGAATGTTACAATACTGTATTGATATGTATTTTAGAATAATTTGTCGCTTGTTCTTTATCGATTGTAAGCTGAAATCATTTACTTTTCTATTATTTGTCTTTATTATTATAAGATTTACTCAATTGTATTTGGAACTCGCTCCATATGAGGAGCCTTCTTCACATTTAATGTTGTATATATTGTATTTTGTAAAAGAAGAAAGTAAATCCATGTCAATTTCAAAATAATTCAACTGATATAAGTTAAACGCGGGGTATAATAAGGGAGTAATTTTTGTAAGGGAGAGGTTAATATATAATATTGCACTTGATAATAATCGCAGGGCTTCTGACATGACTTGCAAACATGAGAAGAGTTTGAATATTTTGCTATCCTTCATTGGGAAAAAGTTTCAATCATTCATCATTAGAGAGTTCGTGAAAACTTGACTGAGGCGAAAATACACACTTATATTATTTGTTATCTTACGTTTTCTAAAGTATTTAAAATTAGCAACATTCGAGTGGACTCTGCTGAATAGTAAATTTATAATTTAATTTCCCATAAAGTTATCTAGGTCAAATTATTTTTATTGTTTGTCAAAGATCAAGCATAGATTTTGGGGTATTCTCGTAAAATAGGAAGCTTGATCTGACAAATCTGTATACTGTTCTTAAAATGAATACGTGTATTTTGAACCACCCGAGACCACAAACAGATTTTATTAATGAAGGTTTTTTTTAGAACTATTCGGTGTTCTGAAGCAGTTTGACCGATTCTCTACCTATAGGTAAATCGTTTAGAAAGCATGGATAAATTAAGGATTGAAGGACAGTGAATTTGTGAACCAATAAAAGGTTAAAAAATTCCATGGTGCATCCTAAACCCTATTGAGCACTACTTTCAAGACGATTTGTGAATAGCCTCATCACACAGAACTAGCTTCACCCGATCAAACGTCTTGTTGACTAAGCCGAATTACTTGATGCCCTGATGGACAATGTTAGTAATCATCGACAATCATACATTCAAACTATTTTGTCTACAGAAAATATCAAGATTAGCACCTCCGTTTACTCTTCCTACTCTCATTACATCCTTTCGAAGTTCTAGAAAATTCTACGAGTGAAAATAGCTTTTAGTGAAGCTGCTATATTATGAGGAGAATTAGTAAATATTGAATTTCATAACTGAAATGATATTAGCGAGTCACTAGCCATAAAAATCTTTTCATGCTTTGAAGTTGTCTAAAACGATTAGTAACATGTTATGATGGGAAATCAATATGGGTGAATGGAGTGCTAAGAATGGAAACGATGCGATCATTAGAATTGATTGAATTTAGAAGATGGATAACAAACAATGCAAAATGAATCTAGAAGGAAATGAATAGAATTCTAGAGATTGTAGACTAATGGAGATTATTTGATCAATTAGAAGTATTAATAACGTTTTGAAATGAATCCAATTGAGGTTAAGAAGATTAATAATGAACTATGAATACATGATAATGAATAAATTGAATTAAATGGAATGTGAACGATATTATTAATTGTGAATTTAGTATTTTAGGAACTTACGTGACATGGCGTGATCCGTTGAGAGCGGTGTGGAACCTGGGCTGCACGTAGCTCCATGCTCCCTGGTTCTTATGCTCCTCCTGCGACCAGACCAGCTCAGCGTTCGGGTATTTTGCACATTCCTTCTTCACCAAATCGTATGGGAAGGGAGAAATCTGAAAACCCAACCAGTATTATTATATTGTCAGTTGCAAAAGAATCAAAACTTAATTTGAGAGAGAACATTTTACGTATGAAACAATACTTTTTGGGAATTCATAAAATCCATAGTCATGAAATGTTTTTCAGATATCCACTTCACTTCATCTCAAAAATATTTTCTTGAAATAATGAAAATAACCAAATACCCTTTTTATATTTTATTAATGCACTTTTACATTTATTTTGTGAATTGAAGAAATTTGAAAAGGGAACTTGCCGGTATTTATTCCAATTGTAGTGGACCTATAAAGGAAAGTGAATATATCTTGGAAAACACATGAAAGTAAAAATAGTAGTTTAATTAAAAAAAATGTATTGACTAGTAATAAATCAACAGCTTGTTGGAGACCCCAAAAACATTTTTTTTTTGTTTGCAATATAATAGGAATGCCAAGGTATCGGGAAAAACGTTATATAAATTTTTCGACTCGAATAAAATGAAGTATTGAGAATATACTATAAATAAGAACAGAAAAAATCTACAAGGTAAAGCGTAAAACAGCAAATGGTTCTTTCGTTAAAATTTCATACAGTGTAACACAATTTTTTAATTATTTTCTCCGACTTTCTAATTTCTGTTTCTCTTTCACTCTTACATATTGGAACATATTTTTTAGCAAGATGAAACACGGCTACAAAGGAGTTGGAATTGATGGCTGATCCAAACAAATTACACACACTGCTGCATACTAGGTGGCAAGAATACAAAAATTAGCATGATTGTAAAATATTCTATTGTAAGAAAAATCGTATTCTTTTGGAACACAAACTTAAAATTGTAAAAAGTGTTATTTTACGGGTGAAATATGCATCTTGATTTTTTTCTGCTGAGGATGATGCCCATATTTATGATTTCTAGGCTTGTTGGTGGGTAATGAGGCGGATGATAATGAAAGATTAATGGAACTAAATTTAGATGGGTTTCGAATCACCGGGAAGCGATTTTACAATTCATGAATCATATCCAGAGGAATTGGCTCAAGCGGTAACCCTTTAAACGGAAGGCGCATGAACCCTTTAAAGTAGCAGGCGCATGATTCTCAACTTATTTAGTAGACAGTTGATAAATATACTTTTAAATTCGTGGAATCGTCTGACTTTTAACTAACTCCCCAAATACAATTATTATTTCAAATGTTCTAGAATATTCTTTATTGCTATAAAATAGCAAATAGTTTGGCTGACCTGTTCGACACGAGAGATAGCAACGCTGTCAGCGAGCTTCCTTTCCTCCCTGGCCTTCTTGAGGTCGTAGTACACCTTTCCAGAGCAGAACACCAGTCGCTTCACTGACGATGGACTCTTGCTGGCCGGTCCATCATCTGCAATCACCCTGCAAACACAAACAATAATTTGTTACATATCTACTATCACAGTAAAACCTCTACATGGCATAAACACTGAATGTATTTCCACATGAAACGCACTGTAATGTCACTCCGTTTTAAAGAATACCCCGATACAAAGAATTGGTCTTTTGGGACACGGTTTATTGGGGATATGGCTGTATTTTTTCGAAAAATGTTCAATCTCTTAAGACATCAGAGACACTCCACCACACTCCTCATAGCACAAGAAACAAAATAATTTCTTAGGGGATTTCACAAAAAAACTATGATTTTTTATTTTGAGGTTTATTATGGTTTGCAAAAGAAACAACAACAAACAATGATCACTTTCTTTCAACTGTTCTAAAGATTTCCTATTGATACAAAAGAGTAGACCAATTTTCATTCAACACAAAATTCTTGACCCAATCTTCAAATACTTTTTGTCTAGTCATTCAATTTCAGCAGTTTTACATCCATGAAATCAAGCCCGTAAACAGCTGATTGTAGAACAAATAAACACACGATTCTTATTACAGCATACTATACTGTAATAAAATAATATGTTTCCTAGTTCCGAATAAGGAACAGCAAAACTGGTACAAAAACCGCCTTTTAGCGCTCCAGGTGGAAGTTTTGTCAACTACAATCAATAAATTCCTGATTCGAAACTTGTAAACTAGGTTATGTTTATAGAATGCATGTAGTAATGTCAGCACAAGCAGGTAAACTCTATTTATAGAAGCACTTCTTTCTTAATATTCGACTCAATAGCATTCTTAGATAACTTATTCAATTATTGTAAATCAGGAATGTAGATTTGCTTTCATTTTGGAAAAAAAGTTTCATAGATATCATTTATTAAAAAGAGATAAAAAATGACGTTAGTGATGGCCCCTTCAAGTTATTCATTTACGATTTCTTGTTTAGATTGAAACTTGAACAGGTGTTGAGACATTGTGTCATCCAATGATGAAATTGCATCATCATATTATTTATCAAATATAACAATCGATAGAGAAGCTGTTTCTTATATTGAAATTTATTTTTGGAGGTCCGTGATTTGATAGTCTAATGGTTGGCTCGGTTATCAGCACTATATCTGTTTTCCACGCCTCTTTCAACTATTTGCTCAACCACTTCTAAGTTTTATCAGTTCAACTGAAACTGAAGATTAATTCAATTTCCATTATAAATATTCAGTAAAACTCATTGATAATCAGGCTATGTCAACTGCTTTCTAAAGAACAATAAATTATGTGAACTCAAGTATCATCTAAAATTAATTCAAAGTAAACGTTCAACTATTCTAAGAAAAATGAAAGTGGAGCGAATCTTTGCATGAATAATCGGTTTGGCAGTTACAGTAGTTGAGAATTTGAGAAACTTAGCAAAGTGGTGGTGAGCTGGGAATTAGAGTTAGATGCCAGCGTACCTCTGGAATTCGGTGGCCTCGGTCATCTCGTCGAAACTGGACTTGGCTTCGGGGTGACGCAGCAGCGACTTGGGTGTCATGAGGATGAGCGGCTTGCGGAAGGGCAGCGCGATCTGCCGACGCAAGATGTGGAAGTAGTTGGCGGGTGTCGAGCAGTTGGCGACGATCCAGTTGATGTCGTGCAGTTGGCGCACGGCGAACTCCTCGCTCTCGGGCGGGAAGTAGTCGGGGTCGTCAGCTGACATCTGCAGGAAGCGTTCGAGACGGGCGGACGAGTGTTCAGGGCCCATGCCTTCCAAGCCATGCGGCTGCAGCATGACGAGCCCTGATTGGCGCACCCACTTGGCCTGGCCCGACGAGATGAATTGGTCGATGATGCACTGCGCCGTGTTGTTGAAGTCGCCGAACTGCGCCTCCCAGCACACCAGTGCGTTCGGATTTGTCATCGAGAAGCCCAGTTCGAAGCCTGTGTGCAGGGCGATTGTCAAGTTAATTCAACCATATTTATGGATAAAAAACTTTAATGGAAATAATATTTATGAATATCGAATTTGTCAAATCGAGACGATCGTTTGTTAGCATTTTATTTCGAAAAATTACAGAATATGAGGCTAAAGACTCATTAATTTCACTTTATACCGCATAAAACACATTTGAACACATCTATGAATATGAATAAAACAAATATTGTGAGAAATTATATTATAAGTCTAGTTCAATGAAATCATATTCACTCGAATATAAATGTAAAAGAAATTTATGTGAGAATAAATGGCCTAATTTGTTTATCAATATATCAGGTTTTTTTAGAACTCATTGACTTGACTGTTTTCCAAATAAATTGAGAAACCCAATAGGGACACTTGAATTTTACCGCCAAACGGAACCTCAGAGTTTAAACCCCTCGGAACCCAAATAGCAGAGCTCGGAACGTCTCACTGTTTTCTGTGAGTGCACCTCCTTAAATATTACGATTCAATTCAATTTATATTCTCCTAATAATTCCATTTCACAATATCATTACAAATATAAATATGATTTCATAATATGAATAACTATAATCTGTATAAAATAAGTTGAGACTTGGCCCTCCATCCGTAGAAATACGGAGTTGCCAAATCTTAAAAAAAATGCAACTTTTACAAAAATATAGAATTTAACGTCAGAATTGGATGTAGAATTTCATCCCCGATATTCCAGTAGTGCTAAAAATATTTCTGGTTTAAGAATTGGAAAAATAACTTCAAAAATTTCATGTTTTCTGCTCAAAATGTCTCGACATTGACAAACTTAATCATTAATTAAAAATAACCATAGGTCGGATGAAAATGATCCAGGCACCAATAGAAAGGAGACATTCTCCCCGTTATTTTGATATAAAATTCTTATGCATCACGAAGCCTCATGATTCTGAGAGAATTAATATTCAAAAGAACAACAAATTTTCGCGATGTTTTCAATTTTATAAATTAAAATTTCCTTTTAATCCTTCAACGCTGAAGCATTTTTAGCACTATTGGAATATCGGGGATGATATTCTACATCCAATTCTGACGTTAAATTCTATATAATTGAGAAAGTTGCAATATTACACGATTTGGCAACCCTGTGATTTCTTCGGATGGATGGTCGTCAAGTCTCCACTTATTCTATACAGACTATATAATAACTAATTTGTCAGTAATTTATTAATTTTCTATAATTCAATGCCGTATCTACATGTTGGCCCAATGAAGGCCGATGTGTGGATGGGTGGTTTGCCAACGCTGGCTGGCTGGCTACCGCTGGTTTTCATCTGGCACTGGTCAAATTGCAGGCTGGGCCAGCGACTGGGACAAAATGTAGATGCTGTATCAGGCCCTCCCAGAAAAGCAAGCTTGAGGGAGAATTTTTTATCTACATTTGACCGCTTGTTCAACTATCAAAGAAATATAATTTCAATTCTTAATAGAAAAAGGTAGTAGTTAATTGTGCATTTATTTGAAGGTTAAAAATCTGGTGCGGCGCACTCACACATCTTTCCTTGTCGTTATGAAAATTGATCACCTGACGCTAGTGTTCACGCGCAGCTCAAGTCTTCTTATAAACAAAGATCTAAGCCAGCTGGTGACAGGACAATAACGCTGGAGACATACGAGGTCTTCATAGTGAATGATTTAATAGAATCAACAGTTGCCAACAGTTTGCAATTGAAGAATAACATTTTCTCGAATTTCAAGCTTATTTTAAATTTGGGTGAAAATGTTACTGAACATTAATTGTAGAGATTTTCATGCTCAATCTTTCCCACTTGGAATTATTTGTTTAAATTTATTGTATCTGAAGCCTGATAATTTGGAATCTAAAATCAAACTTTGCATAAATGGGGCGGAGCTCATGAAATTTACAGATATGGGACTTGTGGCTTTTGGTAGAGCTTATCAATTACTATTTTAGGTATAAATTTGATCAAAATCGTTGGAGCCGTTTTCGAGAAAATCGCGAAAACCCCTGTTTTTGACAACATTTTCGCCATTTTAGCCGCCATCTTGAATTGCATTATATCGAAATTGTTCGTGTCGGATCCTTATATTGTAAGGACCTTAAGTTCCAAATTTCAAGTCATTCCGTTAATTGGGAGATGAGATATAGTGTACACAGACGCACATACACTCATACACACACACACACACACACACACACACACACACACACACACACACACACACAGAGACCAATACCCAAAAACCACTTTTTTAGATTCAGGGTACCTTGAAACGTATAGAAATTTGGAAATTGGGTACCTTAATTTTTTTCGGAAAGCAATACTTTCCTTACTAATGGTAATAGGGCAAGGAAAGTAAAAATGATAATTTATTCACTTGGATACCAAATTAGAAGTTTTGAAATGAATGATAGATTAGTTGAATGTGGTAGGCGTACTGACCGAGCACACCAAACTCGGAGAGCGAGCTGTTGCATACGGTGTAGGGCGCCTGATCGGGGTAGAGGTTGGCGAGGATGCGGTAGGTGGCCTTGTCGACCTTCTGGTGGTGCAGCACGTGGTGGCGATGACTGAACGTGCCTCTCTCCACGTCCTGACCGCTGAGGCGCACGTGGATGCCCTCCTTCAGCAGTGAGCCGAACGCCATCGCCTCGGCCAACGCCCAGTCCACCGACCGCTGCTCCACCATCTGCATGCGCGCCTTCAGGATACGCTCGATACCTACAAACAACCATTATATACTAAGTGTCTCACGAAAGGTGTAATAGCCAAAAACCATAGATTTGACATTAAAAATGCAACAACAAATGTCCAGTAAAATGTTCTTATATCAACCTCAGTTTCCGCGATATATATAGATTCGACATTAAAAATGCAACAAAAAATGCCCAGTAAAATGTTCTTATATCGGCCACTGTTTTCGCGATATACAAAGTGAGTCATATGTATGGGAGCCCTTCAATAAGTTGGAGACTGTTGTAGATATAATACTGTAACTTTCAGGATAAGTTATTGGTTGAATACTCCACTTTTTGACGTACAACTGAATTTCAACCCCTCGTAAGGGGGTGACTTAGGGGTTGTAACTAGAATATTTAAAATGTAAACACCCATTTTGTGGTACATAATTTTGAAGGCATATTAAAAAAAAAGATGGCATCAATAAAAATGTTCTATGATATCTATATCCAAAATGGCGGCTGTTTGAAGTTCTAGTTTTTACTTGAAACTTCAATCAGCAGCCATTTTGGATAACTTACAAGTATCATAGAACATTAACGTTGCTTATAGAGATTAGCATGGATTTTTTCATTATTCGTTGAGTATAAAGCTAAAATGAACAAAAACTGGAGGCGAATGTGTTTTTTCAAAAATGTCTCACCTTCAAGAGCAGGTATCACGAAAACTTTGAAAGAAAAAGTTGTCATATGAAAGCTGTAGGAAATTTTAAGAGATTCAATTGTGTATGGAGTCGTCATGTCCATGACTTGCATAAGTTTCGAGATAAATGCGAAAAACCAAAGTTGGTACCTTTGAAATGAACTACTTCCACCCTAAGATACAAACACCTCAAAAATTCAGTCTACAAAATAATGAATAAAAAAAGAAAAATGAATAGAATGATGAATATTGAAACTAACAAATCTTATTTGAACAAAACAAATTCAAACTAAGCAACTATTAAATTACAGTATCAAGTGTAACCTTTGTGAATGACGAACTCAGCGGCGTTGGGTGGAGGGGAGGAGAAGCGCTTGCCGATGTGGACGAGGGTGTCCTCCTTGACTCCGGTTGGCGACACCTTGAGGGGGTCCTTGCCCTCGAAGAAGCCCGACCACGGCGAGTCCAGCCAATCCTTGTACTTGATGTGGGTCTCCTTGCGCGCGTTGCTGTATGCTTCCTCGCAGATTTTGTCGTATTTGTCTCGTACGTCCTGCAATGCATTCGCAGTTACATTGAAAACACGGTAAAATAGCTGCATTTGAAATATTTCGGAAAATTTAGTAATACCCCTCGATATCATCTAACTCTGATCAACTGATCTTACCTACCCAGCATTGCACTATTCTCGGGTTGATTGAGACTAATATTGAATATACGTGTGAAACAAAACCTTAGTCGGCTTCTAAACAATTTTCATTTTGTTTCGAGATTTTATTCCCTGGTTTACAATAATACTTTGAGCGACAGTTGATTCTAAATCAACAAAAAACTATTTTAAATCTGCTGACTACATCCAAATAACTCTCAAACCTAGTTTTTGGTTATGGTGAAACCAGGCCTAAAAATTCCTGGACCTCCCTTTCCTGGGTATACTCCTCAAACCCCCCGGAAAATTGACCCCTCCAAAGTTTTTGATCAGTCGGCGCCAGTGATTAATCATGATTGCATTATACAATATATTGACTGTACCAATGATGGCGCTGTCTATAATGTAAATGCCCATTCTGCGACAATAAACAATATACATTTATTTACGTATAATAAAACGACTTGGAATTGTGACTACCTTGTTCTAGCTACTACACTAGTTTCAATCTCTAAGAACTCAAAGATTAATTAGAGATCAAGAGTAGAGTAAACTCAAATAAAGTTTACTGAATAATGCTAATAATGTTACAAAAGAAACAAGTTTCTCAAAAATGTTTCCAGTGGGTAAGCTATTGTGACATTTTCAATTCTTTTCATTCAATTTGAATATCTACTGAAACATAAAATTACAAGACAGAAAGATTTATAATGCTTGGTCCAACACAGTCTAAGCGAAGTCTATGTTGTAATCACAAGAAGTTGAATCTGATCTTAGAAGATGAAGTAGGTCTACTACAAATACAGTAATTAAATTGTTATCACAAAACATTAATTTTATTGTCTTCACAGGGAGTTGATTGTAATCGCAGGACATCGAATGTAAACAAGAAAGTTAATTCTAACAGAAGAAGTTACAGCTCAAAAATAGATTTTAGAATAGATTTTGGCACCTGAGCCGGCCATAACCACCCGTTTAAGTTTTGGTTTCAATACTTCTGTTCCCTGCTTAGAATGATTATTGAAATGATGCACTTTCTATTATTTACGCTTTAACAAACACCAGAGCTCTTTTTGTAAAAATGTAGGTTCCGGTATCTGGTGTTCGTCCCCAGTAAAACCATGTTAATTTAGCCTCAAATGGTATGTTTTAAAGCTTTTTAACAGCAAGGGAAAAATTTTGGGATCAGTAACAAGTAGTAACAAATTACAAAAATACCGTAATTTTTTTCTTCGTCCAAAGAGGTACCGGTGAGGGTAAACAATTTATCTCATAAAATCAACACGATAAGTATAATACGAAATTGAATCTCTCAGAAGGGGAACAGGGACCAGTATTGATTCATTGATGATTAAAATAGTAGAATGACTTACGAAATATAATCAAGTGAAAATTGGATGGTAAAAATTAATAGATTGGAGCTGAACTTGGACGATTTAAGACAAAATTCAGAAATAGAAGTTTTGGGCAATAGTTTGTTTTTACTTTTCTGACTATTGTATTGTTTGTTCTATCCGATAGATAATTTATTTGCAGATATACAAGTCCCAGAATGAATAACAATATCTAATTTGATATTGCACTTATTTAAGATTTATACAATGAATGAGTGAAATTGACTTCACAAGTAGAATCTAAGCTTCCAAAAATATCACATGCTCAAATGAGAGAATAGCTTCATAATTAATTTACTTTACTGGATAAACATTTTTCATAATGAATAAGAATTCTCTATATTTATAAATTTTAACAAGACTGTAATCCTTCACCTTTTCTCTGTTCATTTGACATGCTTAGCAATAAAATATTGCTGTAAAAAGTAACCAACCCTTTCCAGGCATTCAATATTTGTACATGTATGATACAATATTATACTTGCAAATATTTTTACAGTACAAAATTTACTATGTCTGGAAGATAATAATCCATTTGATGACAATGATATTGATAAGAATCAAATTTATAAATATAAGTACTTTGGATCTTGGTGCACAAAATTAAAGCTTTCGATCTGCTCAAATAATGGAATGTAATGAATTAGCAAAAGATTCATTGACATATTAATAGCAGAAAAAACAGTGAATCTATGTTCCGAAAAGTTATTACATAATGAAATACTTCGATTAAACAAATAACCATTTAAAAATGTATATTCTAAAGGAAGCGGAGGCATTTAAATATTTAGGATAATCAACGTGAATTTACAACGGGTTTTCAAAAATGATTGGCAATAGAAGTAAGCATCAATATAATCATAATCGATAGGCCTTCCAAAGAATACCTACCAAATGTCTCGAGTTTAGAAAATATAGAGTATATCTTCTATGAAGTACAATTTTGAAGAGATATGACGACGTGAAGTTAAAACTTCTATAGAGAGAAATATAAATAAGGTGGGAGGGAATAAGGAAAGTCAGGTGAAGATACTTCAATTTGAAGAGTAAAATAATAAGTCTTGGAGAAGTAAAATAACGGTTGATATCAGTTCATCAAATAAAAAAAAATGGAGAAAATACAATACTAATTTGTAGAGCATATCCAAAATAACCGTGAGCGAACCAAATAATTATATCGATGAGAAAAATCAAAATATGTAAAAAAAACTGTCTTGTTGAAATTTTATCTTCAGTTATACAAGTTATTTAAGCTATTTAAAAAAAACTTGCCAATAAGAATGAATGTCAAGAACAAGAGAAGCTTTATCAAGTACCTACCTATATTCAAATGTACGATAAAAAAGATAAAATTCAAAGTTCTCTACATACTTTTGATATCTGAAAATAAATAATGGAGGGAATTGAGTAAAAGATGTGAGAGGTGAAAAAAGATTTAAGAATGAATGAAATATTATAAATTTCTTGCGTTTTTTAATTGGTACCAAACAAAAATTAGTTAGAAAAATAAAAAACAAAACATTTATAAAAATATGTTCAAAATATACAAGCTAATTAACTATCTTGCAATTTGAAAAATGGTACGAAACTTGGATTTAGTTCTTAAAATGCATAAAAAATTAAGGAATGGAGTATTGCAAACCGTTTCCACCAAAAACCAATATAAAATACAGATGCAATAAAAATGAGCAAAAATACATGGGGTATCATCCATTAAAAATAAGAGGAGAGAGAGGTAAGGTATTGAACAAATTAGATGATAATAATTATAGAAGAATGCGGCAGCAAGAGCGTCTTCAGGCAAGATCCAAACCATGAGTTCCAACTTGTGAGAGGCAAGCAGGTCGGGTGTGGTGCTGAGAGAGAGTAAAAGAGAGAGAGAGAGCGTGAGAGACCTCACCTTGACTTCCTCCTCGTTACACACACCCTCGCTAATCAACTGATCGGCATAGAGGTCCAAGCCGGGCTTGGTTTTCTTAATGATATTGTACATGAGCGGTTGCGTGAACATGGGTTCGTCGATTTCGTTGTGTCCGTTTCGGCGGTAGCTCACCTACAAAACGATTGAACCAGTTTAGTGAGAGGAGAGTCAGCTGTTACCTTCACTTCGTCAGTGGTGACGACACCTTCCTTGATCAGCTGTTCAGAGTACTTCTCCAGACCGGGCGGTGTCTTCTTGATGATGCTGTACATGAGCGGCTGCGTGAACATCGGCTCATCTATCTCGTTGTGTCCGTTGCGACGGTAGCTCACCTACAAAGTCACCCAAGTAAGGCACACACATATCTATCTACAACAACAATTGATAACATACGATAATAGGCAGTAACTGCCACTTGATTGAAAATAAATTGAACATAAAGAATACTGTTGAAAATAGTTGCAACTTGAATGAAAAATACTGTTGGAAATTTAATTCAGTTCTGTCAATTCTAATAAGGTTTCCATTGGTGTATAATTTTATTGGAGTGAATTTTATACCTTATCTAATTCATCAAAAAACTCACGCGAATATAACAGCATTTGAATTGAAATTACCAGAAATCCATTCACATTAGAATAAATGACAATTTTCAACAGTAATGTCCATTGCATAATGAAAATACTATACAAAATTACCCATTGCATTTAGAGATAAAACTCACTTAAAGAACAATGTAGAGATTTTTTTGTTGATTATATCCTCTAAAGTATATAACTCGAACGTGGGCTGAGTCAATGAGGTTGGGGATGGTATGTTAGAATAAGTGCCAGACGATATGGAAATGGAACCGAACTATTTATTAATTTTCTCATGTATAATTTTCCAGTCATCTGTACCCGGTGAAACAATATCCGAGCCGGTGAATTCATCACAGTCAAATACAGGGGAAGCTGTTACAAATGTTATTTGAATCAATTGTATTTAACATCATGAATGTATATAAAACAATCCAATTTCTTCCCCCATTTTGTAAGTGAAATTGAACAATGCATACTTCGCTATTCTACTCAATACCACTCTGGAAATCTAGTTGAGCTCTCACTTGATGATTTCAACGGTATATGTTTCACTTACTTCATGATTTTCGACTTGTTTTCAAAGGAGGAAGCCCTTTTGGGTGGTGACTTACCAGATCGATAACACAGTCCTTGTGGAATGTGTTGCGCCATTCGGCGGCTATCTTGCACACGTGCATCACTGCCTCGGGGTCATCTGAGTTCACGTGGAAGATGGGTGCGTTCACTACTCTGGCAACATCTGCACAAAATATTACAATATATTGAAATTTGCAACAACAGATTTAAACTTATGAGATAACAGTAATTTGGCTCTGGGTTGCATGTGGAAGAGATATCTTACATTTAGAACTACGTTCACTACTCTGGCAACATCTGCACAAAATATTGCAATACTTTGAAAATTTCAAGTACAGATTTAAACTTATGAGATTCCAGTAATTGCGCAAAATTTCAAGTACAGATTTAAACTTATGAGATTCCAGTAATTGCGCAAAATTTCAAGTACAGATTTAAACTTATGAGATTCCAGTAATTGGGCATACACTGGGTTGCATGTGATCTTACATTCAACAATGCTTATAAAAAGGGACGGAGAGACGGCAAGTTACTAGCGGCCAGTGCATTTCATTACGGCACTTTCCACCTTTCACCATGTATACTAACTATATACATGCATCTTCCAAACCTCCTCATATTGAATAAATATTGTAGGATGGAGCAAACATAATCTGTCTCAAACAAATTGATTTTTTTCAATTAATAGTGGTTTACTTATTGATAAAAAAATATTTCAATTATTATCTCTCTGACGTCATAAATGACTGAAAAACGTTGTAAATATGATGTAAACTATATTTTTTTATCAATAAGTAAATCGCTATTACTTGAAAAAATTCAATTTCAATACT
This sequence comes from Nilaparvata lugens, assembly GCF_014356525.2. Classification (NCBI taxonomy): domain Eukaryota; kingdom Metazoa; phylum Arthropoda; class Insecta; order Hemiptera; family Delphacidae; genus Nilaparvata; species Nilaparvata lugens. Next base: position 22,163,515 of record NC_052514.1, on the reverse strand, counting down.
TAGGGCCGGTTTCCGAGCTCGGGATTTAGCTAAGTTCTAGACTTTAAACATCTGGAGTCAGAAAATTGGCTTTCCGAAACGGGGTGTAGACGCAGTCCTCGTTTAAATTTGAATTTCGAAAAACTATAAAATTGAACACAAAATAAATGAGAAAATAAATATCATAAAAACTGCGACTACGCGTTTCGGAAAGCCAATTTTCTGACTCCAGATGTTTAAAGTCTAGAACTTAGCTAAATCCCGAGCTCGGAAACCGGCCCTTATTTCTCAATTGGAATAATACAATAGTTCAAAATCGCTCATCTAGCCTGGGCCATTTTTGGCTTGAAATGAGAACACTACTCTATGACGTCACACACCCATCCATGTTTGTTCAAAGGCTAGTTTAAAGTCATGTTTATTTTATGCATGGTCTAACTTTCCAATCGGAGGCTTCCTGCCCTGCCGACTCTAAAAACTCATGAAAACCCGCTAAATGTTTAATACTATTCTGTTTGTATTGATGTGGTGATTAAGTGGTGTGTGTACCAGTGCAGTAGGGTGAGGATCGAGAGTGTCGGGGATCGGTGGTGAATCCGATCTGGTTGTTGACGACGATGTGGATGGTGCCGTGGGTGGTGTAGTCGGGCAGGTCGGACAAGTGGAATGTCTCGAACACAACGCCCTGGCCGCAGAACGCCGCGTCTCCGTGCAGCAGGATCGACATCACCTAACAAGCATTTAAAATATTTATTACTCAACGAAAATCCAAAGAGAAAAACATTAAAAAATTTAATAATATGATTGTAAGGGAGATGTTGTGGTATTTCTCCATAATAAGCCATAAACATCAGTGGTATGATATTTCTTCATATATATCAGTGTCTTTTTCTTCTCAATTAAAAAAAGGTTCACAACCTTTACTGGTAATCACCCCCCTAGAAGAAATGAGAAACTCCCATTGCTCACCTCATTTTCTGTATACATCAGACCTGAGCCAGCCAGGTCACTCGATATTATTATTATTATAATTATTCTGTAAACATTGTTATTCCTATTTCGTATCTTATATTTTACAACGTTGATTTCATAAATGAATGATGAACATGTTTAGTTGCTTCGATTGAAGTGTAATTGGCTAAATATGAATGTTAATTAAATCAGACTTATTACTTAGTTGCAAAACTGGTAGCCACTAAAACACGGGCTAATGGATTCGAAGTGCGATCTTAAATAAAATTAAGAAGTACGTACCCTTCATTCTATTTTTTTCTAGTAAATTCAATCAAAAAACTCAATATATGTTGGAGAAATTTTGCCACAAAATGAATCCGCAAACCAGGTAGCCTACCCTTTTGATTTCTCTTTTTCTGAATTCTAGCTGATTATTTTATATTTTGACTTCAAATACTCAACAGAATATGTTTTTAATTCATTGGTGAGAGTTTGGAGTGACTGTCATTTGATTTCTTATAAATTAGAATGTATCTTGATCTCAGAAAAGGTTGTTATTTCCCTTTTCAGATCGCGTCAGGACGAAAATCGCCATGAAAGATGCTCATATTATAATCATTGGAGGTGATTACAACACACAAATTGTATTTTTCATTTTATATACAATTTGAAGTATTTATTATTGAGTGGCTATTGAAGAATACTTCCTCATTCCACAAGGTGAATATTTTGTTGAATTGATTACCTTTTTGCCTTCGCCATCTCCACGGTAGAACTGCTCGGCACGAGTCTTGCCCTGGACGATGGGGTCGACCGCCTCCAAGTGGGACGGATTGGCCACAACGGCCAGGCGAATGTTCTTGTTTGTCACTCGGTTCAGTCTTTCAATGTAGGTTCCCAAGTGGTATTTTACGTCACCGGAGCCCTGAAACAGGTAACAAAATTCAATAATTATTAGTGAACAATAACCATTAATCTAATTGCAAAACTAAATCGAAAAGAATGCAATGAAGGGACTTCTCAAAAGAGGGAAAAATTATAAATTGGATTCTCCATGTGCAATGATGAAGTAGGAACAGAAAGGAATAGAATTGAAAATTTTGATGATGCGTTAAGAGAAAAAAATGTAAACAAGACTAGACAGCATCAAATAAAAACTTCCAAGTTTGTTAAGTAAATTCGGCTCAAAATATATTCCTTTAAATTATATGTGAAACGTAGACTACGTCTGTAATGAATTACAATTTATAAAAATTGTGAAAATTTTTCAACGAACAATAAAGCAGTATACTTTTATTTTCATCTCTGTCCTATATAAAATAATCTCTAAGTGATGTGGATCTGATGAAAAATATAATAAATGTGGATCAGCAAGAGTGATGGTGAACGGCCAAAACATTTCTCATTACAATGAGCATTACAGAAACTTCGATAAAGTTAAAAAGATAACCAATCCAATAATGAGAAAATTGAGAAATATTGTTAAGTTTTCAATTGTTTATCCATTAATACGATTTTCGTCGATAAAACACTATTGTATCTTCCAATACCAGTAGCGTATGAATATTTTCCTGTTGTGTGAATCAGGATTTGCGTTTACATTATTACATCACACTCATCTTATGAGTCGAACAAGACGTTCAATCTTTTACGTTTTGGAACCATTTTGGGCGTAAGCCTGTGGTACTACTCTGAAGTCTGTGTAATTCTGAATGATTAAATCAATAAATCTATGATTGAAGTTGATACTTCAAATAAAAAGTAAGTAAATTCCTATGGATTTTGTGGTGGGAAGTCCCTTGCGGGAAGGTCCCACCTCGCCTGAATACATAATTTAAGCCGTCTATGGGCCTTACGACTATCATACTTCAGCCAGAACCGACAATTTAACGTACCAATCCGATAACACAGGACTCCAAGTCAAGAGTTGATTTAAAAAAATGAAACGATTATACGAATATTATCAATTTGATGCAAAATATGTATAAATAGTAAATGGATAATTGAACAAATGATTGAATGATCTAAGGCCGTATGTACCATCTACGTCTAACACTAAACCACGTTCACTTGTAGATATGGTTGCATTCATCATAATGTGTTTCATTCGGGGTTTAAGCGAACAGCTGACATTTCTCTGTTCAAACCGAGGATTTGCATACGGGCCTAAGTCAATAAATAAGTATAATATAATATAAGTATAATAAGTATAGATGAATAAACTAAATACTGAAATGAATGAATGAATGGCCTACATCATCGGCAGCTTCGAGAGCAGCGAACTGAGTGAATATCTGCTCGAGAGGCTTGCGACAGACGTTGGCGAGCACGTTGAGCCGGCCTCGGTGAGGCATGCCCATCACCACCGACTCCACGCCCAGCTCCGTCGACATTTTGTTTTTCTGCTCATGAATGGATCTGATGTGCACTTGCACATACACGCATTACTCATAGATGGCTAGAATTTTTAAATATTCATTTCACTGATTTTTCTCTCAGTACAATGATCACAGATTTCGTTGAGAAACCACAGTATTTTTATTAAATTTCTATGAGCATTTTTCAAGTTATTGAAAGATTGGGTGTCAATGTGTGAAACGTTGTGTATAGATACAAAAAATATTGTTTATTCAATAACGTCAAGTTCTTCAGCTGATTTCATAATTTCCTTACACATCATATCAACAAATCCTAAGCTTTCTCAAGATTTTGCTAGGATAGAGTTATTCCTTAACAAAAATTAATGCATTCATTCATTTATCCAATTTACTCAGAAAAGCATGAAATCAAAACAATGATTGTTTTATAAATCAATTATAGAATTGTGTTTAGTAGATACGCTTTATTTTCATGCTTTCATGAAAATAAAACTTACTTGTCTATGAAATTTGTGAATAAAGAAGAACAGTTCTCCAAGCATCAAGTGAGCTCGTTCTTGATTCATATTCAACGTTTATGATACAGGAGTAACAGAAGTAATGAAATAGGGTACATTTTGGATTTGAAACAATCATATTCTTCATTATATTCTTCATTATATTGAATTGCTCTACTGTACAAGATGAACTGAAAATATTTGAAAATTTATTTGTGCCGTTGATTTTTTTCGAATTATTGTTTCCTCCTTCGTATCTTAGTTCTAAACTTGAAAATTTCATATCTTTTTGACCCAATATTTCTCTGCCTTAGACAACCTATCAATTTCACAATAGACTTTCCTACTAAAACAAGAGTTTTAAAGGAATGATAAAAATTATTCCCTCCTTCATATATTTCGAATTTTGTTGACCCAATACTTTATCACTACCTTGGAGAACCTATCAATTTAACAATAAATTTTCCTTCTTCAAAAAGAGTTTCAAAGAAATAAAGATTAAACACTTGAAAATGTCGTTCGAGTTCGAAAAGGAAGTTCGAAACATGTTGCATATAAATAGAAAATAAATGTTGAAAGGGTGCATTGATTTTTATTTTACTAGATAATATGAAAAATGTTGTCAATTTCTATTCAATTTGCTTCACATGAAATATCCGGCACCTATTGAATACAGGTTTCTCAAAAGCAGATAAACTATCTGTCTCTACATTTTAATCTAATTTGTAATTGTATCCACAAATAAAGAAATCTGCATAATTAGAATTTACAATTTTAATAAATGAATGTAATGTTACCCAGTAGCACGGGTGAGACGAGCCAGCAGCAGTCTCTTTTCGTCCTTGTCCATCTCCATGATTCCAGGCGTCTCCAGCTTCTGACGGATCCAGTTGCATTGTTCCAGCGAGTTGATGAACATGAACTCCACTCCAATATGGCGGCAGTAGGCGTTCTCCAGGCGTCTCAGAATTTCTCGCAGTGTCAGGCTTTTCTCCTTGCCGCCAATGAATGTTGTCGAGGGCAGCTTGAACGTTCTGTCCATGTCTGCTTCGTCTATTTTTTACAAAATATTTCAAAATTAGTCATGAAATTCTGTTGAAAGTATTCACTACTACTAAATAACTGAATGCATCTCTAGATTGTTACAATATTACAGTTTCAGATTTGATAACTACTAAATAACTGTATGAATCTCTAGCTTGGTATAATATTACAGTTTCAGATTTGATGTGTTACAACTAATAATATTCAATTCAATTTTTTTACAGACATTCATAACACTCATAATAGTATCAGTTATAGAGGATTTAAACATTCAAAGCTGTCAGATCTTATTTCCATCACTATAGTTTTCTCATTAAGTCATAATCAATTGTAGTCCATTGAACAATAATTGTAGTCTTTAATGGCATATGCTTTATTGAAAGGTTTCATATGTTGAAGAAACTCATTGGATTAACGAAAAATTGTATGTGAAAAGGATAAAAGAAAGCAATTTAATTCAATAATCTCCCTAAAATTTAAAAAAACATATTTTCACGAATCATGTCAAACATAGAATTTCTCAATTTTTTAAACATTCAAGTAGTTCCGGCTTCTTTGCAGTTTTAATTTTCAAGCACTTTGCTATATGCACCAAGCTAGAATAGCTTGAAAAACAAAAGATTGAGATCACAAATTCTTCAAGCAAATTAAATGTATTCATCACCATCATTTCCATTATTTTACAAAAATTGAGAAAAAATTAAATTGATAGTATACATAAAACGTAAACAGAATATAAAAATAAATAACTGAAGCTGTTCCTAAACATTTAACATGCGTTTCATAAAGAAGTTGATTTGATTCATGGTGGTGAGGAATGAATGGAGTATCGTAGCATTGAACCAAGATGTGGTGAACGATCATCATTCCCAATACTGTAGCCTCCTCAACATTGACTTTGAAATTAAGCAATAATATTGCAAACGTTCAATGACGGAATACGAACAGATGCAAATCATATCTAACATCTAGAAAAATATAAATGAATTGAAAACTTTGTTCAAACCATCACGGAATCCCATGCACCAATAATGAGATATTTTTGAAGTAATGCGATTTCATATATTCGTGAAGAACATGGAGTTGAAGATGATTTGACCCACAAAAATAACCTTGGACTGAATTTAACTTTTTTTACAAACATCAAACCGATAACAGTTCCAGGCAGTACACAATACTGTACAAAGTCCATAGCAAAACTTACCTCTCAATTTATTGGTTGTATTTGTGAAGCTGTTGGCCAGAGAGATGTTTGATAGTTTAAAGAAAATATATATAAGAAAACACAGAACACAAAAGTGCATAGATTTCTTCAACCAAGTGCAATAACATTCAAGTCACAGAAAACGTAAAACATGAAAACCAACACCATTTGTCACGTGATGGGTGTGTGTTGGGGGACAGAAAATAAGCCAGAAAACAGTGATTTCAAAATATTAACATAGTATAAATTATGTCAAGAGCAATGCATAGAATTGATGCAGAAAAAATAAGAATTAATTTTTAGAGCAAATATATTTACAAAAGCTAGGTAGAATTTATTAAAAATATTAAGAATTTATTGAGATATTCAATTTGAAAACTCTTTATGCAACTCTTTATTGAGTATAAATGAGAGACTTCAGGAAATTGGATTGACTCGTTGACTTTATTTCCCTTACAGGATGAACTTAAGGCACGAATGGGCTTCTCAATCTCTTAGCTCTTCTTAACATTACTAAATTGATGTTTTATTATGAAGATGGATGATTTATAGGATAACGAAGTGAGACAACTGAGAGATGAAAATAATTCACGGTTCAAGAAGGCATGTATTAAAAGTTGGAAAAGAAACTAACTATATTCCACTATTATCTTCGAGAAAATTGATGAACATCTGAAAGTGTTGTAAATAAATATACACGCATTATTATTGATCATGAATAAAATTGCACAGTGAGCAATCTCACTTCGAAAACACGTCGAGTTTTCATGAATTTGAATAAGAAAGGATATGGATTCCCTATGTATTTTGGCCTGGAAATACTTGATATACTAGGAAAAAGATAATTGTGATAGAAAATTGGAAAAATGAATGAAAATAAAATGAAATTTACGTACGCTCCATCATGCTGGCCACCTTATATTGCAGTTGCTGAGAATATGTTGTGCTTCCTCTCATTTTGCCTTGAACAAAAACATCCCTAAAAATTCTTTAAAAAGAACGAACACAAAAGACTAAAAAAGAAAGAGCGCCATGGTTAAAACAAGGTAAAGTCATGCAAGCCTTCACAAGCAAAAATGTTGATGATTAATTGGAAATTAAATAGAAATACTAAGAGATGCTAGATTTAATGTATCAACCTGAAAAAATCTAATTAAATTATACAGGAGGGAATTTGGGGAAATGGCATTATTTTTTAAGAATCAACTGGTGTTTGCAATGCTGAAATTTACATGTCAGAATGTTACAAACATATTGAAACAGAACAATGTACTTTTGAATTTGATAATGCAATTTCAAAGTGATAATGAAAATTGTGATTATAAAACTAGAAATGATTAATTTCATTAGTAACGCTCTCTGATTAATGTGATTGATTTGGATAACCGATCCTTGTTGAATAGTTAAAACTAGCTAACACTAACACAGGTATATTAATAAAGTAGAAGGATTTATAATATAATATCATAAAGAGATAATTTTACTGCTGATATAATTATGTATCAGCGTAATTCTTTTACAATAAAACCATTGGATTAGAGTTCATATATATTATTTTAAGATAATCCATACTTTTTCAAATATGAAAAATGATGCAAACTAGAGAATATTCTGAAAATAAATAGCTATTTAAACAGAAACTCTAAAGCTTCGAAAATGTAAATGTAGAACAGACTTATGTGACTCGTTAGGCATACTTGGTAAATGCAGTTGATAAAATACAAATTATTAAGAAAGCGATAGCTGTGAGAGAAATCTATTATGAATATTTCAGATTGAAAGATTTTATAAGAAAATGTATTATTTGTAGAAAGAAAAAAATGCTTCAGTCTCTTTGGAATTTCAGGTTTAGTGACAAAGCCAAACGCTAGATACGAGATGGACAGCCAAAGCATTATTATATAAATCAAAGGTTGAAAGGGTGAGGTCTCTTGCTTATTGAGAATTATAAATTGCCTGTACCTGTACTTTGAATCCTCGATTATCGAAAACTCCTTCATTATTTTTCTACTTTCAAAAGACAATAATATCTGAGCAGTCTTATAATTAACAAACCTGTGTTCACCTATTCCTACATTATGGACTACTATGCAAGTGTTCACAAAATCAATTCAAGAGGAACATAGTTACATTCAATTATAAGTTTAATTATAAACTTCAAATTTAAAATATTCACTGACAGGGGTGGATAGAGAACTTAAGCATTCACATTTTAGGATGACTTGAAAGTATTGCATGATAATTATTGATAATGATTATCATTTAGAAAAGGATATATACTAAAACTATTTAATAATAAAGATCTAGAATAATAATTTCATGAAAAGAAGCATGACTTCAAAAATTCTGTGAACGAAAATTGTCTGAAATTCAAATCAATATCCATGCCAAATGAGCTTTCGATGAAAGACATTACAATATCGCTAGAGAAACTAAAACTTGTTTTCATGCAACATTCAATAACGATAGAAGTACTCAATGAAAATTCATCTCATAAATCGAATTTAATCTTTTCAATCTCATTCAATGATCTGATGACAAATTAGTATCGCAAATCCCGATTCGCTAATGTAAAATACATTTTTGAAAACCCCATGAATTAACCCACGCTTCCCTGCTGATTTATTAAGGAAAACCCAGCAAATCAATTAAAAAAAAAAGATGATGGGGTTTACTAATAACCAACTTTGATACCTGGAATTGTTTTTCAACAATGAACTTATTGTTATCTCGTTTATTGTTAAGCCAAAAGAAACTTATTTCTTCTGAAGATAATTATTTTGAGTCGGGAGGACTGTTTGTTAAATTTAAACAAAATATTTCTGATATACCTGATCACCCTGATGAAATACTATGAAGCATGAATAAACCACGAATTGCCCAACAAATGAGAAAACTTCGATACCGACATGATATGAATATGAAATAATTACACCCTATACGATAATTTACATGAATATTGAAGAATAAATCAAATGAGGAGTGAGAATATCGTCCATAGTTTTAGTAATACAATTTTATAACCAACTTAAGCTTCAATGATTGATGTTTGATATTTTTGTGGTGAGACTGATCAGCCACATTAGTCGTAGACTTGTTCACGGGTGATAGACAATTGATGATAATAATTGATCTACGGTTTTAGTGAGGCTTCAAACCAACAAAGGTGATTTTCGAGCTCCTAACTGATAATAATCGAGGGAATGGCCTTGAGCGGTCACCCAACAAACGGGAAAACCAGGCGACCGGCGCTGATAGAATTTTATATAAAGTATTTATATGGTGACCGCTGCCGATGATATATAACATCTATCATATTATACGGCTTTAAGAAATCTCTAGGATTGTTTCCAAGTGGAATAAACTTGATTAGAAAGATTTATTATCGTACACAATTTGACAGCCCTACTTCTTTAGAAATACAAATTCATAAAGATTGATATGGATTTGCATTAATATAAGATTTGATTGAAAATTTACATGCAAATTTCAATGTCTGGACCCTTGAAGCCAAATAATCAAAGCACATTTATGAAAATGCAGCTTAAGAATATGTTTTTTTAGGATTGATGTTTTTTTTGCTGAGGATGATTCACACTAAGCTTTAAGCTTTTGCGTAGGTGAGAATAAAATATGAACGAATCTAGAGTTTTATTGTGGGTACAGAACTATCTAACTGAAATGTTCCCCGAGATTTCCGGATGATACGAACGTAAATTATTTTATTTACAATAATTTTTGTGGGATGATGCACAACTTACCGAACGAGTAATGACTGTAGAGGAGTTCTGGAGGATGTCGGTCGTCCAAATCGGCGCTGTTGATGCCCAGAGGATCCAACTTGGCTATATGATGGCCTCTTATCTGCATACAGGATCACACACACACACATCACCACTAAATATCATAACCACTCTCAATTCAGCCTCAACGAGTCAATATTATTCAGTTAGAACAAACCGAAATACAATACAAAATTGAGTTAACATTATTCAGTAGAATTATTCGGTAGATAGGTAGTTGAGAACAAACAGAAAATACATTCTTAAGACAAACAAAAACCAAACCAGTTTGTTTTAAAAATCTTGTTAAAGGGTATGGGTACTTAGTTATCTTTGGGTATATAGGTAACTAAATAGCACTAATCAACTTATACAAACTTTTTCATGATATTGGAATATATTTCAGACACTCGGGGCAGAAAACCTCTATGGTCTATGAAAAATTATGAAAAAGATTTTTATAGAAAACATTTTATGAAGAGAACCCAGTAAAGCGGGGTAATCTATAAAATTTGAGTTAATAGATAAAAATGTGAGTTCTAGTGGGATATGTAAGAATTATGAAGGAAGAGATTAATTACTTTACATTGAAAGAAAATTTATGCATACTGATAGAAATATTAATATGAAATTTGGCTTATGACTTGCTAGACATAAAGTAGGCTTCACCAAGTTATTTAAATTATTACAGGTGATTGGATTTTCCAACTCAGATCCAAATAAGGAGAAATATATATTTGAATGAAAAATCAAAGTTTATTATTTAATATCGGCCTAATTATGGCACATAAATTAATTGAAACAAATTTTTAAGATCTTCTTATCAACATTAGAAGAAAGAGCTAGAGAGAGAAAATTACACAATCATAATTAGTGATGGGCAATGAGAAATTACACGAAAGTAGTTCAAGCAATATACTGTGATATCAAAAATGATTACTTTAAATAATTCAACAGCTTCCAGCGAAAAATAAATAAAAAGGGAACACTACCAACATGTGATAACATTTTATACTTCTACTATTCTACAATTAGAACCCCTCTTATGGATGAAAAAACATTCAGAGCATTCACGAGAAGAAATAAAAGCATGCCAGTAATTTCAAACAAAACTTGATGTATTGAGGATGACGTATTTCACATACATTATTCACATACATGTATTTTACATCATTAAACAAGTATGAAATGTTTCATCAATACAAACCTTACAAGTTCAGAAAAAATAAGCATACCGATTGGACCACTAAGGAGCTAGCAACATATCATCTTCATCCCACAATTTGTCCGACAGAATATATGTATAAAATAAAATAGAATAAATTATTAATATTCCGCTACATAAGGTGTAATATGTAATATGTTGCAAGTTTGAAGATGTAACAAAATTTCTCATTCGATTTCTTAAAAACTCAAGAGAACCAATTACTCCTAATATTCCAATGCAGGGATGATGATATACCCTTCTTACAAACAAATATTAATCACCCAATTATATCGAAGTCAAGTGTCCATGAGTTAATAAACAAAATTAAATACAGTAATAAACAAGTTAATTAACAAGAAATTACAATATTTCCAATACAACTACAATTTCTATTTAATAATCCCAAAACTAGCACAAATGCACACTTATATTAACTATAACAAGCGAATACTATACCACTACTTCTACTACTACTACATGACTGTCTATCTCAACTACAAACTTAGAGTTAACAAAAACATAAACGTAGAATGTAAGCCAATCTTGTTAATGCACAATGCAAAAAATATGTTATTTGAAACCCAATAAACTTAGCACAGATCAATCATATGAGCTGATTCTTTACCTACCTTCAAGCATTAGTGGAACATGAGAGAGCTGGCAGCGGAGATAACTTACATGCGACTTACATTTTTTACTAACTTCAAAACAATTTACAGTTTTCATTTCAAACATTCTGTTATTTTTAATTTACATTTTGAGGTGTTCAGCTTGAATACATTAGTGCTCTCTTGATCATTTATGGGCCAATTATTGTGTCATCTTAAAACATGTTAACTTCAGCCTCGAGTGAAGAATTCATTTTATTTAGTAAATAAGAACAGCCTAATGTACATCACATTACATTTCTATCTAATGATGGTTGATATGATTAGGATAAAAAATAAATGTCCAGTACTCAAAAAGCGCTCATTAGAAAAGATTTGGTACTTTGCGGGAAATGATTCATTTAAAGTATCTATTTGACGCCTTTCTAATGGAATTGGATTAGCCATCTTGAATAAAGAGGAAACTTGTCTCAGAATAATACGTAATATCATTATAGTCTGTTAAATAATTGGATGGTTATTTGAAAACAATGTAGGAAAACTCAGAAAAATTTAGATGTGAACAAATCGAAAAAAAGATTAGGCTTCTTAAAAAGATTCATTTGTTTGAATTGAATGAAACCTGACTCTTTTGGAATAAGCAAATTTCACACTCTTCAAGTTAAACACCCTCATTGTTAATTAGACCTTGAGAACTAAACAATTTATAAGTTGGTGACATTATTTTGAGAAAATATATCTTATTCACAAAACAAGATTGTATTTCTTTGCACAAGATTTGAAAGAAATATGTTTACTGTCAAGGTTAAAAATATTCTAATTTTTAATCATTTTCAGCGCCTAAGACTGAATTGAAAAAAAGGTTAATAATAAGAAATAAGATGAGTGCAACATTATGGACTTTTCTTCAGTACATCTACCTGTACATTCAGAGACAACACTCCACAAATTCACCAGATTATATGGATTATGGTAAAGTAATGGTTGAATTACCTCATTGGATTAATGATATATCAAAACCTCCTGGTCATTCCTAACCACCATGAATTGCATGCTAAATGTTTATATTCAGCTTCCTATGGACATTGTTAATACCCCAATTAATAGGATAACGCCACATTCTTGTGAATTATGTCTAATCAAACCACAGGATTATTGGATGAATATACATTGAAAAAGGGGTAATTTTCAAAAGGTGAAAAATGAAAGATGCATCTTTGGATAGATTCTTCAATTGTAATTTTGTAAGAGCCATTTACGAAATTGATTTTTACATATCAAATGAAAAAATAATTATTCAAAAATATAAATGAACAATACTAACCAATATAGACAGTAGTGAGTGTGAGTTAGTGAGTGCAAATTACCATTGATTTATTATGAATAAAGTTGTATTCCACCATTTTTGAGAACACAAAAATGTGTAATGAAAACATATTTATTATTTTCATAAGGTATACAGTAAAAGGAAATAGAATGCAATGAAATGCCTGATTTCTAACATTGTTTGTTTAATGTGGCTTGATTAGCAATAACACACCAACTACAACATTTTTTTCCTATGAAAATCTACCTATTTTATAACCACCAAGTCAGACATTATTTTACTCACTGAATAAAGAATAACGGATAATCAAGTACCGAAACTCAATTTCAATTTCAGTCTGGTATCCTGATAACAATCATATTTCATCAACTATTCCTCAATTGGGTCAAACTAATTGGAATCAGAACTAGCGGCTTTGTAGTAAGTTTCATAACAGAGTGGCACAGTTAAGGAACACTCATTGAATACAATCAGTTTTGGTTACCAAACACAGATTTATAGATGAAGGAAAGGATTTCCATATCTCCTATCTGCATACTTCTCTGCTTAGCATCTCTAGTTCCAAGTAAAAAATGTTACAGGCATATGATAAACATTAATACTTATAATTTTTGATCAAGCAGGTTGATCGAAAGGAATGTCATCAAGAATATGATTTGTTCATGTATGGAGCAATTGGGCTATTTGTTCAGAATTTTCATTAACCTATATTCAGAAAAATCAGATTTAAAACTCAACTTCGACTTGCTTCAAGCCTTGTGCACAACACTGCGAATAGCAGCCGGCTAAGGACGACGACGGCGAATGCGACGATTCTAACCATTTAACCACGGTTTAAAATTATCCCGCTCCCGTCGCCATTACACGATTCGCAGTGGCAGTGTTGTACACAAGGCTTCCTTGTTGGTATTATTCGTTCAAACACTATAAGAACTTATAACTGTATACGAAAATAATTATTTGCGTACTTAAAGGTATTGCACAAAAGCTTGATGACTGTGGACTCCAAAAAAGTAATATAATCGAGAAGCAAACTGAAATCTATGAGATATTTATATATTGCATACTAAAGAATAAACAACATATTCGACTGAGTCAGTGTGGATGTTGTAGAACCGTTCCATATTTGACAATATATGTGTGTGTTTTTAATTCATTAAACAACATATTATAACATTGTGTTAATGCCATGTCTAGAGTACTGTACTATAAGATAATGCAGTACACAATATGTTTATAGAGACACCAAAAATTGAAAAATTGAAGGATTAACTAAAATCTGAGAAAAATTCATTATTTAGTAGCTTATAAACTTATATTAGTACTGCATATTATGATGAGAATATACACATCAGCACATAAGATAACTTATGGACAGCTGAAGGCGTCGAACCTTGAATGATTTAATCCACATTATTCATAAAATACACTTTGAATGAATCGAATATTTCCTGAGAAGGGTATTTTTTGAAGACGTCATGATTGGTGTACAGCCTATATACATTATGTTTCCAACCGAGATGCATGAAAATGTTTGAAAATGGTAGGAATGACTTGGTGGTTATGTGGTGCCTTTCTGTGGTAAGGCGCATATCTTACCAAGCATATACTGGCGCACCACAACCTCGTGTGGAGTGCCCTTCCTGTCCTGGAATTTGCTGTGCAGGTCGGCATACATAATTCCTAGTGGATCGAGTTCAGCCACCAAGTGGCCTCGTGCCTATTCTCGCCAATGCAGAGCAACACATGCAAACATCATTTACTACAACACTCATCATTAATCATATCATTTTATCCACAACTACAACAATTTATCATTCATCTACAGTGATATTCACCTCAAACTGCAGCTGATAAAGTTGTTACTTGCTTGGTAACCCTTAGGCTCAACTCACACTCACGCGACTCAAGTCGAGAAGAGATTTGACTCTAGTCGAGAGCATGAGTTTTCAAATGGTGACAGTCGCGGAGACTAGAATCGACTGGTCTGAGTGTCACCATTTGGAAACACATGCTCTCAACTGGAGTCGAGTCTCTTCTCGACCCGAGTCGCGTAAGTGTGAGTTGAGCCTTAGTCTCGTTACACACACATTGATTTTTGAACGTACGATTTCTTCCGTCCTTATAAATTCAATTAAATTCAACATAACTTAGCAAACAGATTGTGCAGACACACATGATGTGTTTGCCAAGTTCCTTTCAATCTGGTAGAATTAAAGCCAGTTACACACACATCGAATTTTGTACGTACGATTTTTTGACGTCCTTATAAATTCTACCAAGTTGAATGGAACTTGACAAACACATTATAACATCATATGTTTGTCAATTTATGTTAAATCTAATAGAATTTATAAGGAAGGCGAAAAATCTTACGTCAAAAAATTGGCGTGTGTAACTAGACTTGAGCCAGCTACACACAAATAGATTTTTGGACGTACGATTTTTCGCCTTCCTTATGAATTCTATCAGATTAAACGGAACTTGACAAACATCATCTGTTTAATCTAATAGAATTTATAAGGACGATAAAGAATCGATATGTCTAACTGGTTGTAGAGTTTAGTTGACATTTTCATAAAAAAGGGGAAGTTGTGATAGAAAAGTGACAATGACTCAAACTGTAATAAATGATTGGTTGAAAGGGAAGTATTAATGTCATTTATAAGGGAAGCTGACAGATTGAAGTGAACATTTCACTATAGATGCTGCTGTATGCTAGCAATGGATAGTTTCCACACAAATCAACTGAACGTTACAATCATAACCGTAAATAAACGAAAATAACTATCTCAACCGTATTATTATAAATTAAATAAAATACCAATATAGATCATTACTAAGAAGCAGGCAAAACAAAATTATCATCGTTAAACTATCAACCAACCCTCTTCACATTGGGCTTCTGAATAAACTGAATGTTCCTATCATTACCATCATGATAATATATAAATAATAAAGAGAACATACCAATAACAAATCATTACTGATAAACAGGCAAAATAAAACTATCCACAGTTAATATTACCCCTTCTCATAGCAGCCCCACCAGGAAAGTTTTAAATGCTAATCAATCAATTACTGTCAAAAAAATAGATCTAAATAATAACTTTTGCTCATGAATCGAATAAAAGTCGAGTTCTAAATAGTCCTGAAGTTGTTATAAATAATCCTATGAATGTGAGTTTTCAGATCCAATTTTTTATTAAATTTGGAAGAAATAGCTCCTTTTATAACACTTTTTAAAACTAGTGAGCATTACTAGTAAACTCGAAATTACTAGAGTTTAATAGGTGATTCATATCCACTATATTAGAAATTATTCTTAACATTCAACTTCTAGAGTTAGGCCTATACTGAGTAATGGAATAATCCTTATTCATGTCATTGTTATTAGTAATTGTAACGTTAATTATTATAAGCAGAGCATTAAATTTTGTTATTGAAGATAAAATACAGTGGTAAGCCTACATAGTTACTATTCTATTTTTGTCCATATGAGATCCCTCTCTCAATAGATATTACAGCAGCCTTACTACTGTCAATTGTCAGTAAACCAATCAGTATCAATAACCCATACACCATACCCCTTATTACAAAGTTTCTATCGAACTTATTAACACCATTATTAAAACTATCTAGTAAGTTACAGTCACTATGAAAACCCCTCTTATTTTATTTAACAATAAATGTTGTGCTAGCATAATATCTGAGCATGCTGGAAGAGGACTAATATAAATTTTCATCCAGAAATACAATATTGAAAAACATTTTACAACTTGAAATAATAATATTCATACGATTTTTATTAGTGGAGAGATGACATGAATGCCAATAAGAGTAATGCAAAAAAGTTCCAAATTGGGATATTACTGGTTTTTAATGCGGTCGTTGTGGAATCAAAGATCCAACTCTAGCATAGAATCTCTTCAAGAGAGATTCACAATGGTAATATTTGAGTAAAGTTTGTTTCAAGTGTATTTATAAGAAAGCACTGGCTATATAAACTTGGAACTAACAGTGAAGCAGATAGCATATAGGAGCTAACATAAATAATACCCTGTTTGGGAACTACAGTATATAACTTAGTATCTTCGCCACTATCAAGACAAATAATGATTAAGGAAGATAGCAATGATGAAAAAAGCAAAATTGATATAGAATGTTGTAAAATAGTTATGATTGCGAATTTAAGAAATAGTTTAGAGACATGAATTGTACTTGAAATAGAGCAGCCCTGCTCAATGTTCTGTTATGGTTGGAATGTAAGAACGGCACAGTATGGAAGACGACTACCAGCGTCACATAGCTGAAACTACTAGGACTATCGGCATGAGTTAACAGTGAGATTTGGAACATAAACACCCTTTACCATGGGACATCTTCTTAAGCTATCTTTTCTCTATGGTATTACCCTATTCATTTTCCTTCTTAGTCGTGACTCAATGAAAGATAAAAGGGTACTAGTAAAACTTTTCAGTAGCCCTACTTAAAGAGCTGTTAAATAAAATTTGAGGATTGAGATGGGACGGTACCTGATAGGATCGGATGATAGCCTGGACGGCCAGATGATCGTCGATGATCTTCTCGTTGACAGGTCCACCAGAGAGCGCCGGCGAGGCCCCGCCCATAAAGGGCACGAGGCTGGACACAGGCACCTGGTTCCGTCCCAACTCGGCCAGGTTGGGTGGCGCCTGGTACGCCGCTCCAGGTGGGGCGCCCGCCGAACTGCTGCGGAAGAACGAGTCCCATGACTGCAACACAACACAACTAAATAAATAAAACACAAAATCGTTACAAATATTATAAAAAATATTTTTTCAATAGGCCTACTATTTGAAAATATTTCCATTTAATATAACCACACAACAAACTGAAAGTACATTATGATACATGATTTATTATTTCAACTTTATGTAAAAAAATTTAAATAGCTCAATATGTTCTAGTTTTCAGTATAATATTTCAGTTCAATTCTGCATTGAATCCATTCAGATTCAAAATTCCTGGTAAATATATATATACTAAAAATATATTCCCCAATTGACAAAGTGGAAAGCATGACTTGATATTTCAAATCAGAATAAAATAAAATGAAATGAATTTCCTTTTTTCAACACAAAATCATTACAAATATTATAAAAAATATTATTTCAATAAAATTATTTCTATTGATATTAAACTGACAAATACAAAACAATCAATGTCATGCACATGCAAGACTGAATATTATTATCATGTTAAAGGTTATTGTTTGACCACCGATCCCCTGGGCTCCGACCCCAAAAGAGAGTGACAGAGTAAACTAATACATAACTTATATTATTATTATCATTGCAGTCGTTAGGTCAGGTCTGAGGCCCTGAAATTGATCATTAGCGATCTGTAAACTCTGACACCAAACCTGAGCCAGCCAGGTCACTCGATATTATTTTATTTGTATTACTAATGTTTGAGAGAGAGAGAGAGAGAGAGAGAGGGACAGATTTGGGCTGAGTCTGCTGGTCCTTTCCTCATCATTTATATGATATGTGTATTATTACATGTATAGATAAAATAGATAGATGGAAGGAGAGCTATCATAACTGATTGAATTGTAAAAATGTAATTACAGGTGGTCATTTTTTCATAAACATTTTTTCAAGTTACGCAACAAGGGAAGAAAATGAAGGGGCACTAGTTTGCTTTATGCTATTAAATATGTAGATTGTGGAGTATATAAATTTATATTGAATGAACGTGCAAGAATGAAACATTCTATCATGATCAAAATTTTAACCGATAACAAATATTTTAAAAATCAACATTTAAAAATTATAAATTAAAATATTGAATGTCCAGCCTGTCTCGGGGCAGGTCCAATACCTACTATTATTTTGAAGTAATAGTAGGTATTGGCAGGTCAATTGGAAAATCAGTAGCCTATGCCAGTGACAAGTAATGAGTAATACGATGTTTAGAATTTAGAGGATCAGGGAGTTTTCTATTGGCGCTTGTATGTTGTCTTGTGGCCATCATAACATCAGAAATCGCTAAAACAAAGATGCTATTGATTGCATTCACATTGCAAGGAAGCCCCACAATAATTATAAGTGATAACGTACAATCTCATAGATGATGATAGAACTAAATAGCTATTCTTGTTCTTGATTTCATGACAAATGCTAGAGAAAACAAGTCAGCTATCAAAGGTAGAAAACGTGACCTAGACATTCGAGCAGATCAATACGGCCAAGGTCATACAAATTTACTACCGGTAGACTTCTTGCTGAGTTTAGAAGCTGACTTTTAGTAAGAGAAATCTATTTCAGCAAATGACAGACTATATATATAGAGTAGAGATAAAATGACTCTGATGAGTAGAATTTGACTCATACACTAGTATTATTGAATTTATGACAGCTTCAAGATAGTTTATTAACTATAATGAATCAGTTATGTGATAAACATTAATACAGTATTGTAATCTCCAAATGAGAATATAATAGATATAAAAATTCTATTCATCAACTTGTATTGAGTAATGTTGTAAAAAAGAGATCAGAAAGATGAGATTTCATGTGGAAAGTAGGAATAAACTGTCTTGTTTTGGGAAAGACACTAATGATTGAGCAACATTATGGAGACGTAGCTATAGAAAATTACAGCAAATATTCAACTTTCAAATACTTGTATAGCGCTCATGCAATAGAAGTCAAAGTCTGTTTTTTGCCACTTCAGAAAAACAGTCCACCATACAGCTAATGAAACTAATGAAAGTTATTATAAATCAAATTAAATCCCAAATCTATACCGATTTTCCGACAAATATTCATTTTGTCACCAGATGAAGTACAGATAGCAACATAATACAAGTCAAGATGATTCGATTAGAATATTTTTTACTAAATTATAAAAAATTCTAAATGAATTTACTGATATTTGTTCCAAAAATACTGAAATTCAAAGATAATTGGATTGATAAGAGTTATCAAGAACTACAACTTTATTTAATCATCGATCTATAAGTAATAACCTGTGTTCCAAGTTCCATGTTTATAACTTGATTATAAGCTAATGATGTTCTCATAATGAGTGTATTCTCAACATTACTTATCTAGTTCAATATTTTCTCAAGTATTAATTTTTATACTCAATTTTTACTTTTTATAAAATTTAAAATTCTGAAATTATTTTACAAGCATTATTCTTAGACTGAAAATTGTGTTAAAATGTAAAAAGAACCTAACTTTATTTCGGACGTTTTTTTCCAATTAGGTACGTGAGAGAAACAGTTTAGAATTAGCCTCTTCATCTTTCTAAATGATTTTGATAATGAGTGATAAGTACTTGTGCTGATGAATAAACCAATTACTTGTTTCATCAATCATTGTACAATGTAATTTTTAATACATTAGCCAGTAAAAAAGCGAACAAAATTATTCCGCCTGACAATGTATAGAACAAAGCATGTTCATCATTACACTTTTGTAAAACACGTGTTGGAAAATTACATAAAGCGTGGGATTTGTTGAAAAATAGGGAGGTAATATAATTTTCCAAGACACTATCGAGTGCTATTTGATTCAATTAGTTGCCAGCACACTATTCCATTATTCATAAAATCACTTCATTCCAACACTTAAATTCTGATGCTTCATGGAAATGGGTGAACAGGAAAAGAGCTCTCATTCTAGAGGTAAGATAGCACATGGAATATCGCCGAGTGATGACAATAATGTACAAACAATTAACAAGACTATGACGCATTGTGAAGTGATTGCATTCTAATTTATAATCTACTATGGACGATAGAAGTGAAAGCCAATTGTTTCTTTCACAAGCACTCAATCAAACCACAAAGAAAGAGAAAGTTCATAGACGAACAGGTTGTCGTCACCTAATTTACTAATGACGAGTTATTAATCCTTTCCAATGGATTTTGCTATCGGAAACGGCATAGATATAGTAGGTAGTTGTAAAACCAATATGTTTAGTTGGAAAACAAGTTTTGCGTGAACAAGACCTCAGTTAACGTATCTGGAGTAGTATAGTTAGTGAAGTGGACGAACATTTAGCTTTACAATCATTTCGTAGGAGTCTGAAATAATGTTATACATAACTGGAATCAATACTTTGATAATTACTGATCAAGTTGAAATTAAAGAGCATTCTATTGCAGAAAACTATTCTCGTATTACTATCACAGAGATTAAATGTACCATTTGAACTTTATAAACAAGAGCTTGATTGATTGATAAGAGTTAATTATTGATTAATAAAAAATATTACTATTGTCAATTTATCGCATCACAAGAAATAACACGCAAAACAGAGTGAAGAGAACCAGACAACATTTTTGATGATTCAAATAATCTAGAAGACAATAATTATTTGTTCTATGATCGAAAAGCTTCAACCCTAGGACATTATTAATCAATTTTATTTCTTTATAAATAATTGTAGGGAGTTTAGTAATTACTGTACATAATTTTATATCTATCCACGACATAAAATCTGGTAGCATTGACAGAGATTATAGCATGACTGATCGAATTATACACAATAAAATTACCGTAAAAGACGGCCATGCTGAGTATGACAGAAAACCTACGGAAAGTTACTTCGACCTTGAAAGTGGAAGCTATTTACACTGATGCAGCATGCAGTGGCGCGGCCCATTCATTTACCAATTGCGCTTTATTTGAACGAAAGAGGAAGCAATTACATACAAGAGGCCTGGACATGTGGCCTATTAGCGAAATTTATGGGACCGGTACCGGTGCTTACTGGTTTGATGTTGCAGTGAGCCAGTCTATTCATACCGGCTGACTTTGTTATGAAAGGAATTATATCTTATGTTGAGAAGATGAAAGATCGACTAGCCTCTAGATGAAGTCATTAGTTGACAGTACAACAATACAGTAGGAATTCCAACGTAATAAATGTTGCAGTAGGTGGGTTGTAAGCTTTTTTATCGTCATTTAATAAAAAGATTTAGATAGAGCAAAGTTGAGGAGATTGTCTAGAGTTTGAGGATTTGTTAAGACCTAGACGAAGACAATTAAGCTATTGCCGTAGATCATACAGTGTAACAATTGAGTGGGAATTTCATTACCGGTAGTGTTAATTTCAAGTGTTTGTTAGTTTTAGGTTTTAATGCTTAGCCAGACTATACTAATTCCGACCAGCTTATTTTGTTACGAAAAAACTAATATAAAAAAGTTGAGAAGGGTTTGTCTATAGTTAATTTATCGAAAGGAGGGCGAAAATAACATGTTTTCGCCTGTGTGTGTTTAAAAGTGATGACTCAAATCCGCTGTTAATTACTAACTCGTAAATTTATTTCAATTCACAATGCCTTCATTGAATCACGTTCTGTGATTATTAAGTTCGGTCTATGACACAGATATTAGGTGGATCGGTTTTGCTGCTTCAAACACGCGCATGTTTGTTTACATAGTCTCTCGGAGCCCAAAACTCTATAGCCTAGATAAAAACATTATTGCAATAATATCGGGAGTTGGGTAGGTATTCAATACAATGCATGTTTTGATTGATGCGTTGTGGAGCTCTTTTATCGTGGAAGAAATAAGTTCGGCCAAAGATTTAGAGATAATATTTTGTTTAGACCAAGATAGTTATGCGTCACATTGAAGTAGAAGTTTCAAAGTTGATTGAATTTACGTGTTGTGCTGTAATCAATCTGCCAGCATTCTGATTCAACAAATGCTGACATTTTGAGGTGAATTTCACTGGAGCTGAGTGGTGGCACAGAGCACTGGTTTGAGATTGAAGTGAGCCGCACTGTATTGATTCATACCGATTGTCTTTATTATGAAAGGGGTTGGAGTGGATAGAGTTGATAAGGACTTGTCTAGACAAATGCATTCATTGCCGTAAAGTGATCCACGTATTGCTTAGTTCAAAAATTTCCAATTTCAGGTCAATATGATTGTAGTGCAAAGCACGTCCGATAATTAAGGTAGTGTGGAGTTATTATTTATAAAGGATAGTTGTTAACCGTTTCCGAGTGATAGATTGTACTTGGCCCAACATTGCACATTTCGAATTTTCTATACAGAGTGTTTAAGAACTCCCTACCAATACTCTAGGGCATTGTTCCTGGGTGAAAAACATATTTAAATTGTCCAGAAGTCTTCAGTTACTCACAGAGCGGTTATTTAGCTTTTTTCACTTCTTTTTCTAAATAATGGTTAAACATACGAAATTGAAACTTTGCACAATCATTTATTACAGCTAGACAAAGTTACAAAAAAATATGATAATTTTTCAAATTCATAAAACAAAATGGCGGCCATTTAAAATTTTGTTTCTTAAATAACTCAGAAACCGTTGGTTTTACATAAACTTTACAAGAATAACTTTTTTTAGTAAATTTAATCATTTGGTAGCAGATTTTTTGTAAAATCAACGGTTTCTGAGTTATTCCAGAAACAAAATTTCAAATGGCCGCCCTTTTGTTTTATGTAATTGAAAAATTATCATAATTTTTTGTAGCTTTGTCTAGCTGTTATAAATGATTGTGTAAAGTTTCAATTTTGTATGTTTAGCCCAGAATTTAGCTATTTCTATTTGGAAAAAAATAAAACGTGAAAAAAGCAAAATGGCCGCTGTGTGAGTAACTGAAGAAGACTTCCGGACAATTTAAATATGATATTAAGATATGTTTTTTACCCAGGAACAATGCCCTAGTGTATTGGTAGGCAGTTCGTAAACACCCTGTATAGTTGATCCCTGACCGGTGCAACGATAGAAAAGTAGAATCTTTAATCAATAATAAATAATAATTTTTACTTGAATCTTCTTTGGTGCAAGTGACCAACCTAGCACACATCAATTAACCTCGCTTTTGAAATATTAGGCGTGTGCTCACAAAGATGATAGAAGAGCTTCTAATTCCTTATCTCTTTCTATTGACTTTAGCATAGGGAATGAATTGGAACCACGATTTGATGCAGTTGAATCACTACATAGCATAGCCTACTGTTGAGCAATTAAAGCCCAACAATAGCGCTATTAGAATGTGGGTTGTGTTCAAGAATGCAGTATGCCACTCTATGATGAATGAGCAGCTGTAAACTAATTCATCAAAAAGTTCTTCAATGAACTACAAACTCAGAATCAATAAATGTTTACAATAATCATTGTCAGATGTAATGATTTCCAATCACCAGAAAGAACACTTGCTAAGTGAATGAATGATATTTTGGGTGAATCGACACATGCATTTTCAGTAGTGCCAAAAGTCAATATTCAATAAAATTTACCGATAAAATTTTGGATTTCAAGTATGTATTTCAGCATTTTGTTTGCATCAATAGTTAAAAATTCTATCGATTATACTGTTAGCATTGCACAAATCTGGATTATATGACCACACAACTTGTCAAAGTGGTCATGTAATTTCCAAAACTTAAAATGAATGTCAAGTGAAATTTATGATGGAAATAAAATTATTTATTGTTATTATTTTTATCACAATATTGGTATGAGTTCGTACAACTCATCATAAGCCCGGCACATACGTCGACTGTAGTCAAGATAAAAAGACGTACGAAGGTTAATAATATAATAATAATGGGAGGAATAATATTGATGGATCAGTTATGTTTTACTAGGAATGATGCCCACATAAAAGCTCCAGGTATGTGCGTGGGTGAAGGATAATGAGCGATTAGTCTCATCAGACCACCTCTTATCACAGATTCAATTCCCTATTTTGTCTCTCGGCTCCATGAACTGACTATAGACCAAGAGAGAAGATTGCTTGTCATGTGAATTTATTTAAATTTTACTGTTTGAATGTATCGTTTCATTTGCTACTGTCAGAATGTATTGCATCATGTGTTACTGTTTGAATGTATTGTTAGAATCTTTTGTAGTTACTATAATATGTTACTGAAATCTGTTAGTGGACTCGATTGAGGTTACTGACCGCATGCACACTCTTGGGATCGGCGAGCCAAGCGTTGTACATCTCCTCGACGTAGGCGGACGAGCTGCCGTTGAGGAAGGGCTCGGTGGCGACGGGGGCATTGTAGTGGCGGGAGGCGAGCAGCGACGACAGGGGGCCGGCGCCCGACCGCTGCAGCCAGGCCGCGAATCGCTCGGGGCCCACCGCCGACGGCAAGAACGGCACCAAGTTGTTGATCACGCTTCGGGCCCGGTACATTCTGGTGATTGCTGCAACAACACACTATGCTATACTAACTAATTCATTAGGAAAGTGACAGAGAGAAGTGGATGGTATTAGCATATTATCTCTCGTCTCTCCACAATTGGAAACAAGAAAAACTTCTCTATTCAGTAGGGGCATAGAGAAAAGATAGCATAAGAAGATATCCCATGGATCCCATGGGTTCCAAATTTCAAGCCGATTCTTTGTTAATTCCAGCCGATTACTGTCGACGTCTGTCTATAATTACTGTTTTGACCGGTTGAGAGTGTAATAACGGCACAGTATGAGAGTCTACAGCGTCACATAGGTTCACAAGAAATAACTACAAGGGCTATTGGCTTCAGTTAACATTAAAAATTGGAACATAAACACCCTACACCATAGGATATCTTCCTGTGATATCTCTCTATGGTATTAGTAGATAGATTGTAGTAGATTAGTGAAGATGAGTTGAGGAATGAGGTTCGTTCCAAGTTATATAATCTGATTTCATTAAAAAGGAACATTGCCAATGATAGTGTATGGTATTAGTAGATAGATAAACAGTAGGAGACTAGTGAAGAGTAGTGGACAAAGGATGGTTTCAAGTTTTATTATCAAAGAAACTTACTAATTCATTCATAAAGAACATTTCAAAGAGTAGTGGATAGTAGTATTTGTAGATAGATAGACAGTAGGAGACTAGTGAAGAATAATCGATGAATAAGTTTGGTTTCAAAATTCGTCATCAAAGAAACTGATTCATTAATGAGGAACATTAAAAAAAGGATTAGTAGAGGAGTAGTGGAGAATAGTGTCGCAAGTAGGCGCACAAGAAATACCCCTGGCCGATAAAAGGCTGAATCAGATCTGTCAACGATGCATGCAATTATTTTCAAGTCATTCTGATGAGCTGGGTGTCTAGAGAAAGGCTTATTCAGGTCCCTTTATATATTCACAAAGCTTAAACTGAATTGAATCAGCTGGTAGCTAAAACTCAAGAAATGAACCAAATTATAGCAAACTAGAATACTGTATGGTTTCAATCCAGTTTAAAATGAAATTTACTGTGCAAAAGGCACAGTCTCAAAAGTGGAAAACTCCTTCGGTTTCAAGTCTGAAGATCGTGAATTCCATTCCACTAGTCATATTATTTCAAAACGATTTGGAAACTATATTCATAGTTAAACTCATGATTTTAAACTTTAAACGATAGTGGAAACTATATTGATCAAGTTTTGTACAATACATTATTGAAATTCAATTAAAATACAATATAAATATTCAATTGAGTTGAATTGATCAACAAAAACTTTTGAATCCTACCCATATAATTCAAACAAAAAATATAAAAATTAACTTACTTAAAAATTGAATGCTTCAACTGAAATTCCTCTAGAAACTCTGAAACTATGCTCAACATGGTATTGCAGAAATACAACAAAAAGTGAGATGATTATTATGGTAATATCATGAGAAAGACGGAAAAGGAAGTAATTAATAAGCATTACTATTGTCTGTGGGAAGTATCAAGGATTGAACAATAAAAATCTGCCCTAAACGAGGATCTTTGTTACTCTGTTCACATGTGATAAATAATCATGTTGAGTTCTCCTGCAAAAGTGCAAATGTAGACACTTTTAGGAAATGTACTTCAGAACCTGTAATTAAAGGAATATATAACTAGGCTACCTACAAGGTCCAATACAGAAATGCAAAAATACGTGATAATAAAGATGTTAATAAGACTCAAGGTCGATGGTCGGTCATGATCGTACAGACGTGAAAATATTATGAACAAGCAGGCTTGAAATTTGAGTACGAAATCACTGCTTCAAATGATATTCAAATGGAACTCCAAGTTAGGCTATCACAATTTTTTTCTGTAAATAATTGTTCATACCGAACTACTATTTCATCTAAATTTGAATTCGGGAATTCGACGAAAATACAGAAATATTTCTCAGTCTTTAAATTAATATCTTTTTTTTAATCTTTTTTATCTTTATTTTTCAAATCATTCAATCTTATAACACAGGAAACTCAGTAAATTTCAAAACCAACTTACACATTCTAAAATCCCTGAACATTAGCATTAGTACATGTAAAAAGAATCAATAGATAACCAAGGATTTTTATACTTTATTGCATGACTGTGATAAAATTGTGTGGGAAAGAACATTACATTTTAGATGTCAGTATGAAGCGGAGCGGAAGCACATTGACTATAAATTAATAGCAAGGTCATAAGATCACTAACAAGAATATTAAGGTTTGAAATTTTCAACAAGATATTATTTAATAAGAGTCAACTGATAAATTTTAAAATTGAATTCAATATTTTAACTTGATAGCATTTTTGTTGAATATTTATTGATATTGGGTACTTTTACATGATTGATAATCACTGATAGCATTCCCAATTCCATTGTCAAAACACTGGAGTGGAATTGACAATATAATCAGTGTTCAACAAGTATCAAGTAGCAAGTTGGTTCTCATAGGCATTTTATTAACCAATTATTTCTTTAAAAGACAAATCAAATTATTGTGCTGCAGAAATGTATATCAGATTAGTCCTCGTATGTCACCTCCAAGTTCAACATTTTGAAAAGAAAATAATGAATATTTTTCCATCTTGTGGTACGAAGCTGATGTCTTTGCTTTCAAAGGTCAAGCCAATGAGTCGTGTCTCAGAGTTGCCTTTGTACAAGAACGGGTTAATCCATAAAATGTTTGCACGTCATGGACCAGACCACTTCCATCTCATTCTCGGATGCTGTTCAATAAGCATGTTTGCCTATCACAATTTTTTTCTGTAAATAATTGTTCATACCGAACTACTATTTCATCTAAATTTGAATTCGGGAATTCGACGAAAATACAGAAATATTTCTCAGTCTTTAAATTAATATCTTTTTTTTAATCTTTTTTATCTTTATTTTTCAAATCATTCAATCTTATAACACAGGAAACTCAGTAAATTTCAAAACCAACTTACACATTCTAAAATCCCTGAACATTAGCATTAGTACATGTAAAAAGAATCAATAGATAACCAAGGATTTTTATACTTTATTGCATGACTGTGATAAAATTGTGTGGGAAAGAACATTACATTTTAGATGTCAGTATGAAGCGGAGCGGAAGCACATTGACTATAATTAATAGCAAGGTCATAAGATCACTAACAAGAATATTAAGGTTTGAAATTTTCAACAAGATATTATTTAATAAGAGTCAACTGATAAATTTTAAAATTGAATTCAATATTTTAACTTGATAACATTTTTGTTGAATATTTATTGATATTGGGTACTTTTACATGATTGATAATCACTGATAGCATTCCCAATTCCATTGTCAAAACACTGGAGTGGAATTGACAATATAATCAGTGTTCAACAAGTATCAAGTAGCAAGTTGGTTCTCATAGGCATTTTATTAACCAATTATTTCTTTAAAAGACAAATCAAATTATTGTGCTGCAGAAATGTATATCAGATTAGTCCTCGTATGTCACCTCCAAGTTCAACATTTTGGAAAGAAAATAATGAATATTTTTCCATCTTGTGGTACGAAGCTGATGTCTTTGCTTTCAAAGGTCAAGCCAATGAGTCGTGTCTCAGAGTTGCCTTTGTACAAGAACGGGTTAATCCATAAAATGTTTGCACGTCATGGACCAGACCACTTCCATCTCATTCTCGGATGCTGTTCAATAAGCATGTTTGCCTTGGCACACTGCTAGAGAGAGGTGACATTATTACTCAGTCAATAACCCCGTAATTACATACTCACTCAGCCATATTCTGATCTCATATATCGTGTACAGATCATATTATCTCACCAGTGAAAATATTTTCATGCAACATGTTTCCATATGCTTGAAAACCTACACTTCTTAGTATTTGTTTATGCTCGATGAGAAAAGAGATTTACCTGCTTCTCCAACCGTCCAAGTTATTCTTATTCATTCACAGCATCCAGATTAGTTGATAGAGTAGTCGACGTTCTTCTCTTAGTTTTCATCACCAACGTCATACACTTCCTCTTTTTTTCATTGCTATTTTTTTATTCTTCTGAACCTACTTTCCTTGTTCCTTCTTTGAGTAACTCTGAACGTCCCGTATCTCTTCTATTTTATTTTCATGTTATCCTTTCCTCTGCGTTCCCAATTCTAAACCTTACATTCATAAATGTATATAATTTCTAGTAAAATTCATTCATTCATTTCTCTTCCAATACTGATATATCAAACGTTGATATATCCTTCTCTTAGACTGGACATTAGCGTGTTTGTTCAAACTTCTACGTTTCTTGTAGATTTATCACAACCACAATTTCCTTATCAAAGTGCTTATTATCTTCACATCGTTAACAAACTGCACCTTATTTTTATATATTGAAATAACTCTGTATTTTATGTAAAGTCAATTAGTATTCTATGTAATCTGTTTGAAGTTTATGTACACTTGATTTTAGTCTAGATGTAAATCGAAACTAATGAGATGTTTTACCACTGGATATATAAAATTGAACCAATCACTCTCATTCGAACACTTGAGTTTTGTGAGATAGTTTGCAAAGCATTGCGTTAGAAGAATGAAGCAATGAATAAAAATCAAATTTCTTATTATGATCGATTCACAATATACTTCGACGAACTAGGCTGAAAGATCAAAGGGTGATGAATACAAGTTCAAGTTTATCGAAATTCTTTCCACTTTCGAGATAATGCTAGAGACGTGGGTGTGTCAAGATAATCAGGAAGTTTGCAAGTGTAGTAGAACGCACAGACGGCTCTAGTTAACTCCAAGACATTGATAAGTTGAACATAGTTCACAGCAATAAATAAGACATGTGAGTAGCCAAATAATTGCCAGCTCAAAACAGTCTCAAATTAACTAAATTTTATGACACTGCGCGATAAGGTTTCATGAACAATGAAAACAACTGAATAAGAAATAAGTTACACGTTTAAAGTTTTGGCGACATGTATTTTAAGAGCATGAGCTTGAAATGATAATTTTTTGCTTGTTTGTCTTTAAAGAATTATTCATAAACTGGCGGAAGAGATAAAATATTAATTTTTCAACTAATTATGTAATTTGATAACACCAATTCCCGATGTTTCAAATCCTAATAAATAATTTTGCAAATTAAAATTGAAGCTTTAGTCACGTGAATGATCTTGCAAGTAATTGAATAAATTTATGGCCAATTACAATTATTCTGCTTGATAATTTTGTGAACAGGATTTTACAATAGTTTGAACTAATCCAAGACAGAATAAAATATTTCCATTCAGTATTCCAAGCATTTATTTTCACTTATACTTTTTATTAGTTGTATAAGTCTTCTAGGATAATAAAACAGAAGAGATAATTTGGAATGCAAGAAAGAACGCAGACACGACAAGGACAGAAGCATAAGCGGCCTTGTTTCCCAGGATCTTGGTGACTCATTGTTTTTACCCTGACTTTCCTGGAACTACATTCTGTTAAAAGTAATATGTTTCCAAGAGTACTTATGAGGGAGTTTGGAAGCTGGAGCAAAAATCTTTGTTGAAGAGAACTTTCAATGATATAACTCAGACGCCTGTCGGTAAAACGTCTCTCTCGCTCTTACTTTCTATAGTGCAGTTCACTTCATACTGTCAGCTTTGATAGAACGAGAGGCATAGTGCAAATTGAATCTCACTATAGCTCTGTTCCACTTTTCAAACTACTTCCTGCACCAAAGCAGGATGATGACCCTCGAATCAATCAATAAAAAATCTATTCAGTCGCGTATTATTACCATCACTGGCACACACCGTAAACATTAACAATTTTCTAGTACCCTATAGAAAACTTTTCCAACATGCATGAATATTTACAAAATATATTATATTCTAAATTTTCCATTTCATTATTATAACGCTTATGGTTAAATATTATAAATATATAATTTTGTAAATATTCATGCATCATCTTTATTTAATAATAAATGGATATATAATATATTTGAAACAAAAAGTGATTGTACGGTACCCAAAAAGCAGATTAGAAAGTAATTTACACTACCATTGATAGATTGTCTGTTATGACAAAGTTCAACGACCGGGGAAATATTTAAAATTTCAACTATTAATTACTTGACAGCAAAGAAACACGATAAAGAATTGAAATATATAAATGATAAGCAAGCACGTTGAACATATTGCATTGCAAAAACAGGTTTCCATCACCTTGCTTATAAGCAATAATTTATTAACAAGGTTATTCACGTTAATGGGAAGTGGTGATCCGTGTATTATCAGAGACAACATGTCCTCTAATGCAGAATTTGAATCATTCGAAAGATGAACTTGACCATAAAGGAAGAACTTATTCCTATTCACCATGTGGCTACCAATAGTAAGAAAAGATTGGTTTATTCAGCAATTCAATGAAAGTTTATTTAGATTGGAAAGTTATCTGGAAAAAGAAAGAATTGATTCATTCATTTATTTACAATAATTAATTACAAAATTCGGGATGAAACAGCAAGCATTTGCCCAAAACTGTTTTTATCCCTTATTTAAAATAGTATAATAATAATCTCATAAGGGAGAGGTTAATATGTTCATGATGGTCATAATCTAGTTCACATTAGAATTTATAAAAGGAAATATAAATAGATGATCAGTAAACAATGTGTTGGACGGAACACATAAGTGCATGAAGTTAGTATATATTTATTTATTTTGCCACGATCAATAAGAAAATACAAAATACTATATTACAATTTTAAAACTTGAGTAATAGATTATCTCAAGTATATTTGGCTGGATCATTCACGTGATGAGATGCATAATGATTTCAGCTCTAATAGTGGTACCTTTATTATCATAATACGTCACGTTCCAGTCACACTGGTTGAACCAAGTCCAAACTTACAGCAGGACGTGTTAAAACTTCAAAAGTGTTTTGATTGAGTATGACAGTATGGAAACTATGCGTGGATCACATAGAAATATCATAACTTCTGATTTTTGTCAATGATACATAAAAGAAGTCCCTTGACAGGTCAAGTAGAGATTGAAAAAATTTGTCAACATTGCACTGGTTGCCGAGATTGAAGTGATAGTTTCCTTTCAAAGAAACTGAGCTACTTACTGGATTACAAACATTTATAATTATTCATGAAAAATTGTTCAATTTGCTGATTTATTTATTTCAATAATCTCAATGATTACATTCATTCTACTAAATAAATAATGACATCGTTTGGTAAACGCTGTATCTTCAAGGAACCGATTCTCAATATAGTGAATGAACGAAATTAAACTGAATAATTTTTTCTAATAGCAAAATATTCTTTGTTTCATGTTCGAGTATTATTTTTCGTTTTATATTTGAAATGTTCAACTGGAATCCAGTAAATTAGTATGATATATTCCCATTCAATTTGAGATTGAAAAAACTATTATTTCCAAGAGAATATGTCTGGGAGTTACGAATAAATTGTACATTCTATCTTTAATGAGAAAGTCAAACTTATCTCACAACTAGAACGTTCTTTGATAAATTACTAATTCCGCTACCACTAATTTACCAGTGTAGTTATAGGCCTACTTTAATTATATTATTCTTGTAACAGATTAGAAGTATGAATTTTGATGTAAGACATTCACAGAATCACTATTCTTTGAACTTCAAATTTTATAAAAATTGAGGTCAACTATTTGGAAAATAGGAACACCAAAGCACACACTTATATAGCACACAAACAACATACCAAATTTGATGTTTTCCAAATTATATAATTGTGTAAACTCACGTTTTATAGCACCAGAGATGAATTTTGACCCGAAATCGAGGTTTTTTGAGATGGTTAGGGTGAGAATGACCGAGTGGAAGTGACCTGACTAAAAATAAATACCCTTAGCCTACACTAATACACAGCAGAGCGATCTGACGCCCGCAATCACACGTTGGGCAACTGGGCTCCGAGCCAATTGGCAAACTCAACATATCAACTCTTACCTGTTTCTTAGAGCATTCTTATTTTTTCAGAAAATTTACAATAGAATTTTCTAACCTCTGACTATCTTCAATCATGCTCATGCCAAAGAGGTAGGGATCAATAATTATATCGTTCCAATTTCTAATTATGTTGATACCAAAACATAAGAATCATCAGCATAGATAGCACAAGGACTAGTTTTAAAATTATTTTAACATAATTATAAAGCATTTTCAATAGAATGAGATTGTTCCGAAACCCCAAATAATGTATCATAATGAACAAATGTATCTTATGAGATAGACCTCCAATTTATTAGTGGTGTTAATCGAATTGTTTGTTATTTCTCAAGTTCCAAAAAAGAGGTATTTTCCTTCATTAAAATAAGTGGAGTTTCATTTACAAGTTGAATGGTTTGCTAAAGAAGTTCTGTAGCTCAGCATTTTCTTCCAATTTTTGAGAAATTTTACCATATGAATTGAATATTTTTCAATGCTTCTTATACGATTGTCAGGGGCTTCAAAGTTGGGGAGTCAGGTCTCACAAGATGTCAAACTATCAAACTAAAAACTTCAATATATTTATTGTATCCTGCATCTGAAGGTTTATTGAAGCCTATACCAGATCCAGAATCCCCATTCTAAATTTCGAGTGAAAATATTTTTGGAC
This sequence comes from Nilaparvata lugens, assembly GCF_014356525.2. NCBI lineage: Eukaryota > Metazoa > Arthropoda > Insecta > Hemiptera > Delphacidae > Nilaparvata > Nilaparvata lugens. The sequence goes on along the minus strand of NC_052514.1, from coordinate 22,129,717 downwards.
AGAATTTTAGTGTGGAGTGAAAAGTAAAAAGCGGCTTAATCTTATTTCGAACTCATAATTTAAATCTGAGAAAAGAATATTAAATGGTTTGCTCTAAAGGAATTTTTGCTCTCCCAATATCATTTTAATGATAAGTAATTTTGTACTAATGAATAAATAAAGCTCCAAACCCAGGAAATGAAACCTATTCATAAACTACTGTCTTATTTACAATTCATAGTGCCGGTTGCACAACAGCCGGTAAATTTTATTAATTCCACGAGAACCAATCAGAGAAGCCGTCTTTTCAAAAACGTCTTCTCTGATTGGTTTTCATGAAATTAATCGCGGTTAAAATTTAACCGGCTGTTGTGCAACCGGGCCCATAGACAAATATATCCAACAATGATGGACAAGTTTATTCACACCGGACAAAAAATAGAATTGTTTACATAATTTACATCACTTGTTTACGAACTGGTTCAACATTTTCATTATTCTAACGGGAATAAGTTTGATAAAAGAAAGATTGCGCAATCTTTTCATCACAGTTCAACTGTAAAAGTACACGATTCAACTAATCTTATTTTTCAACAGAATACTTTTCCAAACCAATCAAGTTCAAATTCAAATGCACAGTATAAAGTATGTTAAGCAAAACAGCTTACCGGAGTTAATATGTATTTTTCCATAATAATTGGTATTAATTTGCATTATTATGTAGAAGAGTAAATATTCGTTCCTCTTCAATATGCAATCATCGAGACTATTACAAATATATGAATGTCATACAAATACAAATATACGAATGTGTGTCATTCAAACTTTTTCGAAGAATAATATCATTGTACATAGAAAATGAATCTATAGCAAAGTCCACGTGATGATGGAAGTATTTTATTAATATTGGTGTTGCTACTCTTGTCTATCATTCGACAAATCAAATAGCGATATACTTATCTAGCACCGCAAAGTTGTCATATCGTTTTCAACAATTTAGAAATATAATTAATTAACGAAATATTTTATCTCAATCATGAAAATTTATTATTGAATCTTTGAAGAATTTCTTAGCAAATAAAATACAGGTAATTGAAAAAAAATAGTCAATTACCTAATTGATTATTTTAAACAAGAAAAAACAGTTAATATTACATCAGATATACCGGTATCAGACAGCTTAACTGAATTTGAATTCTATAGAAGGCAGTAGCTAGGCATAGAATCGGCAACGCTGTTCTCTTCTTTCTCTTTCTCTACTGTCGTTATAACGTGGACCTTACTATAGTATTGTTGATGTAAAAAGAAACCTTTACAATGAAAAGAAGAGCCCACATAAATGCTACAAGACCTTGACAATCAACAAGTTAATCTCCGCTACAAAGCGTTACAAATGACAAATAATACATCATGCAACAGTGCTAAGCATAAAGTTGTACATTTTTATACTAATGAGTTCACTTCTAATTTTATATTGCACAATGCATTTGTGTTACGAGAGAAGCAAACTGATTAGTGAAGAGCTGTTTGAAAGTGACGCGGACAAAAGTAATCTATTTACAAAACCAAACAAGTTGTTATATCGTTCAATACGGAGCAATGCTGATAAGAACAATTTTAATGATTGTTATTCAACATAAATCGTTGGAATAAAACACGTATTAGTTATTAGAAGAAAAAAGTCTAATAGTATTTGCTAGTTATATTTCCAGTAATTAATAGTGTAGGTAGGCCTACCGTACTTTCATAAGAAAGATGAGAAAACTGAATAAATTCATATTCAGAAAAAATGTATAGTATCAAGTGATAGAAAAGTCAGTTTAACCTTTCAATATCAATAAAAAACTTTGTAGAATATTATAAATTAGTCTGATTAACACATCATTTACATTTTGATCTACGAGTAATAATATCGGTTTTTGTTTTTGTTACTCCTCACCAGTATTCAAACCTAGGATTTGCTGGTCTTGCCAAATAAGTATAAAAGATGAAACTTTCTTTGTAGTTATATACGGTACGGTAACATAATAAATAATGTAATGTAGACCTACGTAACCTATATAGGGCCTAGGCTATTTGATTTGAAGTCAATAGATTTTTATTTGAAGTTGTTGAAAGTGGAAGCCAAGAAAAAATTGCTATGATATTTTATTCAAGTAGTCAATAGCCATTTAGCCAATAATATTGTAAGAGCGAACAAAAATTATAAGGGAAGTTTTGACCATAGCCTACATTATTACCGGTAGCCTATATTATATAGGCCTACAGTAAAACATAACCAAACATCAAGTTTGTCTCTTCAAAAAGAATTTTGTTTTATTTATTTTTGTTTACCTATTAGCTTGCTTGGGATTATTTATTGAGTTACATAGTTTTAAGTTGTCTGTAATTTAAAAAAATTAAATTGATCGTTGTCTTATTCAATAACCTATTGAATGAAAATAAAGCACATCAAAAACTTGACTGTATAAAAAAATAATCAAAATTTGCAAAACAAACTTATTGAGCTTTTCAAGAATTTAATATATTTGATATACAACCATCTAACTTACTACCTCAAAATTTTTCATGAGAAGTAACGCCTTCATGCAAAATGAAATCAACCCCTACACATAGGCTACGCCATATCAGTTTGATATCACACAAAATAAAAACTAGAGCTCAAAACAATATAATTATTAACATGTTTTACAATTTCAATTGAAACAATTATTGAAAACATTATCCACTTACAAAATATTATTTTATTCTACTGGTTATCATGACTAGGTCAATATGGCCATAAAATTACAAACGGTTTTTCTTTCTATTACAACACTTACTTGAAATTTAAATATCCCAGGAGCTTCACAAAATCCAGATATGATATAGACACGGTAAAATTATTTAAAAATCAATGTAATTTGTTAGCAATAAATCCAATAGATGACTTGAATTTTGTATTTTCCTAACCCGAAAGCACCACCATCGTCGAGGGTGATTGCTCAACTCAAGACTCAACTCAAGCTTTGGTAATCAGGTCACTACATGTTCTGCAACCATAAATTCAAAATTTTCTTCTGAGTTTTTTCAATAATTTCAATGCTTAAAAAAATAAAGATGTTATTTATTATCGTCAAATTATTTTTTCATTCAAATCTATTGATATCTCAAAATTCAAAGACTTTTTTAATAGTTTGACTGTTTCATACCTCGAGGCTTGTACAGAGTGCAATCTATCTAGAGCAAACACTGTTGATAGTAAATACGAAAATTGCTCGTAAGGAGAAAAGTTGTTTATGAGTTGATCGAAGCGTGTACCTTTACCTCTATTTTTTTATTATTGATTTGGTCCAGGACCTCCTAAATAGTATTTAGGAGGTCCTGTTTTAGTCCTTTGTCCTTAAAATTCAAAGACTTCTTTAAAAAGTTTGACTTCATACATAATAATAATAATAACAATAATAATGAGTTTCTGTTCATGGCGTGGTCATAAGTAACGTATGGCCACAAGTGAACAAGTCAAGAACATAAAAAACTGTCATAAGACAGGTCAAGAAAAAAAAACACAAAAAGCAGCAAGCAGAAGAAGCAGCAAGACTAATGCAAGAAGTATCTACTTAAAGGATGAGGATCACAATCATAGAACTCCCTCATAGAATAAAAGGGGTTCTCCTGAAGGAAAGCCCTCAGTCACCTCTTCAAGACTGTCTCTGGCAGAGTCCTGGCTGAAACTGGCAGCTTGTTCAAAATTTTAGCTGGCTGGTAGATGAGGCTGCTCTGGGTCCTCCCCAATCTACAATATGGCAGGTCCAGCCTCAGCCTGCTTCTGGTGCCATGATCATGCACATCACCCCTGGTAGGCAAAGTACAGACACTGTGGAATGCCTTTATAGCTGACCTGTAAATGTAAAAATTGAATACAGTGAGAATCTTCTCACTCACAAAAAGAGGCTTACAATGCGCTAAAAATTCTGCCCCACAAAGAATCCGGATGGCCTTCTTCTGCACCAGCAGTACATCTTTTACCTCAGAGGCACCACCCCACAAGGTGATGCCATAGGCCATCACACTCTGAAAGAAGGCAAAGTAACACATGCGGAGATGGGCCTCTGGTACACATCTTCTCAGGCTCCTGAGCAAAAACAGCACCCTGCTCAACCTGCCACAGACTACCTGAATGTGCCCGCCCCAGGAAAGCTTACGGTCCAGAGTGAAGCCAAGGAGCTTCACTGGAGGGAAATCATATTGTACTCCATTCCTGAGGCCAAACACAATTCTCTGGGTTTTCTCACTATTGAGAAGGAAGAGATTTGCCCCAAACCAGTCTGCAACAGTCATCTCAGAAGCACACATCTTTCTGCCCAGGTCAGTCATGTCACCACTGATATCCAGCATTGAGGTGTCATCAGCATAACACACCACAGTCCTGTCTCTGAAAAGGGCAACATCATTAATCATGATGAGAAACAGGAGAGGCCCCAGTACAGAGCCCTGGGGGACCCCACAGCTCACTGATCTGACTTGAGACCTCACACCATTCGCCAGCACTATCTGCTCACGTCCTTCCAGGTAGGAACGGAGAAGCATCAGAGGGCTGTCACCAATTCCATAGGAAGCGAGCTTGGCCATAAGAGTAGCATGGTCCAGGGTATCAAATGCCTTGCTAAGGTCACACAGTGTGAGCCCAGCAAGGCCTCCCTTCTCAAAACTTGCCTGGACCTTGAGAGCAATATGTTCAACAGCCTCCACTGTTGACTTCCCCACTCTGAAGCCAAACTGTGTACCTGCGAACAGATTATTTAACTCACAAAATTCATAGAGTTGCTCAGCTATCACCATTTCAAATATTTTGGACAAAATAGGCAAAATTGAAATGGGCCTATAATTATTGGGGTCACCCCTATCTCCCTTCTTGAACACAGGTATTACCTTTGCCAATTTAAGCTGGTCTGGAAATATAGATTGAGACAGACATATGTTAATACAATATGTGAGTGGGACAATTATGAGCTCTATTATACTTTTTAAGAAGCCACTAGACATAAAATAAAAGTCCTTGCTGGTTGAGGTCTTCATTCTGGTTGAGATCGTGAGGATGTCCTCACAGGCTTGTACAGAGTGCAATCTATCTATATAGAGCAAACACTGTTGATAGTGAATCTAAAAATGGCTCGTAAGGAGAAAAGTTGTTTATAAGTTTTTCGAGGCGTGTACCTTTATCTCTAATTTTTCATTATTGATTTGGTCCAGGACCCCCTAAATAGTATTTAGGAGGTCCTGTTTGGTCGCAATGATTGTTTATTTGTTTCAGAGTCTCTTGAACCTCAATCTGTATATTGATGGAAATTGATCCGTTTCTGGAGATAACCTAGAAGGGACCCAACTATATAAAACTATCCCAACCTTAGCTTTTAAAAGCAAAACAAAAATGTCAAAACTGAGCGGACTCCACAAAGTAGAAGGAATTTCCTTTTCTGTGCCGTCACATAGACCTCACTATCTTATAGTGAGGTCCACATTATAATGACAGTGTATGCCACTACCACTTCAATCATTCATTGAATGAACCGGTGAAGCTTCTGGGATTTAACATCGATCTAAAGTTAAGATGGAGTGCTCATGTGGATGCTGTATGCAGAGGATTGTCTCGTGTGATCTACCTGTAGAGAAGACTGAGGTGCTTGCTGACTGAGGAACATTTGATTATGGCCTATTATTCACTGTTCCATAGTCACATTATCTATGGAATACTGCTGTGGGGACACTCTTCACACTGTGAGAGTATTCTTCTGCTGCAGAAGAAGGCAGTTCGGATATTGTCATCCAGTGGTCATCTGGAGCACTGTAGGCCACTCTTCGCCAGACTTGGGATTTTCACAGATTTAGCCAGTTCATCTTTGCTTCCCTGGATGGAGTTAGGAATACCAATCTGACAGTGAATTTGAGGAGGTTGCCTACTCACTTCAAAATGTTCTCGAAGTCAATGTTCCTCGATATAGGCTAATTTGGGCTCAGAACTGTTATCCCAATATCGCTATTAAAATGTTTAATATCCTACCTCCATCTGTGCGTCATTTGAGTGACAGTGAGTTTAAGACACAAAGAAGAAGGGAAACCTCTTAAACCACATCTTCTCTGTGGTTTAAGAGGAGACTCAAGTCCTGGCTGTGTGCCAGACCATACTACTCCTTGAGTGAATTTTTTCAGGAGTCTACAGTTGACATTTAGTGGCCATCACCGTGTTTGGTTATCTATGCCATTATGTTTTATTTTTTGACGTGACAGTGTAGTCAAAAAATTTTGTGTGAAATTGTATATTGACATGATGACCTACCCAGCTCATCTGGCTGGTTAATGGTCCTACAAATGAAGATTGAAGATATGATTAGCAATGGTATTACTATCATTCAACTCTTTCTTGCTTTGCTCTGTTGCCAGACCATCATCCATCAATGTAGAATTGTTAATAAATAAGCAAAATATTTCATCTTGATTGAGAAATTTATTATAAACTTATTGAAAAATATAATTTCTTGTTCAAAAAAATATAATTCATCATTTTAAAGGAGAATGAACAGTTGATATTGCATCAATAATAATAATAAAGATCAGGGCACCAAGCTTCGCTCGTTATTCAGCTTTTAACAGCTCGTTAACAGCTTAAATGTAGGGGGTGAAATTTTCATTGCTTCAACAAGTGTCAACTCAGTCAACTCAGTGGTTCCACACCTTCAACAGAGGGGATAAAGATGCGCAGTTTTGCTAAGTTCACCCACTAACTAGTCCAAATCAAGCTGCAAAGTGAAAAATTATGTCACAGACACTCCCTTCAAAGGTGATTGTCAAACGATCAATTGTTGCAGCAATGAAAATTTCACCCCCTCTACATTGAAGCTGTTTAACAATGAGAGGAAAACTTGGACTAGTGAAATAATACATCATTTCAAAGAGAATTCAATGCTTTACGAACCTACGATAATCATAAGTTTCTATGATGCATTGTTGGAGAGTTATAAGCCCTTAAAGAGGAAAAAATCTTATTTATTTATATTTTTGACAAAGAAGTACTGATTGGGAGAGAAAAACTAAGGATACTCCTTGTACTATTTCTCTACCAAATTTAGATAACATTTTAAAAGTCAAAAATAGGGTTATGATTTCACTTTACTAAAATTTGGTCCATTTTCACTTGAAAACAACGAAAACTAAGATTTTTAAATTTTGACAGTTGAAAACACAATAAAAAACAAAAATATCACACTCAAATCACCATTGATTGGAAAATTTTTGAGTAATTTTACAAAATTTATCGCCAGAAAAAACACAACTCACTATTCAGCACAGCTGAAGATCACAGATCACATTTATGATCTCATACATTGCTTGAAAACCTGTTATTTTAACGATTGCACACCTTCAAGAGCGAATATCTCGGGAGCTGTTGGAAATATCACAAAATTCTAGGAATCAAAAAGTGTAAAGAATTTATCAAGCTCCATTTGTGAATAGTTTCTTATGTTGGTTGAACGCATTTTTCTCAAGATATGAGTGTGGAAGTGAAACGCTGTAAAATGCAAATTTTAAACCACCCTCATCCCCTTAGCACATGAGTTAGGAATGGGGACTTTTGATATGTTCTCCTCCTAACTAGTCTCAACAAAGCTGCAAAGTCAATTTTTTTTTTTAAAACATTCCCTCCAAATTCCTTTATCAATTGGTCTATTGTGGCAAAAATGGAGATTTCACACTCAACACTAAAGCTGCTGCAAAAGATGTAGGGAGATTCGTAAAAGTGTGAAAGTATACATGAAATTGGAGAGAATTTGATGCTCTTTAAGCTTATAATAAACATGGATTTTTCCCAACAATTTTTGAAAAGTTATAAGAGCGAAAATAGGAATAAATTGGTAACAAACATGTCTTTTTCAAAAATGTCACACTTTCAAGAGCCGATATCTCGAAAACAAGAGGAGATATGAAGAAAGTTGTGAAATGAATATTGTAGGAAATTAAGTGAGCTTCAATTTGTTATATGACAGTCAAGTCCTTAGGATACATAGTTTTCGAGTTTTATGCGAGAAACCAAAAAATGGTACCTTTAAACCACCCCCACCCCCCTATCAAAAATTGTCTTTTCAACTTTTCCCTCTATAATCTTCCCTTGACTGGGCTATAGTGAGGTCCACGTTATAATGGCAGTGTATGATTTGCAATGGTGTTGCTAGCCTTGTCTATCGTTCAACAAAGCAGATGCAGCTATCTCTTTCACGCATTGCGATGTTGCCACATCATTTATCAACAATGTAGAAAATCTACTAATTGACGAAATATTTTATCTCAATTGTGAAAATTTATTATTAAATCTTTAAAAATATATTTTCTTCACAAATAAATTATGAATAACTATTTTCAACAATAATGAACAGTTAAATTCATCAGATATACCAGTATCAGCTGTTTGGGTGGCAAGGCTGAGATCTGGCAACCCTTTTCTCCTATCTTCCTACACTGCCATTATAACGTGGACTATAGTACCAAATTTCGTGAAAATCGTTAGAGCCATTTTCGAGATCCGTTGAACATAAATAACCAGATATAAATATACAGATATTGTTCGCTTAATATAATAGGATAATGGTTTTGTTTATAGCACAGGCATGCCACCATGGCATGTCTATGAGGGAACACGTCAAGATAAATAAAACCAAGTCCTTAGATGGACTGTCAGAACTTAAAAAAACTTTATCAGTATGACTACCATGTATAGAACGCATTGACAAGACGGAGGATCTGCAATGCTGTTCTCCTATTCTTCACTGCCATTATAGCGTGGACCTCACTATAATGCCTGCCTTTGTAAAGGAGTTATAATTCCGTATGTACTATTTTGAGAATATCATACTTTGGTCAATTTCTACAACGTAGAATCAATTTTTCAAAAGTGCTTTCTCAGAAATGTACTTTAGTGTATTCTTATTATTTTCTGTGCAGTTGGTAACACTGAAGTTGTTGAATCGTCTGCTCCATCTGATTAAATTTTAAGGTTATAAATCAACACACAATGTCAAGTGTCAAGTGAAATGTTATTTTCTTTTATTATTAATATTAAATTTTAAATTGTACTTAATTTTGTTTGTTTCTAGTAAAACCATAATAATCTCATATTAGTAGAATATCAACTTGATTTACGGTTCATAAGATTTATAATGTTAACTGAAAATAAAATTGATAAATAGCATAATATGGTTATTCTAAAGTTTCAAAAATTAAATCATAACAACTGTTGGAAATATTTTAGAAAATTTGACCTATGTTTATCAGAACAAAAAATTATCTGCCAATTACAGTCACGGCTCAATTCAACTGACATTGGAAAACTTTCTGGACCTGTTAACCTACTGAAATCAAGAGTTGCATCTGGAGAACTCAAAGAAGATGTGCACCAAACCGCAGTCACAATTAAATTACAAAAAGTTTACAATGATATTGAGAACTATGTGCCTTCAGAACCCAATAAGTTCCTGAGCTGGTTTGGAAAAAATAAATCAAATTTAAAGGGCCTTCAAGGTCTTTATATCTATGGTGCGGTTGGAGGAGGAAAAACCATGTTGATGGATTTATTTTATAGCTGCTGCAAGGTACAGTATATTTAAAAAAGTCATCTTCTATTTCACTTCTAAATAAACTTAACATTTTTTTTGTAATTGGTGATAATATTTTTATAACTTGCAAGCTCCTTTTTTCACAAACTATCCTACAGGCTACTTAGTAAAAGTTATTTAAATCAAAGGAATCAATAAAGCAATCTATTTCGCTTTCAGTTAATATAGAAATAACCTTATTCAATTACAAGATAATGATAAGTTAGCTTATTTTAATGGAATATTACTGATTTTGAATATAAGTTAATTGAAATGCAAATACCAAATTCAGATATTACACAGTATTGCAGTATTATAATATCATCGAATCATTATTCTATTAAAATAAATGTTGTTTAGTCATTGTTCCTTAAATTTATTCCCATAGCTATGATTAAATACTAGGGTGGGATTTACGTTATAAAGTGCTTGTATAACATTGGTTTGCCATCCTTGTCTGTAATTGAACGAAGCAGTTCGCTCTATCCTTTTATAGCTTCGCTCCTTTGCCAAGAGTTTGTAGCCTATGATGTAAAAATATAATGACCTAGCCTACCGAGGCAAAGTGAACTTAATCTCAATAATTATGAAAATTATTATTTTATAATGGAGAGTTATTATTGGAAATATAATTGATCATTTCTAAGAGGATCGACAAATAATAATATCATATATACCGATACCATGCTATCTACTACCGTATGAAGAATTAAAACTGGGCAACCCCTTTTATCATTTTTACCGACTTATATTATAATATACCGAGTTATAGAATAATATCTCATTTTTTGAATGCCAACTCTTCAACGTACCGCATTGTAAGTTCATCTGGCTTCTCTATTTTTACAGACCAACAGTAAGCAGAGGGTTCACTTCCATTCCTTCATGTCAAATGTGCACAAGAAAATTCATGAGGTAAAGAAAACAATTGTTAGAGAAGGAACGAAATCTCAATCCTATGACCCAATTCCACCAGTTGCAAGGGCGATCAGCAATCAGTCGTGGTTGATTTGTTTTGATGAATTTCAGGTCAGAAATTAGTTTTTTCTGGAAATAGATTTTAAAAATAAATTTTTTGTTAAATTAATTCTGTGACTTTCATGCCCGGTGGCACAAAAGCCGGATTAAATTTAATTGTGCTAATTTCACGAGAACCAATCAGACAAGCCTTCCTTTTGAAAAAGCCTTCTCTGATTGGTTCTCGTGGAATTAATCAGATTAAAATTTATGCAACCGGAACATAATATTTCTTCTGATCTCAGTGTGACTTATTTGAACTTCAACTATTATACTCCCACTTTAAATAACAGTTTTTAATAGCTCTCCCTTTACGTTGTTGATTAACTCATTCAGGCTGTCACTCAAATACTCAACTAGCAAAATATTTCTCAGTACTGTTAAAAATGAAGTTCAGAGTTCGGTCAATGACAAAGTGTTTGCTGAGAGTGATACCATAGAGAAAAGATAGCATCAGAAGATATCCCATGGTATAGGGCGTTTATGTTCCAAATTTCATTGTTAACTCAAGCCGAAAGTTCTACTAGTTATTTTTTCGTGAATATATGTAACGCTGGTAGTCGTCTTCCATACTGTGCCGTTCTTACACTCCAATAAAACAGTAATAATAGACAGTAGTCAACAGTAATTAGCTCGAGTTGACAAAAAATTACTTGAAATTTGGAACATAAACTGCCTATATCATTCCTTTATCTCTTGATGCTGTTTTTTTATATAATGGTTGTTGACGCCGTTTGAATTTAATGGAGTTTGACGATGAGTAGTTAGCTTCAATCTCCCCCGTCTATTGGCAAATAGAAATTATTAATTGTAATTTCGTGTCTCCGATCGTAGGGAGTAATAATTTATTTTAAAGTACATGTGAGAATTTGAGTATTTTTTATATTGGAAGTAGTAGTGAATTAATAGTAAAATTGAGAAGCACAAATCCATACATGATTCAACAACTCTCTGCAGTACCTGGATATATCAGGTCAAGTAATTTTTTTACATTTCTCTATTCCTTAATTCTCTCCTCTACCTTTTTACCACCCAAACCTATAGGTAAAAATCACTCTGACTTCCAGCGTAGATCATCAGCCGGGGTAAGTTTTAATAATAGAGATTTTCATTGCATTGTGAATGGATTCATTAGTCTTTTACTGCCAGAATATTATATTGAATATTAAATCGATTAAAATTACAGTCCATTTAATCAGAAATTTGTATATAACTAATGGTGATACTCAGACGTCTGGACAGTCCAGATTTGTAACACTTGGCCGGTTCTGTCAAATGTGCGGATTTTACTCATATGAACTGAAACAGTAGCCTTAGTATTTGGGTATTTTTTCGTTGGATGGTCAGGTCTGTCAGGACGGCTGAAAGAGGAAGATTATCTCTGTCCGTTGTAGAGGTCCTCTTGACATTGAAGCAAATTTTCTTTTATGATCAGAATTTTACGATTACATGAAAATTACAAGTCCTTTTGAAAAAAATCCGTTTATCTGAAAATAATAAATCAATGAAGATCCACGAACTATATACGACCCGGCACATTGTAGTCAAAAATGCTGGAGAGTTGAAGCAAGTACTTGAGAAGCTGTTATTTATATGTAATGGAATTCAAATTTACGCTCATGTGAGCATCATCCACAGCAAAAAAAAAGAAAATTCAATACATCTCTTCTACTTAGGGTTATGCCCAATATCCAAATATGCTCCATCAGGCTTGAGCGTGGGTAATGGGAAGGATGAATTGTTGAGTGAAGTGGACCTATAACTCCACTCCAGTTGTGTTCCCAACCACCGACAAGCGATTTTCAACCTTATTAATTAAAATTATGTGGTGTCGGCTCCTCAAGTGGTTTCCCACCCAACGGGATAGCAGGCACATCAACTTATGCGTTTTAACAATCTCAAATAGTTCTTGATCAAGCAAATTATTTTTTGGATTCTTGTCCTTGATTGAAAGAATTGCAGATTGGTACGATAGAAATAGTTCAAAAACAGGTTTGAAATTGTTTCTAGACAAACTTTCACTGAATAGCTAGACTTGTCCTTTATTCTAATTACAAACAGAACGTAGTTGAGCAAAAACACCTTAATTGAAGAAATCATAATTATTTCAAGGATAAGATCACTATTATAATGCAGGCGCCATACTCTTGCCAAGTTCGTACGCATGACGAAGAACGCGAGAGTGTGGATGGCTACCATGTAACCGCTCGCCTTCACTCCGATTTTTGTCAAGACTAGACGAGCGAAGGTAAGCCAAGCCAGGTGAGTGGATCCCTATCAGATCACGATCAAGATCAAGATCACTGATCTTGATGTGGCGCTTGCCTTCTGGTGACATTGCAGTTCACGATGGCAAAATCAACGCGAGCCGCTCGTGTCGGCTGTCCGGCCAGACATTTGGCAAGAGTGTGTTCTGGTTATAGCCTAAGTTAAGGAATGAATTGGAAACGATCTACTGCATGGAGTTTCATACATTTAATGCATGCTTGAGATACTGATATAGATCATGATGGAATGATTAAGTAGGCTTACGATTAGATTCATCAGTATGCTTCAATATTGTGGTTGAATGATGAATTGGACATTGATATCCAAACTCCGCCTCCTCATCAATGTCATTTCATTAGTCATTCTATTCTGTTCCTTACATCACATTAGATGCTATCACGTGAGCAAGTAATTCAATTTGAAGATCATTACGAGAAAGTTGAAAAGCGGAGAAGTTGGTAGGGATTGGTGTTATGGAAACAATGATGATGAGAAATGAGAGCATCTACATTTTTAGTGCCCGATTGAAATGAATAAATATATCATATTATTGTACTAAGTTGCCCGGCTGTACTCTTCTGCTCTGTATGACATGGGGAAGAAGCCTCCCTCCCTTTCTCCACGTTTCAATTATAACATGTCGTTGATTATGTTAACAAATTAACGACTAGCAGCTTTCGATTCATTATACAGCTTTCTGTTTAGTTCAACAGAACATTTTTTTAAAAATATTGTTGATGGGTAATATCCGTACGTTGATGTTTCAGGTAACAGACATAGCAGACGCGATGATCCTGAAGCGACTGTTCACCGAGCTGTTCTCGCACGGCGTGGTGGTTGTAGCGACCAGCAATCGACCTCCAGACGACCTCTACAAGAACGGTCTGCAGAGGTCAAACTTCGTGCCTTTCATCCAGGTGCTGAAGGATCACTGCGCTGTGGCCACCCTCGACTCGGGCATCGACTACCGGGCTCTGGCCAACCCTGGAGGCGAGAGGACTTACTTTGTGTAAGGTGATATCATCTGCTCCCTAGAATAGCATGTCCCACTGATCACACTTACTCCAAATAGTGATCAGTTAATTTCCAAGTTTTTCACTTCTCCATTTCAAAATGATCACACTTCGTAGACATAGTGATCGGTTAATTTCCAATTTTTGCATTTTTAAAAAATGTTATTTACTGGAGGAAATCAATTATTTATGTTTCATTTGTACAACACAACAGTGAAAATACACAGGGTGAACTTATTAAAATGACAAATCAACTATTAATGGTAATATTTCGAAACGTAATTATTCATGAATATAAGATGTGCACCATAGCAAAGTAGTTTTTGTTGGTGGTTGAGGTTTTGCAACTGTATATCTAAAATTTTGAATAAGATAATATTCAATTCATTTAAATTTAATTTACTCATTTACACAAAAGATACAATATTAAATATTGTTACAATACATATACATAATACAATTACATAAATGCAAGTTCAAATTTATTTATCTTCTCTTCAATTATATAAACATGTTTGAATGAAAGTAGCAAAAATAAAGAGAATGAAATAAAATATCAACAATCATAAAATACTATCTAGTCAAAAACTGTGGTGCAAGAATAGGGGAGGATTGAAGGCTTTCTTAGTACATGGATAACCATGTTTGGAAAACCTCTAATCCTTCAGAGGGTAAAAAATATATCAGGAAAAGTGAAGAGAATGTAGGTATGATAGGATGGGATGAAGGAAGGCAATGATGTGATGGGAAAAACGATAGTTTCAGATTAGTATAAGATCAATATTACTGTACCAATTGATCCAACTCTATACCAATAGGTCTCACAGTAAGATAAACCTCTACTCTTACCATAATAACTACTGAATTTCAAACTACTAATTTAATTAAATTGAGTGTAGTCGACTCATCTGATAAATACAAATGTTTCCGCGCAGGGAGAAAAACATTAACTTGGTCCATAGATGAACATAATTTAACAATTCTATATTTGTATTGATTATATGACTGAATATTATTTTATTTCCAGGCATGCTGTAATTGAATAGTAGTTCATTTTTCTTCATTTCATCCTTCAACCTGCTCTACGCAGACTTGCTTGCTTTCTTATGGCCATCATACAACAAGCGTAGCGTAGCTACAAATACGTCTTCGGAAAACGTAGACGACGTATCTCCTAATGTTAATTAGCCTGTTCATTTCACATCGGCGTAGCGTAGATTTCAGAGCCAGAAGATATTAAGCGTTTTAGAATCGGCAGAGCAGGAAGCTCTCCGATTTGCTGATTGAGTTGGCGACTGATAATACGCTTAATATGGTCTTGCCCTAACATTGGGTGATAGGACGGCTACGTCTTCCAAATACGTATTTCTAGCTGTGCTAGCTATGCAGGGCTTCGTGTGTGATGGCATCTTGAATTCATGTGTTTTGCAGTAAAGGTCAAACAAACTCCGAGCAAGAAATGGGAAGAATCTTTAAAGTACTTTGCACAATGGAGAACGACATAATCCGACCGAGAACGCTAACGATTCTTGGACGTAATGTGACTTTCAACAAGACATGCGGTCAAGTCTTGTATAGCAGTTTTGACGAACTCTGCGACAGGGTGAGTATCAAATTGACGAATTGGAAGTCGATTATACTTTTGGATTCAGAGCTATGTAGAAGACTTTTCGAATAAGTAAAAACAGTAGACAACTTAGATAAATCTAGTTTAAATACTATAGTAAATAAACTATAAATAAGTTCATCATCATTTGTAAAATTAATTCACAGAATCCATCATTTTAATAATTTTTTGTTGTTTTATCTAAACTTCCTCTTTCAAAGTACAAAATTTATTTTAGAATAATAACCAATCACATTTCAGACAATTGTTATTACTATATTTCTAATAATCAGTTTGAAATTTGTTCTATTCTCCTTTTAATGCAATTAAAGGGGTTTTTGTGTTGCAGTTAGTAAATCAAGATGAATGAAGCAAGATAATTCAACCAATATTTGATTTTTAAGTAGAAAATTCATCGGTATTATATGATTTTGGATTTGAACTAGCTATGCATCTATAAAATTAATTCAGTAATAGAGTAATGTGATAATTTGAAGTATGTTCGATTGGTGAAGGAGATGTACAAGGGAGCCATCACTCGAGTGAGAACCAGTTTAGGAAGGACCCAAGAGTTTCCTGTGCAAGTTGGCCTTCACCAGGGTTCAGCACTTAGCCCATATCTGTTTGATCTGCTCATGGATGTCGTGGGTGCTGCAGTCAAGAGGCCAGCACCATGGTGCATGCTATTTGCAGATGACATCGTGCTTTGTGAACCTACCAAAGATCAGTTGGAAGAAAGGCTGGAAAGCTGGAGGAAGACTTTGGAGGAAAGGGGACTGAAAATTAGCCGATCAAAAACAGAGTACATGGTATTGGGAAACAATGATGGGCTACCCTTACAGCTTGAAGGAAACCAACTCCAACCAGTTGCAAGTTTCAAGTACCTGGGTTCAAGTGTACAGAGAGATGGAGGGCTTGATGTGGAAATACAGCATAGAATAAATTGTGGATGGATGAACTGGAGAAAAATGAGTGGTGTTCTTTGCGATAAGAGAGTGAATTGTCAAATGAAGGGAAAAGTGTATAGATCAGTTGTGAGGCCAGCTATGCTGTATGGAACAGAAACATGGCCCATTTCAAAGAAACAGGAACGAAAGATGGAAGTGACTGAGATGAGAATGTTAAGATGGATGTGTGGGGTTACAAGAAGAGATAAAATAAGAAATGAATTGATCAGAGGCACTGTAAAAGTTGGACCATTGGGAAAGAAGATGCAGGAGACAAGGATGAGGTGGTTTGGGCATGTACAGCGACGGGAGGAGGATTATGTTGGACGAAGAGTGCGGGATTTGGTTTTGGATGGTGTGAGAGGACGAGGTAGACCTAGGATGAGGTGGGGAGATAGAATAGCGGCTGACATGCGGGAGAGTGGTTGGAGGAGAGAGGAAGCATTGGATAGGGCTTTGTGGAGAGGCAGACTAAGAGGAAGGAATGCCGACCCCATTTAAATGGGATAAGGCACAGCCAAAGAAGAAGAAGAAGTTATGTGATAATAACGTAGCACAAAGTGTGGATGAAAAATTAAGTTCAAGTTGAGTAATTATTGCAACCAATAAGCATAATAATTTTTTTATAATACTCATCATTAATTTTTGAACTCAAGTGTAAGTATTTTTATAGCTACCAATCAGTATAATAATTTCTTGTAGCCCTTATTTTTATAATTAATTCCTAATTCTAATTTACAGCCTCTTGGAGCTGGAGATTATATCCTAATAAGCCAGGCGTTTCACACAGTATTCATTCAAGATGTGCCTCAGTTGAGCCTCAAGCTAAGGTCACAAGCGAGAAGATTCATCACTTTGATTGATACACTCTATGATAGCAGAGTAAGTTCATTCATTCAATAAAAATAGTATATATTATATTATATCATCTGTAAGCTACTATGCTGTTTCTGTATAGTGTATACGGTACGAATTTTACTGTAGACTAGCAGGTAACCAGTGCTTTGCTCCGGGCAAAATTGTATCTTGTAAAATGCAATCTTCTTTTGTCCAGTTAACATGTGAAAATATATTATAATTATTTTTTCTAAATTACGTGGATTTTCTTCATAAGATTTGATAATTATAAAAAAAAATATGGTGAGGCGCACTCACACAACTTTCCTTGCCGTTATGAAAATAATCGCTAGTGTTCACGCGCATCTCAAGTCTACTATTCAAAGATCTGAGCCAGCTGGTGACAGGACAATAACGCTGGATATACATGAGTTCTGCCATAGCCACCTCTAATACAAGGCCCCGGCCTACGATATTGCAACGTCGCAGTGTAGGCCTAGAATCTAAAACATGATTGGTGGAAAAGATCAGCTGGTTTTTTTCAAAATCTTTTTCACCAATCATGTATTAGATTCTAGGCCTACACTGCGACGTTGCAATATCGTAGGCCGGGGCCTTGTATTAGAGGTGGCTATGGTTCTGCTCTTCATAGTGAATGATTTAATAGAATCAACAGTTTGCAATTGAATATAATCACATTTTCTCAAATTTCAAGCTTATTTTCAATTTTAGGAGAAAATGTTACTAGACATTAATTGTAAAAATTTTCATGCTCAATCTTTTCCCCTCGAAATTTTTCGTTTAACTTATAATTATCTGAGACTTGATAATTGGAAATCTAAAATCAAACTTTGCATAGATGGGGCAGAGCTCCTGAAATTTTACATGTATGGGACTTGTGGCAGTTGATCTATATCTTATCAATGACTATATTAGGTATAAATTTGATCAAAATCGTTGGAGCCATTTTCGAGAAAATCGCAAAAAACCTGTTTTTGACAACATTTTCGCCATTTTAGCCACCATCTTGAATTGCATTTGATCGAAATTGTTCGTGTCGAATCCTTATAGTGTAAGGACCTTAAGTTAAAATTTCAAGTTATTCCGTTAATTGGGTGATGAGATGTCGTGTACACAGGCGCACACACACACACACACTCACACACCAATACCCAAAAACCACTTTTTTGAACTCAGGGGACCTTGTAACGTATAGAAATTTAGAAATTGGGGTACCTTAATTTTTTTCGGAAAGCAATACTTTCTTTACCTAATAGCTAATAGGACAAGGAAAGTAAAAAAAACTGAGTTTGAATGATCTCGAACCCGTAACCTTTCATTTATGAATCGCGCGCTCTACCAGAGTTTCACTTGGCGAGATCACTCTGTTTGGTTGGACTTTTATTGTTGCGTTAACTTTGATTCACAAATTGAATAATATTTTTCTCAAATATCAAATTGAAGTGATTAATAGGTTATGAGAATAAGACAATCCTCGCTTTCCTCTGTGAATTCGTAATCTTTATGTGAAATTGCAAGTTAATCAGTTCATAAATAATAATGTGTCAATCGTGTATTTCCTCCTTATCTCTTTCATGTATAAGCCAATTCCTTCCTTTATAATATAGATAAAATCAGAACTGATAATATTGCGGAATAGTTACGTTGCGGCCTCTGTAACAATCTGTGACGTCAAGATCACATCGAAAATCAATGGCAGCAAAAGTCGACTACAGCTTAAATTATTATCAGCATTAAAGACGTTCAAAAACTTATTTATGAATCTCGATAATGGATTTCTGGATATAAAATTTCCTCAAACTGTATAAGTACTTCTTCATTTTGCAGGTAAGAGTTGTCATCTCGGCTGATGTTCCACATACAAAAATCTTCCTCAAGAAGCGATGGATGTCTCAGATGAGCAGAGGGTACTCTTAGATGATTTGAATATCAAAACAGGAGAGGTAAGCAAATGTTATCTAAAAGGAAAATTTTCAGTGAAATTATTTTTCCAACCAGTTGATGAGGACATGTAAAATGAGTTTTTATTATAGTGAGGTCCAAGTTATAATGGCAGTGAATAAAGATATGGTGAGGCGCACTCACACAACTTTCCTTGCCGTTATGAAAATAATCGCTAGTGTTCACGCGCATCTCAAGTCTACTATTCAAAGATCTGAGCCAGCTGGTGACAGGACAATAACGCTGGATATACATGAGTTCTGCCATAGCCACCTCTAATAGAGGTGGCTATGGTTCTGCTCTTCATAGTGAATGATTTAATAGAATCAACAGTTTGCAATTGAATATAATCACATTTTCTCAAATTTCAAGCTTATTTTCAATTTTAGGAGAAAATGTTACTAGACATTAATTGTAAAGATTTTCATGCTCAATCTTTTCCACTCGAAATTTTTCGTTTAACTTATAATTATCTGAGACCTGATAATTGGATATCTAAAATCAAACTTTGCTTAGATGGGGCGAAGCTCCTGAAATTTTTACATATTATGAGACTTGTGGCAGTTGATCTATAGCTTATCAATGAATATTAGGTATAAATTTGATCAAAATCGTTGGAGCCATTTTCGAGAAAATCGCAAAAAACCTGTTTTTGACAACATTTTCGCCACCATCTTGAATTGCATTGGATCGAAATTGTTCGTGTCGGATCCTTATAGTGTAAGGACCTTAGGCTACAAATTTCAAGTTATTCCGTTAATTGGGAGATGAGATATCGTGTACACACACTTACAGACCAATACCCAAAGACCAATTTTTTGGACTCAGGGGACCTTGAAACGTATAGAAATTTAGAAATTGGGGTACCTCAATTTTTTTCGGAAAACAATACTTTCTTTACCTAATACATTACCTAATAGCTAATAGGACAAGGAAAGTAAAAAAAACTGAGTTTGAATGATCTCGAACCCGCAACCTTTCATTCATGAATCGCGCGCTCTACCAGAGTTTCACTTGGCGAGATCATTCTGTTTGGTTGGACTTTTATTGTTGCGTTAACTTTGATTCACAAATTGAATAATATTTTTCTCAAATATCAAATTGAAGTGATTAATAGGAATGAGAATAAGCACAATCCTCGGTTTCCTCTGTGAATTCATAATCTTTATGTGAAATTGCAAGTTAATCAGTTCATAAATAATAATGTGTCAATCGTGTATTTCCTCCTTATCTCTTTCATGTATAAGCCAATTCCTTCCTTTATAATATAGATAAAATCAGAACTGATAATATTGCGGAATAGTTACGTTGCGGCCTCTGTAACAATCTGTGACGTCAAGATCACATCGAAAATCAATGGCAGCAAAAGTCGACTACAGCTTAAATTATTATCAGCATTAAAGACGTTCAAAAACTTATTTATGAATCTCGATAATGGATTTCTGGATATAAAATTTCCTCAAACTGTATAAGTACTTCTTCATTTTTGCAGGTAAGAGTTGTCATCTCGGCTGATGTTCCACATACAAAAATCTTCCTCAAAGAAGCGATGGATGTCTCAGATGAGCAGAGGGTACTCTTAGATGATTTGAATATCAAAACAGGAGAGGTAAGCAAATGTTATCTAAAAGGAAAATTTTCAGTGAAATTATTTTTCCAACCAGTTGATGAGGACATGTAAAATGAGTTTTTATTATAGTGAGGTCCAAGTTATAATGGCAGTGAATAAAGATAGAACAACAGCGTTGCCTGCTCTATTCCTTAATTATATTTCTACACTGTCAACAACAGATTTGGCATCGGTGCAGAGCTAGAAAAGGATAGTACTACGTGCTTTGCCAAATGATAGACAAGGATAGCAACTTCAAAGTTCATCAAATACTGTCATAACGTGGATCTCACTATAGTCATCTTAAATAGCCAGTAGATGTATACAGTAATCCCAATAAATCACTTAAATCATAATTGTTCATCATGTCCAAATGAATATAACTGAGAAACATGAATTGATTGAACATATAATTGAATATATTACTAAGAGTAGGCTACTCTTAAATCACAAGTATAATATCATATCTACTACAATTCAATTATTACTTTTTCAAATTTTATTCGGTGTGGCCAAGTATAGTTTCTTTATTATTTTGTTAGCGTGAAAGTGTTTGTTTTTATAGGGTCTAATCCGTAACATATTTTTAGAAAATATAGGCTACTATTGCAGTTATCTATAAAGATATATGAAAATACTAATGTTTTGGATTGCAGGAAAACTCTCAGGCAAACGTGTTCACTGGAGATGAAGAAATATTCGCTTTCGACAGAACAATATCACGATTATCAGAAATGCAGACTAAAGATTATTGGGATCAATGGGACAAGAGGAAATAATCACTTTCCAGTATCGTCGAGCTGTGCTTTCATTATTGTTACTTAGAATGTGATTTGAGTTTACTTAATTTTAAATGTAGCCTACAATTCAACAGAATTGTAGGATTGTTTTGGAGATAGGCTGTATTTGTTGAACGGATAGAGCCTTATCAAAAAAATGTATTGTTGAACAATGTTGTTTTTGAATTCGTTTATACCATACACTCGAGTAAAGTGGACGATAAGGCCGGGCGTATGCTGAGACGTACGCAACATAGCACACTCAGCACAGCACAAGGCAGAAAACTGTGCTGTCATGTTCATGTTACCACACAGTCCGGGCGCAAATGTCATAACATGGTCAATTTTGAGTAACAGCCGTGGAAGATGTCTCAATTTCTTCGTAAGGTCTAGCATAACAAGGATAGTGATCATGATAATTCGAAATCATAGGCAAACACCCCGAAAACAAGATGGCCGCAAAAATCTAGGGTTTTGCTATATCGCTTGCATTTCAAAAACCGTTACAACTATAAAATCGATTTTTTCATGACTACTTCAAGATAGAGACTTGCAAATATTCTCAATCTCTTCGAATAAGAATAATTATGATGGAAACAACGAGAATATTCGACATCATAAAAAATTCAAGATGGCGGTCATTATTGCCGGAAATGTTTATATCGCTTGCTATCCAGTTATTATGAGAGATATCAAATTGATTTTATCAACAAAGTGTTTAGAATTAACCGGACTATAATATTTTAGAGGATCTAAATTATTTTTATTTGAAATGTATTTGTTTTATAACATGAAATAAATAACAAAACATGCATGATGTACATGTGTGCGAGCATGTTTCACCGTTAGCGGCTTGCCTATCCAAGATTCAACTAAAACCATTATTTATTGTCCATATAAAAAACTACATGAATAGGAGAGAAATGATACTGGAAACATCGACTCGGTTGAAAACAACTTATATTTTTACATTTTTTTTAAAAAACACTTCAACCAGAAGAAGCCTTGGCGGCCAACCTCTTGTCTCTCTCTTCGGCAATACTGAGCTTCACACCCTTGCCCTTGGGCAGAGACACGTATGCTTTACTACCCTTGCCGATGATGAAAACGTTGTTCAACCTGCAATTACATAAACACAATCATTAGAAGACATAATTTCATCCAACACAAAACAAAAACACTATAAATTCACAGAAACTACACATGATTTCACAATAGAAAAATCTGAATTCAGTAGAAAGCAAAAAATAGCTTGAAAAGTATTTAAAAGAAAAATATGAATCCTATGGGAAAACAAAAAATAGAAATGATGTATCCCGCTAATGAAGAATATGTAAAATAGAATATTTCACAGATCGTCAAAAGCAGGAGTTTAATGTTTGCCAATTATTACCTAGAATCTCTAATAAAAAATCCTAGGCCTGAAATTGGCCAAGAAGTTAAGAAAATAAACAGAATATCGTTACACACTAGTAAAAATTTTCCTCGTAAAATGACTGCTGATCTAAGTTTAAAGTTCCTGTTCCTACGAATAAAATATCTCAAAACTTCGAAACAATTTGTACACGAAACAGGCACCATAATAATTATCAACAATTTGCAAACAAATAGCCTACTAGGATGGCAAGGTTACATGATCAGTCCAACATTGATTTCGTAAATAATTGATCCTAAATTAATGTACGTATTACAAAAACACCAGACATTGATAAAGCATTTATTAGGAGATTGAATGATTCTAATAGAATACTGCGACCAACATGAATAGATTGTCGAGCATTATCCTAGGTACTCGATATTACGATCTAGGCCTATCCTACGACACCAAGCTGATATACCAGAGATCAGAGGTTTCAATGTGAGAAGCGGGATACAAGTGAGACACTTGTTGTCCCAAGGGTGTCCGGGCTGCTGTACAAAGTAAATCTAGTATAATGAGTGCAATAAATACTGATCCCCAGCGAATCGCTCGGTCACTGAGTGTCCAGTAGATTTTATTATGTCAAATTTCATGCACTTTAAATGAGAGTACCGACCTAGTGGCAAAAGTGTGTCCCAACACGTCCTTGATGTGCACGATGTCGAAAGACCCCGGGTGTCGCTCCCTGTTCACGACAGTGCCCACACGACCCAAGTTACGACCTCCAGTGATCATACACAGGTTACCTGAATGCAAACAAACAACAATGCATTAGTAGTGACAGCAACATAAATCTGGCAAAGCGCACACACACACACAATCAATCAGAATAATATTTTCATAATCATGTATCTTCATTGGATTATGCCTGAATATTAAATCATCATAATATGAAAGTTCTATTTCGAGATGAACCATGGCTTTCCAGAATTTTAAATATTTGTGTTTGAATATTATTATAATATAGACTAGGCTATAAAAACATTTACCGATATTTCCAATTGCTAGTTTCAATTTATTTCATTGACAATTACAAATCATAATGATAATAGATATAATATAAATGGGAAAAGACAACAGGTATAGCCCAAAACTGTCTTCTCCCAATTTTTTACAAATAAAAGTGGTGGATGAAAGTAAGGATTTGACAGTGTATATTCAACATATGAATGCATTTTTCAAATAATATTTTCAAGTAATGTATCCAATCAAAGGAAGCAGTTACAAGCATTGACGCCATGTAACTGGGCAAAGTTGGAATTTATTTTTGGCAAATTATATAAATCGAGAATCAATTAACAATCCTCGACCCCAAAATAATCGGCCACAAGAATTATTGAATTTGAAAATATAACTTAACACTTACTAAAATAATCTCGTACCTACATATTAGCCTATTTAATCTTTTAATCAAATATGAAATCACTTGAAAAATCTTATTGAAATAATAATGATTAGGAGAGAGTGAGATGAATGAAGTAAGAGAATAAGTCTCGAAAGAAATTGGAGCAATTATTGTATCCAACAAAGGAAGTAGTCATGAACACGAAATATTCACAACACGGCAAATAAGATGGAAGTTGATGTCGGCCAATTATTACCTAAAATGACAATAACTCATTTTAGGCCTGAAATTGGCCAAATCTGATAATGGATGAAACTGAAATTTTATGCTAATTTACGTATTAGAGCTATACGCAAGTCAATTATATCAGATTCAACATTTACGGTTAATTTATTTCAAAGAAGAATGTATGAGGTGTATCCAATCAAGGAAGTAGTTGTGAAGAAATAAAATTCACAACACGGCAAATGGATAGGAGATTAATGTTGGCCAATTATTACCTCGAACAATAATAAATAACTTATCCAAGGCCTGAAATTGGCCATATTTTGCTCGAAAAATTGAAATTTTAAACAATCAGAACAAAATAAATACCACTCAAATAAGTAACTTATGTTTTAAATTTTACAGATCAAATTGTTACATAATTCATCTAATCAAATATTGAAACTGATCTTCCATCTCAAGATGATCGATCGAACAGTTGATAAAGACTAACAAAGTAGAGGGTTCAAATATCGTGAGAAATCTTTTCAATTTTTACTTTTCAAGTTTTTTAAAACCTCAATAGATGCACAACAGAAAATTAAAATGTTTCCAACGTAGGAAGTAGTTGTGAATAATCGGTATTTACAACAAGGCAATGTGTTGGAAATTGATATGGGCCAATTATTACCTAGACTGATAAGAACTCATCCTAGGCCTGAAATTGGCCAATAATAAAACAGAGAATCAAATTATTTGCATAAAACAGTATTGTATTTTATTTGCATTATTCAATAACAAGAGGATATTTACAAAAACGAATATGAAATATTTCATTACTTAAATAATTAATTACAGAAAAAGACTCCTTTGTCTTTTATAGTAAACTGTAAAGTCATTCAGATTGATCATTTCTAGCGATTGAGTATTAAGGTGAGGCTGAGTGGTGAAGAGGACTCTTGATCCAGGACTCTCTCCATTCCACCAAAAATAGTTTTATTAATGACAATAAATTATTGAACTGTTTCCAACGAAGGAAGTAGTCATGAACTATAAATATTCACAACAGGCAAATGTTGGAAGTTGATGTAGGCCAATTATTACCTAAAATGATTAAATAACTCAACCTAGGCCTGAAATTAGCCAACCTAGAGGATCGAACACGAATTTTTTACAATCCTAAATAGCGTTAAGGGTAATTTTAATTCAAATTTATTCAGGCTTTTCTTACTCCATCAAACAGAAATACAAAATTGACAATTTGAATCACTACATTTGGAGCAATTACAGAAAAACACACATTGGAAGATTAAATTCAACATGCTGCTTTAAATGCTTGTCACTTTTTATGCGGATGGCACTAGTAAATTTAGATGATTTCTGGTTTTTCCTCATTTTCTTCGACACTTTTTGAAATGTGAGCACTTGTGTTATTCATAGATTTGTTAGAATTGAAAATAATTATTGTCCTTACTCATGGAATTGCAGTGTTCAACAGTTTTACCAACTAAACATTGCGACCGTCGAGTAAAATTTGATTTCGCCCCACTTTTGACTGATGCTACTGAGAAAAGTGGGATCAGCTTCGATGAGGGCACAAAGCAGGAGAAAGGAAAAATTATAGATGAGAACAATTTTCTTTTTAATCTAAAACTAAACAAAGCCTAATTAATAATCAAATCTTTCATCAAGATTTATAAAAAATATATAAATGAGAATAGGATTAATGCTTAAAAATATTAATAGTGATTAAGAAAACTATCACGTAGCCCTGCAAGTTGAAAATTATGGAATGGATCTTCATCTCAATATAAAAAACTATAGACCTACTGATCACTCTTATTGAGTAATGCATCATACAAGTTTAGGATGTAATCACTGCCCAAAATATCATAATTCAGATCATAAATGAAAAGATAAAATACAAAGAATTAGATATTTGAATTTCCAAAGATTGTGAAATGATCTTTCATGAATTTGAATTACGACAAACATTATGTAAGTTAACAGATCTTCATTTCAAGATAGCCAAATCAATTTCATCAAATCTTCCATCAGATGT
This sequence comes from Nilaparvata lugens, assembly GCF_014356525.2. Classification (NCBI taxonomy): domain Eukaryota; kingdom Metazoa; phylum Arthropoda; class Insecta; order Hemiptera; family Delphacidae; genus Nilaparvata; species Nilaparvata lugens. The sequence goes on along the minus strand of NC_052514.1, from coordinate 22,103,046 downwards.
TCGTAATTTAATCAAGAAGGTTCAGTGGATTATGCCTGAAATATTATATCATCATTGGAAGATCTGATAGTAAATTATTCAAGTATCAAATTTGCAATAAAATAGGAATTACTATAATGAGGAATATAAAGATATTAGAGTGAATATAAGATATTATTAGAGTGAATCTTTAGAAAAACCGCAGATAAGATCGAGATGTCAATTTCAGTAAAACAATAATGTCTTAATTCATGGAATTGCTTTGTCCCACAGGCTTAGCCATCAGAACAATGCGACCGTCGAATTAAATTTTATATCGCCCGTTTTTGACTGATACTACTGATAAACGTAAAATCAGCTTCGATCAAGGGCCTATTCAACTTTCAACTTGCAAGTGAAAGCTGTATCTTCAAAGTTTTCAAATTCTTAAATTATATTTTATATTATACCACCAATAAAGCCGATAATGATAATGGCTGTAATAAGTTTTAATAGTTTTTAGTGAGAAAACATGAAGAACCGAATACATAGCCTATTAATTTGAATGACATTAGGTAAAACGGCATGGCAGAACATCCAAACGGACCTCTCTGTCTATAAAAGCCATACGAATAATTAATAAGTTGAAACTAGTTGTAATTTGATAAAATAGAAAATAGTACTCGATAACTTTTGTGTTTCTATTAAATTATAAATCAAGATAATAAGCCTAATATCATATTTTTAGTTTGTTGATAGAAACAAAACTGAAGTAGGTAACTGTTATCAGAAGTATTAAAAAAATGTTCCAACGGTGGAAGTTATTATGAATGGCTAATACTGGACATTAATTTAGGCTAATTTTATAAATAAGATAATAATTTATTATTCATCCTAATCATACACAAACTGGCCACATAAATATTACGCAACGTTTTCAAATTGAATCAAGTCAGATACACAATCAAGAGAATAGGACTTCGAATATCAATAATTGAGCGATATTATCCCCAAAAAGTGATCTGTGCAAAAAATTGAGTATCCACAAATTAACAAATGAGATCAATAGGTGTCAAAACAATAAATAAAAGACCGAATTACGTAAAAAGTTTGTAAACCAGCATTAAACCGGAGAAAGGCTAGTTCATATTCATTCAATTTGTAAAAATTTCACAAATCATTGAAATAATTTGGGAGAAAATAAAAGGATAAGCCTGGAAGTACTTTTCTCACGAATTTTCAAGAATAGGCCTATAATCAGTCAACTGGAGAACTAGGCAAGAGACCAACAATACCAGTATTGATATTTGTATTCCAGAAACTATATTGTGCAAGGTTCAAATTAATTCACCTTGATAATATTTTGTACGGTAACTGTCAAACAATGTACTTCTTGTCTTCACTCATGGAATTGCAGTGTTCAACAGCATTACTAACTGAACATTGCGACCGTCGAGTGAATTTTATTTCGCCCCACTTTTGACTGATTCTATTGAGAAAAATAGCATCAGCTTCGATGAGGGCACAAAACAAGTACTGTATGTAAATTATTCTCATAAAATTTAGTCTAGAAATAATCGAAAATATCATACCACAAAAACAATCAATTCGATGCCGTAAGTTATGAAAGGAAAATTAATTTACAAGCTGTTAATTCCAAATCTTCCATCAGCTGAGTAAGGATGTAATCAATGATTAATTCAGTGGATTATGCCTGAATATTTCTTTCATCACTGGAAGATTAAGGAATACCAAACTTTGCCAAACAATCAATTTAATCTCAATCAATAAAACATTCCACAGTAGCAAGCAAGAATTAAATGGATACATTATTTCTTCAGAAGATAAATGACCTAGCTGTATTACCAAATGTTTAAAGAGTCTGTAACAGATTCTTTGTTTACGAAGCATTCAAAGTTAAGAAGCATTTCAAGTGAGCCTAACTAATTTTGTAATTAAAACTGAAAGGAACGATAAATTGATAGAATGGAACGAACTACACAAAAAATTAACGGAAGAGAAATCTTACCAGAGTCGAATCTGATGAAGTCCATGATTTTGGATGTGGCAATGTCCAATTGGATGGTGTCATTGACTTTTACCAAGGGGTCTGGATACCTGATGGTGCGTCCATCGTGAGTGGTCAAAAATGGAATGCCCTTGGGTCCTGTCTGAACCCTCTTCACTTTGCACAGCTTGTACTAAAAGAAAAACCAATAAATGAGATCAAAACTTGCATATTATTCGAGAAATTAATTTAGTTATGCATTTAATAAATTGTAAGGTTGAGAAACATACGCCTGCTTTTTTCATTAAGGTGCGTACATACGCGCTCCGAACATGGTCCGATCATGAACGTTACGCGAAATGTTACGCAAGGGTTCTCAAGATGATCGTGCGCTTGTCGTATTGTTGACAACCTAAGCTTTTGTGAAATGTTCAATCCAGCTGATCAGGTGACAAAACTAAATAAAATATAAAATATTCTGACCATGGTGGGTAGCCTAATAATACATTAAGTTATGTTTATTTAATAAATCGGCAATACATGTTATGTTTATTGCATTTACGCTTATGTTCTATTACAAAAAAGGTTTTGCCTGTCAATATTTTGAAAGGCGAAAGGCATGTTGGGAGTTCGGCTTCTTTCTTCTACATTCTAATAATTATGCTAGTACATATTAGAAATGTTTTTTATAATTTTATTCTCTTTAATTTTGATAATTCAATAATTAATTCTTAATTTTATATGCTAACACAGAGATCGTAGCTGATCAAACAAAAACGTTAACCACGCATGCGCAACTATTGGTTAGTTTGCCCTAGGAACTTGTTAAGCTTGCGCTCTGTTCGCGTTGTGCTGCAATCATCTTGCAATCTGCTAGTGTAACGTTCGTTTGCGGAGCAGAGCGAAGTCTGTACGCACCTTTAAACGAGTGATTACTTGAGATTTCAGCTAAGTCCGCTAAACATTACTTACTTAAGAGTTTTAATATAGCTTGGAACCCAACTTCTACGTAATTACAATTTATATTTCATCCCATTACACGCGCATAGTCCTTGATATTATAATAAGCATCACTTTCAGCAAAAAAACAATCGTAAGACTTCTACAAGTTACATTAAGAGTACTTGACTTACCTTAGCTTCTTCAGCTGTGATCCTGTGGATGGTGAAACGTCCCTTAACATCATAGATCAAACGGAAGAACTCGTTTGTCTTTTCGATTTGAACAACGTCTGTGAATTAGAAAAATAGTTATCAGTATAGGCTATACTGTTTAATAATGATTACTAATAGTGAATAGGTTCGTGATTTTGTATTCAAATTTTTAATAAGTGCAATATTTCTTAGGTTTTTGAATTATTGTGATACATTCTGTGATTTATTTAGAGAATTACGTCAACCTTTAAAATTCCAAATTTTCAAATAATTATTCCTGGACCGAAAATCAAGTGACAAAACAGTGTGTGATTACATAACCTTAACTTTTGGAAAACATTAACATTCTATCAAATTTTTGGAGAGAAATAGTACAGGCTCAGCCTAGTTTTTCCTCCAATGTCATCACATCTGGTACCATCAATAAATTTAGAGATCATTGAACTGGATACTAGCCAAATCAAGTCTGTAGTGGTGTTACTGAGTCAACTTCTTTGTAATCAAATAATTTTCTCAAGAACAATGAGTTTTACCTTCAAAGTGGCGTTAATGTAGGGTAAATAAACCCACTAACTGTGCAATTTCTCAAGGGAAGAGTATAAAAAGAGGCCATACATACTGGATGAACTAGTAAAGATGAAGATAACAGAAATCAACGTGTAAAAAAAAGTGTCATCAAACATGATAGAATGAGTTCAATGCATTATTGAAAAAGTCATCCATTCTGAGTATTTGTTGTGAAAATGTAAGTAATTTGTGTATGCATGTACAAATAATAAATAAAGTTTGCAGATTTTATTTTACTACTTCATTATCTTATGGTGTGCTTATTGATGTGCGCGACTTTTCGATCATTCTGTAGATGATAATACATAGGCATTATCATATTATGACAATTCATACTTTGGATAGACATATATATCTTCTCAATCACACATATATATCACACAAGCAGTAGCGTGTTGTAATTTTTTCAACATCCTATTTTTCATGTTTTATGTACTCTGTTTACTGTCAAAACATATCAATTCCATAATCTCATTGGATTATTTTACGCCTATGAACATTTGCATGATTAACTTTTTGTAGCCCAAGAAGGCACACGAAGCAAAGCCAACAATTCTGTGTTATTGGTTCGTTGGCAGTCTCTTTCCTTTATCATTATGCACTACTTATGTACTGTCGCAACTAAATGACACATAAAGACTAGAAAATTGCTCGGTTGATACTGAAAATCAGTGGAATGATTGGAAGAAAGTTTTGGAATGCATAGGTGACTCATTCGCTGACAACACCCCATTCAATAGTTTTGTGCAGCAAAAAAACTGACACTGCTACGGTTTTGAACGTAGCAGTCCCTCCGTATCTCGGTGCCTTGAGGTAAATAATGACACTCTACCACAACTCAAATGTGATCAAGTACATCAATTTTTGGGTGAACAGTTTATAGCTTGCTTATTAATACAATGGGATATGCGCTACAACACCTGAAGATGCTAGGGCGGTCTGAGACGGACTGACAGTTTGCATACGGGCTACTCATACCAAACTATCTTTTGACAAAACATTAGAATACAATACAGAATAAGATTCATACTTTTTTAGGTTTTTTTCTCCTTATGTTCACTGACAATAATTAGATACTATTTGACCCCTGTGTAGTAATGAAAATGTATTTCATAACTGAGTAAGCTATAAGATTACAAACCAAGTGGTTTCGAAAAAGTAATATGACTATATCAACAAATAACCAATCTTATAGAAATTAAAATGTGGTGCTATTCAAGTAGGATTTGTTCAAATTTATTTTGTAATAGGCTTAGTTAAAATGAGTCACAAGTAAAAAATGGAGAAAATTTGTGCTGAAGTAGGTCTTAGGTGTTAAAAAATTCAAACAATTTCAAACTTATGAAATTTATTTATTTAATGCTTGAGAATAATTCAAAAACTTACCCATAAAACCTGCAGGATAGTTGGGGTCAGTCCTCACTTTGCCGTCAACCTTGATGAGACGCTGCATCACAATTTTCTTCACTTCACAGTTAGTTAAAGCGTACTTGAGCCGATTACGCAAAAATATGACAAGTGGGAGAGATTCTCGCAGCTTGTGTGGACCTGTGCTGGGTCGGGGTGCATACACACCACCCAATTTGTCCAACATCCATGATTTCGGCGCTGCGAGACGCTTCAAATGCTTCTTAGGTCCACGAGCCTGTAAATATATAAATAATATTTTTATAACAACATATTTTTGTAACAGCATACTTCATAAAAAGAAATAACTTATTGTTAGATTTTATTGTTGACCAAAACTTATTTTGGCTGGATGGTAAGCAACAGAAACTAATGGAAAATATGAACCAACACAATAGATTAAATATCAGTTAAAAGAGCATGGTCAACATAATATTATAATAAATTGCAAACTAAAGTACTTGCAGTTTGGAGTACACAATACGTGGTTGACCAAAGTTATTATAGGTTATGAAATAGCCTATTTCGAAAAAGTGTGAATTTCAACTTTTAATTCAGAGAAATATTGCAAATAGAATATTGATGAAATAAGATTAAATTATACTTTTGATAAATATAATAGAGATTCTTCATAAAGCAAAATAAATAATCTAACATCAGCAAGAGAGATTTTCAATTTGGCTCAAGTATTATACCAGATTACAACATCAAGTTGTTTAGATCCTTGTAATTTTTAAAAATTATGAGATTGGTAAGGTCGAGAAAAACTATTATGTTGAGAATAATTTGCGAAATATAAAAGGATTATTGTATTGGAGTAGGATAAAATAGTAATGAAGAATTTACAACTTACCATGCCTGGGAATTAACCGGAAAAAGACACTGGGCAGGCACACACACAATGGAGTAGGAAAATGGACGCGAAACATCCGTTTCTAACAATGATACCAACCAACAATATTTTCTATGAGCATCATCCGATTTAAAATTATAATATTGGAAAATATCAGATTCAATGAATTCTCTATAATAAGTTCTTTAAAGTTTTAGATTTTCGAATATGTATTTTGAGAGTAATTTATTTTGATACATATTCTCCATCAGCTGTAGCTTTGAAGAAGTTATGATTCACAGCTGTTTTGTTACTCTATTTGCCGTCTGCTATATTGAATCTAGCTGGTATCAAATTTCAATTTTTAAGAAGATTTGAGTGACTCAATTATTTTTCATGTTAACTTAAAATCATCTATTACGTTTGTGAAATGAATCAGAATCTACTAAATGATACATGTATTAACGACCAAAACTTAAAAGTATCAGCAATAAGTAATATTAGTCCAGAAGAAGTCGCCGTTCACGTGGATAATTGTTTTGATGAATTATTTTTCGAAAACTCTTTTGATGACTGCCCTGTTTACACTTCCAAAATTTCTAATGAAAATACTCCTCAAGCTACAACAACCTACGTTGCAAAAATTGATCCTAATAATGCCAATAAAGGGTAAGTCAAATCATTTACACAAATACCAATATTACTATCAACTCAAGTATACCGTACTGTTTATCTGTAGTATACAAACAATACATTAGCAATTTCTACAGCAAAGTTTTAATAATATAGCTCATATATTCATATACGGAAAACTGCAGCTTTTCTTTAACTTATTATAAATAAGGAAATTGTTACAAAGGTTTAAGCCACTCTAGAACTTGTAATACTTTTTGAAAAACATGAGATACCTAATGCATTACCTCAATTAAAAATGTAAAGCTTAATATAACCTTTAGAAGTATCGTTTTAGTAAATTCAAGCAATAGAATATGCAATTACCATAATAAATATCACGGTATCTCTCTAAAACCTAACTTTATTGGCATCTAATTCTTTTATCATAGTGAACTTTTGCCTCAACAACTCAACTTAATTTGTATATACCATAATTTGTTACAATATAAACTGTCACTGTTTCTAAAGTTGAGAAGTTGATATTGAGGTAATTATTCATATTGAATGAAAAAGACTAAGAAATTGTCAAAAAAACCACAGCTTTATTGATACTTAGAAAGACCGGTTTTGGTTATTACACTATTGTCAATCTCTGATAAACTAAAACTAAATACAAGAGCAGCAGAATTCATACTAGTAGGCGAGTACTGCTATTGGTCAAGGGCATGAACGTCTGCCATTGGCCCAGCTAGACAGTCTCCTCCCAATCAACGTTGTAACAAAATGGCAGCTTGTGTATTGAATTTTCTAGATTTAAGAATAGATCATAGCACTGGTTTTCACAAGTTTTCTATTTTCAGAAAACCAACCTATATTGATGTTAATATTCCTCTTCATTCTTGTCATCCTATTTCTCACAAACTTGATAACAAATATAATCACAAGTTCACAGTTCAGGAGAATGTTGAGTTTCTGCATGTTACTAACAAAGGCAGATCTTTGAATATTCTAGAGGCTTTAGAAATAACAAGAGTAATTAAGAAAAATCCCAGTATAGTTTAAATGTCCAGATTCATTTCAACCAATATTACAAATTATATTCAACCAACACTAAGAATTTAGTTTTATCATAACATTGTAAGCATACATTAGTCATTGGTTTTTTCCATTACATATTTGCTTTATTATCTTTTACACTTTTTTACTTGGTTCTTATTTTGCACCGAAACTAAATTTTGTTTTCATGACGAGTCTGTTGCTTAAGCCGCCGTTGAGTGGGAGGAGACTGTCTAGCTGGGCCAATGTCAGGCGTTCATGCCCTTGACCAATAGCAGTACTAACTCGCCTACTAGTATAAATTCTGCTGCACTTGTATTTAGTTTTAGTTTATCAGAGATTGATGATGGTGTAATAACCGAAACCGATCTTTCTAAGTTTCAATAAATCTGTGTTTTTTGACAATTCCTTAGTCTTTTTCATTCAATAAATATAAACTGTATTTGTCATATTTATATACAGTATCAATAAGTTGAATCTCTTTCAATAACAGATACATTCATCACACAATCAGCAATGATGAAATTCATATGCGAATTGAGGTCGGTGAGGATGGAGATTTGCTTGAGCTCCCGTCCCATGCCACCATCACAATAGAAAGCACAGACCCAGCCACTCAGCTTACCCAAGTCAAACGTTATAAATGTGACTATGATGGCTGTCCAAGAACCTACAGTACAGTCGGAAATTTGAGAACACACATGAAAACACACAAAGGTATTTTTATTGTTACTTTAAATGCAAATTATGCTTATTAACAAATGATTCTAATGTGAGCTCTCCATATTGAGTAACGCTACTTTTTTGTCAATTCTACTTTTATGCAAATTCAAATTAAATTTAATTGAAACTACAGATTGATTAAAAATATCTACTTCAATTCTAAAGCACCACTCAATTAAAACAAACGTGTTTTAATAATTTCTGTATAAGTTGATCGAGCTCCTCCAAGTGGCTCGATTTATTTACTTATTAAAGTAAGTAGTAGGCTAAAGCTACTTGTTTGCGGCAACCAACATTTGAAGAATAAAGTTAATATTGTACCCTGGGTACATATATTTTTATACAGGGACCGGCATATTAATCTGACGATTTTGTAGTATTTGTTGTGTTGACACCACTCTAATACCTTTAATAACTCCAGCTTCATCCATTACCCACAATTGTGGGATCGATGGCGTCAAAAAATCAAAACACATTCAAAAAAACTGTAATAGTTCAGATGGCAGTGATCCAGTGCTCGCGCTCTCAATAAAAATTCAAATTATCACCCATAAATTCGTTTACGCTAAACCAAATTCGTTATATGCTTTGTCACACAGTAGCTTCCAGACGGTTCTCCTGAAGGCGGCCTCATCCAATTGCTTCACACTATTAGGCAGCCTGTTGTAGAATTTCAGGTCTGAAATCCTGTAACTGGCCAGTGATCGGTGGAGGCGTCTCCTGGGGATATCCAACAGCTCACTGCGCCTGGTGTTGTGGCGGAGGATGTCACTACGGGCAGCTAGAGTATGCTGTATCTTCTTGACATACACCAAGCACAGGAGGATGTAATGGCTGAAGACAGTCAGTACACCAAGGCGAGCAAAGATGGGCTTACAGTGGGCAAGATGGTCGCTGCCTGTTATAATTCTAAAAGCCCTCTTTAGCAGCCTCAGGACACCAGCAGCCCCTGTCGAATGACCCCACAGGAGCAATCCATAAGTGATGTGGCAATGGAAGAGAGCGTGATACATCATTACTCTCCGTCACCAGGCCCCTCATCTTGAGCATCAGGAAGCAAATGCAGGAGAGTCGGCTGGTTACCTGCTGTAAATGACTGTTCCAGCTGAGTTTGCAATCCAAGACAAAACCCAGCAGCTTAACTGGATTTTGAGGGTTACGCAGTTCTCGTGATAAGCTGCAGATTATCCTTTGGGTCTTGTCCTCATTCAGCTGGAATCGTTAGCGAGGAACCATGAAGTGGCAGATCGAAGATGCTCCGTAGACGCCTCCAAAATCCGCTCAAGCTCAGCACCCGATGACAGCAGCGATGCATCATCCGCAAACATCAGAGAAGAACCATTGTCGTCGAGGTTGTTTATCATGACAAGAAACAGTGTAGGCCCCAGCACCAATCCCTGAGCAACACCAAAAGCCACCGGAAGGGTCTGGGAGTTTGCACCACTGAGGGAGACAAGCTGAGTCCTTCCAGAAAGGTATGAGCCCAAGATGGAAAGGACCGAGTCCCTTAGACCGTAGAAACTGAGTTTTCTGAGTAGAATGTGATGGTCCACACAGTCGAAAGCTCGGCTCAGATCACACAGAGCCAGAACAAGAGACTCACCTTCCTCGAAGGCAGCATCAATCCGCTCAGCTACATGGTCGACTGCACCCACTGTTGATCTCCCAACTCGGAAGCCAAACTGCATGTTGGAGAACAGGCCATTCTCCTCGAAAAAAGCCCCCAGCTGAGGCTTTATCACTGCCTCAATCACCTTGCCAAACCTTGACAGGAGTGATGGAGATTGACCTGAAACTACGAAGGTTCTCACGATCACCCTTCTTGAAGACTGGGACAGTTCCTTATGTTTTCAAGAAATCAGGAAAATTTCCAGACCTCAAGCACTCATTGACAGATGCAGAGAGAGGAACTGCAATGGCATCAACAACCTCTCGAAGCATACTCACAGGTCTATTCATGCCATTTCAGTAGCCAGTATGTCGTGGTCGAGTGAACATCGAGCGTTTGTGATTGAAGCTTATTTTAAAAGAAGCTCAGTTATTTTAACACAGCGTTTATTTCGCAGACATTTCAATTTTTATTCGACACGCGCCTGTTCCCAGTAGGAATACGAACTTTTGTGGGTAAAGAATTTTAGGAACACGTCGTCTGCTTTATAAACAAACCCGATTTGACGAAAACGGACTAACACGGTAAGAGTAGCTGTTACACGGTCTCCATGACGTTCAGCAGCGAAACATGCTGTTGCGCTAGCCATTTCTAATCGAAGTGTACGACGAATTCTTCATTCCGACCTAAAATTCCATCCGTATAAGATAATGTTAGTGCAACAACTCAATGCAAATGATTGGGCACATCGCAAAGCCGCTTACTAGATCATTCTCGGATATGTCCACCAGGATGACATTATTCTTTCAAGTGACGAGGCACATTTTCATTTGTTGGGATTTGTGAATAAACAAAATTACCGTTATTGGGCAGCCAATAATCCACAAAACTAGAGGAAGTCATTCAACGAGAAATTAAAGTAATTCCACAAGTGATGATTGAGTGAGCAATGCCAAAATTTAGAATTAGCTTAAGTGAGTGCGTGAAAAGTAACGAAAAAAATTTGGATAACATAATCTTCAAATAGAAAAACTTTGTGAGTGATCTATGTAATTCACTGTAAATTGCAAAATTTTATCTTTAATTTGATATATTACATGTTTTAATTGTACGGAACATACTTTGATTATTATCCCTCAAAAATCCTCAGGTTTTTATGCCGGACCCGGTATAATTATGTTACTTATTCATAAATCAGAAAATGTTGGAGGGTTGAAAGATAAAAATGTATTAGTTTTCTAAATCTAATCAATATAACTTCATTTGGAGTTTATCTGTTTAAATGCTGAGAACTGAACATTTTCACTTATATTTTGAGCTTTAGTGACCTGATTTTCATAACTTTTCAACTTCCAATATCTTCGTTATTGAACCAGTACTAACGAGAAAATCATAAAAAAGCACCATTCACCACCTGCAGTATTCTCGGAATTTTCATGAAATTTCGATAAATCCGTTGCACTCCAATCGGATGCAACCCAATAAGGAATGTTAGGCATACTTCAAATTAAAATACTGTATAATTCAAATAAAAAAATGTCCTTTAAGAATTTCTATTTTCATCAAATACAGTAGCACAGCTTATTTTATTGATGTTTAAAACCAAAATGATAAATTATAGTCAGCTAAAATTGCTGTAATCGCCCCTCAATCCTATCGATTGTTACATGACTTGAGAAATTTACGAGCCATGTAAAATTACAATGATAGCAATAGCCTTCAATTACAGTAGGCCTACTGACAAATCATACAACAGCAACATAACAAAAAATATTGAGAAATCATAGGGAATCATCTTTATTTTCAAGTCTTATTAGATAATATTGGTAGAATATTTTGATCTCACTGTACCGCTCATAATTCCCTTATCAATACTTGGATTCTTCGAATGAATATAGAATGTAGGTGCTATATTGCAGCTTATTTCTAAAAAATAATAAACTATCTCTTCGCATAGAAATAAGAATTGAGCTTTTTGTACTGTTATTTGACAATTTGGCTTTTGCTATTGTGTTGTGATTACTAAAACTGTGTCTTGATAGTTGTGTCCAGGCGAACTCAGAAATGTGGCTGATTGTGTGTTTTACCACCAGGAGAGCTTTCGCCAATCTAACATGGTAATTATGCTTACATTATATTTATTTTGTCTGAATGTAATTGAGACATTGGCCAACAGTCTTAGTCTAGTAATTAACAGTTATCATAATATTTGAGATTTTCTTTGCTTCATTAACAATGATTTTTAATTGGTTTTCACATAAATCTTCTAAAATATGAACCAGCTTTTCTGTTGTACTCTTCTACCTCTCCTTAAACTAGTGTTGAACAAGAATTTTTTTAAGAAAGCACGAATAATATGTTACAATTCCTGGGCATTTTTACGATGATTGAATCTGTGAGCTGATACAATATTTATTTACTTTGTAGGTGTTTGAACTTCAATATACTTTACTGGTTGGATCTATTTAATCATGAAACTGTATTTGAACTGTTTTCTGTTGTGATAAATTCTGTAAACCGTATGTAAGATACGGAACCAGAAATTTAATTTAGCTAAACTAATTAAAGGACTCTTCCATAAGGCATTGAAATCGCATCTCTTATGAAAGTCAAGTACCAAAATAGAAGTACCTAGTTCAAATAGGAGGAGGACTACTCCAATTAGATAATGTTTGATGATGACTGGTTTTTTTACAGTTGAAAAAATTGAACATAATATATTAATGCTTATACTTTTCCAACTCTTGTTCGTAGATTCCAATATTTTTATTGAATTTGTTCAGATAAAGATTTCATAGTATAATCTGAAACTTAGCTGTGAAACATTGAAGAACTGGTAACTTATCTAATATGGAAAGGGCGCAGTTTGTCATGAATCCTTCAATGATATTTTTTTACTTTGAGTTATGCCTCCATAATCCCTAAGCTGCTTGGTTGATGATGTTAAGTATGATCAACCAGGATGAATGAACTATCAGATTTAGGTGGATTACAAAATTCGAGGAATTGATTTTGGAACTAATAATAACTCAATTATAATAATTTTGAAACTTATAATAATAACTTATTATTAGCGGAGATTCCCTCAATCAGTCAACGGGTGGAGAGAATACCAAACGAACGACACTAATCATTAAGGGCTGGTTTCCGAGCTCGGGATTTAGCTAAGTCCTAGACTTTAAACAGCTTGAGTCAGAAAAGTAGCTTTCCAAAATGGGGCGTAGTCGCAGTTTTTATCACAGTATTCACAGTTTTCATTTTCTCATTTCTATAATTGGTAACATTTTTCCTTGACGATATTAAACATTCCTAAATAGTTCAAAATAGCTGAAACTTCACACTATTTTCTCTTTATTTTATTTTGTGTTCAATTGTCTAGTTTTTCAAAATTTAATTCAAACGTGGCTATGACAATGACTATGACTATGACGCCCCGTTTCGGAAAGCCAATTTTCTGACTCCAGCTGTTCAAAATCTAGAACTTAGCCAAATCCCGAGCTCGGAAACCAGCCCTTAATCTTAAAGATTAGAAAGTTTTATTACACGTAATATCAATGTCTTTCATAAATAAAACTAGTAGAATGATATATTATTCGAGCCCAATTATGTGATAGTTTTCATAATAAATGTTGGGCCAATTGAATTGTCTTATTGAATTGTGTGTATGTTCTACCCCCAGGCGAGTACCGATTCCAGTGTATGGAGCCAGCATGTGGGAAGGCGTTCCTCACCTCGTACAGCCTCAAGATCCACGTGAGAGTCCACACCAAAGTGAAACCGTTCAACTGCGATCATGATGGCTGTGAAAAGTCTTTCAATACTCTGTACAGGTAACCTTAACAAGACTAATCCTTCTTTCTCCATTTTTATTGTATCAGATAAAAATTATTTATTCTTCTGGGATACCACTCATAACAAAAATAGAATGTTCCCAAATGTGATAAATGGAAATAGGAAGCTCACTATATCTATAATCCTTATTCATTGGATTAACTACATTCAGTGAATCCATGTGATATAAATCGTACATTCGTGAGAAAGTCTCCGATTTTTCTTGTGAGTTGAGAAAGAATATTAATGCCAAGTTGAAACCTTAGTGCTGGGAAATCGGATTGGAAACAACGTAATATTTGAATTATCAACTTGTATTGAATTGCTCTCTATTTTGTATAACTCATACAAATATCTCAATTTGTATAACTAGTAATATCTAGTTTGTATAACTCATGCAAAAATATTTTTGTCAATCGTATTATTAGATTATCTCAAGCAACATATATCAAAAGTCATGGAAAAATGTACTTTTCCTCCACCTACTGTCTAAAGTACTAACTTTACTCCCTGAAACATAATACTAAAGTGTCACTTTTTCGCTCTCGGTAGTAAAAAACAGAAAAACTCCCTAGGGAGGAAAAGTGACTCCATTTAAATAGCATGGGAAGCATCTCTATTTTAAAAACTTACATGGTAATAGGTTAGAAGGTCTAAGCTCAGATGAGAAAGCATAATAGAGGTGTCTGTCATTGAGTCAACTGAATTCAATACCACAACCAGAAATTTGATCAACTCATGAATTATATGTTTGTATGATATTATATTCTTAATATTAGTAGACGATAAAAATTTATACAATTTAAAAAATATTTTATTCTATTCAGCCAACAAATATTTTTGATCTGCAATTCAAATCTGAACCGAGTGATCTGGAGTCAGCCATTTTTGGTAGCTGCCCAGCTGATATAATTGTTACAACTTTTGCCGATAGATAGCGCAATCGGCAGTGCAAATCAGACGACCGGTTTTTAAGTTTTAGATTTTAGGTTATGTTGTTAGGAAACATTGTCACCAATACCATAGAGAAACGATAGCATAAGTAGATATCCCATGGTATAGGGCGTTTATGTCGCAACTTTTATTGTTATCCCAAGCCGATAGTTCACGTAGTTCTTTCCCATGCAGCTGTGTGACGCTTGTAGTCTCTCAAATTGTGCTGTTCATACACTCTCACCCCAACAAAACAGTAAAAATTGACAATAATCGACAGTAATCGGCTTGAGATAACAGTAAAAGTTGCGACATAAATTCTCTATACCATGGAATATCTACTTACGCTATTGTTTATCTATGCCAATACGTAAGTTATTAGAATGATTTTATTTGCAGTTTCTATAAAAAATGTAGCTGGAGGAAAAATGTTGTGTACATCACGAGCGAAAAATACTTTTTCTCCCTCAGGAAAATTGTTGCCCTCGGCTTCGCCTCGGGCTTCAAACTTTTTCCCACAGGGAGAAAAAGTCGTACTTTTCACTCTAGATATACAAATAACTATTGTAGAGCATTACTTAAAGTTATGATTATATTTATATGAAAGCTCTCACATTAGAACTCTCTGAAACGCTATTAATTTGTCTGAATTATCCAACTGATTTTCTAACTGAAGCATTCATAAAATTTCCAGAGCTAACTCTTTCTGTTGACAATGCTCGACATTACAAACGCTTTCTGGTTTAATAGCGTATCACATAATACTAGCTAAATTATTCTCAATTATTCATATTTTTATTCTGGTAATAACTATTGGTTAAGTTCAAATTCCTATCTTCATTTTAGATTAAACCTATTCAAATTTTTTATTTGAATAGATATGGCAATATGACAATTTCCTTAAGTAAGTACTACTTTTCAACTTATTTACTTAGCTTGTCTCATTGATAGAAGACAGTTTTTTTATTTCTATGGTCTCCATAAACTATTGTTGACTGGCTTTGTGGTTTTTGTAGATTGAGAGCTCACCAGCGTCTTCATAACGGCGACACATTCAACTGTGTGGAGAGTGGTTGCAACAAATACTTCACAACTCTCAGCGATCTCAAAAAACATGTTAGGACGCATACGCAAGAGAGACCATACCGGTAAGCTCTGCTCACCATGCTATTCCAATGCGCCTCTATAAGTGGCCTACTGCATCAAGAAATGTCGCGTTTTCATTTTTATCCGAAAATATGTCGAAAATTGCCAATGCTGTTTTCTTGAGGTAGAGGGGTAAATACAAGATTTTATCATCCTCATCCCACTTATTTATTTTTGCTGCCCTATTGAAGGTTTTCAACCACTCGTTGAAGTCTTCACTCTTTGTACCATGGAATATCTACTTACGCTATTGTTTATCTATGCCAATACGTAAGTTATTAGAATGATTTTATTTGCAGTTTCTATAAAAAATGTAGCTGGAGGAAAAATGTTGTGTACATCACGAGCGAAAAATACTTTTTCTCCCTCAGGAAAATTGTTGCCCTCGGCTTCGCCTCGGGCTTCAAACTTTTTCCCACAGGGAGAAAAAGTCGTACTTTTCACTCTAGATATACAAATAACTATTGTAGAGCATTACTTAAAGTTATGATTATATTTATATGAAAGCTCTCACATTAGAACTCTCTGAAACGCTATTAATTTGTCTGAATTATCCAACTGATTTTCTAACTGAAGCATTCATAAAATTTCCAGAGCTAACTCTTTCTGTTGACAATGCTCGACATTACAAACGCTTTCTGGTTTAATAGCGTATCACATAATACTAGCTAAATTATTCTCAATTATTCATATTTTTATTCTGGTAATAACTATTGGTGATTACAGTTCAAATTCCTATCTTCATTTTAGATTAAACCTATTCAAATTTTTCATTTGAATAGATATGGCAATATGACAATTTCCTTAAGTAAGTACTACTTTTCAACTTATTTACTTAGCTTGTCTCATTGATAGAAGACAGTTTTTTTATTTCTATGGTCTCCATAAACTATTGTTGACTGGCTTTGTGGTTTTTGTAGATTGAGAGCTCACCAGCGTCTTCACAACGGCGACACATTCAACTGTGTGGAGAGTGGTTGCAACAAATACTTCACAACTCTCAGCGATCTCAAAAAACATGTTAGGACGCATACGCAAGAGAGACCATACCGGTAAGCTCTGCTCACCATGCTATTCCAATGCACACTATTCCAATTCAACTCTCAAATTCAAAGTTTGCAATTTTCTAATTAATTGTGATTGATCAATTTAATTTAAAATGATTTTTGTGTGTTTTGAATTGTGAATTGAGTGTGTAATTGATGAATGTTGAGTGACACATAACCTAGCTACATTTGGACTGTTATATAAATTAGAATTGGAACCGTTTTGGGCTTATAATACTGTGGTACTTTTCTGTAAGTTGTATAATCCTAAATGATTGAATAAATAAATAAAAATTCTAATTCATCTTTTCAACCAGAGGACTAGAGCATGGGAAATACGAAATAGAGCATGGGAATATGGGGAAATTTCTGAGCAAACAGAGATTCAAATGAATCTGAAAATACGATTCACCAAAAAATTTATAAACAATTATTCTTTAAGATGTTCAAATGTTTTATTCAATTCGCACAAATAGTTTATTTATCGGCCTCGTCAAATAAGCTCCGCTATGCATCGAAGGTAGCTCGATAGGTAATGTTACATTTTTCACTTTTAATACATGAACATTGAGTATCGTTGTGAATCCACACATGTATAATCAATAATTATGACTCTCTTTAAGATGTTTGCTTGCCAATAGTAAGCTATTTTCTCTCTTGAGTCCAGTTCCAAGTTTATCTTGAATTTTGTATCAATATCCTCATCCAAAATATGTCCGCTCCATTATTATGTTGCTATATCTCACTTTTTCCATTATCGAATCTGTATTAATACCTAATTTTCACGAACATCTCTGCATAATTCAGTATCAAGATCCAAATCTTGAGACATCCAAATCTTCTGCCTCGATGACAGATAATATTGAATCTGTTCAAACTCTAATTCATATAGATTCAATACAATATTATTTTATAGTAATTCCAAATTGGGTTTCATTTCTTACCGTTCAATAATTTTCCGGTTTATACTTGTAAATCCATTAAAACTTCTGTGACTTTGATGACTTGCCTCTTATTGAGTGATTGAAGAGTGAAGTATATTTGTCTTCTTCTTAATTTTAGGTGCGGAGATACCTGTTCCAACTTGAAACACTCTTTAATATTTTTATTATAATTCAACTTGAATAATAAAATATATCTAACTTTATCTCTTATGTGAACCTTGAATTTTTAGGTGTAAAGAGTCGGGATGTGGCAAGGCATTCACCGCCAGTCATCACCTGAAAACACACCGCCGCACCCATTCAGGTCAACGACCTTGCTGCCCTCAAAATGGCTGCCGCAGAACGTTCACCACCAAAGAGATGATGGACAATCACCTACTCACGCATCACTCATCCATGGTTCGTAGACTGATTTATTATCACCAATAGTACTTGCTATCTTCTCTCTTCATAGCATATGAGACCAAATATGTAGGAAAGCTTGTGTAGTTGTGTAGGAATCATCCATAGAAAGATCCAAATAGAAAAAATCGATCATAGGTCATAGATTAGTCCAATAAGATGAATCGTATCAGAACTTACTTAATGCTGGCATTAGAAATCAATCGAAATCTCATACCGGTTTACTCACGCTATGTTACTAAATATTGTTTATTATTCCAGGAAGATGATGCTTTCTATGACGATAATTCGGACATAGATGATGTTTCAGAAAACGAGGAAACAATGTCTAAATACAAGAGTACATCAGAATCTGGTGAGTTGGAAAAACATCTTTCAAAAATTTTATGGATAAGTTGGATTAATTTGGTTACTATTTGAAATCAAATCGAATAAGTTTTTGACCAAAATCGAAACATTATACACATCGTTTAGGTTACTTGAAGTTTCAAAAGAAAACGAGACCACGTGGTTCTCTTAACAAGTTCAATCCATACCTTTTTATCCTGAACTTTTACTTGAAGTTTCAATCACTCATGAACTTGAATAAACCTTTATCAAAACTTTCTGTTCCCGCTTCATTTTGAAGGCTGTTATAAAATTACTGAGTCCTGAGTAGTTGTATTGGCAATACTTGAAATCTTGGAAGTCGGATCTATTCTCACAATCGAGGTAACTCTCATTCATTATGTAACGCTATTGATGATTGAAAAGTAAGAGATGATAGTCAAATTATCAACCTTTAAAATAAACAGCATATACCTATAGGTAAAATAATTATTTCATTTAATATTCTCTCTCAAGCTCACTTCGATACTCCCTAACTTCCGTCTTCTTATAATTTATTGCATTTAGATTTTCAAATTGTTGTCATAAACTACTCCTGCAATAAATCTATCATGGAAGCTGTATTCAGGATTACTGATTATTCCATGAAAGCTGTTATCAGGTTTATGTAGATTCTCACATATTTATTGTTTCTAACAGGCAATCCTTTACAACAGAATGGTGAGTCAAACTTCATCAATGAGGATTACATTATTTCTCAAGAAGTCGAAGGATCTGGCGATTCGTCAATGGACTTGGAACAAGCCTCTCAAAAATCTGAAGCGAATGAAGAAGAACTCTCGTCCCCGGACAATTTCCTCTCATCGATATCCTCAAAACTTTCAAATCAAAATATCACCACAAAACAAGAAGAACTTGAACCTGTCTATATTTCGACATCAAAAGAGATGAGTCAGCCGAACATGGGTGCCCCTATTATAGCAATGGTAACAGAAGAAGGCGAGGAAAACTTTTCTGGAATTACTTCATTTTGTTTCATGAATTCATCGCCGGTTGAATATATTTTGCCCAACAGTGAAGAATCTCAAGATGGAAAGGACTCTTTGAGTTCGCCACAATCTACTACCACAACGCAAATAAAACAAGATATCTCTCTGGATCAGATGAATTATGAGGAAACGAACCCGGCTACAAATTCCCAAAACTCTTTCAATTATAAGATAAGTATTGGAGATTGTAATGAAGTGGACAGCACCACAACTGTTGATAGTTTCAGTTCTGTTCTGCCTTCTGCACTTTGCAACAATGTCACAGACACTGAAGCAAATAGTGTTGAGAGAAAAGACATCAATGATTTGATCCACAGAGTACTTTTTGAAGAAAATGATAATGTGGTTTCAGAAAATAAGTCGTCTACTGACAAAAAAGATGAACAATTTTCTGTTGAAAAAGGTTGTAAAGCTATGGAAGCTATGGAAACAGCAAATAGCTTCTGCAGTTCGAACCAAAACTATTCCTATGCCAGTCTTGGAAAAATTGATTATGCGTTTGAATCTGTTGAACAATTCGATACTGATGAAATCCTGATGGATCTATCTCGACCTTGTGATGTCGATTGGTCGGAAGGAAATGGTCTTGAGTGTGTTGTAAGTCCTCAACTCGAAATTTTGGATCTCCAATGGAATGAGTTGCAGACTGGGAACATCGATTTGAACGATATTTGTCAAGAAAACGTCTTTCAAGAGTCTTCAATTGGTGATGGAAAGGTGGATTTTGGGAGCAACCTATTTTCGTCAACCGAATTTCAAAAAACTGGGATAGGAGATACATTTTTAGATGGTAAGAGACTAGAGGAAGATTTGGAGAAGCATCAGACATCATTAGGTTTTAATCCATGTCAAACTCAGCATGCTTCTGATGATATATTGATTCCAAATTGCTCAACAGACAATCGATCAGGGGATGCTCATGTCTTTAACAATGTATTAAAAGGATCTAATCATCAAAGTTTCGATTCAGCTCATCCAAGTATTAATGGTAGGTCGTTGATTCCAACTTGTTTGACAAACCAACTAGATGCACATGCTTTGAGTACTGAGAAACAAACATCATTCAAAGAACTTGAGCATTTTATCTCTTTTCAAACAACCAGTGACTCAAACATATTGCTTTCATCATGCTTGACTAACCAGATTGAAGAGACTAATCAGTTGAATTTGGAAGAATCGGCTTCATTGAAGAAGCTCGAGGATTTTATATCTTCCCATGCAAAAGATGATAATAGTATTTTAGTTTCAAATTGCTTTACAAATCAGTCCAATAAGACAGATAGGAGTACAAATGATTATGAGAGGTCTGCAATGGATGTCATTTCTGTAAGGGGTGATATGTTGAATGATTTCAGCACAGCAATGAATTTAACTGAAGAAACTCAACAAGATGATGAATCTCCAGATCTTGCAAGTCTGCTGTTGAAATCTGGAAATGTTTTCAATGATGAAACGCTACTGAATACATTCAACGGTTTTTCGAAATCGAATGAATGTAGTGATTTCGCCATGGAACGTTTAGAGGATAACAAGTTTTTGCAAAGACCAGAGTCTAACAATAACATCGTAGACCTGACTTCTGGTGACAGTTGCAAATGTAGTGAGACACCCGGTGTGGTTAAGGAGCCATGTTGTGTCACTGTCTGCCTGAGAACCCTGCAACAGCTCAAGAAAGTTCTGGAAAAAGGCTGCTACAAACTTGGAACAGGTCCTCTCACATCATTAGCTTTGCTTCCTGCTGCTAACTATTGCTCTGCCACCAAATTATGAAAATTCATCAATTTAGTATTGGATTCAAAATCGCTTTCAAGAAATTATTTGTTGGTAATAAATATGTTTGTTGTAAATTGGGTATTCTTGTGTTGATTCTCCATCATAACTTCTTTTGATTCATTCAATAGTATATTCGTTGAAATTGTTGCTCACCAATTAGCTACTCACATACCGTTTATTGTGATATATACGTTGACTTTTATAATTATCATTTTAATAACAATAGGAGCTTGTTAATGATAAGTGAACAACTATTATACTACAAAAAGTATGTGCATTTACAAAACTCATCTATCATTCATTTCAAACTAAAAATTTACTGAAATTTAATTTTCTTAACTTAGTTACGGCAAAGAAATAGGCTCATTTCAGAGCTTCAAGCAAGCAAAACTTTTCATGCAAATACAGTAGAGCACAGTTTCTTCCTTCCTTTAGTTAGTATCATTTTTTTATATATAAATATTACTCTACAAAGAGACGTTGGATTTTGGAGTAGAATGTACTGGTTTCATTAATAATAGTTATCAAAAACTAATTTTGTTAATGTTTTTTCCACACGAAACTACAACTAATAAATGTTAAGCCGCGTCCACACTATGCCGAATGTGGTCGATCGACACTGTTAAACAAGTGTGGACATGTAGCCCGGCTTTGTCTAATCATGTCGGCCCGAACCGAATCAAGTCGGTTCGGATCGAGGAAGTCGAATCGAAATCAGTAGTGTGGACGTGTTGAACGAGGTTGCGCAACATTTCACACTGTTCTTTCAATATTTATTTTATTGAAACTCATTTTAAGTTTATTTTATTATATTAATATTGCTTGCTTTAAAATTTTAAAGAGGTGGCCCAATTATACGTAAGAATCTCCTGTTGCCAAAAAACGCAGAGTTACTGCAAGGCGCTGGCTCACTGGAATAGCTGGTCTGAATTTTGTGTATTGTTTGATGATTACTGGTGCAGTTTTACTTAATATATCTTCAAAATCGGAATTATTCATTTTAAAAAAGTTCAGTAAGCCTACGTCACATCTGTATTCCAAGTTTAAATGATCAACATCATTATGCAATTAATCCTTCATAAATTCTTCAGTACTATAATTTTTTCTGCCTCGGACAAGTCTGGGTCTTACCCAAAACCTCCTTGGGCGGCGACGACGGCGATGATGCTGACTTCCTGCAACTGCAATGATGATTGCAGCAGCCGCCACTGCAGCGTCTTCCGAATCACTCATTTATTCATTAACTTTAATTTAAATTTACTTCACATCGGCTTGTGCTGCTCGACTAGTCCACATTTACGGAGATATGTGGACAAGTCAAATATCGAACGTGTCAATCAACACATGTGGATCTACTTTGTCGATCGGCATAGTCTGGACGCGGCTTCATCACCACCGAATCGAGAAACTTTGTTTATGTGAGTCTTGAATCAGCTACAGTATGCAATGCAATGATTCATTCAATGCATTGCTATTTACTGCTTTTAGCTCGGGCTGAAAAGTTGACTAAACCTACTTGTTATGTGCGACGTTGTCATTCTTATTATAGTGCAGAGCATTTTATGAGAGGTTGCTGTTTCATTAAATCATGAACTAGTTATGACTGAGCTTCTAGTCACCTGTTCAAATAGTAGTTTTTTGATAGACAGTATAAAAAATTAACCCTTAAAACGATTGAATTAGTAATCGATGTGTACTGTGGATTTTGAACAGGTGTTTGAAAATTGTCAGCATTAACCTATTTGACTAAATTTGAAATTAGTTTTTAAATATTTATCTTTTGTAAGAAGGCTCTAATCATTAGTAGGAAAAATGTCAAATGTAACTGTCTCTCTTCAAAGAACATTAAGTCTTTTTATTCGAATGAAAAACTATAGATATTATAGTGTTAAAAAATTACTATATAAAAGTAAACTTCGAGGTTCTGATGAAAATTCAAGATCTGCAGACTCACGAAAAAGTGGGAAAAGATGTGGCTTTAAGGACAAGAATGCATCATCGCCGAAAACAAGGTACGATAGCGATAAAATCAAAATAAGTAAACTGTATGCTAGCTTACACAATGCTGTCATGGAGTCAGTATTAGAAAAAAGTTCGAATGCTGAGAGATTGTTTCACAAACATTATGGAAATCGTGAGAATTTTGACGACATTGGAGACATAATCAGAAAACGGCTTGAAATACATTCTGTTTCGCATCTTGATCGTTTCAAAAAAATACAGCAAGCCAAGATTCAAGAGCAAAAACATGTGAAAAAACGTTCAAACAAAAATGATAAATTTAACAATTCAGCTCAAACAGTCCCTGATAAGAATCAAAATGAGAATAAAACATCAATTGATGTGAGATGTAATTACAAAGATATTGAAAACTCAATGCTTCAAAATTCTAAAAAAATTATTTGTGCAATGGCCAACTCTCAATCGATTAACATGACGGATAAGCTTTCAAAGTCGGATTGTTTAAACTATTTCAAGGGTAACAAAAGGTATAACCAAAATTTAAAAGCTGCTGAGATCCAAAAACCATTTACCTACGTAAAAAGTGATGAAAACGTTAAATCTAGTATTCAATCTGATATAAAAAATATGAATAGTAGTACATGTCCAAAATATTTCAATAAATTTGAAATTCATAAAAATGTTAATAATGGTATTGAATTTGATGCTAACAAGGGATTAACAGAATATAGTAGTAATGTATTAATAGACAAAGAACAAAATTATATTGAATCTTCAAAGGTTTATAATGAATTAATATCTAAAAAAGATGATTTTTTTAGAAATACTGCTTTCTCTGTAAATGCAGTACCTTTTTTAGAAAGCTCTAAACATCCAGGACATTTCGAAAATGGACCTAAGATAACTAAAGGAAATGATGGAAAATCACTTGATTTCAATAATAGTTTTGAAAAAAGAATTGCTGATGATCCGATTGATGAATCATCAGGAAGTAAAGAGGAAGAAATTATGGAAGATAATCCGGAAAATTTTGAAATTGGTATTCAACAGGCTTATATAAAAAACTGTATTAAAAATTCTCCAGAAGAGACACTTGATGGACAAAATAAAGAGAAACCTGGTGATATTTATTCTCCATTGAACTTAAACCATGAAAATCAAAAATTAGAAAATCATCTAAACCAAAATGATACTGAAAACATTCAAGAAAAATTGAAGAACGATACTAAAATAATTCAAAATACCGATTTAAAAATGCAAGAAGAAACTCAGAGTCTTGCATCCAAACCAACATCGATAAATAATTATATAGAAGAAAACATTGAGAAGCCTGTAGAAGAAATTTCATCAAATTCTTCTGAGCATTTGTTTGATCTAATGGAGTTTATTTCAGGATCAAAAAGCCAATTTTCAAATCTTAAAAAGCAGTTAGAATTATTTGGCTTGCATGAAGAAGCTAAGAACTTGGAAGATTTTTCAAAATCTATTAATGAATCATTGAAACAGACAATTCTTGATGATATGAGCTCATATTTATTAGGCTTACAAAACAGTCTTCTTACATATTGCAGTGAAAGTTTTGGTGAACAACCTTCTGGAATTTTGAACATAACAACTGATAATGTTCTGTCTGTGCTTGATAAATATTTAAAGAAACCAGAAAAATCTGAAATAAATGATAATTTTGAGCAGATCTCAAAAAATAATGATAATAATGGAGACTCAACCCAAATTATCAATAAGAACATTGATGATGTTTGCAATAAGGAAGAGTTTTCTGAAGATTCATCAGAAATAGCAGAGCCATTCAAGAGTATAGTGATTGATAAAATTAGAGAGTTTAATTCTATCGACATTGAACAATTCTATTCTAAGCCTACACTAAGTAATAATGCAGTTATTGAAGAAGAGTATGTGGAAGACACTAAAAAAATAATTGAAGGTGACAAATTTGCTAACGACTGCTTTTCCAATGAAGGAAATGAAATCGTAAATAAGAATCACATTGATTTGTTTGACGTGAGTGAAAGTGGTCAGATAGTATATAATAATTCAAAGGAGAAACTAAAATCAGAATTTGAAAGTGATTTGAATGGTTTGCAGTCATTCAAGGTAGAAAGTTATAGCACGAACATTGATGAAAATCCACATGGTGCTGAAGAGTTGGATACTTTTATTAGCGATAAAGACAAAGAATATTTTTTGAACTCGAATAAAATTAAAAATAATTTGTTGTCAACTGATCCATCTAAAGTCAGATCATTTGATGATGAGTGTGGAAATGAATTCAAAGGACCTCTCAATGAATCTCATAAAAAAGCATTCAATTTGGATTCTGGCAAGGTCTCAAAACTGCAAAATAAGAAACAATTGAAGGCTAAAACATTTTTGCATCCAAATAATTGGAAGACTCATGCAAACTCCTATCACACAAGTCAAGGAATTCCATGGGTAATTGGTAAAAAATGTTCAATCGAGACCATAGAAGTTGATTGGAAATCACAGAACTGTGACAACAAGGAAGAAGTTATTGTTTCTACAGAGAAGTCAATTAACATAAGGGATTTCCGAAATGATCAAGAAGGTAAAAATCTAGATGGAAATTCAAATATGGAACCTTCTATTGGCAATCAAAGTATCAGGAGTTTCAATACAACGTTGAAAACTCAAAATTCATCGAATCATTATCATAAAGAAGATAAACTGTTGGATAATACAGAAGTTTGTAAAATAAAGGGTAACACCTGTAAAAGAAACTACAGTACAGATTATGTAGAAACCGAAGGACCCATAGTAGAACGTGGAAAGAAAAAACTTTCCGTGAGAGAACTCTTTCCTGAAAAGAAGAAAGTACAGCCTTTAAGCGAAACTAATGTTAGAGAAACTATTGATAAAAGTATTAAAAAAGAAATAATTAAACTGGAGGTTATTGGGAAAAAGATAATACCTCAAGAAGTGTTACTTGAGACAGCTGAAGAATTTCTACCATCAAGCTCAAAATATGAAATCCCTGATAATGGGAAAAGCGATTCGTCTCTTAATTTGTCAGAAAGTAATGTTTCTGGGTCACAACAAATCAATTCCGATACATTTCCTGGTGACACCGAGCTGGTCTTAGGAAAGAACTCTCATGAAAAAACGGAAGAAATGATTCTTGATGGATTTGGATTATCGATCAGTGGAAACATTACTGAAAATTTAAGGAGTCCTACTGGAACTTCCGCACTTAGCACATTCAATGAAGATGATGCATTAGGAATGATGCAGTCAAATCCAGAGGTAGAAAGTCATCGCGCAAGTGTGGCTGATGAAAATGAGACAGGAGAATATGATAAAGGTCGTCACATGGGTTTTATACATTCACCACAGAACAGCCACTTTGAGCAAAACAAGGAAAATCTTGGAATTTTTCAAAATACCAAACAACCAATCGATGAGAACAAACAACTTTGATGATCAAATTTTTGTAATGTTTTAAATTGTTTAGTTTCATTGTTAAATAAATGTCCTTTTGAAATTTATTGTCTTATACAAATTTCTATCAAATTTATGCTCTTGACTTATTGAATTCACTGCAAACTTATATGGATATAAGTTACTTACTTACTACTTACTAAGTTACCGTATGATAATTAATTATAATAATTTTAAGTATTCCACTTTCTGTCTTTTGTCACTAGTCCTTAGGAGGGTCTTTCTTGAAGTTGATTACAATTCTACAACATAAAGTAGTTGTAATAAATAATCCTTTGCTCGAATAAATAATTGGGTAGATTATGTCAATCTTCTAAATTCAAAATGTTAATCATCATAAATCCTTCTATGAAATTGTATTCTCTCTGGTTGTAGCACTGCTGTATATATAGGCCTATACACTGTAGTAATAAATATAAATAAAAATCTCAGTATCCTTTTTTGAATTATTTTATCACAAAAAAAGGTACTGAGATTTGTATTTCTATTTATATTACAAGTAGCCCTATACAGAAAAGAGACTGTAGTAATACATGCATATTCTGATTGTATACTTCATTGTGTAAGTTAGAAAGTTGATAGACGGACCCAAAATGGAAATTATAAATAGGCTGCCAATCTTCAATTTAATCATGATTTTTATTTTGAATTCATTCAAGTAAGAATTCCATTTTCAATGCTATTTCTACTAAACATTTATTTGTACTATTTCTACAATTTTGGAACTTGGATTCCTAAAAAAAGAATTATTTTGAGGCTTTTATGATTTCTTTAGCAATTCTCACAGCATTATAAGCTATTCACAGAATATTATTCTACTCTTTGTCTCTTGATTGTCTGTTTGTTAGAAGTTCATTTGAAACACACTTCTGAAATCTCGTTGAAATGTTTGATTATTCATAGAGGACGGTATTTTATTCTTGATGATTTCCTAATTACACGATTCAAAAAAATGTGATTTAAAATGTAATAAACAAAAAAATTAATTCTTTGTTGGAGCAAAATCCTCCTGATGGAAATTTCGAGAATCTCTTGGATTAATCATTGATGTTGATATTTCTGATGATGTCCTTGGCGATTTGAGCCGCATCATCGGCCCGCTGAGCAGCTTTGAGCACCAGCTGAGCGAACCTTGCCCCTGGGCTGGTGGCATACTCCGTTGCCACCCGAAGTGCCGCCTCCGACCCCGCCACAGCTGCCCCCACCGCCTTCTGAGCCGATCTCACCGCCCTGGTCACCGGTGCACCCCTCAGATCAATCGCCAACACGATGTGGAACGACGCCTCCTTCGCTGTCTCGGTGATATTCTCCACATGCAGTCCGAGGAACTTGGACTTGGCAAACGTCTTCACGTCACCCATATCCTGTGCCACCAACAATGATGCTCTCACTGCTTTTGCTGACCATTGCAAGTTTTCGGGCCACAGGGAACACATTTCCTCGGAGAAGTTTGTCCGGTAATCGGTAGACTCCACTCTCACCGGAGCAGCCTCAGCTGTTTTCACCCAAGCATGTGGTTTCCCACCTCCTATCAACTTCAGAATACTCTCCAAACTCTTCACTTTCAACCCTTCATCGGAGTCACCTTCAGCTTCTGGAACATCTTTGCCACCAGCTATCCTTCCCATTGTATCTTCAAATCCAGCTTCTGCTGACAAATCACCATTTATACCACCCCTATTCAAATAATCCAGTTCCTTATTTGCATCCAATGCCTGACTGTTGATGCTCCCTGATGATGGAGCGATCATTCCTGCAAATGGTCTTCCCAGATTCCCATAAACCTGACCATTCCACCCTGGAATCATCTCTCCAGTTGCTTTCAATGGCTTGACACGATCTGAATCTTCATTATAGTCCATTTCTCCATAGTAATTTCCTGCTTCCGATACATATCCACTATCCAGGTCTTCTTCCACTTTTTGAGAGCTATTTGCCAGTCTGAATAAATTTGCTGATACATCCTCTATGTTAGTTTCTTGTGAATGTTTAAGCTTCTCCTCAGAACTTTTCCTAACATGTTGTTGATAGTACCTCTCCCACCCTTCACTATGAATTGAAGGCCTTGCCATTGGCATGTAGTGCTCTCTATCAATCATACCCAATAAAGAGAGTCTCTCTCTTATCTTGGACGATGTCTTAGCCACACTTGATTCTAGTGGAATTTCTTGTATGCTTATTATTTGCAACTTGCTTTGTGGATGTGAGTATGATTGCTTGTAAACGTGAGAGGTGTGTCTTGGTGGTTCAAAATATACATACTCAGATTGTAGGCCAGCTTCTGGAATCTGGTGAATTGCGGGGATCATACCTGAAAAAATAATGATCCATTGACACACGACGCGAGAAATCTGAGTTTCAATTTGTTAGTAGTGTTAGTAGACAAAACACACTTGGAATACTATGATCTGATTCCATTAAAACGCAGAAGTTCTTCCCATTACTTGAAGGGCCCTCCAAAGTATCTTATTTGATTGATAGAAATGTTATGAAATTCTGTACGTGAAATGAAACTACAAAAAAGATGAAAGTTCAAATACAGTTTCTAACATAGGTAGTTGTATTCTGTAGGTACCGTCTGAAACAAAAGGAGTATGTGATGAGAACGACTTGATATTGTCAAAATCATTAATTTATTGAAACTATTTCATTGTTGTAATAATAAATTAGTGGTTTTGACAAGTCGTTTTCATTCATTATAGATATCTACCGTACCACAATATCAACACAACAATAATATCTACCTTCACAACAACACAGAAAGACCAAAGGGGTAATTTATTGAATAAATTAACAAATAGGGTTGTGGCAATTCTTTATTCGAAGATAGTCATAAAAATGATTTATCTACAAAATTTCCACCACTTGAAAAATAAATATTATAAGATGGCAAAATATCATAGTCAGATTTGACGCTATAGGCCTATACTGGATACAATTTGATCCAGAAAGATACAATATGTCAGTGGTTTAAATATTATTCTGATTTAAAACACTGCATGCTTAAAGAATAGAATAACATCAGCAGATTCATTAAAAATTTTCACATCATTGAATCAAAATATAAATTGAATCTCTAATCTACAATTGGAGGAATGAAAAATTGAGCGTTTTTGAATAGCAATAAAACATTAATAAAAATTTATTGTACTTTCATATTGTTTTGAACGTTATTGACTGTTCATTCGTATACATTTTAACTGAGCTGTTCTCTTATTGACTAGATATAATTATGTATCTCATGCTTAAACTCGTAATCTATTCTGATTCAATTATTATATCCATTTTATATCTAAGAAGCAAAAACAAGAACTTTTTAGTAAGATGCAGTATAAAGCCCCATTGGAAAACGAGCATTGTGTTGACACTAACAAATACAATATTTTGTACCTGCCATGAAAAGTACAATACCAAAATCAACTTTATAAAAAAGATCACCAAAAATTCTGAAAATATATTTCCTGATTCCCAACAATATAGACAATTGAACAAAAATAATAATCTTTAATAATGTAAGATATTTTATTATGGGATATTTCATAATATTTCTGATTACAATGTTAAATCCCATTTTCATTCAGTGGAGAATTTTCAGTCAATAAGTTTCTCATCTCCAAAACATTGAGTGCGACTTGATACTACATTATTTTTATTGTATTTCAAAAATAAAATTGAACTTTTTTACCAGTTCTATACCGGTAAATATCCAGAGTTTAACCCAGAGTTTATTGTAGATTATCATCATTGAGATAAGATAATGAATGTAATTGAAATTATGACAAAAAAGTAATTTAAAAAATATCAAAAGTGATTGATTGTTGATACGATTAATCACAAAGACATTTTTTTATCATTGTTCGACATTGTCATTGAAATTATGACCAAAGCTAACATCGAAATGAAATCTTCCATCACGTCACTGATGATTCATTAATGTCACAGGGTTATCACGGGTCCTGAAGACGGGAATGAAATGTTGTCACAGGGCTAACTATTTGGGAATCACTTTCTGAAGACGGGAATGGAAGGCTGAAACTGGCTAGCAGCACTCAACACCTGTTCGGCACTCTGTGCGGCGAGAACGGCTCTCTGGGCATCCTGCACTGCCACTTGTGCTGAGTTCACCGCCTCCTGGATATGACTGTTCTCCGGATTGCTGGCGTACTTGGTGGCAGTGCCGTAAGCCGTGTTGGCCACCCTGTGAGCGGCGAGCGTCGCCTCCCTGGTCGCATTAATGGCTTCCCTGAGTGGCTCGCCCGAGTAGCCAATCGAGAACTCCGAGTAGATGAAAGCCTTCTGTGTGGCGCCTTCCAGCTCGTTGACCAGCACCTGTAGCGACTCCTCGCGGGTGAGGTCGGCCACCTTCTGGATGGCGGCTCCCGCCTGCTGGATCAGGTGTATCGCCTGGAAACAGAATCTCAGCTGCGGCGGCTCTATCGTCGACAGGTTCGACGTCTTCTGTTTTTCCACCTGCTCTGCGAACGATGAGGTCGACTGCGACTTTTTACCTGAAGGAATAACGGCCAACCGTCAGTGGTGGAATTGATTTATGAAATCCTTGATAGGCCAACTCATTTAAAGTGCTAAAATACTTCAATAATTAATGGAAGATTCATTAGAAATTACAGTTAACAAACTACTGAAATATTACCTATTAAGCCTAGTTCATACGATGCCAATTGGTGAGACAGTTGACTTTGGACAATAGTCATCACGTGTTTGCGGATTGTCGGAGGCCAGGCCAGTTAAACGAGAAGATGTTTATACGCGGCCAACTATTGGCACGTCAGTTGACAGCTAAACATGTCCGAGTTCTTGTCATCTGTTGTGACTAAACAGCTGAACTGGCAAAACCAAGACAGCGCTACTGACCTACACCGTTCACAAGGCGCCAATAAAATTGTGGCAACAACTGAGATTACGAGTGGTGGGGGCTCGCTGGGCCCAGTTGACTATCCATAGTCTACTCCCGGAGACAGTTGAATTTCGGGCCAATTGTCGGGACAGTTTGCAAGACAATTGGCCTGAAGTGTTTATACGAAGACAATAATTTCATGTGCCAGTCAGTTGCCTTATGACAATTGTCTCGCCAATTGGCATCGTATAAACCAGGCTTTACTGTATGAACTAATTTCACCTCCAAGACAATCACTAATTTTGGAAACAACCAGGATTCCCTTTGAACGTTGCAGAGGAAATAACAAGCATTCCACCTTCATAAATGGTGACACTCTCAAAACACTCACTTGATTGAACGAGCGTTAGCGAAGTTCTCACTTTTGACTTACTAAAGCCCAAAGTCGTTTTCTGTATGTTTGTATGTTCGACAAAAACTTTAGAGAGAATTGATTAATCAGCTTCAAATTTTGAACACGAATTCTTCAAACCTTTTCACAGGTCAAGTTCGTTTGACAACAAAATTGACTCACTCCTTCGTCCTTTTTCAGGATATAAAAATAGCATTGAAAGTGTATAAGAAAAAAATTGTTTTGATTTATCATTTATCAGTTAGCTGGAATTATTTGCATGCTATTTCTGTAATTTTTCCATTCGTTTGAAGAAGCTGAAGCTATTATTTGGCAGTTGTCACGCAAACTGTCTGACAGACAGACTTTGCACCGACAAATGAATTCAGCTGAATAATGCACAACATTATTCATAAGTTCTATAATATTAACTCGCTTCCGTCAACGTCTGTCTGCCTGTCTGTAACATACACGTAATTATTAATACTACTTGTGATAGCAATAATATTGCTATGACAATTTTTTTTTCAAAGTGTTAAAATGTGAGTAAAGGTACTATTAGTGTTCACTAACACTTGATTATTTAATGTATAGGTACCGTACTCATTCATTTCATTTTTGTATCGTTTATTAGTACCTTCAAATGTTGAGATTATTGAAACGGTTTGAGATATCGATGTGCGCGGGTTTCGCTATTAATTTCCCTTTGAAATTCTGTATCGGAATCATATATGTATCACATGACCACCTCCCCATTTGAAAAAAATAAAGTTGGATTCAAAATGAAGTTGGATCCATATATGACACATCCAAGATGGTGGACACAATTTTTGAAGCGACAGAAAGTTTTTTCCGATTGGAATAGGATTCCCATGGAACCTACTACTGTAATATCATACTTATAAAGAGATATATTTAGCTGTTTCCATAATAATTCTCACCAACTTTTCATAATTACAAGTTGCAGATCTCAGAGATTAATACGGTACAATAGTTCATGAGCGAGTTCTCCAACCCAGGGGGTCTTTAGTGTAAAATATTTTTCACTCGAGCTTGAGTTAATATTTATTATAGTTATTATAGTTATTGGATAATCTTCTTCTTTAGCTTCAATCATTCGATTGGTAGACATTTCCATCGTTTTCTGTCCAGTGCTGTACTTTTCAGTTGGATGTAGCTCTGGATCCCTAGATCTTTGGTAACTTGCTTCAGATATTGCAGCTGGGCTCTTCCACGAGCCCTTTGTCCAATTATAATACCTTCCAGTTTTCTTAACGTGAATTCGTTGTGTCTGAATTCATGACCAAGCCATGTATATAGATAATAGTAGAGCTGATAATGTTGTTTCGAAGTCGAAAATTGTAAGCTAATACAAGCTGAGTCTCTGAGTATGTAGGCTACTAATATTACGGTAATTTGTTGAGCTAAATTGAAAAAGTAATATTATGAACAAAATTCTAATTGTATTCTGCTTCCATATTTACTATTTAATTAGTTTATAACATTGTGAATTACTCAAAAATAGCTGGAAAACCTCAACACTAATATTTCAAAATAAGCTCAGTTCTCTTCAAAATGATTAATACAGGAAATAACATCAGGGGTTTCAGCTTTGCAGTTCTGCTAAAACTTCTTGCTGAAAATTTATAATTAGAAATTCTATGCAAATAGAGGTACGGTAACATCAATGAAGTATTCAAGCCAAAAATACTTGAATCACCGAGAAGTAATTTATTCAAAAAAATGACGCGTGTATATTATTTTCTTCCATCTTTACTATCTGACTCTACCTACAATCATAAAAAAATGACTAAAACCCTTAGACCTATTATATTTTACTCAACCAGGAATTTCCTTGAAGTCATGAAAAATGACTGAATTTTCAGCTTTATTGTCATACTCCTATGTTCTAATATTTAGACTACTTGAAACTTTATTCAATAGAATAATTACATCAATTTGTAATATCAAAGCTGGAATAAATAGCCTATTGCGTTCCTTGCATTCACTAAATAATAATAAATCAGTCGAAATTCCAATTCTCTCCTTCCATTTGTATTATCTGGCTGAAATTGCTGAGATACCTTATTATTTGAAAACTTGGAGTTTCAAACATTTTAATTCTAGTAGTTCCGCAAAAACCACAAACTTTACTCATCATATCCTGATAAACTATTATCGTGAATAGTGCCGGACAATAAGTTAGTATTATATTTCAAACTTGGAAATGAGGTGGAAAATGACTCTGAACTGTTGAAAAAAATTGTAAAAATCCCATACACTTCGTTGATAATTTCATGCTACGGCTAGTAGCTTATTTTATTTATCTCACGGTATTTATTTTATTCATTTTAGTATTTGAGGAAGGATTAAGAAATAATTAACATAAGAGTGCGATAGTTGTGAAATTTATTTTGCAGTCTTCTGATCAACAGTCTAAATAAATAATTAATTTTAATTAATTCAAAAGTAAATGGACTACAAACTATTATGGAGAACAGCATAATACAGTTAATTTTTAATTCAAAATATGATATAGCTAACTTTCTAGGACTAGACCTACTAAAAATCTAATAAATATAGGATGGATACTTGATATTAATTTAGTGAATATAAGCTAGGCATATAATGTCCAGAAATATAATATATAGACGAAATATATGGCGTGAATACAATGAAATATGGTCTAAAATATGACAAGCGAAAATTACTTGACAACCCAAGAAGAATAGGAGGATCTAATTAAATAAATTAGTTATAAATATTATTATTATCATGATGTATTATTTCAGGGCTACTCAATATTTTTTAATGAATAAACTCAAACCAAAACACTTGAAAAGGATAATTTTAGTTTGTCATTTGAAAATGACCTAATATAATTTAAAAGTTTTGAGAGTATTTGAAAAAATAAAACGAAAGGCTAAGGTAATTGTTATTTCATTTAGAAATATTATCATTCTTTACATTAGTATTAGTAGAATTTTTTTTAGAGATTTCGTCTCCAGTAGAGATTTCGTCTCTATCCAATACTATATTTTCAGGAACTATTTAATCAATTATGATTATAATCAATGAAGCTCCCATTGGTTACTCTCTCTTCGGTAATTTCAGTTCGGTACGGTATTAGATTTTGACATGTCTTTCTCATTCTCTCAGTAACGGTAGCCTACAATGATACATTCAACATGCATAGCTTCAATCTAGTCCTTTATCCACTCACATTCAAACGATAATTTTAATCTATAAAATAGTATTATAGTACCCTTTTTTAAATTAATTATAGAATAAGTAGCCCTGATTAAATACATTTTAAGAAGATAATTTGATGCTATTTTGATTAATATATATGTTAACTATGTTTATTGTTATATTATGTCGCATCAAATTAATTTCATTTTAACATACTGCTGCATCAACAACATTTTTATACTTATAAAAGTATACGGTAACTTAAATTAAAGAATTTTTCTTATTGACATTATGTGTGGCACTGTAATAATAAAATAACGGTATTTTTATTTTCAGAATGGTATTCAACTTATTCGGTTAAGAGTTCAAAAGTTCATGATATACATTTATAATACGTTCAGTTCTATTGATATTGATTATATTTTGCAGAACCCATTTCAAATATATAATTCCAGCAACTCTAAAAATAGGCTTATGTGCTAGCAATTTGGCTCTTATGACTAGCTAGTCGGTATATATTAATTTATAGTAATATAGAATTTTTACAATGATCACAGTAACTTATTCAGCTGTCCAGAAACTGACAGTTAGTTTTTCAAGAATACAATAATTAATGTTTTCAGTTATTTTATGTGAAATATTGATGGATTTGGGGTCTTTATTGACTACCTAAGCTTATTCTCATCAAAATGTTTTTATTATTCGTTCACCAAAGATTTCAATTTGAATCTGATGCTAAATATGAAATAGTTTATTTCAATAAATCAAATTTGGACAAAATTTTCAATCTGTATCTAATACAGATATAGATCTTTTATTCATACTGAGATCTATATAAAGTTTTCTCCTTATTCTCCTCCACCCAACATTTTCCTAGTCATCAAATTTGGATTCCATCTTAAACTGTAATTATTAATATTTTATTACTGTAAATAAAGAAATATATAAATTGATGTTATACCTATTAAGGCTTGCTGTATATTTTCTGAAACGTTATCAAAGTGAAAGTGAGTAGATTCAGTAACTAACCTTTAACATCAAGTTTCCAAAAGATAGACTGCCAGTCATTATTGATTAATATCATTTCTAGTTAATCTTCTTATATAATTTTTTCTCAAGTAGGCTATATTATTAAATTTACTCCTTTATCCTCATCAATGAGGATTGAGGATTTGTATAATTGACGAAGATAAGTTCCAGCTTAACCTTGCATTTTTATTCTAGTATTATGTGATTATAATCACAAGGCCTCCTGTGCTGAGGTTTTTATACCATGCTCAGACCTTCCTTTGTAGGCTTTAATCTTCCAGTACCGTACAGTACCTAACTGTATTTCATTTCATACCATATTCGATAAATTATATGTATTTGGTGATGTTTATACTTTCTAGTTTTCATATAGGATAATCAATAAATAATTTACAGTTTTGAGTTAGTAGCCTGCTAAGTCTCACAAGAGTTAATATGATTTAATCAGTCATCATAAGCTGGACTACAGGAGGCAGTGTTGGCAGGCTAGCCAACTGTGGCAGCTGATAGTTGACCGCGTTGAACTTGATGAACGGATTAGCGGCGGC
Organism: Nilaparvata lugens; assembly: GCF_014356525.2. Classification (NCBI taxonomy): domain Eukaryota; kingdom Metazoa; phylum Arthropoda; class Insecta; order Hemiptera; family Delphacidae; genus Nilaparvata; species Nilaparvata lugens. Next base: position 22,066,215 of record NC_052514.1, on the reverse strand, counting down.
AACGATTTGCTGGGCACTCTGTGCGGTGAGAGTGGCCCTCTGAGCCAGCCGCACAGCCCTCGCCGCCTGGGGACTGCCGGGGTTGGCCGACGCATGCGTGGTCGACAGACGAATGGCAGCATCAGCAGCTTTCCGTGCAGCGGTGGCCGCTTCCCGGGTCGCGTTCACTGCCTCCTTGAGCGGTTCTTCGCCGTTGCCCAGCGATAGCTCTGAGAAAATGAACGCTGACTGCGCCGACGCGGCAACGTCGGCAACCATCACCGGAAGTGTCTCCTCGCCGACTATGTCGGATACTTCCTGTACGCCGGCCGCTGTCTGCTGAATCAGCTGGATCGCCCGGAAGGTGTACTGCAGCTGTGGCGGCCAGATTGAGGTTAGGTTGGCTACCTGCTGCTCGCTGTCAGGCTGATGGTGCTGCTGCTGTGGACTAGAGGCCGAACTACCAGTAGTGGCGGGCTGGCTTGCACCAGGACTCCGACTACCTGTCGGCACAATCGTCCGTTTTCTCTTTCATTCAATATTTATTTTTTCAAAGAGGAGGTTTGAAGAGTAAATGATGGTCTTGCATATGGTTTAAATATAAAATTTGTTCAACTATTACGCGAAATTAAGAGAGAGAAGAGAGCAAAAAAATGAACTTGGAGAGGTCCCAGCATGTGAGCGTACTACATCAAAGTCTTATGCAAGCATTATGATACAAATAAAATATGTTCAACTACTATACGCGAAATTATAAGGACAAAAAAGAGCAACAAAAAAGTGAACTCAAAGGGGTCCGAGAATCTGGTAGTACAAATACAGAATAAATAGTATGTAGGTGGAAAACTTTTAGACGAGAATATCTAATGAAAATTCAGCAGAAGATGAAGAAAGCTACAAATGAATAGTGTGAAAGATTAAGATAAAATAACAAAAGTAGTGACAGTGAATTAGAAAATGATGTGATGGCTGATCTGACTTATAAATAATCCATTTAAAATTGTGCATATCATACAACTTACGGTACTGAAAATACAATAACAATGTGAGAAGAAACAACAAAGCTATAGCAGATGAACGATGAAAATGTTGATGAATAAAATATATAGGCTACTCTATACCGATATAATAGGCCTATATCACAATGAATATGAATGTACATAGTTTTGAAAGCCGGAGAGAAAACATATTACACAGTTTAAACTAGGAAAGCAATATCACAACAAATCCTATAGAACTCTACTGACCCAATCTGTGATCCGGTATGGCATATGCATAGTTGGCTCCCTTCTGCTGTTGAGTGAGCTTCAGAGTGGATCCGAAGCCCTGGGCATCCCTCACAACTGCACACATCGTTGATGATACCAGCACTGACAGAACCGTAATAGCCTGTTCAACAGAATACCGTAGGCTACAATTATTCCAGTAATATAGGAAATAATTATTACAGTAATATGTTTGTAAAATGTAGCGTATCGGATGAATTTGTTTGAGTTCGAATCAAAATTTGAATAAGAATCATATTTTTTTTAACCATTATTGAATAAGAATCAAGTCAAAGTAGGAAGTGGATAGAGTATGTAGAATAAAAAATATTTTAAATCTTCTCCCCCATACCGTTACCATATACGTAAGGTAGTGGATTCTAGGTAAGAACATTTAATTCGACGAATCATTAACATCAATGAATACATGTATTCTAGGTACCTTTTGTTTGAAATTGTATTCATGTGTGCATCAGTATTCTGTGCACTGTGTTGAGTATTAATACTGTGTATCTGTGTATCCTAATACTGTATCATTTTTATAAAATAAATCATCTATTTATTTATCCAATCTTTTCATATTTCAATGTTGAGAGAAAAAGTGTTTATTTTATTCGGCTAAAAACCAGAATATTCCGCAAATTGTGTTCCGATAAGTGAGGTTTCATTATGAAAATGGTGAATTTCAACGATTTCGAATTTGTGAAATGTATTATCTGGAACGAGATATCATATCTATTTTCTCACAGAGCATCAAAAGTTAGTCTACCTACTAGAATTCAATTTTATATGCTATTATTATTTGGGCTTCTTATTTTTTCAATGTGTCAGTCAAACGTGATCCAAATCCTCATCTTTTTTCAATTGAATTACATAGTAGGTACCGGAAGACTACGTGATTGAATGACAACCTTGAACTGTCCTCATCATTAATGCATTGTTCAGAGAAAGGAACATTTTCCTTGCTAATTTGAAATATGTGAATGAAGAAGAATAATCCAAAGTGGTTTTGCTATTATTCAGGAGAAGCCTTTAAATCCTTCAACTGTGAAAAACTTGGCCGTAGATAAGCTTGAAATAGAAGTCGAGCGTCTTTTGTTCTTCCTCTTAATTGTTGGTTGAATTTATCGCCTCATAGTTCACGGCTCTGATGATAAACAATGATCTAATTAATTATAATTTCATCAAGACACTAAAGCACGTTTGATTCCCACATGGTCTGACTTGGGCAGTTAACTTACACAACCAAAACAAAAGACGGTGCATGTCTTGTGAATTATAGCTTTAAAACAATGATAAACGACGCATGTAAGATTGATTGATGAATGCTGTTTACCCTTAGGTAGTTTAAAACTATTCATTTGATATAGTGAAACCTGTTTCTTACAGGTACTTTTCATTAATTTTGTTAGTTTGCTATAGGATAATAGCGGTTTTCAATAATACATACACACACTGAATGAGTGAATAATGAGTTCTATAAAGTTTATTCCTAGTTGGTTGATTGATATTGAATTTAGTCTTGTGTCTTTGGTAATTTGATTTTCATTATACAGAGTGAGTCATATGTATGGCAATCCCTCAATAGGTTGGATAATGTTGTAGATATAATACTGTAACTTTCAGGATAAGTTATTGGTCGAATACTCTACCATCTGACATAGAACTGGATTTCAACCACTCATAAAAGGGTGACTTGGGGGTTGTAACTAGAATATTTTAAATGTAAACACCCATTGTGTTGTACATAATTTCAAAGGTCTTTTTAAAACAAGAAAGATGGCATCAATAAAAAGTTCTATGGTAGGCCTACAAGTATCTAAAATGGCGGCTGATTGAAGTTTTAGTTTTTAATGAAATGAGGGGTTGTAACTCAAATATTTTAAACGTACGGTAAACACCCATTGTGTAATACATCATTTAAAAACTTTTCCTTTTAAAACTTAGAAGCCCTTTCAAAACAAGAAAGATGACATCAATAAAAATGTTCTATGATATATACTTGTATCCAAAATAGCGGCTGATTGAAGTTTTACCAATCATTTCTTTAAAAACTTAAATTTTAATCAGCCACCATTTTGAATACTAGTATCATAGAAAATTTTTATTGATGTCACCTTTCTTGTTTTAAAAAGGCCTTTAAAATTATGTACCACACAATGGGTGTTTACGTTTAAAGTATTTGAGTTACAACCCTCATTTCATTAAAAACAAAAACTTCAATCAGCCGCCATTTTGCATAAACGTATCATAGAACATTTTTATTGATGCCATCTTTATTGTTTTAAAAATACCTTTAAAATGATGTACTACACAATGGGTGTTTACATTCAAAATAATCGAGTTACAACCACTAAGTCACCCCCTTATGAGGGGTTGAAATCCAGTTGTACGTCAAAAGGTAGAGTGTTCGACCAATAACTTATCCTGAAAGATACAGTTTATCGCAATGTACCTAGAATACATTTTATTCTAGGTTCCTTGGTATATTATAAAATCTAAAACAGTCTCCAACTTATTGAGGTGTTCCCATACATATGTCTCACTCTGTATATAATAGAGAAAATGACAACCTCGCCTCATTTTATAATCCAAGCAGTGTTTCATTTCAGCCTTTCTAGAGGCAATCAGCTGCTTGCGTTTGAAATAATTCAGTCAATTATCTTTTAAATTGCCATAGATTTCTTGTTTTCTGCTCGAAATGTCTCGACATTGTCGAAAATTAATTAAGAAATAACTATAGGTCGGATAAAAATGACCCAGACACCAATAGAAAGAAGACATTCCCTCTGTTAATTTTATATGAAATTATTACGCATTACGACGCCCCATGATTCTGAGAGAAGTGATATTAAAAAAAAAAATCTTCGCGAGGTACCAATTTTATCATAGAAATTAAATTTTTTTTTGAATCCTTCAACCCTCAAACTTTTTTAGCACTTCTAGGATATCGGGGATGATATTCTTCATCCAATTCTGACGTTGAATTGGAAATTTGAGAAAGTTGCAATTTTACACGAATTGGCAACCTTGTAATTTCTTCGGATGGATGGCCAAGTCTCAACTTATTTTACCCATACCATAGTTGCAAATCATTGAATATTCCGAACATCTCTCCCATAAAGAATAAATATCTATAGGTAGGCCTATGTATTATATTTAGCTAGGCGGGTTTGATCATTTTTTAAAAGGACATATTTTTGAACCTATGTATTATATTTAGCTAGGCGGGTTTGATCATTTAAAAAAAAACATATTCTTGAACCTCATGGCTAACTAATTAACTAATTCATAACCTACATACTTTACTGTCTTTAAAATTCAGCTATTAATATTTACAAGGTACTTAATGACTTCTACTTGGATTTACGGATACCGCCCACCATCTCCTCCTTCTAGGTTTCCTTTTATTTTTCAGAAGTAAATATCCTCCTATTAGAATTATAAAAGCAGAATAAGAAAGAGTTTCAACATCGACGTCCATGTTGGACGAATATTTGCTAATTGTAAAACGAGCAAATGCTCGGCAAACCAGCAAGTGTGTAGATGTCTGCTCGTTAATCGGCGAATAGTTCGCCGAACTCTGAACATTCGGTGCTTGCCTAATGACGCAAGTCTGGAGCCAGCTTAAGACGCTGTTCATATACTGAATTTGTAAATTATGGTCCAGTTTTTGAAGAACTATAGTTTTGTATAGTAGCTACAATCTTCTTCTTTTCTTCCCCACGTGGGCTGTGGGGAAAGGTATGAATATTAAAAAAGCCTCCCTGGGTTTTTAATATTCAAATTCGCTATTACCTCAATGTAATAGAAGGAAAGAACAGCATAATATATAAGTTATGACAATATATAATATCTTCAATTTAAAAATAAATAAATATTGAGTTAGGCCTAATATTCAGCTATTGTCTATAATATTGAGCTTTCAGCGTGATTGAGCTCTCTGAATCAGCTACAGCAGCATCATCAATGTTTGTCATTCGTTTCATAATTTCGATTGAATTACATGAGTTTTCCAAAATACAAATTAATTTCAACTTATCTACACTAATCTTTGTCTTGATACTGTAATTTGACCTTATAGCATAATAACGTTTATTACAGTGACAGTCATTGGCTCTGAATAATCCAATAAATATGTTATTTCTATATTGATTGGATGGTCTGACATTATCTTGAACTTGGAGCAGTAAACATGTCAGTTGATCGCTGTGATGAAAAACTTGTGGTCTTGCTGGCTTCCTCTTCAAACGAAACGGGATGCTCTCCAGAACTTGCCACCGGAATGTCGTTTCCTTTACTTTTATTTATAATTGGCATAATAAATTGTCACAGTTGCCTCACTCCTATTTAGACTAATTGGCTTGGAAACTGAACTTTCTTGGGCAAAACATACAATAATTCTTAAATCACTTGAATTCAAGAAATTTATTTAAAAAAACCCTCTCTTTTTTCCTATTTGAAAATAAAATCTGATTTTCAGAAATTTGGCATGAATACAGTATCTGAAAGCAGAGCTCATATTCAAGATTGATAGAGATTAAGGTTAAGAGATTGAGGTTGTTTAAGGTAAGCTTGGGAAAACAGCTTTTGTGTCACAGAAGCCTAAATTCGTGGAAATCAATAATGAACTACATCAGAATCTCATCATATTAAGGAAATTTTCGTGATGGATCAGCTCTAAAACAGAAAAAAATCAAAAGAGACATTCCCTATTTTGGGTGTTCTGTTCTACTGTAGGCTAATAAAGTATAATAGAATAGGTACCCATCATATAAAATTTCTTTCAAGTGGAAAAAATGAAGTTAGAAGTATTCTGAATCACCAGAGATACGGTAAGCCTGATCTTCAGATCTCCAGAATAATACATGTGATAAAATATTATTTTAACACCATTTATCGCAAATTGGGTAAAAATTAAGTTTCTGGAAAATTGAATATTTTCCTATTTTATATAGCCTTTCTTGGGAAAATATGTTAATTTTTTGAGCAAATCAAGTCTGAGAATTTGAATCTTCTAAGATCTTATTTGAGTGGGAACAAAACCAACAGTCTCCATTCTTAGTGAAATCAAGTTTTCATATTTTGTATTGAAGTGGAAAATATCACTAATCTAAAAAAGTTAAGTTATAGGGGTCAAAGTTTTTCATATTTCCCATTTTTCCAAAGATCCGTTTCTCTTGGTATCCTATCAAAATACATAACTTGTAGAGAACTATTCCTGAGCCGAATAAGCCTTATCAAATGAACCCAAATCAATGAATAATATTAAAATTTTCCAGAAATGTTGAAGATTCCAGAAAATTGCTGGAAACCTATAACAATAAATTATTGCCAGGAATCAGTGAATATCACTAGAAACAACCGAGAACAATGTTAGCACCCTGTTGCATGTGAAAATTCACAATCTACAATTTTGTTGATGGAACAGACCAATGTAATTCTATTATATTGATGCGCTAGAGTTGAATTGAACTAATACTTTAAAATAGCATGAAATTGGATGTTTGCTTTATTTTTAAAATAGCCGAACTGTATAGGAACATCTCTCTCAAATTAATCATCAAAAGCAATCATAAAATTCAATGGGATTCGCACAAAGTAACTAATTCTAAAATGCAACGTAAATAATGAGTAGGAAATAAAGGAATATCGATTTGACTTTGTCTTTGCTGATGAAAACAAAACACTGAATCTGCAAATTAACTTCAACTGCTTGGACTAAATTCTGATATTTCCATTTTCAAGGGAAAATTTTCTTATTTATTTATTGATGAATAAATCGAATATCGAATAATTAATTGAGATGAAGACACTCCGGCTGCAATCTGAGATCTGACTGCGCTCTCTGCTAATCACACACTTCTTCTTCTTTTTCTCCTTCTTCTTTTCCTTCTCCTCTTCTCTGCCTTCTTCCACTGGCAGGATGAAGAACTGCAGACTGGTTCTGACGAGAGCTTCTGTTCTAATTTACGATTTACGCGATTCATATAAAAATGTGCACGTATCTAAATTATTCCACTCTCTACTCCACTCTCCTTCCATTCCTCTTCCTTCTCCTTCTCCTATCCTCCTCGCTTCATTTACTCCTTGATTCACCACAAACTCTTTTTTCAATTCATCTCTGAATTATTACCTTACAACCTACAACATATCATCCTAAAGACAACTTGTTGTTGTTACAGTATTTTGTTTTTATGATCTCCTCTGCTATTCCGTACATCCCATCATAATTTTCTTAGCTTTGGTAATCTCTTCTGCTTCTTATCCCTTACTAATTTTTCTTACTATTTTCTTCTCAAATCTCTTTATCCTCGTTTATTTGTTAAATTTTATTTAAAGTTAATGTCATGTTTTTACGAAAGTTTTATTATCAATCTTTCCAAATTTAAAATTGTTTGTTTTATTCTGATCTATATTTTTAGATTGTGATTTGGGGTAGAAGTTGAAATAAACATAACCTATATACAACATTTGGACAATTCGAAAATAAATTAGGAAATTGAAGAAGTTTTGGGCAATAGCCTGTTTTTTTCCTTTTCCGATCATTGTAATGTTTGTGCTAACGTAATAAATAAATAAATAGATTCACTCAGTAGAGTATGGAGCAATTTATTATTTATTTGTGTATTCTAATAAAAATAGTAATAGTTCCATTATCTGTCCGTTTTCTTCTCTTCCTATTTCATCTTTATTGTTTATTCCATTATTTTTTTCCATCCCTCTCCTCTTCTTTTTTCTTTATTTTTCCTTCTTTGTAATCTTCATCAACTTATTCTCTTCCATCTCCACCTCCACCTCCACTTCCTCCACGCCCATCTCCTCCTAGTTCTCCATCTCCTTCTTCTATTCATTTTCATCCTCCTCTTCCTTGTTCTCCTCCACCAACTAATCATCATTACTATAATAATTATCATCATCACATTTTTCATTCCACAGCGTCCCTCTACCTCTCCACCTTTTACCTCCTCTTCTTCGCGGGATCCTCTGCTTTATACAGAACCTCGTCATTTTCCTTTTTCCTCGTTCCTTCGTTATACTCAGTTTCTCAAGCTTTCCCATAAAATCTTTGTGGGCGCTTTTTTCATTTACATATTTATACTTACATTATCATTTCTTGTCTCTGTTCTACTCTTTCTCCTCCACATTCTCCTCTTCTTTTTCTTCCTATTGTTATTCTTCTCCTTATTTTCTAAATTTCCTTATTTTTTCAAGTCTCGTTTTTTGATACTCGTTGCATTTCAACCTGTTCTTCATTTCCCTCGCATTCAATCTCAATTATTTTCAACTCCTTTGTTTTTATCCTTCCAGTTCCACATCATACTCTTCACATCCTTCCAAAAATGTTGTTACCTCTCCTTTTTTCTTCATATAATTATTCCTTTTCCTTCTACCTACATATCACTCATGTCATATTGCTTTTGCTATTTTTATATATCTCTACCTTTCCATCTTGCATGTGAAGGCATGCAGAAGAGAGCATGAAAAGAAATGGAACGAGCTCAAGCAAGTATAATAAATAATACAAGATATGGTAGGCAATAAGTTTATTACTTACATCAATCAGAAAGATTGTGATTATTCATTGGAATCATCTTTCTCGGTACGGTATAGTTGAGATATACATCACCATTCTTGCCAGTCATCTATATTGTTCCATCGTAGGCCTATTCTGCAAAACCTCTAATTTCTCCGCGGTCGAAGATTGATACTAGGAATAGGAAGAGATTTCTCCGTCGTTATTTTCTATATTACTGTACCTATGTTGTGCATGCAGTATAATGAACCGGGGCCCCCGAGTTTAATGAATTATATTAAACAGAAAAATGATAGAATAATATTCTCCTTCTAAATGGATATTTCATGCTTTTCTTCCAACTTATCTTCACGCAGTCATAACTTTTTGGGCTAAACAATTGTCTTGAAATTACAGTTAGTTAAGGCTTACATTGATTACAGTACAGGCCAGTTAAGTTACAATTCAATTTATTGATGCGAATTTATTTATTCTGCTAGAAACACTTGGGCTATATCATTGGAATGAACACGTAGGCCTACGAGTTACTACACATATAATTAGGCCCTAATGAATAAATTCATAATATATAGGCTATAGGCCTATGTATTGTATTGTGTATAGGCCCATGTTCATTATAAATGAATACATTTATATTTTTCTTTAATTAACCGAACGTAGTGAGGTCTATGTTTTAACTCGGATTTTCTTTTGTCTGTCTGTATGTAACGCGATTACGGCCAAACGCGTTGATAGAATTTGATAAGATTTGGCAGGAATATTCCTTTTTCAACTACGCGTCGATGTATATACAAACAAGGTTTCTTGAAATTTTGCATTTTAAGGATAATATATTATAAAAAGGAAATAATTCCTCCATACTCTGATAACACTATATTATAGTGTATTATATACCCTATATTGTAGTGTAGGTACCTACTATATTATAGTGTTATCAGAATATGGAGGAATTATTTTCCTTTTTATGATATATTATCCTTAAAATGCAAAATTTCAAGAAGCCTTGTTTGTATATACATCAACGCGTAGTTGAAAAAGGAATATTCCTGCCAAATCTTATCAAATTCTATCAACGCGTTTGGCCGTAATCGCGTTACATACAGACAGAAAAGAAAATCCGAGTTAAAACATAGACCTCACTACTATATTATAGTGTTATCAGAGTATGGAGGAATTATTTTCCTTTTTATAATATATTATCCTTAAAATGCAAAATTTCAAGAAACCTTGTTTGTATATACATCGACGCGTAGTTGAAAAAGGAATATTTCTTAATTATGTATATATTATTTATATATCATCTACTTTGAAGATAGGATCAATCAGACTATAGAATTATTGATAATCAATCAGCTGGCAAGTGATTGCATGCAAGGTACCTAGAACACAGAGGTATTCCAGGTACATTGATTGCATGCATTACACAGATGTATGGCCTTGTCTATTTCTATTAGTAGGGTTCCAATATTTTTTAATGCGTGCCCATCAGTATCATTATTCTCACATTCGAAAAACAAATTTGATGGGTGATTGAAAATAAAATAAAAAATGATTAAATGAACTAAATAATGCTGAAGAAATTATAATACCGGGTGTCTATAAATGAATATCGGGGTTTTAACGCTTTATACGATTTATTACATTATACTTACAGTTATTAATGATATGTCAAATGAAAGAGCAACTCAATCAGTTTTTGTTCGTTGGTGAGCAAGATGGTGCGCCACCTCACTGGCATAACGAAGTACGCGATTGGTTGAACGTAACTGTACCCGACCGCTGGATTGGCCGCAAGGGGCCCAATGACAGAGCTTGCTATGCGTGGCCTCCACGGTCACCCGACCTAACGCCATGCGATTTTTACCTTTGGGGTTTCATCAAGGATCGTGTGTATGTGTTTCCGTTACCAGCTGACCTCATTGAATTACGAAAGAGGATTGAAGCAGCTGTTGCAACAATTACAGAAGACACACTACTCAACGTTTGGGAAGAACTCGGCTATAGACTTGATGTGTGCCGTGTGTCAAATGGTGCTCACATAGAATACTTGTAAGCTTGTATATAAAACTGTTTGAGTTGCTCTTTCATTTGACATATCATTAATAACTGTAAGTATAATGTAATAAATCTTATAAAGCGTTAAAACCCCGATATTCATTTATAGACACCCAGTATTCTTGATTGAAAAAGTTAATTCTAAAACAGTTGAGAAATATTTTTTATCAGATGGAAAGATTATCACGGAACTGAATAAATTATCATATGGATACAAATTCAAACGTGAACTGAGTTTATTATCATTAAGCTGCGTTTATAACTTATTGTTAATAACTTAATCCTTATAGATTCTATAGGAATCTATCTCCTATTCTATAGGAGGATGTGAATGAGAAGAATGATAATAACTTAATCCTTAATCCTGATAATAACTTATTGTTAATAACTTAATCCTTATAGATTCTATAGGAATCTATCTCCTATTCTATAGGAGGATGTGAATGAGAAGAATGATAATAACTTAATCCTTATAGATTCTATAAGATTGAACGGAACTTGACAAACACGTATGTTCATAATGTGTATGATAAGTTAGGATAGATTCTATAAGGATTAAGTTATTATCATTTTGTTAATAACTTTGGTATAAACACGAAGCTTCAGTGAGTTTTTGAACTTGGAGAAAACAAATAACAGTTTTTAAGAGTAAATTATGATTCAACTGTGGATTGTGATGATTTAACTGAATCAACTAGAACAGGTGACATCATATACTTGTGGATGAGAAAACTGCGTGAGGTCTACTGTTCACAGAACTACTAGTTCCAATATTCGTAGTTTTAATGCTTTAAACTTTTAGTAATTTAGAATAATTTAGTTTATTACTTCAGTCTTGAATGTGATTCTTCGAATATATAGGCCTATGGGTCCACCCTAAAAAATAATTGTGGAAGGAGTTTATACACTATCATTAATGGTATAGAAAAACAGACTTTCAATTTTTTATTTTTATATTCCATAACATTTTCTCTGGTTTTTTATTGATCTAGCCTATGACATTGATGATTCAGAAATATTAGCAAATAACCTGAATTTTGACATTGCTTCCAATATCATATTATTATAGATTATAAAAAGAGAAAATTTTGTCAAAAAATCTTCGTGAAAATTGAACTTTTCAAAATGTAAGAACTTAATGAATTAATAACAATATCAATTTTTTAAATTCAGTTCATCAAAAAAGTTCGCTGCGGACAGGATTCGAACCTGTGCGGGCAAAGCCCATTGGATTTCGAGTCCAACTCCTTAACCACTCGGACACCGCAGCTGGTGAAAGGATGCTCGCTTAACGGTTTTCTTGAATGTGCTTCGCAAACTGACTCAGACTGGCAGTCATAAGATTAATTATTCACATTCCGTAGTTTCGGAATCCACCTAAAACTCATTCGTCTTTCTTCATCAACCATCTTTACCCCATTTTTGGACTATCACTATGACAATAATTATTATAGTGAAAGTCTCCACTAGAGCATTCAAACTTCGTGAATGAAAGACCTGTCTATATTCTATTTTGTCGCTTTCTTTTCTTTAATTTCAAGTTTCCACTTATTTTTCAAGTTTTTTTCAGTTTTATAACTATAGCCATTTGTCTTGGTGAGGTGGGAACGACTCTAAATCCCAGGATCTTCCTTTATTTCGGTAAAAATTAAAAAATAACAGTCTAGGCCTATAATTAGGCAATGAATGCTCAATAGGGTAAAGAGGCAAATGTTTGGAAGACAATTTTTGACCCCTCAGTTCTGTTAAGGGTAGTGAGGAGGTAAACATATCAAAATTCCCCACCCCTACCCCCTGTGCTAAGGGGTTGGGAGTGGTTTAAAGGTACCGTTTTTTGGTTTCTCGCATAAAACTCAAAAACTATGTACGGTATCTTAAGGACTTGACTGTCATATAACAAATTAAAGCTTACATAATTTCCTACAATATTCATTGTACAACTTTTTTTATATCTCCTCTAGTTTCCGAGATATCCGCTCTTGAAGGTGTGACATTTTTGAAAAAAACACGTTTGCCACTAATTTTTTTCTATTTTTGCTCTTATAACTTTTTAAAAATCAACGGAAAAAATCCATTCTTATTATGAGCACATAGAGCATTAAATTTTCTTCAATTTGATGTATAATTTCAAATTTTTACGAATTTTCCTACATCTTTTGCAGCAGCTTTAGTGTTGAGTGTGATATCTCCATTTTTGCAACAATAGACCAATTAATTGATAAAGGAATTTGGAGGGAATGTTTAAAACAAAATTTTTGACTCTGTTGCTTTGTTGAACCTAGTTAGAAGGAGAACATAATATCAATCCCCATTCCTAACTCATGTGCTAAGGGGATGAGGGTGGTTTAAAAGTTGCATTTTTCATCGTTATGCTTCCACGCTCATATCTTGAGAAGAATGTGTTGAATTGACATAATTAACTATTCCAAAATGGAGCTTGATAAGTTCTCTACACTTTTTGTTCAGTGGATTTTCGTGATATTCCCAACAGTTCCCGAGATATTCGCTCTCGAAGGTGTGTAATTGTTCAAATAACAGGTTTTTATCCAATGTTTTGCTCTTTCAGGGCTGATAACTCTCCAACAATGCATCATAGAGACTGATGCTTATCGTAGGTTTGTAGAGCACTGAATTCTCTTTGAAATGATGTATTATTTCACTATTCCAAGTTTTCCTTCCATTGTTATAGCAGCTTCAATATAGGGGGTGGAATATTCATTGCTGCAACAAGTGTCAACTCAGCGGTTACACACCTTCTACAGAGGGGATAAAGATGCGCACTTTTGCTATGTTCACCTACTAACTAGTCCAAATTAAGCTGCAAAGTCAAAAATTGTGTCACAGGCACCACCTTCAAATGACATTGTCAAACAATCAATTTTTGCAGCAATGAAAATTTCACCCTCTACATTGAAGCTGCTATAACAATGAAAGGAAAACTTGGAATAGTTAAATAATACATCATTTCAAAGATAACTCAGTGCTCAACAAACTCTTCAGACAAATCTTCTAAACAGAGGAACGTGTTTTATTTTTCAATTTACATTCATAAATATTGGAAATCCAATATTCAACAGAGTAAAAATTTATTTTCGAGAGTAATAACATGAGAAAATTAGGTAATAATGATGAAATATTTTAAACTATAACATTCTTTAAAGACATTTCAATTTCCTACAAACTAATGGAAACTATGATAATATATTGAGACTAGATTTAAATAGAATACAAAGTCGCATGGTAGTAATAATAATCAACAATAACAAATTAATTTGACTGTGTCAATGTATATAATAATCATCAGGAGATCTTTGGACAGGGAATTCATTCCCATCGAAGTTCAATGGGTAAGGATCATCCTGACGGGGGAATTGGGGCTGATAAGAGCCCGGGTGGCCTGGCCTGTGGAGTCCCGGAGCCTGGCCAGGGGCCCTCACAAATCCCGGCGGGGCGTAGTTTGGTGCGATAAATCCTGGTGCGTAGCTTGGTGCGAAATTTGGTGCATAGTAAGGACTGTAGAAGGGAGATTGGAATGGTGATACAGGTGGCATTGCTGGTGCAAAAAGACTGAAAAAAAACAATTAATTTATTTTATATCTTTGGTGAAAATATTCAGATACAAATAATATACCCAGGATTTTTAGTAGACTACTTGCATATACAATAATTGGTTCTTGTACACAGTGGAGTTTACAGAATAAAGTGAATGTATTTTATTTAGTACACTCTCAACAAAATATCACCTTTCTTTGAACTACAAGAAATTGGACATCTTTTTGAATGTTTAATGTTTGAATACCTGAGATATTTTGCATAGTAATAGTTTCTTCAACAATTTGAATTTGTCAATCAGAATATTTGTATTTGTGTTGGGAATATGGTTTTAATTTTATCAATGGAATAAATTAATCATAATCTTATCCATATCACTGATTCATTTTTTGTGTACTTTAATTTCTACATAGCCTACTAATTAGAAACATCGATTTGCTGTTGAGCACTCCACGGATTTAGATTAGGCTACAATAAATTGGGAATCCTGTTGTTGATGATGTAATCTTCACGAATTAACATATCTATATATTGGAAAAGTTACATCGTTTCGTTTCTCAGCCTCATTGAGTAATAAGGTTGCTACACATGACTATATAATATACCTACAGGTGGCAATAGACTGATCAGCTTCCTGATCATAAATGAATCCATGGACCTTCTGTTTATGATTAA
Organism: Nilaparvata lugens; assembly: GCF_014356525.2. Classification (NCBI taxonomy): domain Eukaryota; kingdom Metazoa; phylum Arthropoda; class Insecta; order Hemiptera; family Delphacidae; genus Nilaparvata; species Nilaparvata lugens. Next base: position 22,051,152 of record NC_052514.1, on the reverse strand, counting down.
TTTATAAAATGCCGATCCTTCCAATAATATTATCCATATATCTATAGATGCCTCTTTATTATAATAATTCACCATAATACCTCTGGTGTTTTATCATAACATGTGAGCTTATATTAAATCAAATACGAATTTGATGAATGAGTTATCTTGCTTTTGGCTTCAGATTCTATCTTTATTGTGAGATATCAATCAAAATCCGATTGATATCTCAGAGTAGGCCTATATAGTATGATGTATTAACAAGAAAACGAGCATTATTTGTGATTGGCACAATATAATTAGTTTTAAAAATCCTCAATGAGAAGAAAGGTGAGAGTGCAAACCTTTAAGTTATTTTTTGTAAAAGCAGAGCTATGACTGGGCTATACAGTACATGGATACTGTCAAAAACGTTGGGTCTGTTTCATATCAGAATAGCTACTTTGTAACCCTACTATTTACGATTATTGAGATTTAAAAATTGTTCTGTGTAACAACTGACATTATTTATATATTATTATGATAATATTATTTGTTCACAGCAGTATCAGTCATAGGCTATATTATTGAATGAATTTCATAATAATAATAATTGTATATCATTTGTCTTTCAATTCAGAATATTGAGCACAAGTGTGCAAGTGAAAAATCTATTAATATTCACAATCTCATATCTCAAACTTCCATTTCCATAACCATATTATATGCATTCTATAGCCCATATTCATAAATTCAAGCTAATTAATATAAGCCTTATTTCTAGCGTGCAAAAGATAGTACCTCTCAGTAAGTGATTCATTTAAAATGAATCATTCCCAAAATTTGTAGTTTACTATGATGTAATATTTTAAACGTGATGTGATATTCAAAATGGCTTATATACTGTCAATTTGTGTATAGAGTGGAGAGTTTTGTTTTTGATCTATAAACAAGACTGAATTCTTAATCGAATAATATTACTGTAAGTAATTATTGTTTGCTCACCCGCCAAATAAATTCTGCTGCAGCCTTGTACCGGCATAATTACTTCCATGAACCACCCCTCCCACCACGGCATCTGCCAACGCATGTCCCCCACGGATCAAGTGACCCAGGCCAAGGATCCTTCCTTCTCCCTCTCCCTCTCCCTCTCCTGCACCCTCCTCTGACGTCTCTTTCGGTTCCTCCCTGACCTCTTGTGCGACAACCAGCGAGACCATCATTGCCAATGCGAGCCAACTGTGCACTCGCTTCATCTACAAAACAAACGCATATTTACTGTAGTAACTTAACTTCAAAATAAAAGTAAATTAACTACATAAGGTAATAATAGGGTGAGTGAATTAACTATTTACAGTAGTAAATTGTAGACTATATTATAATAGGCCTGTTGTATATTATGATCAATAATAGTATTTATTTGATTGTATACCGTACGTCACCAAGTAATGTAGGTATAAGAAAACGAATAGTGCACTAGGAATGTGCACTTTCTTGTTCATAGGTTGTATTTACTTGATTCTTGTTCTATTCAGATTTTTTAAAGTAAAAATCAAAGTGTTCATCATATTTTCAATTCTGCGCAACATGTATCTTTAATGTCACTTTAATGTCATTTTCAAGTGAATGAACAAAATAGACAAGTAATTCATCCATTCATTGTACAAAACACTATAATCATAAAATTAATTGGCATATAAACAGGGATGAAATTGGAGGAAAAACTAGGCTGAGCCTGTAGGCCTACTATTTCTCTACAAAAATGTTGATGTTATCCAAAGGTTATACTGTAATTTAATGAAATCACACACTGCTTCGTCACTTGATTTTCGGTCCAGGAATAATCATTTGAAAATTTTGAAGGTTGACTTAATAGGCTACTTCAAATGAATTATATATTACAAATAATGCCAAAAACCCATTAATTTTAATTTTTTACGTGAATTTATTTTGATACAAGTACAGTAATAAAGTAATAGATAGAAAAGTAATTAGTTTAGTCCTTTGAAGGGGGAAATCGTAGTTCAGGGATGAAATAGGCTATAAGCCTGAAGAAGGTCTAGCTTATTTTACATTTTAAACATCATCTTTAAGTCTTCATTAGTTAGCAATAATCACACATTTATTGAGAACATTATCTGTAATAAATAATTCCACAAATTAGAAGCCTGCTGTGGAGAGACAGTTGTTATTATTTTTGTAAAGATTCATGTATCCATTCATTTTCTAATTATTTATTTATTGATTCAATACCATATAGGCCTACAATCATTCTCATTCATTTCTTTATCGATTTAATTATACAAAATTTATTCCTATCAACTAACTGTCTCTTTACAGGATTAGGCGGAGAAAATATTAATTTCTCAATTTATTGAGTAGACTTACTCGAAAATTCCCGTGGAAAATGATAAAAGTTTTAGAAAGACTGATATTCTCCACTTGAAATAAGTGTGTGAGAAATTCATAGTGGGTGAAATATACTCATAAAATTGAAAAGCGTACAACTAGTTATATTTTTAATTATTCTGGTGAACGTATCATACCAAGAAAGAATAATTATTATTCTAGTTTCACATTCCTCAAGTATGAAAGCACTATCCATGGTCTTCACTTGAAATAAGAATGATCATACAGTCATTCATCACTTGTGTTTTCAAATGTATTAGGTACTGTACTCAATCTATTAGAAGTATTCTATTCAATAAACATTTTCATAACAGGTTGAGAAATGCTAATAAGATCGAATTCACAAATTTTTAGCTGCCAATATATGTTGGTCTTTGATTTTTAATCTATTATTATAATCATAGGCATAGTTATAGGCATAATCTATTATTTATAATCATAGAAGTGCCTCATATCTGAAAAACATGTCAATAAAATAATAGATCCCTTTTCATTACTCACCCTTAAAAATATTTCAATGCGGTTCGAAGGGAGGAAACGTGTAGAACTCACTGAAATCTCAAATATAAATGTTCTCAATAGTCAGTTCAACAGTTCAGACATATTATATACTCAAGCTAGCAATTTTATGATCACTCCAGTAACTACTAAAACTCTATAAATAATGCCTACGATATTTATTTCGTTTCAGTACAACTGTTACTCAACATTTGGGTTTCCCACTATCAATAAAGTCAACTAGTTTTAGCGCTGATGCATAGTCTGGTTATAAAATCGAAAATAATGATGTAACAAGCCTATGAGTTTAGAGGATTGGTCAATATTTTGTTGATAAATTTAGGCATGCAGGTGCCTCACCAAACGCAGTTTATGATAATCAATCAAAATATCTTAATTCCATTTCTCCCCGGCTTGAATTTCTTGAGTGTCTCAGGGGATTTAAACGCGAATTGAACTAATAGTTTTTCATATCTTTCAATCGCTTTTTACTGTAAAACTAATAAGTACCTAGATTTATGAAAGTGTTTCTATTAACTCTGTTGATAAGTGTGACTCTTATTGACTTGGGAGATGAGGGTCGACGAATTGATTAAGAATAATAATATACGTGTAGTTCACGATCAGTATTACATAATGATCTTCCACAAGAGAAATGATTTTATAAAAAAGTCATATGGAATATATAGAATGCAATAGGATGAATGTTATCAAACACAATAAGTGATTCAATAAAACATAAAACATTCAAAAATCCTATAAAAAGATACAATTATTGTATTCGTATGTCAGTCTATTTATGATGAAATAAATTGCTATTCAGTACAGTATATCATACATTTGTTGTAGCCTACTTACGGTATGCATTATTGGATTATATTTTTTGATTAGAGATAAAAATGGTTTTAACCTTAACTGTTTGGAATTTTTTGATGCTGGTATATATTAATATTGATGAACTAATTTTCAACAATTTTTCGAACATTCAAGATAAATTCAGAGCAATCACTGATCGTTATGATGAAATTCGATGGCCTAGAGCTTTTTAATGTGCATTAATATAATCATAGAGAAACAATAGCGTAAGTAATACGCTAGCGTATAGTAATAGCGTAATACCTATCGTTTCTCTATGATATAATGCATTCTGGCAATAACATCAAATCAATCGTGGGCCACCTATTAAGAAAACAAGATTCAACTGATTTATTCATTTGAATTGAAGAGTTTGAGTTTGAATAATGAATAAAGATTGGAGTAACGTCTGCACGTAGAATATATTTTTTATCAAACAATATAATTCTCTCAAACTGACTCATAAATAGGAAGAATACGATTACTAGTAATGAAAAGGATACATATATAACTTCGGGAATTAAAAGAATTAATGCTGTTTTGTACCTTGCACTACAATTTCTTAGTATAGCAGTATGCAAGGCATGAAAAAGAAAGTTTCTTTCACAATTAATTGTTGAACTGATGATCTACAATACCTAAAACCCAGATTAAAAATCAACGATTAAAAGTAAATTGAGTTTTATTCATCGCAATATAATAGAAATAATAAAACAACAATTTCAATGAATATAGATTTTAATAAATAGGATACATCAAGAAAATAAATTATTATTGATGAATATACAAATGTACGTTGATGAAGGAAAATAAATAATTGTGTGCTATAAATTATGATGAAATAACACACATAAACAGGAGAAAGTTGACTGCTAAGAATTGAGGCATAAAATATGCCATTGTTGTAGCAGCACGTTGTTCCATTTCACGCGTAGATCACTTCAGTTATACGAAATATATTGGTAACCTTGGCTAGGAGGGAAGAACCTGCAAGAGAAAGTGCCAACAGCCTGAATTTAATAAGAACATTGTCGGTGGTGGAACACGTTCATATGAAAGAGTATAGAATGTGATCACATTGAACTGATAACATTAGCATACATCCTATACTCTCGGCGAAAAAGGTAACAAATATCTCATTAAAGATTTTAAATTTCAATGAGAGAAGTTTATGGATTATAGTGATTATTTATTGTAGTCTCTTTTTGAAATGAAAAATTATATAAACTCCACAAAGATAAAATATTTTCACGTATAATCATATTATAAATCATATTTCATAAATGATAATAATTTATAATCATATTTCATTAATTTATAATAATTTTCATAATACTATGATTATTAAGTGTGAAAAACTTAAATAAAACAATAGTGCAACTGGATCATGATGCAAAAATTATATACGGTAGCAGCCTATGTTTTGACTCTTGGAGAGCGCCATCGAAATAATCAATTCGAAAATGATTTCTTATTTGAATACAATTGGGCTTCAAAAGTCATAATTCTCTATGCATAGTGGGTAATATCGGGGACCGAGCTTCGCTCTGGAGTACAAAAGCATAACAAATTTATTACGAAAGAAGAAATTATAATAACATTCATAACATTCGTACAGAAATGTTCTATCTAATCACAGTAAATTCCCAGAGGAATGCACAAATTTCCCTCACAAATTTTAATCCTGATTATCTTCACGTGAACCAAATCAGAGAAGACCACTTCAAAAAGATGGATCTATTGGAATTAATCCGGATTGAAAATAACCCGGCTTTTTTGCAACCGGCACTAAGTACCTTATTGAATGATTACAAAAGTTCAACAGCTGAGTCATAATTTTGACACAGTCCCACACACATGAACTCGCTCACTCACTTCCATCACCAACAGATGACGAAATGATTATTATAAGCTGTTTTTCCAAGGATGAATAAAAATTATCCTTTTAATGTCCTTCAGCTAGTTTTCCCAGGGATGAGACCACCTAACGCAATCGAATCTTTATATTATAAACCTACTATGTTCTGAATTTCGTGAGAATCGTTAGAGACGTTTTCGAGATCCAGTGAAATACAAACATATAAACATCTAAACATCGAAGGCGGGATGCACACCGGAGAAACGGATTTCGTGAAGCCCTCTTTCATGAAACTTGTTTCATGCAATCCGTTTCACTCGCGCATGCATACAAAAGAAACGTTCCCTGCTTAATCTTATCAGTCGATTGCGAGCAGCTTTCGTTTCACGTTTCCTGAAACTTTTTTCACGAAACGCGTTTCTCCGGTGTGCATCCCGCCTAAACATCTATAAACATATAAACAGAAGTTGCTCGTTTAATACTATATGATAGTTGATATGAATAACATCTAATAATCTTCAGTTACTGGTTTTAGGGTGTGTTCACATGAGCAACTTTACTTGGTGCAACTTTTTCTGTGTGGAATAGAACACAAGCAATTCCTATCTAAACTGGGTACACTGTAATCTGCAATTATTGTTCTATTTTGTAGGGTGTCTGCGTTGAAGCTTGAGTGACACGATTACTACGCTTCCACTCCTAGTAGACAATAACACATCCGGACAAAGTTTGGGACAAAAGTAGGGAAAATCTTCTCCAACACCAATTCTTAGAATTTGAATTTTTCAAATGCTATCACATTCTGATTTTCATACTGAATCTCAAGGAATTTGATTTTTTCCTCCTACGACAAATTTAAGCTTTACATCGTATTGTATGTTGACATGCCAATCTGCTCTCAACTGCAAGGGACAAAGGAGCTGTATTTGTTCAAAATTAATGAGTTACAGCTATTTTGTTAAAACAGCTATTCTTTGAAAACTGCCTTTGAACTAAGTTGCTCTATTGAGGCAGGGGTGTAATTTCTGTAGATTTCTACCTGCTGTTCTGCAACTTAGCTGCTCTATGTGAACTCACCCTTAGGACTTGTTCACACTAGAGCAACTAAGTTGTAGAACAGCAGGTGGAATTCTACAAAAATTACACCCCTAGCACACTTGAGCAACTTAGTTCAAAGGCAGTTTTCAAAGATTAGCTGTAACTAGAGGGCATTCATTACTTCTAAACACAAAAGCTTTTTTGTCCTGTCCTCAGTATTCAGTAGTACACTGCTTCAATCACTGCTACAATCCGATATAAAGCTTAAATTTCGTTGTGGGAGAAAAAATCGGATAAAACCCATCTGAATGGTGGCATGAAACAGCCAAGGGAGAACAATACAAACATGAGACCTATTGGTCGATAAAGGGTGTGGGTACATAGACAAACATTTTTGTTTCAACTATTCGGGTGAGGAATAGAAAGCATTTTCTATCCACCTAGCACACTGTCAACCTGTGTCGACAAGTGATTTTCAATTATGCCAGTTGTTTCATTTCCACTAGCCATAGTACTTTTTGTTGGTGTTAATAGTGTTAACTGAATTGCATACTGTAACAAACATTGCGACTTTTGATTTTTGGAGGAAATACATCTGATTATAATTGAACAAAGTTTGGGACCATAGAACAATGACTTTAGGTGAAATGAAACAATCAGATCTAAAAATATTTTTGAACATGAATTTTGAGAAATCTGAGTTTTTAAAATTCTATATCATTCTACTTGTCTTACTGAACCTCAAGAAATCTTATTTTTCTCCCATGATGAAATTTGAGCTTCATATAGTATTTTTCTCTCAACTGACAAGCAACGGACAAAAATAGTTATTCATGCTTCACTGCATTCATAAAACAAAATAGAAAAATCACAGATTGACAGTGTGCCAGGTGGATATGAAATGCTTGTGTTCTATTCCCCACTATACAAGTTGAACCAAAACTTTGCAAGTGTGCGCTCGCCCTTACCTGTCAAAGGTCTCACGTTTGTATTGTTCTCCCTTGACCGTTCCATGACCCCATTCAGATGGGGTTTAACCAAAAAATCAAATTTCTTGGGATTCAATCGATATGAATTCATATCAATATGAAAAGCAAAGTGTAGTAGAATTAAAAAAAAAACAAATATCTCAAATTCCATGTTCTAAAACTTAGTATTGGATAAGATTTGCTCTAAATTTGTTCTACGTTCCCAAATTTTTTCCACATGTGTTATTGTCTACTAGGAGTGGGAGCGTGGTAATCGTATTATTATTCATGCTCCAATGCTGTCACCCTACAAAATAGAACAGTTGCAGGTTACAGTGTACACAGTATATAGGAAACGCTATTCTATTCCTCACAGGAAAAGTTGCTCTCAATCAGTTGACAGTGTGAACAGACCCTAAAACTCAGATCACGTTCTACAAAAACATGATAGTTTATTATTGAGAGGACATTGCCATAACACAGGAAATTATTCCTTCATGCAACAGACTATTTAATTTCTCAAAATTCTTTCCTCAAATTATTATCGCAAGGCTTTGAACAATAATTGTATGAAGTATAAAAATGATGAACAATGTGAATAAATAGGAGGAATAGTTTAAAAACCATGAAAAATACTCAATATCGTTATGAATAAATTCATAGGCAAAGAAAAACCAATGGAATTTATGATTATTTTCTTATCATATTCATAATAATGTTTGATCAAATTTGAAACAGTAACTCCAAATTAATGATTGTTATTATTATAATCTAAGGAAAATATTTATGTTATTTTTCGTAGATTATAGTAATACAAATTATGAATGAATCATACCAGTAGGGTACTTGTAGATGATTCATCATCCAATAATAATTGAAATCTATACTTCAATGACTAGATAAAATCTAAGTAATTACTTGAGGACAATAATGGGAAACATCAATTAAATATGAATGGCAGAGTTTGTATTTTCTTTGTGAATAGAAACTTGAGAGAGTGAGATGGATACGAGTATTTTTAGAAAAATCGATTGGAATATACGAATTTTTCATGAAAAACATATTTTAGATAATACAATTCAGTATTTACCTCTGTATAACTGTATCCAAAACACGAGTGAAGAGTGGGAACAAGTCCCTTGATCTCAGATTACTCCTGAGTGTGTCGAGAAGTACAAAAATGAGAGCGTAGACATCATTCATAGCACTCATGATGGTTCTTCCTCTCACCACATGGATGTTATTGGATAGAATGTCTGCGTCGATAGTTTTATTGGCAAGTTCATCGACATCCAATTCGGTCTCAGATTTGGCTTCACGGACTCTGTCTGTTGTGGTGGTATTTTCAGGCTCAACAGCTGCTTTAACATCAGCTTGTTCTTCCACCAGGTTTGATGGAGACTCACTTTCGGGCGTTTCCAGGGATGGAGCGGGTTCTACTGATGTGAGGAAAGTTGCAATGATGGTCATGACCACAAGATAACCCTGAAAAATAAACATTGTTTTTTCTTTAAAAAATGTACCAGTACTGTAATTATTTCTACTGGACTTGAGAATGGAAATGTCCTTTATAGGGGAGTATTTAGTCACAAGAATTTATTGAGACAACAGGTTTCTCCTTATATATGTTTATATACATGACATGCTAACATGAAAACAATAATCACAACATAGTTGTTTTACATAGTTGCAACAGCCTTCCACTCCTTGAAATCAATAAATCAGCTTAAAATAGAATTTAATGAAAAAAATTCTAACAACAAACAATAGAAAGAAAATTTGAATTGAACGAACTAGATATTAAATGAACTTACACCCAAACCCATTATAATCTGAAAAATTAATGAAATTTTAATACAAGAAATGATAAGACTTCTGAAAGTACCGTATTCCTCAATATTTAAAATATGAATATTATACTCATCAATTTTATATGATATCATAAAAGCCAACAACTTCAAAATTTAAAGATTTGGACGAAAGAAATTGAATTAAATAAATAGAAGAAGAATGAATGATAATAATGAAACAACTCTGGCAACTGCTTATAAGGAGATACAATAAGCAGCCGCGGCCTCGATCCTTGCTGTTGTTACTCTATATCAAAGCTATTCAGAATTTTACGAAATTTGATGCCAGAACAGAAAAAGATATCTAGGCGTTCAGAAACGGGGTTGAAGAGATTCTGAATTGTGTTGATAGGGGAGTTGCAGTGACTCATTGTTCTGGAGCGAGCAACAAGAAATGAAAATGTGGTAGTGAGGACTTGAAAGACCTTACACTTTTCCTCATGTCAGGCTTATGTTGAATTTGATAGAGAAGCAAACAAACAAGAGATATATAACGTATTTAATATGAATAACTCACAGAGTCAAATTTTCCCTATCAATATCTCATTTGATCAACTCACTAATTGAGTGATCTCTACGAATAAATTCGGAAGTACGGTAGTCTACTTGGATCTCAAAAAATCCAGAGCTCAATTACGGTTTCAAACAGAATAGGCTAGTAAAAATCAGTTTATTCAGTTTACTGTAGAGCTGTTATGAAATTTGAAATTCCTGGATTAATTTTCAATTAAATTTTGATAATTTTCGAGAAATAATCTAATCAATCAAAATATCAGTCCTATTGAATGTCATTGTAAGAGTTGAATAAACAATTTTCATATTTTTAAATGGGAGAATATTTTTTTTTTGAAATTGAAAAATTCACTCGCAAAAATTTGAATGCATTATGGCCTTTTTTCACAGTGTGTATAGTAGCCTACTTACTCTCTAGAATAATATTGATTTATCTTTGTTATTTCAAATAAAAATTCTAAATTCGATCATTAATTCATTAATGAGAGCTAAAGATAACACGCTTGGATCCATTATTATATTATCTATCGAATAAACTAATTCCTTTTTCTCTGTTCTCATCATCAATTATCAAAATAAATTATTACAAATCGAACAAATATTTGACTGCATCTCATGTTTAAATAAATACATAGAAAAAAGTGTGTGAACAAATATTCTAGTTCCTTATAGTATCACCATAGAGAAACAATAGCATAAGTAGATATCCCATGGTATAGGGCGTTCATGTCGTAACTTTTACTGTTATCTCAAGCTGATAGTCCACGTAGTTCTTTCCTGTGAAGCTTTATGTCGCTGTTAGTCTCTCATATTGTGCCGTTCATACACTCTTACCCTATCAAAACAGTGAAAATCGACAATAATCGACAGTAATCGGCTTGAGATAACATTAAAAGTTGCGACATAAACTCATTATACCATAGGATATCCACTTACGCTATTGTTTGTCTATGATAGTATTGACTTATATTATCATTACTCTAGCAGCTAAATTGTTGAACTTGTATAGTTAAAATTCAGTTTTTGAAACGTCCAAAAATTGAACTATTTATTTTAAACTTATGATACTTACGTTAAAATGCATCGTGATAACTATTTTAGTCCACATAAACACTCAACTTGATATTTATCACTCGACCACTGAACATAGACTGCGGCTCAATTGAGATTTTGAATCAAATCATAAGCTGTAGCACTGTCACTTTCTTTATCAAAATAGACGACCCATATATCCCTTGGAAACACTTTCTATGTATGAATGTTCGCAAGTGAAAACAATTAACGGTATTATATGTGACTAAGAATTGTGAATCCTTTGTTGTGTCTTTATTAAAGGATTGTAAGGAAGGGTGAAATCACTTTCTAATAGGACACTGTCCAAGGAATTACCATATTTGGTTTGAGTAGACTGTCATGAGACCCCTCCAAATATAATTTAGCCTATGCAGGACATGAATAGTAACAAACACAACAAATACATTATTCCCGATTGCATTTCATTGTGACAATAATGTTCAGCTTGTACAGTTCCTCTCAATATGGATTTGCTATTCCATTGATAAGTTGATACAGTTTGTAAAGTAAAGAATTTTATAGAAAATATATTTAAGCATGAAAGCTCGCTGATATAAAATTTGATATATTCATGAGAAACTTATAAATACAGTGATATAATACTTACGTCGATTATGAAGAGAAATTGAAATACAACTACACGGTACTGTATACTATGTTTATTTTCTAATAATGTTATTCGTTTGAAAAGTTATTTTAAACTAATGTCGATTACACTGGAGTACATAAACCGCAGTAGGCTAAGATTCTTAAATAGGTATATTCACATACTGGCAAACTATAGGCTATCCTATCCAATCTTTCAAATTATTGACAGTTCAAAAGTAGTTGTGACTGATTAAATATTATTATATTTTTACTTAATGGAAGATATTTTGTCAGAGATCAATGGATTGTCAGGATTCTCTCAAAACTTCACTGTTTTGGAAAGACAAAAAAATCGTTTTTATCATATTAAAGTACTTACAATACTGTAACTGGAAATCCATTAGGAAAAACAAACAAAAAAGTAACGAATAATTTGGTAAATATTTATTCAATTATGAATGTGATAAAATTATGATTGATATCTTCACTTATGATAAAAAACAATTACTTTCTCCGATCACAATGTTATAAAATAGCTCTAGACAAGAAGTTCTGAAGAATCAGATGATGATTCACGATTTTTCTTAGTCACGCCTTTCATGATAATTGGTCTCTTTTTCTTAGATGGTTTCAATAGGGTTGAATCCTTGATGCTGTGTTGCTCTGGTGAAGGATGTGGCTGGAGGAAGCTGGGTTCATTGAAGTAGTCCATTATTTCAAGTTTATCTATATCATATGGATAACTGACACCATCGCCGGACTTATGACCATCTAAATATGGCCGATAATGGTAAGGAGATTGGTAGGCACCATGGTATGCTGGAGGTGGTCTCTCTAAAAAGAAATAAATAATTGATAAATGTGAAATTTAGAAATTTCAAACTTTAAACTTTAGGCAAAAATGGTTTTTGAATAATTGTGAAGATATCATTAGAAACAGCAGAAAATAATGTGTGCGTGAATATACTGACTTTGGATCAAACATAATAAATTGTGAATATAAACTCTCCAAACTGGAAAATTTTTGTCAGTTGGCCGACTACAATATTGGTAGTAGGCCTACAGATTAGTACTACTGGTGATACTCTCAGTTATTTGAAACATATTAACTTGAAAAAGTTATTAATTACTTTGTTATTCCGGAATTTAAGTCGTAGCCTTATTGTAGCCAGCTTGATAAGTTTTCTCATTTTTTGAGAAGTAAATGAACAAGTCATTGTATCGTGTATTTCTTGTGTCAAGCCAATCAATCTGAAGTATTTCATGAAAATTTCATGGACTTTCATCACGGGTCTTTCGCCATCTTCATAGACTCACAACAAAAGAGAGTCGGGGGAAACCCAATTAAAACGATTTTATAAAAAATAATATTTTATGAGAGAGTTCCGTTTTATTATAAACTAAATGATGATAATTATGATACTAACATTTGAATACGTGTTTTCCCAAAAATTTTAACACACTCATAGAAGAATTAGAATACAAATAGCCTACATCATTTTAGCATTGTTGAATCCGAAAAGATGAAACCATCACAAATTGGAGGCAGAAGAGCGAGACAGAATTCGAAAAAAGTGCAGATACTCTAGGCCAAAAAAATGTCTCCTCTTCGTCAATTAACTTGAATAAATTGTATAAATAAAGTCCCACTATAGTATAAATAAGAATTACATTTTATTTAAATAATAATAAATATTATTTCTATCATCAAACGAGAATCCTCAGGGAGGTTGGCAGACTCTGATTTGGTTTTTTGTTTGTTAATTGATAAGGTATAATATACTCGAATTTCCTCATTAAGAGGTAAGTTGGTTAAACTCCTAGCAGCTAATATTGAGATCATTCCTGTACAAAAAATAATTTTTCATAAATGATTCTTATCTCAATTTTTTTAATCTTGTGTAACAATTATCTAAAATTAGCAAAATTAGTGAAATTATTCCAGTGATAATTGGATATTGTAGGAATCCTCACCTGCAGCTAATCCCGTGACAATACCGCTCGACACACGATGAGCGAGGCTTATGAGTACATTACTCACAATGTTCCTCACCATAGGAGCAAGCACTGAGCTTAAATGGCTGTTAACCAGACTCGGGCGTTCAGGGAATATTGTGGGGTAAGCTGGTGCCTCATGGTAGCTTGGAAACGATGGCCTGTGGTGGATATCATCAACCACATGGACTGGTAAATGCTCATGATGGTCGTATCCACTATGTAACAGATAGTTGGGATTAGGTCCATAGTGACCGCCATGGGTGAGAGGTGTGGTCAAGGTGTGGATTGGTTTTGGTCTTGGCACTTCATGGTGGTTTTTCCTGGCAAGTTCTTCGTCGTCATCGTGGAGATAGTTTTTGCCAGATCTTGCATCTTGAAGAGGTGAAGATGATGCACGCAACGTGATCACGAGCAGTAGGAAGAGTGCTGCTGGATTTACCTGTAGATATAAAAATGATACTGTACTGAGAGGATATTGTAATTTACTTGCATAGCTATACCTAGAATAAGCTTAACCTCCAACTGATAATGATGCATTGAGCATCGAACCCCTGAATTTTGTAGGAATAAAAAAAAATATCTTTATTCAAGCTTGCATGGATTACTTGTGCTTGTAGAGAGAAAGTAATATTATGTTTTGAGTTAGATATCAATGTTCGGCAAGGAGCAGCAAGCTTAATCTTATCAAAACAAGCAATTTTGCACTCATGTTTGTATAAGCGTATGTTGTGATCTGTGCCACACGAATGGTAATAAAGGTATGAAACAAAACAGTAGGTATTGAAGGTATTGAAAGTTTCGAGAGTTTTTACGATTTCAAGAAGATTGAGATGAACTCAGTAATTTCATTCTGGAATTCCCGAAAATGACACTCATAGATCAGTGACCAGTATTCCCCAGCTTTATTTCTCCAATGAATGGAAATATTAAACAACAATAATAAGTCTTAAGTAATAATGCATAAAAAATAAAAAGGTTGCATCAACATGGTTAATTTTTGGAGTGACTCTTGTCAATAGTTGCTCTTGCAACTGTTTAGATCAATCTAATATACCTGCTAATTTTATTCTTTTGATATACCTATGAATTTAGAATTCATTATGTTGTTATATTTGTAACTATGATCATTTTAACTTATTCACTATTCCCATGTTGATGCATGTGCAACTCATAAGAACTACATAGATTGACATCACATAGTTTGAATAACATAAATCACATATGCCTATATAATCAATATGAGTATTGTTTTAATTGATTCAAAATAGAATAATTATTATAAAAGAGTTAATTGAACCTTACTCACATTGAAAGCGTTCTTCATACTGTATCCGGACATCCACAAGCACATAACTTGACTTACAGTGGTTTGTTTCTGGAAGTAGAGATGTTATTACTGAATTTATAAGAGTTACATCAAGTCATTAATGAGGGTTCATTTGACTTTCATTCGGGAGTGGGTATTCCCATAAACACTACCGTTAATTGCAAACCTCGATTGGGAGGATAAATCAAATTGCTTGGAAAGTACCGTATCCAACACTGTGAGTGATTTATTACGCTACTTGGCGAATATTATTTGTGACATTGGAGGAATTATCAACACAAGTTGAATTCCCAGTACCGGTGAATTATATTAATTAATTCCCAAAACCATGAATGGATACCTGAGAAGAACGCTTCACAAATATTACTCCTTAAGGCAGAGTTAGGATATTACCTTTAAAAATATCTTCATCGAGGAATTTCTAAAAAAATGAAATAATGGATTCAACATGTTACTTTATTATTTATATTCTTCATGGAATAAACAGGAATACATAATCAAATACTTAGAACTAGTTACATGAGCATGATAGACTATTTTTAATTCATAATTTTGCTCTTATTTGGGAAATTTCAATAGCAATAAAAACAAATTGGCTGATTTCCCTAGCATTTCAGATTAAAAGTATGTAGCTCTGTAAGTAGGTGTTATTTAAGGTGTATTTTGCATTTTTGTATCAACTAAGCTAACATAATTTTTTGAAAATTCAATAACGCATAATTATTAGTGTCGTTAACCAATGTTTTTGCGTAAACTGGTACAGCATTATGAATTGGCGTAATATAACGGTAACATTGGTTGTCATCAATTTATAGCGAGAGTCTTTTAAAAGGGATGAGGCGGGTAATGTTTGACGATTCCTGCGTATTTGTATCCATATTTCTTTACAAAAAAGAAATAAAATAATGACTACTGCCTATTGATGATTCCGGGAGAAAAAGACTATAACATATTCTCGGGTTTACTCATCTATCTCGGTAACTTTGTGTCCAAAGGACGTAACCATTCTATACGAAATTGAATATTACTTAATTTCCCATAGGCTAAGTTTAATCTGAAAATCATTTCTGTATCTTCTAGGCTGTAGTTTTTGAGATATCCGTTCTTGAAAGTGTGATATTTCAGAATATACCGTTCTGCTTCCAGTTTTTTTTGTTTCATAGCTTTCAACATTCATGGAAAAATCCGTGCTGATTATAAGCTTAAACAGTATGGTTAATTTAAATCTCTTCGATTTGATGTAATTTTTGGTTTCATAGCTTTTAACATTCATGAGGAATTCCGTGCTGCTCATAAGCTTATACAGTAGATATAATTAAAGTCCATTCGATTCGTTGTATATTTTTAATACCCATTTCATGCGATTCTCTGCAATTGTTGAGTGTGAAATCTTCATCAGTTTTGCAAAAATATGATCAGTAGACAGATAACTTTGGAGGGAATGATTGAGACACAATTTTTGGCTTTTCAGCTTCGGTTGGACTTGTCAGATGGTGAGAATATTAAAAGTCTCAAATTTTCATACAAAAATTCACTCTTTCAGGGCTTATACATCTTTAACAATGTATCAGAAAAATTAATACTAGTAATACTGTAATTGGAAAAATTCAATACATTTTCATAAATTTGGTCATTGCTGACAAAGTGCCCAAGGCCCACCGAGAGCGCCAAAATATGCACTGTTCCTTCAGGCAGAGGAAGACGTTCTACCTACGTTATTACATCACACACATATATTTTATTATTATAGCATACACAACACATGCTCACTCACCCGTCTCCCATTACATAGGAGTAAAGTATTTGTGTTGTGAAGTATTACAAATAATTTACAATTAAGTTGTAATACTATGCGATAATATTAAACACTGATAATATGTAACAGTATCATAGTTTGTTCAAAGTATTTTTTCAAATCACAATTTTTTTCGAAGTTTTTAGAATTTTTCCTGAGGGCCTGTGAGCCTGGATCCCCCGAGAATGAGCGCTCATCACCTTGGGTATTGGTCTTTATATCATTGGTTATTTTTTTATGAAGATGATAAATTGATAAAATAAAGAACAAAAGTCCAATAGCAATTGATTTAACGAATAAAATACTACTATAATAATTATCAGCGACTGGTATTTTTATAGACCTTGAGCGACTGAGGTGAAAGATGGTGGCATCTACCGGAATATTTTAAAAGCTATTACTTATCAATCTAGCTCCTAGATGGTGTTTGCTGTTATGAAGTAATTACAGGGACGGAACCGTGGAGAAGAAATTTCTATAGGTCCAATGTACCTTGGTTAAGTCTGTTTAGTTGAGACTTGGCCCACGATCCGAGAAGAAGTTACAACGTTGCCAAATTGTGAGAAATTGCAACTCTCAAATCTCGAATTTAAGCACAGAATTAAAAGTAATCTAAATTCGTATGGCTTTCGTTGGTGGGGAGTCCTTTGCGGGAAGGTCCCACCGCCTGAATAATATAATTTAAGCCGTCAATGGCCCTTACGACTGTCATACTTCAGCAGGGACCGACAATTTAATGTGCCCTTCCGATAACACGGGAGTGATCTGGTTAAAAAAACTTTTGGTAATGAGAGGGTTTGAACCACAGAATTGATTGTAGAATATCCTCCCCGATATTCGAGTAATGCTGAAAAAGTTTGAGGGTTGAAAGGTTATTAATTTTTTATGAAGTTAGAAACTTCGTGAAAATTTGTTTTTCTTTTGAATATCACTTATTTTACAGTCATGGGGTATCCTAATAAGTACTCATAGCAACCAGCTGCTTGCAGTTGGAATATTTCAGTCAAATATCTTGTAGATTTTCAGCTTTTAGCATAAAATTTAGTACCACTCTTATAACCCAGTGTCCCGAAATCTCTAGTGCACCCACTGATAAATTAACATGCATTTAACGTGTCACTGACCCTTCAAGGCATTATAATTATAAGCTGCTACTGTTAGGATACGAACCGAGATCGCCAACCTTCGGTCACCGGTTATAGATTTTTTTGAAAAATTATCACTGAATATTGAATAGGGCGCTGAGTCCCCTAACATTACTAGCTGAAATGTCCAGTCCATGTCCTTCTGGCAAGTGCAGTCTACTACAAAGGGTTTTCTTCAGTGCTAAGGAAATATTCAAAAACCAATAATGTTATAATATATCTACGCTGCAACTCACAATAAAACACCTTTTGGCTTTGGATCGACAAAATTGAGAAAAAAACACTTCCGAATTTGGGCAATACTGGAAATAATTCAATTCCTGAAGTAGAAAATTTATTTTATTAGAGTCAGATCAGCTCCTTGAAGGTGTTTAATTAGCCTCGGGATGAAACAGGAATTGTGGATAATGTATTAAAAAACTCCCACGATCAATGGTTCCAAACGTTCCTTCTTCTTCTCAAAGTGTGAATTAATGACGGAGTAATCTATAAGGTAGGTCGATAATCCGCTAGGAGGACTTGAGTTCAGTTAGTATTCTCCTCCTCCAATTAAATCACTTTATCAAATTGATCTAATTGTAATTATTTAAATCCACTCAACTGTGCCCATCAGAGTTGTCTGCTGAACCAAGATGTTGTAGATGAGAACTGTAACTTTGATAAGTATTAAGGAGGTAAAATATCTTGGTCTGTTATAAGATCAACATCTTAGATGAAATACACATATTGACAATATGCGTAAAAAGATGTAACATATTATTAAAAGATTCCATACACTAAGCTGTATTTGTGATCTGAATATGTTAATGATGGTCTAAAATAGCATAAATGCTTAATCTGCGAGATTCTCGTATATTCCAGTACGGAGTAAGAGTTTGGGGTGGCGCTCGGGACACTCACTTCAATAAAGTACTGTAGGTGTAATACAGAGACCCATAATAAAAGCGGCTCGAAAAAAAATAAAGACGTTATCCCAGCCAATTATCATTTGTAGATTTCCCAGACTTAACAGTAAGACAGCTTTATATAAAAAAAAACTAATTATATACATTAATAAAGTCGAAAACTCTTTTATTCCAACATACAAATTCCGTACACCTTCAAATTACATTGTTCCTATAACAGTTCTTGTAAAATGCTGTGTACAGTTCCCATATATAAGTAGTAACTCACAAAATGAAATATTAAAATAATAATTCAGTGGATCAATAAACGTATTTCACCTTTTACATAAATATTTTTTTCCATTTTCATTGTCATCATACTCATTGATATACTGTTCGTTATACAGAGTGAGTCATATGTATGAGAAGCTATTAATAAGTTCGAGACTGTTGTAGATATACTGTAACTTTCAAGATAAGTTATTGGTCAAAGATTCTACATTTTGTCGTACAACTGGATTTCAACCCCTCATGAGGATGTGAATTAGGGGTTGTAACTCAAATATTTTAAATGTAAACACCCATTGTGTGGTACACCATTCTAAAGATCTTTTTAAAACAAGAAAGATGATATCAATAGAAAAGTTCTATAATACTTGTATCCGAAATAGCGGCAGATTGACATTATACTAGTTACTCCTTTAAAAACAAAAGTTTCAAGCAGCCGCCAATTTTGATATAAGTATCATAGAATTTTTTATTGATGCCATCATTCTTGTTTTAGAAAGACCTTCAGGAAACCACACAATGGGTGTTTACATTTGAAATATTCGAGTAGCAAGTCTACCTAAGTCACACCCTTACGAGGGGTTGAAATCCAGTTGTACGTCAAAAGGTAGAGTATTTGATCAATAACTTATCTTGAAAGTTACAGTATTATATCTACAACGATCTCCAACTTATTGAGATTTGACAGTGACATATGACTCACTCTGCATAGCATTTCGCATTCCTAAGTATAAAAACTGAAACGATAAGTTTGGATACAGTAATAAGTACCGTACTATATACAATCCTAATTTTCGAACTGTTTTGTTAATCCTTGCCAGCACACAAACCAATAAAGTTTTGCTGGTAACGCCGATTGATTTTAAGAAATTTAACATTATATTTTGTGTAATTTTAAGTGATTTTTTTATATGTATACTATGGATTGTTTTAGTTTATTATTGAGAGGCAATAAATGAATTTTAATTTGAATTAATTTTAAGAAAATCCAATTGCTATTATATGTTTCATTGCTATTATATGTTTCATTGCTATTATTTAGATATTCGGAAGGTTTCTGCACACAGGACATCAACATCGGCTACAGAGGAATAACCAAATAAGCTATACAAGAATTCTTCCTGACCAGCGAATAGGTGGTCTCTCTGAATCTAATATTCTGTGAATATTAGTAAATTTCCTGATCAACTGAGAATAGTCAATGTACAATAATTGAACTATCAATGAACCATGAAAGCAGCAAGCAACTATAAAGGAAATAAGAAATTGTAAACCCCCCCCCCCCAACATTAGATTTGTAATGAAGGAAAAGAGATCCTTCTTATTATCGTTCAAGTGGAAGATGGAAGACAAAGATCTTTAGAAGGTGAAAGTGATCAGCTGATTTGATCAGCAAGGTCAAGTGTGTGACTTGAGTCTTGATCCCTGTATAGGTCTCTAGAACCGGCTTCGATTACCATCTAATCTGTCTGCAAGTTCTTCGATCACTTTCATAATAACACTGCTGGATTCCTCTCTTGCTCTCTTTTTCTCTCCTTCCTGCGATATATCTCGTTCTCTCATACTTCAGATACATCTCTTTTTCTCCATCCCACTATCAACATTGAAAGACCGTGAACTTCGATTATGAACTTGTCTATCGATATGTCCAGTACTCTGACCTAAATAAATCAATATCGAACTGTTTTGAAACTTGTATAGTATTTCCAGAGTGCAATGACAGATTTCAAATGTGAGAAGAAATGTATGAGAATGGAATTTTACGTTCGAACTATGCATGACACATTGCAATCTAGAAACAATTAAATTTATTGGAAAGGTTGTCATCGATTGACCTGGGATTTATTCTTACTCAATCTTGAAGGATTGACTTTGATATCAATTTTTCATTCCAAGCCTATAAGTTATTTGTGATCCAATAGAAAATATATGCATCACTAGGGCGTTTCCATTATTTTTTATTCTTCACTAATAAAGCTTTGTGGACATAAACGCGGTGGAGGGAGGGAAAGCAAGCTCACTAGAATTATACCAATTGGCTAATGACTTGCTAGTAAGAGAATCATCCTCAGCTGAGTTCAATTTTAAGGATCATTCAGAAATTCTGCGTTCGGCCCATAACGTTCTTAATACATTATTATTATGAATTTGTGGATACATTTGGACACACCTTCCAAGCATGCCTTGATTGCAATATGACATATAATGTAAAGTGAGAGGAAAATAGGTTTACACTGTGAAGATTAAAAGATTAAAGACTATTCTCTTAACACTCAGTACATTCAAGGCAAAATAAAACTGGACGACTATTTTTCTCAAAGCAGTAGTAGAATGAGTTCCATACCGGATTCCAAGTAAGACTGATTCAAAAACTGATTTATCTCAAGAAAGGCGCTGGCTGGTTCTTAATTATTTTTATTGCTTTATAAAAAGTATTCGTAAAGTATACGTTGAAGCTATTTAGATCGGCTACTGAAAGTCAGCTCTCAGAACATGACCATGCTATCAATACTGCATTACACTATACCGGTAACATAATATTAGCAATAATTTGATAATTGACCACTCTGATAAACCACTTATCACACGAAATTCAACCTCATACTAATAAAGATTCGTCGAATTTATGGAATTTCAATTAAATACTTCATTGAACAGCTGGGACACTACTTACATAAACTATCACTTCTCTTACAAGGTGTCGCTCTGAAGGATTAGAGGCAATAGTTAAGTACCTCCCTAAAAATACTCAACCATTGAGTTCCTTCCATAATGGTACAGGACGTCAAGGTGAACTGGACGGACATTCTATTATCACCCAAGAACACTTTTGGAAATGAGAATTCCATTAGAACCCCGACAAGTGATAGGATTCTTTCAAAGCATTTCACAACACTAAAGTCCTTATAATGCCTGTATTTGGGTTGATAGCTTGAAGGATACGAAGGTTATCTTAGTCATACATAGAAAAAGAATGGAATGCTAGGATATTGGGATAAAATATAAGAATGTAGACTATAGTTAGAGGCGTCACATTGAAATATTGTGATGAAATAATTATCTGAAAGGACAAACTGATTTGAAGTATTATTTCTTAACATACCTCGAATCTGGAAATCACGTGATCACATCACGAGAAACAATGTTCGTGATTCTCTCGACCACGTTCCAATTCTGATCATATTGTTTTACTTGTTAACAATCAGAAAGACTGAAAGAGAACACAGAATAGGATATGTTTCTTTATAATAATCCAATAATTTACAGTGGGAACCTACATTTTTCACGACCAATAAGATTTTTCCATGCCTTGTTATCTGATTGGTCTCCTTCTCAGGAGAACGCAGATTGCGAGGTGGAGCAACAATCACGTTCGATAAGAGATTAAAAGTGTTGTAAGAATTATGCTTTTCATTATTTTTCCACTGATAACTGGGAAAGAGCAATATCACAAAAATATTCGATCTTTTCATTCATCCTATTACGATAGCAAACTTTCTCTTTCTTATTCCATCAACATGATGTGGATTAATTGTTCAATATTAATTGAAAAGTAAATTTAGAAGTTTGTTTGAAGTATTTTCATTGATGATAGGCAGGAATGTGGGCTCCGATCTATAATTTTGAATTTGAAGAGAAGCTGTCATCATTATACTTATTACTATTTAAGGCGTGTTGAGAATTTGTGTGTTCATACACCATGCGTCTCTGGTATTCCAAAGCCAATTGAAGTTTTTCATACTTCACACATACGTTTTCATCCATCATATCGATGTTTTGAAGAGATAGAAATTTCACCTAAATAACACAGAAATAATCAACCTACACAGTCTTGCAGTGGCGCCGACTTTGAGGAAAGGGGCCAAGATACTTTTTTGGCTTTTGGCTGTCATTCATTTTGTATGGAATTTCAAATTGTCCAGTATTTCAACTTTCCGTTACTTGTGTTTATTATCTAAAATTATCAAAACATTTAGAATAGTATCAACATTTTGTCATCTAAAACCTTTCATTTTACCTTCAAAACATAATTGAACATCACCTTTTAGGTTATGGCAGAGAAAGTAAAACAATATTATAAGTTTTGTCTGGCTATGGACATCCACTTTTAAATGCAAGATAGTTTTAAATAATATGATAGATCTGAGGAGCTCCCCACTTCCTTCCTTCCTCTCAATAATCACTCATGGGACAATGCATGTATATGTTATCCCCTCAATGGTCTTATCAAGGAAGCTTAAATCAAAGCGGAAAAATACTGAATATATTTTTTCAAATTACATCATACAAATGAAGATTTTTATCTGGAAGGGACAATGGATACTCAATTACTTGAGTGACATTAACTTTTATAAGCAAAATACGAAGAAATTGGATTTGAACTTAGTGGCAGATGAGAATGATCTCATCTGAAAATTGACGAATGGCACTATTTTTTCAAAATACTCTTATTTCTAATTGGCTTATTGAATATGATTTTTGATATTCTCAGATTCTAAGAGCGAGCAGTTCTTAAGCATAAAGAAATAAACTTTTTCTCACAACAAAAAGCCCCTCCCCCTCGTTCATCAGGACTCATGATTGGACTTTGACTTTGGCTCCCTCTCCACAAAAATTCAAAGAGATCCGCGCCGCTGAGTTCTGTTTTTATGATTCCAGTAATTCCATTCTAAAACAAGTACTTATTCTGTTACAGTTTGAAACAGATTTGTACAGTTTTTTACATTTGAAAGTAAGATTATATCTGCTTAGCGATCATTGCGACGTATGGTAGTGTAGATAAACCGACAGCGGTCATATATCACACCTTTCTACAAGGAATGCAAGGTGAATAGAGTTTATCATTATCTATTATTTAACCACGAGTACCAGAGAGCAGTTCTGTCGGTTTCGTTCAGCTCAGCTTAGCAAGTTGGTCAAAGACGCCTCTGTTCTCTAGTGAGATTCACTTCAATCTGTCAGTATTCCTCATGAATCGCATCAATGTTTCCCATTCAACCAATGCTGACAGACTGATGTGTGTCTGACAGATGTCAGTATTCCCCATAGATAAGATAAGTGATTCTCGCTCAACCAATACTGACAGTTTCAAGTGAAATCCACTACTCTGCTCTCTTGGAGTGTTGGATTTGCCAACACTTTTCGGACTCTGACCACCGCGAACGACGTCCAATTAGCATGCGTTTTATGACTGCACATGTCACCAAACGACACAAAACGTGTGTAGTGGCCTTCACGCTTTTTGGCAGCGTCGAGTGAGCCATTCACGTTCAACTTTGATTTTAATCGGGCTCGACCATCTTGATCAGAAATGAGAGCAGAGAGCAGTTTGTCTTATTGTTGACTTTCTGCAAGGTATGATTCTTGTTAGCGAGGTTTGACTCTTGTCACAGGTTTGACTTTTGCTAGCAGAAAAAATTGATTGAGATAAAATATACGATTAATGTGAACGATTAAGTACAAAATTGAAAAGTAATAGATGCAGTGAATGATAATCGAAAGAAAGATATGAAAGATAAAGTAATAGAAGAAATAAGGGAGTCCAAGAATACGATGAGAAGATGAGATAAGGGATGATTTGATAAGGATGGGTTATAGAGGATGGAGAGGATTCATAGAGGATAGAAATGCTTGCAGGAATGTTGTGGAGGAGGTCAAAGCATACAATGGACTGTAGAGTTATAGGAAAAAATAGGAGAAATGATAGCTGAAAAATGTAATATAATATAGCTTTAGAAAGCGGAGGAGTAGAATTATAATTTTAATTATTGTATAGATTGAGACTTCAGGTTTGTTTGATTGGGATCCAACTCGAGTTTTTATACATTTTATTTTTATTCTATACTCTGACCATCTATACTCTTCATTTTTACTCTGACTAGTATGATGCTGTGAAAAGAGATAGTTTTTTGAGATTGAAGTTTCTCTCACTGGAATGGACTTTTGGCAAGTAAAATTTGGCAATCGATAAATTGAAGAATATTGGAATAGGAGTTCAAGTTCTTTCATTAATATAACTCTTGATGAAACGTTATTGATTGATAATTTCTATCGTCCAATTAGAGAAAAGATAATAATAATCATCATTGTGATAAATAATCCCTCGCTGAGAATCGTTTAGCTGTTATTTCCAGTTGTGGAGTTGGGATGCAATAATTTTTTCCCTTTAAGGATGATGAACTCAAACACTTGAGCTCAATAGTAGTATTCTAACGACGAATTCAATTTGAGAAACGGATTTTTAAGTTAATAATTCAATATCTAAACTTTCTATAATGTTCTCAGCTCATTAACATTTTTATTTTTGTTAAGCCTATTCATCTGAATTTGAAACAAATACGAACTCATCATCCCAAATCTCGGAAGTTCCGGGCTTCTTGAATCCCTCAGTTATTAATCTTACTCCAGCCAAAAGCATTTACTTATCTTCCATTTTCTTGCTACATTGATTTTATTTTCCTACAAGTTTTTTCACCAACACCTTGAATACTTGTCTTCTCATTATTTCTTCTTTGACTTCCTTTCAATATAAACTAATCAATCAAACTCATACCTTCAAGAACTCAATTAATAATATGAAGATTCTTAGAAACTTTTAACTAGCTATTCGAGATCTATATCTAAGATTATTTGCGCAGTGAATAACCAAAAAGGAGTGATAGCAAAAACGGTAGTACTGTACTGCATAACACACTATGGAAATGTCTTCCGCATAGAACTACGGTCCAGCTGGCTTGGAGCACGGTATTCAATTCACGTTAATGCTCCTCTATCGCCAAAAAGTGATTGGAGTGTTGCGTGTGGTCAACATATAGCCTACTATGCAGCCAGCACGTACGGCCAAACCTATAATTAATATTAGATAGTGGAACCTTAAAACTCACATACCTCCACCTATGAGCATCTTATTAGCTAGCTGTAACTTTTTTCTATTCATCAGCTTCCCAAGGAAGGCCCGGAGAAGTAGTTCCCATAATCGAGTTGTCAATGCGGGTTGAAGAACTCTTGGGTACTGGGGTTACGAGCGCTTGTGCCTGTTAGAAGAGTATTGCAAAAATACTGTATGACTCTAGCGTCAGTTGAGTGTAGAGGAACATTTCACTCCCTACATTAAATTTGTAGTAGATAGGTTGCTCACTTTGTCATTCGCTTAATTTGAAGAGCTGAACTCGCTGTGTTTCTTTTTGGGCTGGGGAAACTTTGACGAGCGCAGCTCGTCATAGTACTGTGATCCGTTCACTTTGATGTCTCACACTCTGAATGCACTTCTAGGCTAGGCCATTCAGTCAAAACAGGACAAGACATGATCAGACACAATACTTCACATAGTTGCTTATGATGCAACACACACTGATTAGTCATTGCAATTAGATATGTCTTCATAAGCAACTATATGAAGTATTGTGTCTGATGAAGTCTTTTCTTGACTAACTGGTGTGTGCCTAGCCTTAGTGTTGATACTCTTCAGAAGTAAAGGTAGCAGCACAAATTTGCAAACACAAAACAACTACATTTGCTGTGATATTGTGTGATTTCAAGCCCTCTATGCTTCTACATCACTCTAAGATCATCCTACTGGTTTGTTTTGGTCAGGAATCAGTATTGGCGAACTGCCGAGCTCTGTTATTTTGTAGCTATCTACCATTTTAACTTCTATCTTACTCCAACACATGCCAGTTTTTTTATAATGAACTAAGACAGTAAACATAAAATGGAAAACCAAACAGTTCCACTTCTCTCTGATTTCAATGCAATTTATTTTAAGAAGGGAGAGGATTGACAGATATTTTCCAACCTTATTGCAATTAGAGGTGAAAGTTATATATATTATACTCATTTTCTGGTATTTATTATTCTATATTCAATATTTTTACTAATAAATTAACATTATTTATAAATCATATCCTGCAAGAATAAAAACTGAAAATTTTCAAGGGTGAAAACCACCCCTACTTTCATCTCGAGATTTTTATAATATTTTTACTGACATCCAGTACCATATAAAAATAATATTTGCCAGAGAAAATAATGAAAACTGAGCATTTTTCTTTTTTTAAGGGTGGAATACCACCTTTATTTTCCTTTTTTTCATCCCAAAAATTAAAAAAAAAAATTACTGGTAAATACAATAATGTAAAATCATATTCTGCAATAAAAAAATTGACAACTTTGGATGATTTTCTCTCAAATCAATAAGCAAGTGAATGGGTACAAATTGCATTATAGCAATAGTACAAATTGTATTATAAAGAAGGGTTCAAGCTTATTCAGAATGGAATGACTATCATTTGATGACGTGGCAACGTTTGGACAGTAAGGCCAGTTACACACACATCAATTTTTGAACGTAAGTATGTTGTCTCATTATATGCGGCATGAAAAACATAACACAACCGTATTCTTTCAATTATCTTTTCGCAGAACACTCTATTAAACAGCTTTGACGTATGTAATACTGAATAAGTGTAATTCTTTCCTTTCTATATTTCGTGGCAACGATTAGTGGATTGGATTTTGTTCAGCATATCACCATAATCTAAAGGATACTGAATGATCTGTTCAGGATCGATGTTATTCGAACAGCTTCAGATTGCTCCAGACGCTAGAATAATCCTATTAGAACATATGGGGATAATTTATTTTCACTGTTCACTATCACTGTTGTGTGGGAATCAACCTCAAGTCATTTACTTTTTAAGCTCCAACTTGTCTACTCAAAAGCAAGACCAATTGATCAATAACATGCCTTGATGATTATTATTAAGAAGGTGGAAACAATTGAATCGTCTGTTAGAAATTATTGAAATACATCGAAACCCAAAGTTGTTCTTAAAAAATTAATGGTTCTTCACTGTCGCATAAAAATCCACGCTCTGCCCAATTATTTCACACATTGCCATAAGCAACGATGTCACTTCGTTAGTATACGCTAGTAAGTGGGGAATATTGAACCTAAACCATCGAAAATCGAATCACCCACTTTCAACAAAAACAAATATTTCAATTCAATTTTACTCTGCTCTCTTGAAATTTCCAATTATCACAATCATCTGTCATATATACTACATTAATGAAATCAATAATAGATTCATATTATTTCACCATTCTCTGCTTTCCATCAATTGTTATAGCAACTTCAGTGTGAAATAGCTAGTTTTAAAACAATAGATAATTTAACAATGTAATTTGGACACAACATCTGAAACACAATTTTCAACTCTGCAGCTTCATTAAGACTAGTTAGGAGCTGAAAATATTGAAAATCCTCATCCCTAACCCCTGTGCTAAAGGTGCAGTACCGACAAGTTGACACTTGTTGCTGTTTTGAGTATTCCACACTCAAAACTGAAGCTGCTTCAACAATTGATGGAAAGCAGGAAATGGTGAAATATACATCTATTATTGATTTCATTGAAAGTACTATATATGAGATAAAAATTGTATGGAAAACAATTTAATCTATGCACTGTTAAACTGCATAAAAATTGACAACGGAAATAGTAATTGAATTTTTTTTTAATTAGTTAATTTGGTACCTTGGGAAATAGCTCGCCAATCTAAAGTTGAGCTGATTGTCGTTGAGTGTTCAAAAATTTGTTCTCACGCGAAAAATTATCCCTCTATTTTCTTCCAGCTCTATTTTTGAATAACTTAGCTTTTTTAAAAATAAACATAAAAGTGTAGCTGAATTTCCAAGGAGGGTGAATGAGAATTATTTGAAAAAATTGCGACCAAGTTAGTAAATTAAGTTACTAATTAGGTTTGAAGCCCTAATTATTATTTTGTGGAGTGCTTTTTATCTGAATTACGGATTTATGGAACAAATGCACGTGAATGAGCGCTCAATCTGTTCCGACCAAATGATCGATTAAATTGATATCAACATATACAATCAACCGATGTGTTCAATGCTCAATAGAGAGAAGAATTGTAAGGAGACAAATAAAAATACAGTTTTTATAATAATATGGTGAGGAGTGGAAAATGGGAATATAGAATGATATGATAATGGAGGAACATAGTTTGTGTATATAGTCTATGTGTGTGAGAGAGATTTAATGAGAATGTAAAAGGGGAGAGACAGAGTGAGTAGGCTATACGTTGTGAGGGAATTAGCATGTTGCGTGATTAGGAGAATTTGGCCGCAGTATGTTGAGGCTAGACGATGTAATTAATTGGGCAAGATTTTCATCCTGCTGAAAATGGATAAT